>NW_027667180.1:7500-607500 GCF_963924665.1 Micromys minutus | reverse complement strand
AATTCCAGAAATTTCAATTATTTCAGGGCATAATTCAAAAATTTCTTTTATTTTGGGGCAAAAAGACAGAAATTCTGTTTATTTTTGGGTAAAAAGCAGAAATTTCACTTATTTTGAGGTAAAAAGGCAGAAATTCCTATTATTTTGGGGCAAGAATGAAGAAATTTCACTTTTTTGTGGCAAAAGGTATACATTCCCCTTATTTTCGGAAAAAAATGCAGAAATTCCTCGTATTTTGGAGCAAAATTGCAGAAATTCCCCTAGTTGTGGGACAAAAAGGCAGAAATTCCCTATTTGTTGGGGCAAAAAGACAGAAATTCTCCTTATTTTGGGGCAAAGCTCAGAAATTCCACTTATTTTGGGGCAAAATTCCAGAAATTTCCCTTATTTTGAAGCAAAATTTCAGAAATTTCACTTATTTTGGGGCAAAATTCCAGAAATTTAACTTATTTCAGGGAAAAATGCAGAAATTTTCCTTATTTTGGGGCAAAAAGTCAGAAATTCCTAATATTTTGTGGCAAAAATGCAGAAATTTTTCTTATTTTGTGGCAAAATGGCAGAAATTTCACTTATTTTGAGGCAATATTGCAGAAATTTCAATTATTTCAGGGCATAATTCAAAAATTTCTTATATTTTTGGGCAAAAAGACAGAAATTCTGTTTATTTTTGGGTAAAAAGCAGAAATTTCACTTATTTTGAGGTAAAAAAGCAGAAATTCCTCTTATTTTGGGGCAAAAATGAAGAAATTTCTCTTTCTTGTGGCAAAAGGTATACATTCCCCTTATTTTCGGGAAAAACAGCAGAAATTCCTCGTATTTTGGAGCAAAATTGGAGAAATTGCCCTAATTGTGGGGCAAAAAGGCAGAAATTCCCTATATGTTGGGGCAAAAAGACAGAAATTCTCTTTATTTTTGGGCAAAACTCAGAAATTCCACTTATTTTGGGTCTATTCCAGAAATTTCCTTTATTTTGGGGCAAAATTGCAGAAATTTCACTTATTTCAGGGAAAAAAGGCAGAAATTTTCCTTATTTTGGGGCAAAAAGGCAGAAATTCCTAATATTTTGTGGCAAAAATGCAGAAATTCCCCTTATTTTGGCAAAATGGCAGAAATTTCACTTATATTGGGGCAAAATTCCAGAAATTTCCCTTATTTTGGGGCAAAATTGCAGAAATTTCACTTATTTTGGGGCAAAATTGCAGAAATTTCACTTATTTCAGGGATAAAAATCAGACTTTTTCCTTATTTTGGGGCAAAAAGGCAGAAATTCCTAATATTTTGTGGCAAAAATGCAGAAATTTCCCTTATTTTGTGGCAAAATGGCAGAAATTTCACCTATTTTGGGGCAAAATTCCAGAAATTTCAATTATTTCAGGGCATAATTCAAAAATTTCTTTTATTTTGGGGCAAACAGACAGAAATGCTGTTTATTTTTGAGTAAAAAGCAGAAATTTCACTTATTTTGAGGTAAAAAGGCAGAAATTCCTATTATTTTGGGGCAAGAATGAAGAAATTTCACTTTTTTGTGGCAAAAGGTATACATTCCCCTTATTTTCGGGAAAAAAAGCAGAAATTCCTCGTATTTTGGAGCAAAATTGCAGAAATTCCCCTAGTTGTGGGACAAAAAGGCAGAAATTCATTATTTGTTGAGACAAAAACACAGAAATTCTCTCTATTTTGGGGCAGAACTCAGAAATTCCAATTATTTTGTGGCAAAATTCCAGAAATTGCCCTTTATTTTGGGGCAAAATTGCAGAAATTTCACTTATTTTTGGACAAAATTGCAGAATTTCACATATTTCAGAGATAAAAGGCAGAAATTTTCCTTATTTTGGGGCAAAAATGCAGAAATTCTTAATATTTTGTGGCAAAAATGCAGAAATTCCCCTTATTTTGTGGCAAAATGGCAGAAATTTCACTTTTTTTGGGCAAAATTGCAGAAATTTCAATTATTTCAGGGCATAATTCAAAAATTTCTTATATTTTGGGGCATAAAGACAGAAATTCTGTTTATTTTTGGGTAAAAAGAAGAAATTTCACTTATGTTGAGGTAAAAAGGCAGAAATTCCTTTTATTTTGAGGCAAAAATGAAGAAATTTCCCTTTTTGTGGCAAAAGGTATACATTCCCCTTATTTTCGGGAAAAAAAGCAGAAATTCCTCGTATTTTGGAACAAAATTGCAGAAATTCCCGTAGTTGTGGGACAAAAAGGCAGAAATTCCCTATTTGTTGGGGCAAAAAGACAGAAATTCCCCTTATTTTGCGGCAAAACTCAGAAATTCCAATTATTTTGTGGCAATATTGCAGAAATTTCAATTATTTCAGGGCATAATTCAAAAATTTTTTTTATTTTTGGGGAAAAAAGACAGAAAGTCTGTTTATTTTTGGGTAAAAATCAGAAATTTCACTTATTTTGAAGTAAAAAGGCAGAAATTTCTCTTATTTTGGGGCAAAAATGAAGAAATTTCCCTTTTTAGTGGCAAAAAGTATACATTTTCCTTATTTTCGGGAATAAAAGGAGAAATTCCTCGTATTTTGGAGCAATTTTGCAGAAATTCCCCTAAGTGTGGGGCAAAAAGGCAGAAATTCCATATGTTGAGGCAAAACGACAGAAATTCTCCTTATTTTGGGGCAAAACTCAGAAATTCCACTTATTTTGGGGCAAAATTCCAGAAATTTCCCTTATTTTGGGGCAAAATTGCAGAAATTTCACTTATTTCAGGAAAAAAAGGCAGAAATTTTCCTTATTTTGGGGCAAAAAGGCAGAAATTCATAATATTTTGTGGCTAAAATGCAGAAATTCCCTTTATTTTGGCAAAATGGCAGAAATTTCACTTATTTTGGGGCAAAATTCCAGAAATTTCCCTTATTTTGGAGCAAAATTGCAGAAATTTCACTTATTTTGGGGCAAAATTGCAGAAATTTCACTTGTTTCAGGTATAAAAGGCAGACTTTTTCCTTATTTTGGGGCAAAAAGGCAGAAATTCCTAATATTTTGTGGCAAAAATGCAGAAATTTCTCTTATTTTGTGGCAAAATGGCAGAAATTTCACCTATTTTGGGGCAAAATTGCAGAAATTTCAATTATTTCAGGGCATAATTCAAAAATTTCTTTTATTTTGGGGCAAAAAGACAGAAATGCTGATTATTTTTGAGTAAAAAGCAGAAATTTCACTTATTTTGAGGTAAAAAGGCAGAAATTCCTATTATTTTAAGGCAAGAATGAAGAAATTTCACTTTTTTGTGGCAAAAGGTATACATTCCCTTTATTTTCGGGAAAAAAAGCAGAAATTCCTCGTATTTTGGAGCAAAATTGCAGAAATTCCCCTAGTTGTGGGACAACAAGGCAGAAATTCCCTATTAGTTGGGGCAAAAAGACAGAAATTCTCCTTATTTTGGGGCAAAACTCAGAAATTCCACTTATTTTGGGGCAAAATTCCAGAAATTTCCCTTATTTTGAAGCAAAATTGCAGAAATTTCACTTATTTTGGGGCAAAATTGCAGAAATTTCATTTATTTCAGGGAAAAAAGGCAGAAATTTTCCTTATTTTGGGGCAAAAAGGCAGAAATTCCTAATATTTTGTGGCAAAAATGCAGAAATTCCCCTTATTTTGGCAAAATGGCAGAAATTTCACTTATTTTGGGGCAAAATTGCAGAAATTTCAATTATTTCAGGGCATAATTCAAAAATTTCTTTTATTTTGGGGCAAAAAAACAGAAATTCTGTTTATTTTTGGGTAAAAAGCAGAAATTTCACTTCTTTTGAGGTAAAAAGGCAGAATTTCCTCTTATTTTGGGGCAAAAATGAAGAAATTTCACTTTTTTGTGGCAAAAGGTATACATTCCCCTTATTTTCGGGAAAAAAGCAGAAATTCCTCGTATTCTGGAGCAAAATTGCAGAAATTCCCCTAGTTGTGGGACAAAAAGACAGAAATTCCCTATTTGTTGAGGCAAAAAGACAGAAATTCTCTTTATTTTGGGGCAAAACTCAGAAATTCCACTTATTTTGTGGCAAAATAGCAGATATTTCACTTATTTTGGGGCAAAATTGCAGAAATTTCACTTATTTTGTGGCAAAATTGCAAAAATTTCACTTATTTCAGGGATAAAAAGCAGACATTTTCCTTATTTTGGGGCAAAAAGGCAGAAATTCTTAAAATTTTGTGGCAAAATGCAGAAATTTCCCTTAATTAGTGGCAAAATGGCAGAAATTTCACTTATTTTGGGGCAAAATTCCAGAAATTTCAATTATTTCAGGGCATAATTCAAAAATTTCTTTTATTTTGGGGCAAAAAGACAGAAATTCTGTTTATTTTTGGGTAAAAAGCAGAAATTTCACTTATTTTGAGGTAAAAAGGCAGAAATTCCTATTATTTTGGGGCAAGAATGAAGAAATTTCACTTTTTTTGTGGCAAAAGGTATACATTCCCCTTATTTTCGGAAAAAAAAGGAGAAATTCCTCGTATTTTGGAGCAAAATTGCAGAAATTCCCCTAGTTGTGGGACAAAAAGGCAGAAATTCCCTATTTGTTGGGGCAAAAAGACAGAAATTCTCCTTATTTTGGGGCAAAACTCAGAAATTCCACTTATTTTGGGGAAAAATTCCAGAAATTTCCCTTATTTTGAAGCAATATTTCAGAAATTTCACTTATTTTGGTGCAAAATTGCACAAATTTAACTTATTTCAGGGAAAAAAGGCAGAAATTTTCCTTATTTTGGGGCAAAAAGTCAGAAATTCCTAATACTTAGTGGCAAAAATGCAGAAATTTTTCTTATTTTGTGGCAAAATTGCAGAAATTTCACTTATTTTGAGGCAATATTGCAGAAATTTCAATTATTTCAGGGCATAATTCAAAAATTTCTTTTATTTTTGGGCAAAAAGGCAGAAATTCTGTTTATTTTTGGGTAAAAAGCAGAAATTTTACTTATTTTGACGTAAAAAAGCAGAAATTCCTCTTATTTTGGGGCAAAAATGAAGAAATTTCTCTTTCTTGTGGCAAAAGGTATACATTCCCCTTATTTTCGGGAAAAACAGCAGAAATTCCTCGTATTTTGGAGCAAAATTGGAGAAATTGCCCTAATTGTGGGGTAAAAGGCAGAAATTCCCTATATGTTGGGGAAAAAAGACAGAAATTCTCTTTATTTTTGGGCAAAACTCAGAAATTCCACTTATTTTGGGTCTATTCCAGAAATTTCCCTTATTTTGGGGCAAAATTGCAGAAATTTCACTTATTTCAGGGAAAAAAGGCAGAAATTTTCCTTATTTTGGGGCAAAAAGGCAGAAATTCCTAATATTTTGTGGCAAAAATGCAGAAATTCCCCTTATTTTGTGGCAAAATGGCAGATATTTCACTTATTTTGGGGCAAAATTCCAGAAATTTCAATTATTTCAGGGCATAATTCAAAAATTTCTTTTATTTTGGGGCAAAAAGACAGAAATTCTGTTTATTTTTGGATAAAGCAGAGATTTCACTCATTTTGAGGTAAAAAGGCAAAAATTCCTCTTATTTTGGGGCAAAAATGAAGAAATTTCCCTTTTTTGTGGCAAAAGGTATACATTCCCCTTATTTTCGGGAAAAAAGCAGAAATTCCTCGTATTCTGGAGCAAAATTGCAGAAATTCCCCTAGTTGTGGGACAAAAAGGCAGAAATTCCCTATTTGTTGAGGCAAAAAGACAGAAATTCTCTTTATTTTGGGGCAAAACTCAGAAATTCCACTTATTTTGTGGCAAAATTCCAGAAATTTCCCTTATTTTGGGGCAAAATTGCAGAAATTTCACTTATTTTTTGGCAAAATTTCAAAAATTTCACTTATTTCAGGGATAAAAGGCAGACATTTTCCTTATTTTGGGGCAAAAAGGCAGAAATTCCTAATATTTTGTGGCAAAATGCAGAAATTTCCCTTAATTTGTGGCAAAATGGCAGAAATTTCACTTATTTTGGGGCAAAATTCCAGAAATTTCAATTATTTCAGGGCATAATTCAAAAATTTCTTTTATTTTGGGGCAAAAAGACAGAAATTCTGTTTATTTTTGGGTAAAAAGCAGAAATTTCACTTATTTTGAGGTAAAAAGGCAGAAATTCCTATTATTTTGGGGCAAGAATGAAGAAATTTCACTTTTTTGTGGCAAAAGGTATACATTCCCCTTATTTTCGGAAAAAAAAGCAGAAATTCCTCGTATTTTGGAGCAAAATTGCAGAAATTCCCCTAGTTGTGGGACAAAAAGGCAGAAATTCCCTATTTATTGGGGCAAAAAGACAGAAATTCTCCTTATTTTGGGGCAAAACTCAGAAATTCCACTTATTTTGGGGCAAAATTCCAGAAATTTCCCTTATGTTGAAGCAAAATTTCAGAAATTTCACTTATTTGGGGGCAAAATTGCAGAAATTTAACTTATTTCAGAGAAAAAAGGCAGAAATTTTCCTTATTTTGGGGCAAAAAGTCAGAAATTCCTAATATTTTGTGGCAAAAATGCAGAAATTTTTCTTATTTTGTGGCAAAATGGCAGAAATTTCACTTATTTTGAGGCAATATTGCAGAAATTTCAATTATTTCAGGGCATAATTCAAAAAATTCTTTTATTTTTGGGCAAAAAGAAAGAAATTCTGTTTATTTTTGGGTAAAAAGCAGAAATTTTACTTATTTTGAGGTAAAAAAGCAGAAATTCCTCTTATTTTGGGGCAAAAATGAAGAAATTTCTCTTTCTTGTGGCAAAAGGTATACATTCCCCTTATTTTCGGGAAAAACAGCAGAAATTCCTCGTATTTTGGAGCAAAATTGGAGAAATTGCCCTAATTGTGGGGCAAAAAGGCAGAAATTCCCTATATGTTGGGGCAAAAAGACAGAAATTCTTTTTATTTTGGGGCAAAACTCAGAAATTCCACTTATTTTGGGGCAAAATTGCAGAAATTTTACTTATTTCAAGGTAATAAGTCAGAAATTTTCCTTATTTCGGGGCATAAAATACAGAAATTCCCTTTGTTTTGGGGAAAAAAGACAGAAATTCCACTTATTTATAGGCAAAAAGGCAGAAATTCCCCTTATTTTGGAGCAAAAATGAAGAAATTTCCTTTTTTATGGCAAAAAGGTATGCATTCTCCTTATTTTAGGGCAATAAGACAGCAATTCCCCATATTTTGTAGCAAAATTGCAGAAATTCCCCTAATTGTAGGGCAAAAAAGCAGAAATTCCCTATTTTTGGGGCAAAAAGACTGAAATTCTCCTTATTTTGGGGCAAAACTCAGAAATTCCCCTTATTTTGGGGCAAAATCCCAGAAATTTCCCTTATTTTGGGGCAAAAATGCAAAAATTTCACTTATTTTGTGGCAAAATTGCAGAAATTTCACTTATTTCATGGAAAAAAGGCAGAAATTTTCCTTATTTTGAGGTAAAAATGCTGAAATTCCCCTTATTTGGAGGCAAAAATGAAGAAATTTCCCTTATTTAGGGGCAAAATTGAAAAAATTTCACATATTTCAGGGTAATAAGTCAGAAATTCCCCTTATTTTGGAGCAAAAATGAAGAAATTTCCCTTTTTTATGTCAAAAAGTTATGCATTCCCCTTATTTTCGGGCAAAAAAGCAAAAATTCTCCGTATTTTAGAGCAAAATTGCAGAAATTCCCCTAATTTTGGGACAAAAGGCGGAATTTCCTTTACTTTGGGGCAAAAATCAGGAATTCCTCTTATTTTGGGGCAAAATTGCAGAAATTTCCTTTATATTGGGCCAAAATTGCGGAAATTTCACTTATTTTAAGGCAAAATTGCAGAAAATTCACTTATTTCAGGGAAAAAAGGCAGAAATTTTTCTTATCTTGGGGCAAAAAGGCAGAAATTCCTAATATTTTGTGGCAAAAATACAGAAATTCCCCTTATTTTGTGGCAAAATGGCAGAAATTTCACTTATTTTGGGGCAAAATTGCAGAAATTTCAATTATTTCAGGGCATAATTCAAAAATTTCTTTTATTTTGAGGCAAAAAGACAGAAATTCCGTTTATTTTTGGGTAAAAAGCAGAAATTTCACTTATTTTGAGGTAAAAAGGCTGAAATTCCTCTTATTTTGGGGCAAAATGAAGAAATTTGTCTTTTTTGTGGCAAAAGGTATACATTCCCTTTATTTTCGGGAAAAACAGCAGAAATTCCTCGTATTTTGGAGCAAAATTGCAGAAATTCTCCTAGTTGTGGGACAAAAAGGCAGAAATTCCCTATTTGTTGGGGCAAAAAGACAGAAATTCTCCTTATTTTGAAGCAAAACTCAGAAATTCCACTTATTTTGGAAGAAAATTGCAGAAATTTCACTTATTTCAGTGGATAAAGGCAGAAATTTTGCTTAATTTTGGGCAAAAAGGCAGAAATTCCTAATATTTTGTGGAAAAAATGCAGAAATTCCCCTTATTTGGGGGCAAAATTCCAGAAATTTCGCTTATTTTGGGGAAAAATTGCAGAAATTTCACTTATTTCAGGGAAAAAAGGCAGAAATTTTTCTTAATTTGGGGCAAATAGGCAGAAATTCCTAATATTTTGTGGAAAAAATGCAGAAATTCTTCTTATTTTGAGGTAAAATCCTGAAATTCCCCTTATTTAGGGGCAAAAAGGCAGAAATTTCCCTTATTTTGGGGCAGAATTGCAGAAATTTCACTAATTTCAGAGAAAAAAAGCTAAAATTTTTCTTAATTCGAGGCAAAAAGGCAGAAATTCCCATTATTTTGGGCAAAAAGACAGAAATTCCCCTTATTTTGGGGCAAAATTCCAGAAATTTCCCTTATTTTGGGGCAAAAAATGCAAAAATTTCCCTTATTTTGGGGCAAAATTGCAGAAATTTCACTTATTTCAGGGAAAAAAGGCAGAAATATTGCTTAATTTTGGGCAAAAAGGCAGAAATTCCTAATATTTTGTGGAAAAAATGCAGAAATTCCCCTTATTTTGAGGTAAAATGCTGAAATTCCCCTTATTTAGGGGCAAAAAGGCAGAAATTTCCCTTATTTTGGGGCAAAATTGCAGAAATTTTACTAATTTCAGAAAAAAAAGCCAAAATTTTTCTTAATTCATGGCAAAAACGCAGAAATTCCCATTATTTTGGGCAAAAAGGCAGAAATTCCCCTTATTTTGGGGCAAAATTCCAGAAATTTCCCTTATTTTGGGGCAAAAATGCAAAAATTTCACTTATTTTGGGGCAAAATTGCAGAAATTTCACTTATTTAAGGGAAAAAAGTCAGAAATTTTCTTTATTTTTGGGCAAAAAGGCAGAAATTCCTAATATTTTGTGGCAAAAATGCAGAAATTTCCTTTAATTTGGAGCAAAATTGCAGAAATTTCACTTATTTTGGGGCATAATTGCAGAAATTTCACTTATTTTAGGGAAAAAAGGCAGAAATTTTCCTTATTTTTAGGTAAAAAGTCTGAAATTCCCCTTATTTGGAGGCAAAAATGCAGAAATTTCTCTTATTTGGGGGCAAAATTGCAGAAATTTCACTTATTTCAGGGAAAAAAGGCAGAAATTTTTATTATTTTGGGTCAAAAAGGCAGCGATTTCTAATATTTTGTGGCAAAAATGCAGAAATTCCCCTTATTTTGTGGCAAATTGCAGAAATTTTACTTGTTTTGAGGCAAAATTGCAGAAATTTCACTTATTTCAGGGTAATAAGTCAGAAATTCCCCTTATTTTGGAGCAAAAATGAAGAATTTTCCATTTTTTATGTCAAAAAGTTATGCATTCACCTTATTTTCGGGCAAAAAAGCAGAAATTCCCCGTATTTTGGAGCAAAACTGCAGAAATTCTCATAATTTTGGGGCAAAAGGCAGAAATTCCCTTTACTTTGGGGCAAAAATCAGAAATTCCCTTTATTTTGGGGCAAAATTCCAGAAATTTCCTTTATTTTGGGGCAAAATTGCAGTAAATTCACTTATTTTCAGGTAAAAAGGCTGAAATTTCCTTTATTTTGGGGCAAAAATGGAGAAATTTCCCTTACTTTGGGGCAAAATGCAGAAATTTTCCTTATTTGGGGGCAAAAAGGGAGAAATTCCGTATATTTTGTGGCAAAAATGCAGAAATTCCCCTTATTTTGAGGTAAAAAGGCTGAAATTCCCCTTATTTTAGGGCAAATAGGCAGAAATTCCCCTTATTTTGGGGTAAAATTGCAGAAATTTCAAATATTTCAGGGCAAAATGGCCAAAATTCCCCTTATTTTGGGGCAAAAAGATGAAATCCCTAATTTTTGGCTAAAATTGAAGAAATTTCACTTATTTCGGTTCAAAAAGGCAGAAATTCCACTTAATTTTGGGCAAAAAGGCAGAAATTACCCGTATTTTGGAGCAAAATTGCAGAAATTCCCCTAATATTGGTGCAAAAATGCAGAAATTCCCTTTATTTTGCGGCAAAAAGGCAGAAATTCTCTATATTGTGGTGCAAAAAGGCTGAAATTCCCCTTATTTTGAAGTAAAATGCTGAAACTCCCCATATTTTGTGTCAAAAGGCAGAAATCCCCTAATTTGGGGCAAAAAGGCACAGATTTCCCTTATTTTCGGGCAAAATTGCAGAAATTTCATTTATTTCAGGGCAAAAAGTCAGAAATTCCCCTTATTTAGGTGCAAAAAGCAGAAATTTCTTTTATTATGGTAAAATATTGAAGAAATTTTCCTTATTTTGGAGAAAAAGTCAGAAAATCCCCATATTTTCTGGCAAAAGGCAGAAATTCTTCTTATTTTGAGGAAAAATGCAGATATTCACCCTTATTTAGAGGTAAAATGCAGAAATTCCCCAAATATTGGGGGAAAATGCAGAAATTCCCTTTATTTTGGGGCTTAAAAGCAGAAATTCCCCGTATTTTGAAGCAAAATTGCAGAAATTCTCAAAATTTTAGGGCATAAAGGCTGAAATTCTTTTTATTTTGGGGCAAAAAGACAGAAAACATTCTTTTTTCGGGAGCAAACAGTCAGAAATTCCCATTTTTTTGGGACAAAATTGCAGAAATTTCCTTTACATTGGGGCAAAATTGCAGAAATTTCCCTTATTTTGGGGCAAAATTGCAGAAATTTCAGTTATTTCAGGGAAAAAAGGCAGAAATTTTCTTATTTTGGGGCCAAAAGGCAGAAATTTCTTTTATTTTGGTACAAAATTGCAGAAATTTTTCTTATTTTGGGGTAAAAATGCAGAAATTCCCCATATTTTGGGACAAAAAGGCAGAAATTCCCCTTATTTTTGGGCAAAAAGACAGAAATTTTGTTTATTTTTGGAGAAAAAGGCAGAAATTGCACTTATTTTGAGTCAAAAAACTGGAAAATCCCCTTATTTTGGGGCAAAAATGAAGAAATTTACTTTTTTTATGGCAAAAAGGTATACATTCCCTTTATTTTCAATCAAAAAGGCAGAAATTCTACGTATTTTGGAGGAAAATTGCAGAAATTCCCCTAATTTTTTGGCAAAAAGGCAGAAATTCCCCTCATTTTGGAATAAAACTGCAGAAATTTCACTTATTTCGTGGCAAAATGGCAGAAATTCCCTTTATTTTCAGCGAAAAAGGCAGAAAATCCCCATAATTTGGAGCAAAATTGCAGAAATTCACCTAATTTTGGGGTAAAACATGTAGTAATTTTCTTTATTTTGGGGCAAAAAGGCAGAAATTCTCATTATTTTGGGGCAAAACTCAGAAATTCCACTTATTTTAAGGCAAAATTCCAAAAAATTCCCTTAGTTTGGGGCAAAATTGCAGAAATTTTCCTTATTTTAGGAAAAATTGCAGAAATTTCAATTATTTCAGGTAAAAAGGCAGAAATTTTTCTTAATTTCGGCAAAGAAGCAGAAATTCCTAATATTTGGTGGCAAAAATGCAGAAATTCCTCTTATTTTGAGGTAAAAAGGCTAAAATTCCCCTTATTTGGGGGCAAAAAGGCAGAAATTTACCTTATTTTGGGGCAAAATTGCAGAAATTTCAAATATTTCAGGGTAATAAGTCAGAAATTTTCATTATTTTGGGGCAAAAAAGACAGAAATTCTCCTTATTTTGGGGCAAAACTCAGAAATTCCATTTATTTTGGGGCAAAATTGCAGGAATTTACCTTATTTTGGGGCAAAATTGCAAAAATTTCCCTTATTTGGGGCAAAATTTCAGAAATTTCACTTATTTTAAGGTAAAAAGGCTGAAATTTCCTTTATTTTGTGGCAAAAAGAGAGAAATTCCCTTTATTTTGGGGCAAAATTGCAGAAATTTTCCTTATTTTGGGCAAAAAGGCAGAAATTCCTTATATTTTGGGGCAAAAAGCCAGAAATTCCCCTTATTTTTAGGTAATAAGGCTGAAATTCCCTTTATTTTGGGGTAAAAAGGCAGAAATTTTCCTTATTTTGGGCTAAAATTGCAGAAATTTCAAATATTTCAGGGCAAAATGGCAGAAATTTCCCTTATTTTGGGAAAAAAGATAAAATTTCTAATTTTTGGCTAAAATTGCAGAAATTTCACTTATTTCCGGACAAAATGCAGAAATTCCACTTAATTTCGGGCAAAAAGGCAGAAATGACCAGTATTTTGGAGCAAAATTGCAGAAATTTCCCTAATATTGGTGCAAAAATGCAGAAATTCTTTTTATTTTGTGGGCAAAAATGCAGAAATTCCCCTTATTTTGAGGTAAAAATGCTGAAATTCCCCTTATTTTTGGGTAAAAAGACAGAAATTTCGTTTATTTTTGGGGAAAAGACAGAAATTGCACTTATTTTGAGTCAAAAAGGTGGAAAATCCCCTTATTTTAGGGCAAAAATGAAGAAATTTCTTTTTTTATGGAAAAAATGTATACATTCCCTTTATTTTCGGGCAAAAAGGCAGAAATTCTCCGTATTTTGGAGCAAAATTGCAGACATTCCCCTAATTTTTGGGCAAAAAGGCAGAAATTTCCTTTATTTTTGGCGAAAAAGGCAGAAAATCCCTGTATTTTGGAGCAAAATTAAAGAAATTCACCTAATTTTGGTGTAAAAAATACAGTAATTTTCTTTATTTTGGGGCAAAAAGGCAGAAATTCTTCTTATTTTGGGGCAAAAGGCCGAAATTCCCCTTATTTTAGGGCAAAATTGCAGAAATTTCCCTTATTTTGGGGCAAAAAACAGAAATTCCCATTATTTTGGGGCAAAATTGCAGAAATTTCCTTTATTATGGGAAAAATTGCAGAAATTTCCTTTATTTTAGGGAAAATTGCAGAAATTTCACTTATTTCAGAGAAAAAAAGCAAAAATTTTTCTTATTTTGGGGCAAAAAGGCAGAAATTCCCATTATTTTGGGGCAAAAAGGCAGAAATTCACCTTATTTTGGGGTAAAATTTCAGAAATTTCACATATTTCAGGGCAAAAAGGCCGAAATTCCCTTTATTTTGGGGCAAAAAGGCAGAAATTCTCCTCATTTTGGAATAAAATTGCAGAAATTTCTCTTATTTGGGGGCAAAAAGGCAGAAAATCCCCTTAATTTCGGGTAAAAGGCAGAAATTCCTTGTATTTTGGAGCAAAATTGCAGAAATTCCCCTAATATTGGGGCAAAAATGCAGAAATTCCTTTTATTTGGGGCAAAAAGGCAGAAGTTTCCCTTATTTTCGGGAAAAGAGGAAGAAATTCCCTGTATTTTGAAGCAAAATTGCAAAAACTCCCCTAATTTTGGGGCAAAAGGCAGAAATTCCCTTTATTTTTGGGCAAATATCAGAAATTCCTCTTATTTTGTGGCAAAATTTTAGAAATTTCTTTTATTTTGTTACAGACTTGCAGAAATTTTTCTTATTTTGTGGCAAAAATGCAGAAATTCCCCATATTTTTGTGCAAAAACGCTGAAATTCCCCTTATTTTGAGGTAAAATCCTGAAATGCCCCATATTTTGGGGCAAAAAGGCAGAAATTCCCCTCATTTTGGGGCAAAAAGCACAAATTTCCCTTATTTTCGGGCAAAATTGCAGGAATTTCATTTATTTCAGGGCAAAAAGTCAGAAATTCCTTTTATTTTGGGGCAAAAAGCAGAAATTTCTTTTATTTTGATACAAAATTGTAGAAATTTTCCTTATTTTGGAACAAAAAGGCAGAAATTACACATATTTTGGGGCAAAAGGCAGAAATTCCCCTTATTTTGAGGTAAAAAGGCTGAAATTCCGTTATTTTGGGGCAAAAATGCAGAAATTCCCTTTACTTTGTGGCAAAAAGGCAGAAATTCCCATTAATTGGGGCAGAAAAGCAGAAATTTTCCTTATTTATGGGCTATAGGGCAGAAATTCCCCATATTTTGTGGCAAAAAGGCAGAAATTTCCCTTATTTGGAGGTAAAATGCTGAAATTCCCCTTATTTTCGGCAAAAAGGCAGAAATTCCTATTATTTTGGGGCAAAATTGCAGAAATTTCAATTATTTCAGGGCAAAAAGTAAGAAATTTGCCTTATTTTGGGGCAAAAAGCAGAAATTCCCCTAATTCTGGGGCCAAAAACAGATTCCCCTTATTTTGGGGTAAAATTGCAGAAATTTCAAATATTACAGGGCAAAAAAGCAGATATTACACTTTATTTCGTGCAATAACGCAGAAATTTCCCGTATTTTAAAGCTAAATTTTAGAAATTCCCCTTATATTGGTACAAAATGCAGAAATTCCCTTTATTTTTGTGCAATAAGGCAGATTTCCTTGTATTTTGAAGCAAAATTGCACACATTCTCCTAATTTTGAGGGAAAATGCAGAAATTCACATAATTTTGGGGCGAAAAAACAGAAATTCTCCTTATTTCAGGGCAAAAAGTCAGAAATTCCCCTTAATTTGGGGCAAAATTGCAGAAATTTCCTTTATTTTGGGGCAAAATTGCAGAAATTTCACTTATTTCAGGGAAAAACACAGAAATTTCTCTTATTTTGGGGAAAAAGGCAGAAATTTCTTTTATTTTGGTACAAAATTGCAGAAATTTTCTTTCTTTTGGAGCAAAAATGCAGAAATTCCCAATATTTTGAGGGAAAAAGGCAGAGATTCCCTTTATTTTGGCGTAAAATGCTGAAATTCCCCTTATTTTGGGGCAAAAAGACAGAAATTCCCTTTATTTTGTGGCAAAAAGGCAGAAATTTCCCTTAATTTGGGGCAAAATTGCAGAAATTTCACTTATTTCAGGGCAAAATTCAAAAATTCCTTTTATTTTGGGGCAAAAAGACAGAAATTCCGTTTATTTTGGGGCAAAAAAGACAGAAATTCCCTTTGTTTTGGGGCAAAAAGACAGAAATTCTACATATATAGAGGCAAAAAGTCAGAAATTCCCCTTATTTTAGAGCAAAAATGAAGAAATTTCCCTTTTTTATGGCAAAAAGGTATGCATTCACCTTATTTTCGGGCAAAAAGGCAGAAATTACACGTATTTTGGAGCTAAATTGCAGAAATTCCCCTAATTGTGGGGCAAAAAGGGCAGAAATTCCTTTTATTAGGGGGCAAAAGGGCAGAAATTTCCCTTATTTTGTGGTCAAAAAGACAGAAATTCCCCTTATTTTGTGGCAAAAAGGCAGAAATTTCTCTTATTTTGGGGCAAAAAGGCAGAAATTCCCATTATTTTAGGGCAAAAAGGCAGAAATTCTCCTTATTTTGTGGTAAAATTGCAGAAATTTCACATATTTCAGGGCAAAAAAGCAGAAATTTCCCTTATTTTGGGGCAAAATTGCAGAAATTCCTAATATTTTGTGGCAAAAATGCAAAAATTCCCCTTATTTTGAGGTAAAAACCCTGAAATTCCGGTTATTTGGGGGCAAGACGGCAGAAATTTCCTTTATTTTGGGGCAAAATTGCAGAAATTTCACTTATTTCGGGGTAATAAGTCAGAAATTTTACTTATTTTTGGGCAAAAAAGACAGAAAATCCCTTTATTTTGGGGGAAAAAACAGAAATTCCACTTATTTAGAGGCAAAAATCAGAATTCCCCTTATTTTGGAGCAAAAATGAAGAAATTTCCCTTTTTTATGGCAAAAAGTTATGCATTCTTCTTATTTTTGACAAAAAGGCAGAAATTCCCCGTATTTTAGAGCAAAATTGCAGAAATTACCCTAATTGTGGGGCAAAAAGGCAGAAATTACCTATATGTTGGGGCAAAAAGACAGAAATTCTCTTTATTTTGGGGCAAAATTCAGAAATTTCACTTATTTTGGGGCAAAATTCAAGAAATTTCACTTATTTCAGAAAAAAAGCAGAAATTTTCTTATTTTGGGGCAAAAAAACAGAAATTTCTTTTATTTTAGTACAAAATTGCAGAAATTTTTCTTATTTTGGGGCAAAAATGCAAAAATTTCCTATATTTTGGGGCAAAACTCAGAAATTTCACTTATTTTGGGGCAAAATTGCAGAAATTTTAATTATTTCAGAAAAAAAGCAAAAATCTTATTTTGGGGCAAAAAGGCAGAAATTTCTTTTATTTTGGTACAGAATTGCAGAAATTTTTCTTATTTTGAGGCAAAAAGGCAGAAATTTTCCATATTATGGGGCAAAAATGCTGAAATTCCCCTAATTGTGGAGCAAAAAGGCAGAAATTCCCTATATGTTGGGGCAAAAAGACAGAATTTCTCCTTATTTTGGGGCAAAACTCAGAAATTCCACTTACTTTGGGGCGAAATTCCAGAAATTTCCCTTATTTTGGGGCAAAATTGAAGAAATTTCACTTATTTTGGGGCAAAATTGCAGAAATTTCACTTATTTCAGGGAAAAAAGGCAGAAATTTTCCTTATTTTGGTACAAAAAGGCAGAAATTCCTAGTAATTTGTGGCAAAAAAGCAGAAATTCCCGTTATTTTGAGGTAAAAAGGCTGAAATTCCCCTTATTTTGGGGCAAAAACGCAGAAATTTCCCTAATTTTGGGGTAAAATTGCAGAAATTTCACTTATTTCAGGGTAATAAGTCAGAAATTCCCCTTATTTTGGGGCAAGAAAGACAGAATTTCCTTTTCTTTTGGGGGAAAAAGACAAAATTTCTACATATATAGAGGCAAAAAGCAGAAATTCCCCTTATTTTGGAGCAAAAATGAAGAAATTTCCCTTTTTTATGGCAAAAAGGTATGCATTCCCCTTATTTTTGGGCAAAAAGGCAAAAATTCTCCATATTTTGGAGCAAAATTGTAGAAATTCCCCTAATTGTGGGGCAAAAACGCAGAAATTCCCTATATGTTGGGGCAAAAAGACAAAATTTCTCCTTATTTTTCAGGCAAAACTCAGAAAATACACTTATTTTGGGGAAAAATTGCAGGAATTTACCTTATTTTGGGGCAAAATTGCAAAAATTTTCCTTATTTGGGGCAAAATTGCAGATATTTCACTTATTTTCAGGTAAAAAAACTGAAATTTCCTTTATTTTGGGACAGAAAGGGAGAAATTCCCCTTATTTTGCGGCAAAATTGCAGAAATTTTCCTTATTTTGGGGCAAAAAGGCAGAAATTCATTATATTTTGGGGCAAAAAGCAGAAATTCCCCTTATCTTGAGGTAATAAGGCTGAAATTCCCCTTATTTTGGGGCAAAAAGGCAGAAATTTTCCTTATTTTAGGGTAAAATTGCAAAAATTTCAAATATTTCAGGGCAAAATGGCAGAAATTTCCCTTATTTTGGGGCAAAAAATGAAATCCCTAATTTTTGACTAAAATTGCAGATATTTCACTTATTTCCGAACAAAAAGGAAGAAATTCCACTTAATTTCGGGCAAAAAGGCAGAAATGACCCGTATTTTGGAGCAAAATTGCAGAAATTCCCTTTATATTGGTGCAAAAATGCAGAAATTCCCTTTATTTTGAGGGCAAAAGGCAGAAATTCCCCTTATTTTGAGGTAAAAAGGCTGAAATTCCCCTTATTTTTAGGCAAAATATCAGAAATTCCTGTTATTTTTGGGCAAAAAGACAGAAATTTCGTTTATTTTTGGGGAAAAGGCAGAAATTGCACTTATTTTGAGTCAAAAAGGTGGAAAATCCCCTTATTTTGGGGCAAAAATGAAGAAATTTCCATTTTTTATGGCAAAAATTTATACATTCCCTTTATTTTCGGGCAAAAAGGCAGAAATTCCCCGTATTTTGAGCAAAATTACTGAAATTCCCCTAATTTTTGGGCAAGAAGGCAGAAATTCTCCTTATTTTTGGCGAAAAAGGCAGAAAATCCCCATATTTTGGAGCAAAATTGCAGAAATACACCTAATTTTGAGGTAAAAAATATAGCAATTTTTTTTTATTTTGTGGCAAAAAGGCAGAAATTCTCTTTATTTTGGGGCAAAAGGCAGAAATTCCCCTTATTTTAGGGCAAAATTGCAGAAATGTCCCTTATTTTGGGGCAAAAACAGAAATTCCCCTTATTTTGGGGCAAAATTGCAGAAATTTCCCTTATTATGGGGAAAAATTGCAGAAATTTCCCTTATTTTAGGGAAAAATTGCAGAAATTTCACTTATTTCAGAGAAAAAAGAAAAAAATTTTCTTATTTTGGGGCAAAAAGGCAGAAATTCCCTTTATTTTGGGGCAAAAAGGCAGAAATTCACCTTATCTTGGGGTAAAATTGCAGTAATTTCACATATTACACGGCAAAAAGGCAGAAATTCCCCTTATTTTGAGGCAAAAAGGCAGAAATTCTTTTTATTTTGGGATAAAATTGCAGAAATTTCCCTCATTTGGGGGCAAAGAGACAGAAAATCCTCATAATTTCGGGTAAAAAGGCAGAAATTCCCTGTATTTTGGAGCAAAATTCCAGAAATTCCCCTAATATTGGGGCAAAAATGCAGAAATTCCCTTTACTTTGGGTACAAAAAGGCAGAAATTCCCCATATTTTGATTCATAAAGGCTGAAATTCTTCTTATTTTGAGGTAAAATGCTGAAATTTCCCTTATTTTGGGGCAATAGGCAGAAATTCTTCTTATTTTGGGGCAAAAAGGCACAAATTTCCCTTATTTTCGGGCTAAATTGCAGAAATTTCATTTATTTCAGGGCAAAAATTCAGAAATTCCCCTTATTTTGGGGCAAAAAGCAGAAATTTCTTTTATTATGTTACAAAATTGAAGAAATTTTCCTTATTTTGGAACAAAAAAGCAAAAATTCCTCATATTTTGGGGCAAAAGGCAGATATTATTCTTATTTTGAGGTAAAATGCAGTAATTCCCTGTATTTTGGGGATAAAAGGCAGAAATTCCCTGTATTTTGAAGCAAAATTGCAGAAATTCTCATAATTTTCGGGCAAAAATTCAGAAATTCCCCTTATTTTGGGGCAAAAAGCAGAAATTTCTTTTATTATGTTACAAAATTGAAGAAATTTTCCTTATTTTGGAACAAAAAAGCAAAAATTCCTCATATTTTGGGGCAAAAGGCAGATATTATTCTTATTTTGAGGTAAAATGCAGTAATTCCCTTTATTTTGGGGATAAAAGGCAGAAATTCCCTGTATTTTGAAGCAAAATTGCAGAAATTCTCATAATTTTCGGGCAAAAAGTCAGAAATTCTCATAATTTTGGGGCAAAAAGAGAAAAAAATCCCCTTTTTTCGGGAGCAAAAATTCAGAAAATCTCCTTAGTTTGGGGCAAAATTGCAGAAATTTTCTTTACATTGGGGCAATATTGCAGAAATTTTCCTTATTTTGGGGCAAAATTGCAGAAATTTCACGTATTTCAGAGAAAAAAGGCAAAAATTTCTCTTATTTTAGGGCAAAAAGGCAAAATTTCTTTTATTTTGGTACAAAATTGCAGAAATTTTTCTTATTTTGGGGCAAAAAGGCAGAAATTTCCCATATTTTGTGGCAAAAAGGCAGAAATTCCCCTTATCTTGGGGAAAAAGCAGACATTTCCCTTATTTTGTGGAAAAATTTTAGAAATTTCACATATTTCAGGGTAATAAGTTAGAAATTTTCCTTATTTTGGGGCAAAAAAACAGAAATTCCGTTTATTTTTGGGGAAAAGGCAGAAATTGCACTTATTTTGAGTCAAAAAGGCGGAAAATCCCCTTATTTTGGGGCAAAAGTGCAGAAATTTCCCTTTTTTATGGCAAAAAGGTAAACATTCCCTTTATTTTCGGGCAAAAAGGCAGAAATTCCTTGTATTTTGAAGCAAAATTGCAGAAATTCCCCTAATTTTGGGGCAAAAAGGCAGAAATTTCCTTTATTTAGGGGTAAAACTGCCGAAATTTTCCTTATTTCGCGGCAAAATGGCAAAAATTCCCCTTATTTTCGGCGAAAAAGGCAGAAAATCCCTGTATTTTGGAACAAAATTGCAGAAATTCACCTAATTTTCGGGTAAAAAATATAGTAATTTTTTTTTATTTTGTGGCAAAAAGGCAGAGATTCTCCTTATTTTGGGGCAAAAGGCAGAAATTACCCTTATTTTAGGGCAAAATTGCAGAAATTTCCCTTATTTTGGGGCAAAAAACAGAAATTCCCTTTATTTTGGGGCAAAATTGCAGAAATTTCCATTATTATGGGGAAAAATTGCAGAAATTTCTCTTATTTTAGGGCAAAATTGCAGAAATTTCACTTATTTCAAAGAAAAAAAAAGAAAATTTTTCTTATTTTGGGGCAAAAAGGCAGAAATTCACCTTATCTTGGGGTAAAATTGCAGTAATTTCACATATTTCAGGGCAAAAAGGGAGAAATTCCCCTTATTTTGGGGCAAAAAGGCAGAAATTTTCTTTATTTTGGGATAAAATTGCAGAAATTTTCATTATTTGGGGGCAAATGCAGAAAATCCTCTTAATTTTGGGTAAAAAGGCAGATATTCCCCGTATTTTGGAGCAAAATTGCAGAAATTCCCCTAATATTGGGGCAAAAATGCAGAAATTCCCTTTATTTTGGGGGCAAAAAGGCAGAAATTCCCCATATTTTGGTGCAAAAAGGCTGAAATTCTTCTTTTTTGAGGGAAAATTCTGGAATTTCCTTTATTTTGGGGCAAAAGGCAGAAATTCTTCTTATTTTGGGGCAAAAAGGCACAAATTTCCCTTATTTTCAGACAAAATTGCAGAAATTTCATTTATTTCAGGGCAAAAAGTCAGAAATTCCTCTCTTTTTGGGGCAAAAACAGAAATTTCTTTTATTATGGTACAAAATTGAAGAAATTTTCATTATTTTGGAACAAAAAAGCAGAAATTTCCCATATTTTGTGGCAAAATGCAGAAATTATTCTTTTTTTTTGAGGTAAAATGCAGAAATTCCCTTTATTTTGGGGCTAAAAGGCAGAAATTCCCCGTATTTTGAAGCAAAATTGCAGAAATTCTCATGATTTTCGGGCAAAAAGTCAGAAATTCTCCTTATTTTGGGGCAAAAAAAGAGAAAATCCCCTTTTTTCGGGAGCAAAAATTCAGAAAATCCCCTTATTTTGGGGCAAAATTGCAGAAATTTCCTTTACATTGGGGCAAAATTGCAGAAAATTTTCTTATTTTGGGGCAAAATTGCCGAAATTTTACGTATTTCAGGGAAAAAAGGCAAAAATTTCTCTTATTTTTGGGCAAAAAGGCAGAAATATATTTTATTTTGGAACAAAATTGCAGAAATTTTTCTTAGTTTTGGGCAAAAAGGCAGAAATTCCCCATATTTTGTGGCAAAAAGGCAGAAATTCCCCTTATTTTGGGGCAAAAAGCAGACATTTCCCTTATTTTGGGGAAAAATTTTAGAAATTTCACTTATTTCAGCGCAAAGAGTCAGAAATTCCCCTTATTTTGGGGCAAAAAAACAGAAATTCAGTTTATTTTTGGGAAAAAGGCAGAAATTGCACTTATTTTGAGTCAAAAAGGCGGAAAATTTTATTATTTTGGGGCAAAAGTGAAGAAATTTCCCTTTTTTATGGCAAAAAGGTAAACATTCCCTTTATTTTCAGGCAAAAAGGCCGAAATTTTCTGTATTTTGGAGCAAAATTGCAGAAATTCCCCTAATTTTGGGGCAAAAAGGCAGTAATTCCCCTTATTTTGGGGTAAAACTGCCGAAATTTTACTTATTTCGCAGCAAAATGGCAGAAATTCCCCTTATTTTCGGCGAAAAAGGCAGAAAATCCTCAATTTTGGAACAAAATTGCAGGAATTCACCTAATTTTGGGGTAAAACATGCAGTAATTTTCTTTATTTTGGGGCAAAAATGCAGAAATTCCACTTATTTTGGGGAAAAAGGCAGAAATTCCCCTTATTTTAGGGCAAAATTGCAGAAATTTCCCTTATTTTGGGGCAAAAAACAGAAATATCCCTTATTTTGGGGCAAAATTGCATTAATTTCCTTTATTATGGGGAAAAATATCAGAAATTTCCCTTAATTTAGGGCAAAATTGCAAAAATTTCACTTATTTCAGAGAAAAAAAGCAAAAATTTTTCTTATTTTGGGGCAAAAATGCAGAAATTCCCATTATTTTGGGGCAAAAAGGCAGAAATTCACCTTATTTTGAGGTAAAATTGCAGAAATTTCACATATTTCAGGGCAAAAAGGCAGAAATTCCCCTTATTTTGGGGCAAAAAGGTAGAAATTCTCCTTATTTTGGGATAAAATTGCAGAAATTTCCATTATTTGGGGGCAAAAAGGCAGAAAATCCCCTTAATTTCAGGTAAAAAGGCAGAAATTCCCCGTATTTTGGAGCAAAATTGCAGAAATTCCCCTAATATTGGGGCAAAAATGCAGAAATTCCTTTTATTTTGGGGGCAAAAAGGCAGAAATTTCCCATATTTTGGTGCAAAAAGGCTGAAATTCTTCGTATTTTGAGGTAAAATTCTGAAATTTCCCTTATTTTGGGGCAAAAGGCAGAAATTCTTCTTATTTTGGGGCAAAAATACAGAAATTCTCATTATTTTGGGGCAAAAATCAGAAATTTCCCTTATTTTGGGGCAAAATTTTAGAAATTTCTTTTATTTTGTTACAGACTTGTAGAAATTTTTCTTATTTTGTGGCAAAAATGCAGAAATTCCCCATATTTTTGTGCAAAAGAGCTGAAATTCCTTTTATTTTGAGGTAAAATCCTGACATTCCCCATATTTTGGGGCAAAAAGGCAGAAATTCCCCTCATTTTGGGGCAAAAAGCACAAATTTCCCTTATTTTCGGGCAAAATTGCAGGAATTTCATTTATTTCAGGGCAAAAAGTCAGAAAAACTTTTTATTTTGGGACAAAAAGCATTAATTTCTTTTATTTTGATACAAAATTGTAGAAATTTTCCTTATTTTGGAAAAAAAGGCAGAAAATACCCATAATTTGGGGCAAAAGGCAGAAATTCCCCTTATTTTGAGGTAAAAAGGCTGAAATTCCGTTATTTTGGAGCAAAAAGACAAAAATTCCCTTTAATTTGTGGCAAAAAGGCAGAAATTCCCCTTATTTGGAGGTAAAATGCTGAAATTCCCCTTATTTTCGGCAAAAAGGCAGAAATTCCTATTATTTGGGGCAAAATTGCAGAAATTCCCCTTATTTGGAGGTAAAATGCTGAAATTCCCCTTATTTTCGGCAAAAAGGCAGAAATTCCTATTATTTGGGGCAAAATTGCAGAAATTTCAATTATTTCAGGGGAAAAAGTCAGAAATATGCCTTATTTTGGGGCAAAAAGCAGAAATTCACCTAATTTTGGGACCAAAAACAGATTCCCCTTATTTTGGGGTAAAATTGCAGAAATTTCAAATATTACAGGGCAATGAGGCAGAAATTCCACTTTATTTCTGGCAATAACGCAGACATTCCCCGTATTTTAAAGATAATTTCAGAAATTCCTCTTATATTGGTGCAAAATGCAGAAATTCCCTTTATTTTTGTGCAATAAGGCAGATTTCCTTGTATTTTGAAGCAAAATTGCACATATTCATCTAATTTTGAGGGAAAATGTAGAAATTCACATCATTTTGGGGCAAAAAGACAGAAATTCTCCTTATTTCAGGGCAAAAAGTCAGAAATTCCCCTTAATTTGGAGCAAAATTGTAGAAATTTCCTTTATTTTGGGGCAAAATTGCCGAAATTTCACTTATTTCAGGGAAAAAACACAGAAATTTCTCTTATTTTGGGGCAAAAAGGCAGAAATTTCTTTTATTTTGGTAGAAAATTGCAGAAATTTTCTTTATTTTGGGGCAAAAATGCAGAAATTCCCCATATTTGATGAAAAAAGGCAGAGATTCCCTTTATTTTTGCGTAAAATGCTGAAATTTTCCTTATTTTGGGGCAAAAAGACAGAAATTCCCTTTATTTTGTGCAAAAAGGCAGAAATTTCCCTTATTTTGGAGCAAAATTGCAGAAATTCCCCTAATTTTGGGGCAAAAAGGCAGTAATTCCCCTTATTTTGGGGTGAAACTGCCGAAATTTTACTTATTTCGCAGCAAAATGGCAGAAATTCCCCTTATTTTCGGCGAAAAAAGGCAGAAAATCCTCAATTTTGGAGCAAAATTGCAGGAATTCACCTAATTTTGGGGTAAAACATGCAGTAATTTTCTTTATTTTGGGGCAAAAATGCAGAAATTCCATTTATTTTGGGGCAAAATGCAGAAATTCCCCTTATTTTAGGGCAAAATTGCAGAAATTTCCCTTATTTTGGGGCAAAAAACAGAAATTTCCCTTATTTTGGGGCAAAATTGCATTAATTTCCTTTATTATGGGGAAAAATATCAGAAATTTCCCTTAATTTAGGGCAAAATTGCAAAAATTTCACTTATTTCAGAGAAAAAAAGCAAAAATTTTTCTTATTTTGGGGCAAAAATGCAGAAATTCCCATTATTTTGGGGCAAAAAGGCAGAAATTCACCTTATTTTGGGGTAAAATTGAAGAAATTTCACAAATTTCAGGGCAAAAAGGCAGAAATTCCCTTTATTTTGGGGCAAAAAGGCAGAAATTTCCCTTATTTTGGGGCAAAATTGCAGAAATTTCACTTATTTCAGGGCAAAATCAAAAATTCCTTTTATTTTGGGGCAAAAAGACAGAAATTCCGTTTATTTTTGGGTAAAAAGGCAGAAATTTCACTTATTTTGCGGTAAGAATGCAGAAATTCCTCTTATTTTTAGGCAAAAATGAAGAAATTTTCCTTTTTTGTGGCAAAAGGTATACATTCCCCTTATATTCGGGCAAAAAAGCAGGAATTCCCCGTATTTTGCAGCACAATTGCACAAAATCTTCTAATTGTGGGGCAAAAAGGCAGAAAATCCCTATATGTTGGGGCAAAAAGACAGAAATTCTCCTTATTTTGGGGCAAAAATGCAGAAATTCCCCATATTTTTGTGCAAAAACGCTGAAATTCCTTTTATTTTGAGGTAAAATCCTGAAATTCACATATTTTGGGGCAAAAAGGCAGAAATTCCCTTCATTTTGGGGCAAAAAGCACAAATTTCCCTTATTTACCGGCAAAATTGCAGGAATTTCATTTATTTCAGGGCAAAAAGTCAGAAATTCCTTTTATTTTGGGGCAAAAAGGAGAAATTTCTTTTATTTTGATACAAAATTGTAGAAATTTTCCTTATTTTGGAACAAAAAGGCAGAAATTATCCATATTTTGGGGCAAAAGGCAGAAATTCCCCTTATTTTGAGGTTAAAGGCTGAAATTCTGTTATTTTGGGGCAAAAAGGCAGAAATTCCCTTTACTTTGTGGAAAAAGGCAGAAATTCCCTTTATTTGGAGGTAAAATGCTGAAATTCCCCTTATTTTTGGCAAAAAGGCAGAAATTCCTATTATTTGGGACAAAATTGCAGAAATTTCAATTATTTCAGGGCAAAAAGTCAGAAATTTGCCTTATTTTGGGGCAAAAAGCAGAAATTCCCCTAATTTTGGGGCCAAAAACAGATTCCCCTTATTTTGGGGTAAAATTGCAGAAATTTCAAATATTACAGGGCAAAACGGCAGAAATTCCACTTTATTTCTGGCAATAACGCAGACATTCCCCGTATTTTAAAGCTAAATTTCAGAAATTCCCCTTATATTGGTGCAAAATGCAGAAATTCCCTTTATTTTTGTGCAATAAGGCAGATTTCCTTGTATTTTGAAGCAAAATTGCACATATTTCCCTAATTTTGAGGGAAAATGTAGAAATTCACATCATTTTGGGGCAAAAAGACAGAAATTCTCCTTATTTCAGTGCAAAAAGTCAGAAATTCCCCTTAATTTGGGGCAAAATTGCAGAAATTTCCTTTATTTTGGGGCATAATTGCCGAAATTTCACTTATTTCAGGGAAAAAACACAGAAATTTCTCTTATTTTGGGGCAAAAAGGCAGAAATTTCTTTTATTTTGGTAGAAAATTGCAGAAATTTTCTTTATTTTGGGGCAAAAATGCAGAAATTCCCCATATTTGGGGGAAAAAGTTAGAGATTCCCTTTATTTTTGCGTAAAATGCTGAAATTTTCCTTATTTTGGGGCAAAAAGACAGAAATTCCCTTTATTTTGTTGCAAAAAGGCAGAAATTTCCCTTATTTTGGAGCAAAATTGCAGAAATTCCCCTAATTTTGGGGCAAAAAGGCAGTAATTCCCCTTATTTTGGGGTAAAACTGCCGAAATTTTACTTATTTCGCAGCAAAATGGCAGAAATTCCCCTTATTTTCGGCCATAAAGGCAGAAAATCCTCAATTTTGGAGCAAAATTGCAGGAATTCACCTAATTTTGGGGTAAAACATGCAGTAATTTTCTTTATTTTGGGGCAAAAATGCAGAAATTCCACTTATTTTGGGGCAAAAAGCAGAAATTTCCCTTATTTTGGGGCAAAATTGCATTAATTTCCTTTATTATGGGGAAAAATATCAGAAATTTCCCTTAATTTAGGGCAAAATTGCAAAAATTTCACTTATTTCAGAGAAAAAAAGCAAAAATTTTTCTTATTTTGGGGCAAAAATGCAGAAATTCCCATTATTTTGGGGCAAAAAGGCAGAAATTCACCTAATTTTGGGGTAAAATTGAAGAAATTTCACAAATTACAGGGCAAAAAGGCAGAAATTCCCCTTATTTTGGGGCAAAAAGGCAGAAATTTCCCTTATTTTGGGGCAAAATTGCAGAAATTTCACTTATTTCAGGGCAAAATCAAAAATTCCTTTTATTTTGGGGCAAAAAGACAGAAATTCCGTTTATTTTTGGGTAAAAAGGCAGAAATTTCACTTATTTTGCGGTAAGAATGCAGAAATTCCTCTTATTTTTAGGCAAAAATGAAGAAATTTTCCTTTTTTGTGGCAAAAGGTATACATTCCCCTTATATTCGGGCAAAAAAGCAGGAATTCCCCGTATTTTGCAGCACAATTGCACAAAATCTTCTAATTGTGGGGCAAAAAGGCAGAAAATCCCTATATGTTGGGGCAAAAAGACAGAAATTCTCCTTATTTTGGGGCAAAAATGCAGAAATTCCCCATATTTTTGTGCAAAAAGGCTGAAATTCCTTTTATTTTGAGGTAAAATCCTGAAATTCACATATTTTGGGGCAAAAAGGCAGAAATTCCCTTCATTTTGGGGCAAAAAGCACAAATTTCCCTTATTTACGGGCAAAATTGCAGGAATTTCATTTATTTCAGGGCAAAAAGTCAGAAATTCCTTTTATTTTGGGGCAAAAAGGAGAAATTTCTTTTATTTTGATACAAAATTGTAGAAATTTTCCTTATTTTGCAACAAAAAGGCAGAAATTATCCATATTTTGGGGCAAAAGGCAGAAATTCCCCTTATTTTGAGGTTAAAGGCTGAAATTCTGTTATTTTGGGGCAAAAAGGCAGAAATTCCCTTTACTTTGTGGAAAAAGGCAGAAATTCTCTTTATTTGGAGGTAAAATGCTGAAATTCCCCTTATTTTCGGCAAAAAGGCAGAAATTCCTATTATTTGGGACAAAATTGCAGAAATTTCAATTATTTCACGGCAAAAAGTCAGAAATATGCCTTATTTTGGGGCAAAAATCAGAAATTCCCCTAATTTTGGGGCCAAAAACAGATTCCCCTTATTTTGGGGTAAAATTGCAGAAATTTCAAATATTACAGGGCAAAACGGCAGAAATTCCACTTTATTTCTGGCAATAACGCAGACATTCCCCGTATTTTAAAGCTAAATTTCAGAAATTCCCCTTATATTGGTGCAAAATGCAGAAATTCCCTTTATTTTTGTGCAATAAGGCAGATTTCCTTGTATTTTGAAGCAAAATTGCACATATTTCCCTAATTTTGGGGGAAAATGTAGAAATTCACATCATTTTGGGGCAAAAAGACAGAAATTCTCCTTATTTCAGGGCAAAAAGTCAGAAATTCCCCTTAATTTGGGGCAAAATTGCAGAAATTTCCTTTATTTTGGGGCATAATTGCCGAAATTTCACTTATTTCAGGGAAAAAACACAGAAATTTCTCTTATTTTGGGGCAAAAAGGCAGAAATTTCTTTTATTTTGGTAGAAAATTGCAGAAATTTTCTTTATTTTGGGGCAAAAATGCAGAAATTCCCCATATTTGGGGGAAAAAAGCAGAGATTCCCTTTATTTTTGCATAAAATGCTGAAATTTTCCTTATTTTGGGGCAAAAAGACAGAAATTCCCTTTATTTTGTTGCAAAAAGGCAGAAATTTCCCTTATTTTGGAGCAAAATTGCAGAAATTCCCCTAATTTTGGGGCAAAAAGGCAGTAATTCCCCTTATTTTGGGGTAAAACTGCCGAAATTTTACTTATTTCGCAGCAAAATGGCAGAAATTCCCCTTATTTTCGGCCATAAATGCAGAAAATCCTCAATTTTGGAGCAAAATTGCAGGAATTCACATAATTTTGGGGTAAAACATGCAGTAATTTTCTTTATTTTGGGGCAAAAATGCAGAAATTCCACTTATTTTGGGGCAAAACGCAGAAATTCCCCTTATTTTAGGGCAAAATTGCAGAAATTTCCCTTATTTTGGGGCAAAAAACAGAAATTTCCCTTATTTTGGGGCAAAATTGCATTAATTTCCTTTATTATGGGGAAAAATATCAGAAATTTCCCTTAATTTAGGGCAAAATTGCAAAAATTTCACTTATTTCAGAGAAAAAAAGCAAAAATTTTTCTTATTTTGGGGCAAAAATGCAGAAATTTTCATTATTTTGGGGCAAAAAGGCAGAAATTCACCTTATTTTGGGGTAAAATTGAAGAAATTTCACAAATTTCAGGGCAAAAAGGCAGAAATTCCCCTTATTTTGGGGCAAAAAGGCAGAAATTTCCCTTATTTTGGGGCAAAATTGCAGAAATTTCACTTATTTCAGAACAAAATCAAAAATTCCTTTCATTTTGAGGCAAAAAGACAGAAATTCCGTTTATTTTTGGGTAAAAAGGCAGAAATTTCACTTATTTTGTGGTAAGAATGCAGAAATTCCTCTTATTTTTAGGCAAAAATGAAGAAATTTTCCTTTTTTGTGGCAAAAGGTATACATTCCCCTTATATTCGGGCAAAAAAGCAGGAATTCCCCGTATTTTGCAGCACAATTGCAGAAAATCTTCTAATTGTGGGGCAAAAAGGCAGAAAATCCCTATATGTTGGGGCAAAAAGACAGAAATTCTCCTTATTTTGGGGCAAAAATGCAGAAATTCCCCATATTTTTGTGCAAAAACGCTGAAATTCCTTTTATTTTGAGGTAAAATCCTGAAATTCACATATTTTGGGGCAAAAAGGCAGAAATTCCCTTCATTTTGGGGCAAAAAGCACAAATTTCCCTTATTTACGGGCAAAATTGCAGGAATTTCATTTATTTCAGGGCAAAAAGTCAGAAATTCCTTTTATTTTGGGGCAAAAAGGAGAAATTTCTTTTATTTTGATACAAAATTGTAGAAATTTTCCTTATTTTGGAACAAAAAGGCAGAAATTATCCATATTTTGGGGCAAAAGGCAGAAATTCCCCTTATTTTGAGGTTAAAGGCTGAAATTCTGTTATTTTGGGGCAAAAAGGCAGAAATTCCCTTTACTTTGTGGAAAAAGGCAGAAATTCCCTTTATTTGGAGGTAAAATGCTGAAATTCCCCTTATTTTTGGCAAAAAGGCAGAAATTCCTATTATTTGGGACAAAATTGCAGAAATTTCAATTATTTCAGGGCAAAAAGTCAGAAATTTGCCTTATTTTGGGGCAAAAAGCAGAAATTCCCCTAATTTTGGGGCCAAAAACAGATTCCCCTTATTTTGGGGTAAAATTGCAGAAATTTCAAATATTACAGGGCAAAAAGGCAGAAATTCCACTTTATTTCTGGCAATAACGCAGACATTCCCCGTATTTTAAAGCTAAATTTCAGAAATTCCCCTTATATTGTTGCAAATTGCAGAAATTCCCTTTATTTTTGTGCAATAAGGCAGATTTCCTTGTATTTTGAAGCAAAATTGCACATATTCCTCTAATTTTGAGGGAAAAGGTAGAAATTCACATCATTTTGGGGCAAAAAGACAGAAATTCTCCTTATTTCAGGGCAAAAAGTCAGAAATTCCTCTTAATTTGGGGCAAAATTGCAGAAATTTCCTTTATTTTGGGGCATAATTGCCGAAATTTCACTTATTTCAGGGAAAAAACACAGAAATTTCTCTTATTTTGGGGCAAAAATGCAGAAATTCACCATATTTTGGGGCAAAAAGGCAGAGATTACCCTTATTTTGGCGTAAAATGCTGAAATTCCCCTTATTTTGGGGCAAAAAAACAGAAATTCCCTTTACTTTGTGGCAAAAAGCCAGAAATTTCCCTCATTTTGGGGCAAAATTGCAGAAATTTCACTTATTTCAGGGCAAAATTCAAAAATTCCTTTTATTTTGGGGCAAAAAGACAGAAATTTCGTTTATTTTTGGGTAATAAGGCAGAAATTTCACTTATTTTGCGGTAAGAATGCAGAAATTCCTCTTATTTTGAGGCAAAAATGAAGAAATTTCCCTTTTTTGTGGCAAAAGGTATACATTCCCCTTATTTTGGGGCAAAACTCAGAAATTCCACTTATTTTGGGGCAAAATTCCAGAAATTTCCCTTATTTTGGGGAAAAATTGCAGAAATTTCACTTATTTTGGTGCAAAATTGCAGAAATTTCACTTATTTCAGGGAATAAAGGGAGAAATTTTCCTTATTTTGGGACAAAAAGTCAGAAATTCCTAATATTTTGTGGCAAAAATGCAAAAATTCTTCTTATTTTGAGCTAAAAAGTCTGAAATTCCCCTTATTTTGGGCCAAAAAGGCAGAAATTTCCCTTATTTTGGGGCAAAAATAACAGAAATTCCCTTTTTTTGGGCTAAAAAGACAGAAATTCTACATATATAGAGGCAAAAAGGCAGAAATTCCCCGTATTTTGGAGCAAAATTGCAGAAATTTCCCTAATTGTGGGGCAAAAAGGCAGAAATTCCATATATGTTGGGGCAAAAAGACAGAAATTCTCCTTATTTTGGGCAAAACTCAGAATTTCCACTTATTTTGGGGCAAAATTGCAGGAATTTACCTTATTTTTGGGCAAAATTGCAAAAATTTCCCTTATTTGGGGCAAAATTGCAGAAATTTCACTTATTTTCAGGTAAAAATGCTGAAATTTCCTTTATTTTGGGACAAAAAAAAAGAAATTCCCCTTATTTTGCGGCAAAATTGCAGAAATTTTCCTTATTTTGGGGCAAAAAGGCAGAAATTCCTTATATTTTGGGGCAAAAAGGCAGAAATTCCCCTTATTTTGAGGTAATAAGGCTGAAATTCCCCTTATTTTGGGGCAAAAATTCAGAAATTCCCCTTATTTTGGGGTAAAATTGCAGAAATTTCAAATATTTCAGGGCAAAAGGTCAGAAATTTGCCTTATTTTGGGGCAAAAAAATGAAATCCCTAATTTTTGGCTAATATTGCAGAAATTTCACATATTTCCGGACATAAAAGCAGAAATTCCACTTAATTTCGGGCAAAAAGGCAGAAATGACCCGTATTTTGGAGCAAAATTGCAGAAATTCCCATAATATTGGTGCAAAAATGCAGAAATTCCCTTTATTTTGGGGGCAAAAAGGCAGAAATTCCCCTTATTTTGAGGTAAAAAGGCTGAAATTCCCCTTATTTTGGGGCAAAAAGTCAGAACTTCCCCTTATTTTTGGGCACAAAGACAGAAATTTCGTTTATTTTTGGGGAAAAGGCAGAAATTGCACTTAATTTAAGTCAAAAAGGTGGAAAATCCCCTTATTTTGGGGCAAAAATGAAAAAAATTCTTTTTTATGGCAAAAAGGTATACATTCCCTTTATTTTCGGGCAAAAAGGCAGACATTCCCTGTATTTTGGAGCAAAATTGCAGAAATTCCCCTAATTTTTGTGCAAAAAGGCAGAAATTCCCCTTATTTTCGGCGAAAAAGGCAGAAAATCCCCGTATTTTGGAGCAAAATTGCAGAAATTTACCTAATTTTGGGGTAAAAAATACAGTAATTTTCTTTATTTTGGGGCAAAAAGCAGAAATTTCTTTTATTATGGTACAAAATTGAAGAAATTTTCCTTCTTTTGGAACAAAAAGGCAGAAATTCCTCATATTTTGAGAAAAAAGGCAGAAATTATTCTTATTTTGAGGTAAAATGCAGAAATTCTCTTTATTTTGGGGCTAAAAGGCAGAAATTCCCCATATTTTGAAGCAAAATTGCAGAAATTCTCATAATTTTCGGGCAAAATTCAGACATTCTCCATACTTTGGGGCAAAAAGAGAGAAAATCCCCGTTTTTCGGGAGCAAAAATTCAGAAAATCCCCTTATTTTGGGGCAAAATTGCAGAAATTTCATTTACATTGGGGCAAAATTGCAGAAATTTTCTTTATTTTGTGGCAAAATTGCAGAAATTTCACGTATTTGAGGGAAAAAAGGCAAAAATTTCTCTTATTTTGGGGCAAAAAGGCAGAAATTTCTTTTATTTTGGTACAAAATTGCAGATATTTTTCTTATTTTGGGGCAAAATTGCATTAATTTCCTATATTATGGGGAGAAAATGCAGAAATTTCCCTTATTTTAGGGCAAAATTGGAGAAATTTCACTTATTTCAGAGAAAAAAAGCAAAATTTTTTCTTATTTTGGGGCAAAAATGCAGAAATTTTTTTTATTTTGGGGCAAAAAGGCAGAAATTCCTATTATTTTGGGGTAAAACTGCAGAAATTTCACTTATTTCGCGGCAAAATGGCAGAAATTCCCCTTATTTTTGGCGAAAAAGGCAGAAAATTCTCGTATTTTGGAGCAAAATTGCAAAAATTCACCTAATTTTGGGCTAAAACATGCAGTAATTTTCTTTATTTTGTGGCAAAAGGGCAGAAATTCCCCTTATTTTGGCGCAAAAGGCAGAAATTCCCCTTATTTTAGGGCAAAATTGCAGAAATTTCCCTTATTTGGGGGCAAAAAACAGAAATTTCCCTTATTTTGGGGCTAAATTGCAGAAATTTCCCTTATTAAGGGGAAAAATTGCAAAAATTTCCATTATTTTAGGGCAAAATTGCACAAATCTCACTTATTTCAGAGAAAAAAGCAAAAAAATTTTTTTATTTTGGGGCAAAAAGGCAGAAATTCCCATTATTTTGGGGCAAAAAGGCAGAAATTCACCTTATTTTGGGGTAAAATTGCAGAAATTTCACATATTTCAGGGTAAAAAGGCAGAAATTCCCCTTATTTTGAGGTAAAATGCTGAAATTCCTTATATTTTGGGGCAAAAGGCAGAAATTCCCTTTATTTTGGGGCAAAAAGGCACAAATTTCCCTTATTTTCAGGCAAAATTGCAGAAATTTCATTTATTTCAGGGTAAAAATTCAGAAATTCCCCTTATTTTGGGGCAAAAAGGAGAAATTTCTTTTATTATGTTACAAAATTGAAGAAATTTTCTTTATTTTGGAACAAAAAGGCAGAAATTCCCCATAATTTGGGGTAAAAGGCAGAAATTCTTCTTATTTTGAGGTAAAATGCAGAAATTCCCCTTATTTAGAGGTAAAATGCAGAAATTCCCCTAATATTGGGGAAAAATGCAGAAATTCCTTTAATTTTGGGGCTAAAAGGCAGAAATTTTCTATATTTTGAAGAAAAATTGCACAAATTCTCATAATTTTCCGGCAAAAAGGCTGAAATTCTCCTTCTATTGGGGCAAAAAGACAGAAAATCTCCTTATTTTGGGTGCAAAAAGTCAGAAATTCCCCTTACTTGGGGCAAAATTGCAGAAATTTCCTTTACTTTGGGGCAAAATTGGAGAAATTTCCTTTATTTTGGGGCAAAATTGCAGAAATTTCACTTATTTCAGGGAAAAAAGGCAGAAATTTCTCTAATTTTGGGGCAAAAAGCCAGAAATTTCTTATATTTTGTTACAAAATTGCAGAAATTTTTCTTATTTTGGGGTAAAAAGGCAGAAATTCCCCATATTTGGGGGAAAATGCAGAAATTCCCCTTATTTTGAGGTAAAATGGCTGAAATTTCCCTTATTTTGGTCCAAAAAGCCAGAAATTCTCTTTATTTTGGGGCAAAAAGACAGAAATTCCGTTTAATTTTAGGAAAAGGCAGATATTGCAAATATTTTGAGTCAAAAAGGCAGAAAATCCCCTTATTTTGTGGCAAAAGTGTAGAAATTTCTTTTTTTTATGGCAAAAAGTATACATTCCCTTTATTTTCGGGCAAAAAGGCAGAAATTCCCCGTATTTTGCAGCAAAATTGCAGAAATTCCTCTAATTTTGGGGCAAAAAGGCAGAAATTCCCCTTATTTTGGGGTAAAACTGCAGAAATTTCACTTATTTCGCGGCAAAATGGCAGAAATTCCCCTTATTTTCGGCAAAAAAGGCAGATAATTTTCAATTTTGCAGCAAAATTGAAGAAATTCACCTAATTTTGGGGTAAAACATGCAGTAATTTTCTTTATTTTGGGGCAAAAATGCAGAAATTCCCCTTATTTTGAGGCAAAAGGCAGAAATTCCCCTTATTTTCGGGCAAAATTGCAGAAATTTCCCTTATTTTGGGGCAAAAAACAGAAGTTCTCTTTATTTTGGGGCAAAATTGCAGAAATTTCCTTTATTATAGGGAAAAATTGCAGAAATTTCACTTATTTTAGGGCAAAATTGCCGAAATTTCACTTATTTCAGAGAAAAAAAGCAAAAATTTTTCTTATTTTGGGGCAAAAATGCAGAAATTTCCTTTATTATGGAGCAAAAAGGCAGAAATTTCCCTTATTTTGGGATAAAATTGCAGAAATTTCACATATTTCAGGGCAAAAAGGCAGAAATTCCCCTTATTTTGGGATAAAATTGCAGAAATTCCCCTAATATTGTGGCAAAAATGCAGAAATTCCTTTTATTTTGGGGGCAAATAGGCAGAAATTCCCCATATTTTGGTGCAAAAAGGCTGAAATTCTTCTTATTTTGAGGTAAAATTCTGAATTTTCCCTTATTTTGTGGCAAAAGGCAGAAATTCTTATTATTTGGGGGCAAAAATACAGAAATTCTCCTTATTTTGAGGCAAAAATCAGAAATTTCCCTTATTTTGGGGCAAAATTTAAGAAATTTCTTTTATTTTGTTACAGACTTGCAGAAATTTTTCTTATTTTGTGGCAAAAATGCAGAAATTCCCCATATTTTTGTGCAAAAAGGCTGAAATTCCTTTTATTTTGAGGTAAAATCCTGATATTCGCATATTTTGGGGCAAAAAGGCAGAAATTCCCCTCATTTTGGAGCAAAAAGCACAAATTTCCCTTATTTTCGGGCAAAATTGCAGGAATTTCATTTATTTCAGCGCAAAAAGTCAGAAAATCCTTTTATTTTGGGGCAAAAAGCATTAATTTCTTTTATTTTGATACAAAATTGTAGAAATTTTCCTTATTTTGGAACAAAAAGGCAGAAATTACCCATATTTTGGGGCAAAAGGCAGAAATTCCGCTTATTTTGAGGTTAAAAGGCTGAAATTCTGATATTTTGGGGCAAAAAGGCAGAAATTCCTTTTACATTGTGGCAAAAAGGCAGAAATTCCCCTTATTTGGAGGTAAAATGCTGAAATTCCCCTTATTTTCGGCAAAAAGGCAGAAATTCCTATTATTTGGGGCAAAATTGCAGAAATTTCAATTATTTCAGGGCAAAAAGACAGAAATTTGCCTTATTTTGGGGCAAAAAGCAGAAATTCCCCTAATTTTGGGGCCAAAAACAGATTCCCCTTATTTTGGGGTAAAATTGCAGAAATTTCAAATATTACAGGGCAAAAAGGCAGAAATTCCACTTTATTTCTGGCAATAACGCAGAAATTCTCCGTATTTTAAAGCTAAATTTCAGAAATTCCTCTTATATTGGTGCAAAATGCAGAAATTCCCTTTATTTTTGTGCAATAAGGCAGATTACCTTGTATTTTGAAGCAAAATTGCACATATTCCCCTAATTTTGAGGGAAAATGTAGAAATTCACATTATTTTGGGGCAAAAAGACAGAAATTCTCCTTATTTCAGGGCAAAAAGTCAGAAATTCCCCTTAATTTGGGGCAAAATTGCAGAAATTTCCTCTATTTTGGGGCATCATTGCAGAAATTTCACTTATTTCAAGGAAAAAACACAGAAATTTATCTTATTTTGGGGCAAAAAGACAGAAATTTCTTTTATTTTGGTACAAAATTGCAGAAATTTTCTTTATTTTGGGGTAAAAATGCAGAAATTCCCCATATTTTGAGGCAAAAAGGCAGAGATTCCCCTTATTTTGGCGTAAAATGCTGAAATTCCCCTTATTTTGGGGCAAAAAGAGAGAAATTCCCTTTATTTTGTGGCAAAAAGGCAGAAATTTCCCTTATTTTGGGGCAAAATTGCAGAAATTTCACTTATTTAAGGGCAAAATTCAAAAATTCCTTTTATTTTGGGGCAAAAAGTCAGAAATTTTGTTTATTTTTAGGTAAAAAGGCAGAAATTTCACTTATTTTGTGGTAAGAATGCAGAAATTCCTCTTATTTTGAGGCAAAAATGCAGAAATGTCCCTTTTTTGTGGCAAAAGGTGTACATTCCCCTTATTTTCGGGCAAAAAAGCAGAAATTCCCCGTATTTTGCAGCACAATTGCAGAAAATCCCCTAATTGTGGGGCAAAAAGGCAGAAAATCCCTATATGATGGGGCAAAAAGACAGAAATTCTCCTTATTTGGGGGCAAAACTCAGAAATTCCACTTATTTTGGGGCAAAATTCCAGAAATTTTTCTTATTTTGGGGCAAAATTGCAGAAATTTCACTTATTTTGGGGCAAAATTGCAGAAATTTCACTTATTTTAGGGAAAAAAGGGAGAAATTTTCCTTATTTTGGGACAAAAAGGCAGAAATTCCTAATATTTTGTGGCAAAAATGCAAAAATTCCTTTTATTTTGAGGTAAAAAGTCTGAAATTCCCCTTATTTTGGGCCAAAAGGCAGAAATTTCCCTTATTTTGGGGCAAAAAAGACAGAAATTCCCTTTTTTTGGGCTAAAAAGACAGAAATTCTACATATATAGAGGCAAAAAGGCAAAAATTCCCCTTATTTTTGAGCAAAAATGAAGAAATTTCCCTTTTTTATGGCAAAAAGGTATGCATTCCCCTTATTTTCGGGCAAAAAACAGAAATTCCCCGTATTTTGGAGCAAAATTGCAGAAATTCCCCTAATTGTGGGGCAAAAAGGCAGAAATTCTCTATATGTTGGGGCAAAAAGACAGAAATTCTCCTTATTTTGGGCAAAACTCAGAAATTCCACTTATTTTGGGGCAAAATTGCAGGAATTTACCTTATTTTTGGGCAAAATTGCAAAAATTTCACTTATTTGGGGCAAAATTGCAGAATATTCACTTATTTTCAGGTAAAAAGGATGAAATTTCCTTTATTTTGGGACAAAAAATGAGAAATTCCCCTTATTTTGCGGCAAAATTGCAGAAATTTTTCTTATTTTGGGGCAAAAAGGCAGAAATTCCTCATATTTTGGGGCAAAAAGGCAGAAATTCCCCTTATTTTGAGGTAATAAGGCTGAAATTCTCCTTATTTTTAGGCAAAAATTCAGAAATTCCCCTTATTTTGGGGTAAAATTGCAGAAATTTCAAATATTTCAGGGCAAAATGGCAGAAATTTGCCTTATTTTGGGGCAAAAAGATGAAATCCCTAATTTTTGGCTAATATTGCAGAAATTTTACATATTTCCGGACAAAAAGGCAGAAATTCCACTTAATTTCGGGCAAAAAGGCAGAAATGACCCGTATTTTAGAGCAAAATTGCAGAAATTCCCATAATATTGGTGCAAAGATGTAGAAATTCCCTTTATTTTGGGGGCAAAAAGGGAGAAATTCCCCTTATTTTGAGGTAAAAAGGCTGAAATTCCCCTTATTTTGGGGCAAAAAGTCAGAACTTCCCCTTATTTTTGGGCACAAAGACAGAAATTTCGTTTATTTTTGGGGAAAAGGCAGAAATTGCACTTAATTTGAGTAAAAAAGGTGGAAAATCCCCTTATTTTGGGGCAAAAATGAAAAAATTTCTTTTTTATGGCAAAAAGGTATACATTCCCTTTATTTTCGGGCAAAAAGGCAGACATTCCCCGTATTTTGGAGCAAAATTGCAGAAATTCCCCTAATTTTTGGGCAAAAAGGCAGAAATTCCCCTTATTTTCGGTGAAAAAGGCAGAAAATCCCCGTATTTTGGAGCAAAATTGCAGAAATTCACCTAATTTTGGGGTAAAAAATACAGTAATTTTCCTTATTTTGGGGCATAAGGCAGAAATTCCCCTTATTTTAGGGCAAAATTGCAGAAATTTCCCTTATTTTGGGGCAAAAAAACAGAAATTCCACTTATTTTGGGGCCAAATTGCAGAAATTTCCCTTATTATGAGGAATAATTGCAGAAATTTCCCTTATTTTAGGGCAAAATTGCAGAAATTTCACTTATTTCAGAGAAAAAAAGAGAAAATTTTTCTTATTTTGGAGCAAAAAGGCAGAAATTCCCATTATTTTGGGGCAAAAGGCAGAAATTCACCTTATCTTGGTGTAAAATTGCAGTAATTTCACCTATTTCAGGGCAAAAATGCAGAAATTCCCCTTATTTTGGGGCAATAAGGCAGAAATTCCCTTTATTTTGGGATAAAATTCAGAAATTTTCCTTATTTGGGGGCAAAAAGGCAGAAAATCCTCTTAATTTCGGGTAAACAGTTAGAAATTCCCCGTATTTTGGAGCAAAATTGCAGAAATTCCCCTAATATTGTGGCAAAAATGCAGAATTTCCTTTTATTTTGGGGGCAAAAAGGCAGAAAATCCCCATATTTTGGTGCAAAAAGGCTGAAATTCTTCTTATTTTGAGGTATAATTCTAGAATTTCCCTTATTTTGGGGCAAAAGGCAGAAAATCTTCTTATTTTGGGCAAAAAGGCACAAATTTCCCTTATTTTTGGGTAAAATTGCAGAAATTTCATTTATTTCAGGGCAAAAAGTCAGAAATTCCCCTTATTTTGGGGCAAAAAACAGAAATTTCTTTTATTATTGTACAAAATTGAAGAAATTTTCTTTATTTTGGAACAAAAAGGCAGAAATTCCCTATATTTTGGGCCAAAAGGCAGAAATTATTCTTATTTTGAGGTAAAATGCAGAAATTCCCTTTATTTTGGGGCTAAAAGGCAGAAATTCCCCATATTTTGAAGCAAAATTGCAGAAATTCTCATAATTTTCGGGCAAAAAGTCAGAAATTCTCCTTATTTTGGGGCAAAAAAAGAGAAAATCCCCTTTTTTCGGGAGCAAAAATTCAGAAAATCTCTTTATGTTGGGGCAAAATTGCAGAAATATCCTTTACATTGTGGCAAAATTGCAGAAATTTTCATTATTTTGGGGCAAAATTGCAGAAATTTCACGTTTTTCAGGGAAAAAGGCAAAAATTTCTCTTATTTTGGGGCAAAAAGGCAGAAATTTCTTTTATTTTGGTACAAAATTGCAGAAATTTTTCTTATTTTGGGGCAAAAATCCAGAAATTCCCCATATTTTGTGGCAAAAAGGCAGAAATTCCCTTTATTTTGGGGCAAAAAGCAGACATTTACCTTATTTTGGGGAAAAATTTTAGAAATTTCACTTATTTCAGGGCAAAAAGTCAGAAATTCCCCTTATTTTGGGGCAAAAAAACAGAAATTCCGTTTATTTTTGGGAAAAAGGCAGAAATTGCACTTATTTTGAGTCAAACAGGCAGAAAATCTTCTTATTTTGGGGCAAAAGTGAAGAAATTTCCCTTTTTTATGGCAAAAAGGTAAACATTCCCTTTATTTTCGGGCAAAAAGGCAGAAATTCCCTGTATTTTGGAGCAAAATTGCAGAAATTCCCCTAATTTTGGGGCAAAAAGCAGAAATTCCCTTTATTTTTGAATAAAACTGCCGAAATTTTACTTATTTCGTAGCAAAATGGCAGAAATTCCCCTTATTTTCAACGAAAAAGGCAGAAAATTCTCATTTTTGAAGCAAAATTGAAGGAATTCACCTAATTTTCGGGTAAAACATGCAGTAATTTTCTTTATGTTGGGCCAAAAAGGCAGAAATTCCACTTATTTTGGGGCAAAAGGCAGAAATTTCCCTTATTTTAGGGCAAAATTGCAGAAATTTCCCTTATTTTGGGGCAATAAACAGAAATTCCCCTTATTTTGGGGCAAAATTGCATTAATTTCCTTTATTACGGGGAAAAATATTAGAAATTTCCCTTATTTTAGTGCAAAATTGCAGAAATTTCACTTATTTCAGAGAAAAAATGCAAAAATTGAAATTCCCCATATTTTGGGGCAAAAGGCAGAAATTATTCTTATTTTGAGGTAAAATGCAGAAATTCCCTTTATTTTGGGGCTAAAAGGCAGAAATTCCTCGTATTTTGAAGCAAAATTGCAGAAATTCTCATAATTTTCGGGCAAAAATTCAGAAATTCTCCATATTTTGGGGCAAAAAGAGAGAAAATCCCCTTTTTTCGGGAGCAAAAATTCAGAAAATCCCCTTATTTTGGGGCAAAATTGCAGAAATTTCCTTTACATTGGGGCAAAATTGCAGAAATTTTTCTTATTTTGGGGCAAAATTGCAGAAATTTCACATATTTCTGGGAAAAAAGTCAAAAATCTCTCTTATTTTGGGGCAAAAAGGCAGAAATTTCTTTTATTTTGGTACAAAATTGCAGAAATTTTTCTTATTTTAGGGCAAAAAGGCAGAAATTCCCTGTATTTTGTGGCATAAAGGCAGAAATTCCCCTTATTTTGGGGCAAAAAGCAGACATTTCACTTATTTTGGGGAAAAATTTTAGAAATTTCACTTATTTCAGGGCAAAAAGTCAGAAATTTCCCTTATTTTGGGGCAAACAAACAGAAATTCCGTTTATTTTTGGGGAAAAGGCAGGAATTGCACTTATTTTGAGTCAAAAAAACGAAAAATCTCCTTATTTTGGGGGAAAAGTAAAGAAATTTCCCTTTTATATGGAAAAAGGTATACATTCCCTTTATTTTCGGGCAAAAAGGCAGAAATTCCCTGTATTTTGGAGCAAAATTGCAGAAATTCCCCTAATTTTGGGGCAAAAAGGCAGAAATTCTTCTTATTTTAGGGCAAAATTGCAGAAATTTCCCTTATTTGGGGGCAAAAAACAGAAATTCCCCTTATTTTGGGGCTAAATTGCAGAAATTTCCCTTATTATGAAGAAAAATTGCAGAAATTTTTCTTATTTTAGGGCAAAATTGCAGAAATTTCACTTATTTCAGAAAAAAAAGCAAACGGTTTTTATATTTTGGGGCAAAAAGGCAGAAATTTCCCATATTTTGGTGCAAAAAGGCTGAAATTCTCCTTATTTTGAGGTAAAATGCTGAAATTTCCCTTATTTTGGGGCAAAAAACAGAAATTCTCCATATTTTGGGGCAAAAGGTAGAAATTCCACTTATTTTGAGGTAAAAAGGCTGAAATTCCCCTTATTTTGGGGGAAAGAGGCAGAAATTCACCTAATTTTGGGGTAAAACATGCAGTAATTTTCTTTATTTTGTGGCAAAAAGGCAAAAATTCCCCTTATTTTGGGGCTAAAAACAGAAATTCTCTTTATTTTAGGGCAAAATTGCAGAAATTTCCTTTATTTGGGGGAAAAAACAGAAATTCCTTTTATTTTGGGGCTAAATTGCAGAAATTTCTCTTATTATTAAGAAAAATTGCAGAAATTTCCCTTATTTTCGGGCAAAATTGCAGAAATTTCACTTATTTCAAAAAAAAAAGCAAAAAGTTTTCTTATTTTGAGGCGAAAAGGCAGAAATTCCCCATATTTTGGTGCATAAAGGCTGAAATTCTTCTTATTTTGAGGTAAAATGCTGAAATTTCCCTATTTTGGGGCAAAAGGCAGAAATTCTTCTTATTTTGGGGCAAATAGGCACAAATTTCCCTTATTTTCGAGCAAAATTGCAGAATTTCATTTATTTCAAGGCAAAAAGTCAGAAATTCCCCTTATTTTGGGGCAAAAAGCAGAAATTTCTTTTATTATGGTACAAAATTGAATAAGTTTTCCTTCTTTTGGAACAAAAAGGCAGAAATTCCCCATATTTTGTGGGCAAAAGGCAGAAATTATTCTTATTTTGAGGTAAAATTCAGAAATTCCCTATATTTTGGGGCTAAAAGGCAGAAATTCCCCATATTTTGAAGCAAAATTGCAGAAATTCTCATAATTTTCAGGCAAAAAGTCAGAAATTCTCCATATTTTGGGGCAAAAACAGAGAAAATCCCCTTTTTTCGGGAGCAAAAATTCAGAAAATCCCCTTATTTTGGGGCAAAATTGCAGAAATTTCCTTTACATTGGGGCAAAATTGCAGAAATTTTCCTTATTTTGGAGCAAAATTGCAGAAATTTCACGTATTTCAGGGAAAAAAGGCAAAAATTTCTCTTATTTCGGGGCAAAAAGGCAGAATTTTTTTTATTTTGGTACAAAATTGCAGAAATTTTTCTTATTTTAGGGCAAAAAGGCAGAAATTCCCTGTATTTTGTGGCATAAAGGCAGAAATTCCCCTTATTTTGGGGCAAAAAGCAGACATTTCACTTATTTTGGGGAAAAATTTTAGAAATTTCACTTATTTCAGGGCAAAAAGTCAGAAATTTCCTTTATTTTGGGGCAAACAAACAGAAATTTCATTTATTTTTGGGGAAATGCAGAAATTGCACTTATTTTGAGTCAAAAAAATGGAAAATCCACTTATTTTGGTGCAAAAGTAAAGAAATTTCCCTTTTATATGGCAAAAAGGTATACATTCTCTTTATTTTCGGGCAAAAAGGCAGAAATTTTCTGTATTTTGGATCAAAATTGCAGAAATTCCCCTAATTTTGCGGCAAAAAGGCAGAAATTCCCCTTATTTTGGGGTAAAACTGCAGAAATTTCACTTATTTTGCAGCAAAATGGCAGAAATTCCCCTTATTTTCAGCGAAAAATGCAGAAAATCCTCAATTTTGGAGCAAAATTGCAGAAATTCACCTAATTTTGGGGTAAAACATGCAGTAATTTTCTTTATTTTGGGGCAAAAAGGCAGATATTCCGCTTATTTTGGGGAAAAAGGCAGAAATTTCCTTTATTTTAGGGCAAAATTGCATAAATTTCCCTTATTTTGAGGCAAAAAACAGAAATTCCCTATATTTTGGGGCAAAATTGCATTAATTTCCTTTATTATGAAGAAAAAATGCAAAAATTTCCCCCTTTTTAGGGCAAAATTGCAGAAATTTCACTTATTTCAGAGAAAAAAAGCAAAATTTTTTTTATTTTGGGGCAAAAATGCAGAAATTTCCCTTATTTTGGGGCAAAAAGGCAGAAATTCCTCTTATGTTGGGATAAAATTGCAGAAATTTCACGTATTTCAGGGAAAAAAGGCAGAAATTCCTTTTATTTTGTGGAAAAAAAGGCAGAAATTCCCCTTATTTTGAAATAAAATTGCAGAAATTTCTTTTATTTCGGGGCAAAAATGCAGAAAATCCCCTTAATTTCGGGCAAAAGGGAAGAAATTCCATGTATTTTGGAGCAAAATTGCAGAAATTCCTCTATTATTGGAGCAAAAATGCAGAAATTTTTTTTATTTGAAGCAAAAAGGCAGAAGTTCTTCTTATTTTCTGGGAAACGAGGCAGAAATTCCCTGTATTTTGAAGCAAAATTGAAGAAACTCCCCTAATTTGGGGCAAAAAGCAGAAATTCCTTTTATTTTGGGGCAAAAATACAGAAATTCTCCTTATTTCGGGGCAAAAATTCAGAAATTCCCCTTATTTTGGGACAAAATTGAAGAAATTTCCCTTATTTTGGGGCAAAATTGCAGAAATTTCCCTTATTTTGGGGCATAATTGGAGAAATTTCTTTTATTTTGGTACAGAATTGCAGAATTTTTTTTTATTTTGTGGCACGAAGGCAGAAATTTTTTATATTTTGTGGCAAAAAGTCACAAATTTTTCTTATTTTCGGGCAAAATTGCAGAAATTTCATTTATTTCATGACAAAAAGTCAGAAATTCCTTTTATTTTGGGGCAAAAAGAAGAAATTTCTTTTATTTTGGTACAAAATTGAAGAAATTTTTCTTATTTTGGAAGAAAAAGGCAGAAATTTCCCATATTTTGGGGCAAAAGGTAGAAATTCCCTTTATTTTGAGGTAAAAAGCCTGAAATTCCCCTTATTTTGTGGCAAAAAACCAGAAATTCACCTAATTTTGGGGTAAAACATGCAGTAATTTTCTTTATTTTGTGGCAAAAAGGCAAAAATTCCCCTTATTTTGGGGCTAAAAACAGAAATTCTCCTTATTTTAGGGCAAAATTGCAGAAATTTCGCTTATCTGGGGGAAAAAACAGAAATTCCTATTATTTTGGGGCTAAATTGCAGAAATTTCCCTTATTATGAAGAAAAATTGCAGAAATTTCCCTTATTTTAGGGCAAAATTGCAGAAATCTCACTTATTTCAGAGAAAAAAGCAAAAAAATTTTTTTATTTTGGGGCGAAAAGGCAGAAATTCCCATTATTTTGGGGCAAAAAGGCAGAAATTCACCTTATTTTGGGGTAAAATTGCAGAAATTTCACATATTTCAGGGCAAAAAGGCAGAAATTCCCCTTATTTTGAGGTAAAATGCTGAAATTCCTTATATTTTGGGGCAAAAGGCAGAAATTCCCTTTATTTTGGGGCAAAAAGGCACAAATTTCCCTTATTTTCAGGCAAAATTGCAGAAATTTCATTTATTTCAGGGTAAAAATTCAGAAATTCCCCTTATTTTGGGGCAAAAAGGAGAAATTTCTTTTATTATGGTACAAAATTGAAGAAATTTTCTTTATTTTGGAACAAAAAGGCAGAAATTCCCCATAATTTGGGGTAAAAGGCAGAAATTCTTCTTATTTTGAGGTAAAATGCAGAAATTCCCCTTATTTAGAGGTAAAATGCAGAAATTCCCCTAATATTGGGGAAAAATGCAGAAATTCCTTTAATTTTGGGGCTAAAAGGCAGAAATTTTCTATATTTTGAAGAAAAATTGCACAAATTCTCATAATTTTCCGGCAAAAAGGCTGAAATTCTCCTTCTATTGGGGCAAAAAGACAGAAAATCTCCTTATTTTGGGTGCAAAAAGTCAGAAATTCCCCTTACTTGGGGCAAAATTGCAGAAATTTCCTTTACTTTGGGGCAAAATTGGAGAAATTTCCCTTATTTTGGGGCAAAATTGCAGAAATTTCACTTATTTCAGGGAAAAAAGGCAGAAATTTCTCTAATTTTGGGGCAAAAAGCCAGAAATTTCTTATATTTTGTTACAAAATTGCAGAAATTTTTCTTATTTTGGGGTAAAAAGGCAGAAATTCCCCATATTTGGGGGAAAATGCAGAAATTCCCCTTATTTTGAGGTAAAAAGGCTGAAATTTCCCTTATTTTGGTCCAAAATCCAGAAATTCTCTTTATTTTGGGGCAAAAAGACAGAAATTCCGTTTAATTTTAGGAAAAGGCAGATATTGCAAATATTTTGAGTCAAAAAGGCAGAAAATCCCCTTATTTTGTGGCAAAAGTGTAGAAATTTCTTTTTTTTATGGCAAAAAGTATACATTCCCTTTATTTTCGGGCAAAAAGGCAGAAATTCCCCGTATTTTGGAGCAAAATTGCAGAAATTCCTCTAATTTTGGGGCAAAAAGGCAGAAATTCCCCTTATTTTGGGGTAAAACTGCAGAAATTTCACTTATTTCGCGGCAAAATGGCAGAAATTCCCCTTATTTTCGGCAAAAAAGGCAGATAATTTTCAATTTTGCAGCAAAATTGAAGAAATTCACCTAATTTTGGGGTAAAACATGCAGTAATTTTCTTTATTTTGGGGCAAAAATGCAGAAATTCCCCTTATTTTGAGGCAAAAGGCAGAAATTCCCCTTATTTTCGGGCAAAATTGCAGAAATTTCCCTTATTTTGGGGCAAAAAACAGAAGTTCTCTTTATTTTGGGGCAAAATTGCAGAAATTTCCTTTATTATAGGGAAAAATTGCAGAAATTTCACTTATTTTAGGGCAAAATTGCCGAAATTTCACTTATTTCAGAGAAAAAAAGCAAAAATTTTTCTTATTTTGGGGCAAAAATGCAGAAATTTCCTTTATTATGGAGCAAAAAGGCAGAAATTTCCCTTATTTTGGGATAAAATTGCAGAAATTTCACATATTTCAGGGCAAAAAGGCAGAAATTCCCCTTATTTTGGGATAAAATTGCAGAAATTCCCCTAATATTGTGGCAAAAATGCAGAAATTCCTTTTATTTTGGGGGCAAATAGGCTAAAATTCCCCATATTTTGGTGCAAAAAGGCTGAAATTCTTCTTATTTTGAGGTAAAATTCTGAATTTTCCCTTATTTTGTGGCAAAAGGCAGAAATTCTTATTATTTGGGGGCAAAAATACAGAAATTCTCCTTATTTTGAGGCAAAAATCAGAAATTTCCCTTATTTTGGGGCAAAATTTAAGAAATTTCTTTTATTTTGTTACAGACTTGCAGAAATTTTTCTTATTTTGTGGCAAAAATGCAGAAATTCCCCATATTTTTGTGCAAAAAGGCTGAAATTCCTTTTATTTTGAGGTAAAATCCTGATATTCGCATATTTTGGGGCAAAAAGGCAGAAATTCCCCTCATTTTGGAGCAAAAAGCACAAATTTCCCTTATTTTCGGGCAAAATTGCAGGAATTTCATTTATTTCAGCGCAAAAAGTCAGAAAATCCTTTTATTTTGGGGCAAAAAGCATTAATTTCTTTTATTTTGATACAAAATTGTAGAAATTTTCCTTATTTTGGAACAAAAAGGCAGAAATTACCCATATTTTGGGGCAAAAGGCAGAAATTCCGCTTATTTTGAGGTTAAAAGGCTGAAATTCTGATATTTTGGGGCAAAAAGGCAGAAATTCCTTTTACTTTGTGGCAAAAAGGCAGAAATTCCCCTTATTTGGAGGTAAAATGCTGAAATTCCCCTTATTTTCGGCAAAAAGGCAGAAATTCCTATTATTTGGGGCAAAATTGCAGAAATTTCAATTATTTCAGGGCAAAAAGACAGAAATTTGCCTTATTTTGGGGCAAAAAGCAGAAATTCCCCTAATTTTGGGGCCAAAAACAGATTCCCCTTATTTTGGGGTAAAATTGCAGAAATTTCAAATATTACAGGGCAAAAAGGCAGAAATTCCACTTTATTTCTGGCAATAACGCAGAAATTCTCCGTATTTTAAAGCTAAATTTCAGAAATTCCTCTTATATTGGTGCAAAATGCAGAAATTCCCTTTATTTTTGTGCAATAAGGCAGATTACCTTGTATTTTGAAGCAAAATTGCACATATTCCCCTAATTTTGAGGGAAAATGTAGAAATTCACATTATTTTGGGGCAAAAAGACAGAAATTCTCCTTATTTCAGGGCAAAAAGTCAGAAATTCCCCTTAATTTGGGGCAAAATTGCAGAAATTTCCTCTATTTTGGGGCATCATTGCAGAAATTTCACTTATTTCAAGGAAAAAACACAGAAATTTATCTTATTTTGGGGCAAAAAGACAGAAATTTCTTTTATTTTGGTACAAAATTGCAGAAATTTTCTTTATTTTGGGGTAAAAATGCAGAAATTCCCCATATTTTGGGGCAAAAAGGCAGAGATTCCCCTTATTTTGGCGTAAAATGCTGAAATTCCCCTTATTTTGGGGCAAAAAGAGAGAAATTCCCTTTATTTTGTGGCAAAAAGGCAGAAATTTCCCTTATTTTGGGGCAAAATTGCAGAAATTTCACTTATTTAAGGGCAAAATTCAAAAATTCCTTTTATTTTGGGGCAAAAAGTCAGAAATTTTGTTTATTTTTAGGTAAAAAGGCAGAAATTTCACTTATTTTGCGGTAAGAATGCAGAAATTCCTCTTATTTTGAGGCAAAAATGCAGAAATGTCCCTTTTTTGTGGCAAAAGGTGTACATTCCCCTTATTTTCGGGCAAAAAAGCAGAAATTCCCCGTATTTTGCAGCACAATTGCAGAAAATCCCCTAATTGTGGGGCAAAAAGGCAGAAAATCCCTATATGATGGGGCAAAAAGACAGAAATTCTCCTTATTTGGGGGCAAAACTCAGAAATTCCACTTATTTTGGGGCAAAATTCCAGAAATTTTTCTTATTTTGGGGCAAAATTGCAGAAATTTCACTTATTTTGGGGCAAAATTGCAGAAATTTCACTTATTTCAGGGAAAAAAGGGAGAAATTTTCCTTATTTTGGGACAAAAAGGCAGAAATTCCTAATATTTTGTGGCAAAAATGCAAAAATTCCTTTTATTTTGAGGTAAAAAGTCTGAAATTCCCCTTATTTTGGGCCAAAAGGCAGAAATTTCCCTTATTTTGGGGCAAAAAAGACAGAAATTCCCTTTTTTTGGGCTAAAAAGACAGAAATTCTACATATATAGAGGCAAAAAGGCAAAAATTCCCCTTATTTTTGAGCAAAAATGAAGAAATTTCCCTTTTTTATGGCAAAAAGGTATGCATTCCCCTTATTTTCGGGCAAAAAACAGAAATTCCCCGTATTTTGGAGCAAAATTGCAGAAATTCCCCTAATTGTGGGGCAAAAAGGCAGAAATTCTCTATATGTTGGGGCAAAAAGACAGAAATTCTCCTTATTTTGGGCAAAACTCAGAAATTCCACTTATTTTGGGGCAAAATTGCAGGAATTTACCTTATTTTTGGGCAAAATTGCAAAAATTTCACTTATTTGGGGCAAAATTGCAGAATATTCACTTATTTTCAGGTAAAAAGGATGAAATTTCCTTTATTTTGGGACAAAAAATGAGAAATTCCCCTTATTTTGCGGCAAAATTGCAGAAATTTTTCTTATTTTGGGGCAAAAAGGCAGAAATTCCTCATATTTTGGGGCAAAAAGGCAGAAATTCCCCTTATTTTGAGGTAATAAGGCTGAAATTCTCCTTATTTTTAGGCAAAAATTCAGAAATTCCCCTTATTTTGGGGTAAAATTGCAGAAATTTCAAATATTTCAGGGCAAAATGGCAGAAATTTGCCTTATTTTGGGGCAAAAAGATGAAATCCCTAATTTTTGGCTAATATTGCAGAAATTTTACATATTTCCGGACAAAAAGGCAGAAATTCCACTTAATTTCGGGCAAAAAGGCAGAAATGACCCGTATTTTAGAGCAAAATTGCAGAAATTCCCATAATATTGGTGCAAAGATGTAGAAATTCCCTTTATTTTGGGGGCAAAAAGGGAGAAATTCCCCTTATTTTGAGGTAAAAAGGCTGAAATTCCCCTTATTTTGGGGCAAAAAGTCAGAACTTCCCCTTATTTTTGGGCACAAAGACAGAAATTTCGTTTATTTTTGGGGAAAAGGCAGAAATTGCACTTAATTTGAGTAAAAAAGGTGGAAAATCCCCTTATTTTGGGGCAAAAATGAAAAAATTTCTTTTTTATGGCAAAAAGGTATACATTCCCTTTATTTTCGGGCAAAAAGGCAGACATTCCCCGTATTTTGGAGCAAAATTGCAGAAATTCCCCTAATTTTTGGGCAAAAAGGCAGAAATTCCCCTTATTTTCGGTGAAAAAGGCAGAAAATCCCCGTATTTTGGAGCAAAATTGCAGAAATTCACCTAATTTTGGGGTAAAAAATACAGTAATTTTCCTTATTTTGGGGCATAAGGCAGAAATTCCCCTTATTTTAGGGCAAAATTGCAGAAATTTCCCTTATTTTGGGGCAAAAAAACAGAAATTCCACTTATTTTGGGGCCAAATTGCAGAAATTTCCCTTATTATGAGGAATAATTGCAGAAATTTCCCTTATTTTAGGGCAAAATTGCAGAAATTTCACTTATTTCAGAGAAAAAAAGAGAAAATTTTTCTTATTTTGGAGCAAAAAGGCAGAAATTCCCATTATTTTGGGGCAAAAGGCAGAAATTCACCTTATCTTGGTGTAAAATTGCAGTAATTTCACCTATTTCAGGGCAAAAATGCAGAAATTCCCCTTATTTTGGGGCAATAAGGCAGAAATTCCCTTTATTTTGGGATAAAATTCAGAAATTTTCCTTATTTGGGGGCAAAAAGGCAGAAAATCCTCTTAATTTCGGGTAAACAGTTAGAAATTCCCCGTATTTTGGAGCAAAATTGCAGAAATTCCCCTAATATTGTGGCAAAAATGCAGAATTTCCTTTTATTTTGGGGGCAAAAAGGCAGAAAATCCCCATATTTTGGTGCAAAAAGGCTGAAATTCTTCTTATTTTGAGGTATAATTCTAGAATTTCCCTTATTTTGGGGCAAAAGGCAGAAAATCTTCTTATTTTGGGCAAAAAGGCACAAATTTCCCTTATTTTTGGGTAAAATTGCAGAAATTTCATTTATTTCAGGGCAAAAAGTCAGAAATTCCCCTTATTTTGGGGCAAAAAACAGAAATTTCTTTTATTATTGTACAAAATTGAAGAAATTTTCTTTATTTTGGAACAAAAAGGCAGAAATTCCCTATATTTTGGGCCAAAAGGCAGAAATTATTCTTATTTTGAGGTAAAATGCAGAAATTCCCTTTATTTTGGGGCTAAAAGGCAGAAATTCCCCATATTTTGAAGCAAAATTGCAGAAATTCTCATAATTTTCGGGCAAAAAGTCAGAAATTCTCCTTATTTTGGGGCAAAAAAAGAGAAAATCCCCTTTTTTCGGGAGCAAAAATTCAGAAAATCTCTTTATGTTGGGGCAAAATTGCAGAAATATCCTTTACATTGTGGCAAAATTGCATAAATTTTCATTATTTTGGGGCAAAATTGCAGAAATTTCACGTTTTTCAGGGAAAAAGGCAAAAATTTCTCTTATTTTGGGGCAAAAAGGCAGAAATTTCTTTTATTTTGGTACAAAATTGCAGAAATTTTTCTTATTTTGGGGCAAAAATCCAGAAATTCCCCATATTTTGTGGCAAAAAGGCAGAAATTCCCTTTATTTTGGGGCAAAAAGCAGACATTTACCTTATTTTGGGGAAAAATTTTAGAAATTTCACTTATTTCAGGGCAAAAAGTCAGAAATTCCCCTTATTTTGGGGCAAAAAAACAGAAATTCCGTTTATTTTTGGGAAAAAGGCAGAAATTGCACTTATTTTGAGTCAAACAGGCAGAAAATCTTCTTATTTTGGGGCAAAAGTGAAGAAATTTCCCTTTTTTATGGCAAAAAGGTAAACATTCCCTTTATTTTCGGGCAAAAAGGCAGAAATTCCCTGTATTTTGGAGCAAAATTGCAGAAATTCCCCTAATTTTGGGGCAAAAAGCAGAAATTCCCTTTATTTTTGAATAAAACTGCCGAAATTTTACTTATTTCGTAGCAAAATGGCAGAAATTCCCCTTATTTTCAACGAAAAAGGCAGAAAATTCTCATTTTTGAAGCAAAATTGAAGGAATTCACCTAATTTTCGGGTAAAACATGCAGTAATTTTCTTTATGTTGGGCCAAAAAGGCAGAAATTCCACTTATTTTGGGGCAAAAGGCAGAAATTTCCCTTATTTTAGGGCAAAATTGCAGAAATTTCCCTTATTTTGGGGCAATAAACAGAAATTCCCCTTATTTTGGGGCAAAATTGCATTAATTTCCTTTATTACGGGGAAAAATATTAGAAATTTCCCTTATTTTAGTGCAAAATTGCAGAAATTTCACTTATTTCAGAGAAAAAATGCAAAAATTGAAATTCCCCATATTTTGGGGCAAAAGGCAGAAATTATTCTTATTTTGAGGTAAAATGCAGAAATTCCCTTTATTTTGGGGCTAAAAGGCAGAAATTCCTCGTATTTTGAAGCAAAATTGCAGAAATTCTCATAATTTTCGGGCAAAAATTCAGAAATTCTCCATATTTTGGGGCAAAAAGAGAGAAAATCCCCTTTTTTCGGGAGCAAAAATTCAGAAAATCCCCTTATTTTGGGGCAAAATTGCAGAAATTTCCTTTACATTGGGGCAAAATTGCAGAAATTTTTCTTATTTTGGGGCAAAATTGCAGAAATTTCACATATTTCTGGGAAAAAAGTCAAAAATCTCTCTTATTTTGGGGCAAAAAGGCAGAAATTTCTTTTATTTTGGTACAAAATTGCAGAAATTTTTCTTATTTTAGGGCAAAAAGGCAGAAATTCCCTGTATTTTGTGGCATAAAGGCAGAAATTCCCCTTATTTTGGGGCAAAAAGCAGACATTTCACTTATTTTGGGGAAAAATTTTAGAAATTTCACTTATTTCAGGGCAAAAAGTCAGAAATTTCCCTTATTTTGGGGCAAACAAACAGAAATTCCGTTTATTTTTGGGGAAAAGGCAGGAATTGCACTTATTTTGAGTCAAAAAAACGAAAAATCTCCTTATTTTGGGGGAAAAGTAAAGAAATTTCCCTTTTATATGGAAAAAGGTATACATTCCCTTTATTTTCGGGCAAAAAGGCAGAAATTCCCTGTATTTTGGAGCAAAATTGCAGAAATTCCCCTAATTTTGGGGCAAAAAGGCAGAAATTCTTCTTATTTTAGGGCAAAATTGCAGAAATTTCCCTTATTTGGGGGCAAAAAACAGAAATTCCCCTTATTTTGGGGCTAAATTGCAGAAATTTCCCTTATTATGAAGAAAAATTGCAGAAATTTTTCTTATTTTAGGGCAAAATTGCAGAAATTTCACTTATTTCAGAAAAAAAAGCAAACGGTTTTTATATTTTGGGGCAAAAAGGCAGAAATTTCCCATATTTTGGTGCAAAAAGGCTGAAATTCTCCTTATTTTGAGGTAAAATGCTGAAATTTCCCTTATTTTGGGGCAAAAAACAGAAATTCTCCATATTTTGGGGCAAAAGGTAGAAATTCCACTTATTTTGAGGTAAAAAGGCTGAAATTCCCCTTATTTTGGGGCAAAGAGGCAGAAATTCACCTAATTTTGGGGTAAAACATGCAGTAATTTTCTTTATTTTGTGGCAAAAAGGCAAAAATTCCCCTTATTTTGGGGCTAAAAACAGAAATTCTCTTTATTTTAGGGCAAAATTGCAGAAATTTCCTTTATTTGGGGGAAAAAACAGAAATTCCTTTTATTTTGGGGCTAAATTGCAGAAATTTCTCTTATTATTAAGAAAAATTGCAGAAATTTCCCTTATTTTCGGGCAAAATTGCAGAAATTTCACTTATTTCAAAAAAAAAAGCAAAAAGTTTTCTTATTTTGAGGCGAAAAGACAGAAATTCCCCATATTTTGGTGCATAAAGGCTGAAATTCTTCTTATTTTGAGGTAAAATGCTGAAATTTCCCTATTTTGGGGCAAAAGGCAGAAATTCTTCTTATTTTGGGGCAAATAGGCACAAATTTCCCTTATTTTCGAGCAAAATTGCAGAATTTCATTTATTTCAAGGCAAAAAGTCAGAAATTCCCCTTATTTTGGGGCAAAAAGCAGAAATTTCTTTTATTATGGTACAAAATTGAATAAGTTTTCCTTCTTTTGGAACAAAAAGGCAGAAATTCCCCATATTTTGTGGGCAAAAGGCAGAAATTATTCTTATTTTGAGGTAAAATTCAGAAATTCCCTATATTTTGGGGCTAAAAGGCAGAAATTCCCCATATTTTGAAGCAAAATTGCAGAAATTCTCATAATTTTCAGGCAAAAAGTCAGAAATTCTCCATATTTTGGGGCAAAAACAGAGAAAATCCCCTTTTTTTCAGGAGCAAAAATTCAGAAAATCCCCTTATTTTGGGGCAAAATTGCAGAAATTTCCTTTACATTGGGGCAAAATTGCAGAAATTTTCCTTATTTTGGAGCAAAATTGCAGAAATTTCACGTATTTCAGGGAAAAAAGGCAAAAATTTCTCTTATTTCGGGGCAAAAAGGCAGAATTTTTTTTATTTTGGTACAAAATTGCAGAAATTTTTCTTATTTTAGGGCAAAAAGGCAGAAATTCCCTGTATTTTGTGGCATAAAGGCAGAAATTCCCCTTATTTTGGGGCAAAAAGCAGACATTTCACTTATTTTGGGGAAAAATTTTAGAAATTTCACTTATTTCAGGGCAAAAAGTCAGAAATTTCCTTTATTTTGGGGCAAACAAACAGAAATTTCATTTATTTTTGGGGAAATGCAGAAATTGCACTTATTTTGAGTCAAAAAAAATGGAAAATCCACTTATTTTGGTGCAAAAGTAAAGAAATTTCCCTTTTATATGGCAAAAAGGTATACATTCTCTTTATTTTCGGGCAAAAAGGCAGAAATTTTCTGTATTTTGGATCAAAATTGCAGAAATTCCCCTAATTTTGCGGCAAAAAGGCAGAAATTCCCCTTATTTTGGGGTAAAACTGCAGAAATTTCACTTATTTTGCAGCAAAATGGCAGAAATTCCCCTTATTTTCAGCGAAAAATGCAGAAAATCCTCAATTTTGGAGCAAAATTCAGAAATTCACCTAATTTTGGGGTAAAACATGCAGTAATTTTCTTTATTTTGGGGCAAAAAGGCAGATATTCCGCTTATTTTGGGGAAAAAGGCAGAAATTTCCTTTATTTTAGGGCAAAATTGCATAAATTTCCCTTATTTTGAGGCAAAAAACAGAAATTCCCTATATTTTGGGGCAAAATTGCATTAATTTCCTTTATTATGAAGAAAAAATGCAAAAATTTCCCCTTTTTTAGGGCAAAATTGCAGAAATTTCACTTATTTCAGAGAAAAAAAGCAAAATTTTTTTTATTTTGGGGCAAAAATGCAGAAATTTCCCTTATTTTGGGGCAAAAAGGCAGAAATTCCTCTTATGTTGGGATAAAATTGCAGAAATTTCACGTATTTCAGGGAAAAAAGGCAGAAATTCCTTTTATTTTGTGGAAAAAAAGGCAGAAATTCCCCTTATTTTGAAATAAAATTGCAGAAATTTCTTTTATTTCGGGGCAAAAATGCAGAAAATCCCCTTAATTTCGGGCAAAAGGGAAGAAATTCCATGTATTTTGGAGCAAAATTGCAGAAATTCCTCTATTATTGGAGCAAAAATGCAGAAATGTTTTTTATTTGAAGCAAAAAGGCAGAAGTTCTTCTTATTTTCTGGGAAATGAGGCAGAAATTCCCTGTATTTTGAAGCAAAATTGAAGAAACTCCCCTAATTTGGGGCAAAAAGCAGAAATTCCTTTTATTTTGGGGCAAAAATACAGAAATTCTCCTTATTTCGGGGCAAAAATTCAGAAATTCCCCTTATTTTGGGACAAAATTGAAGAAATTTCCCTTATTTTGGGGCAAAATTGCAGAAATTTCCCTTATTTTGGGGCATAATTGGAGAAATTTCTTTTATTTTGGTACAGAATTGCAGAATTTTTTTTTATTTTGTGGCACGAAGGCAGAAATTTTTTATATTTTGTGGCAAAAAGTCACAAATTTTTCTTATTTTCGGGCAAAATTGCAGAAATTTCATTTATTTCATGACAAAAAGTCAGAAATTCCTTTTATTTTGGGGCAAAAAGAAGAAATTTCTTTTATTTTGGTACAAAATTGAAGAAATTTTTCTTATTTTGGAAGAAAAAGGCAGAAATTTCCCATATTTTGGGGCAAAAGGTAGAAATTCCCTTTATTTTGAGGTAAAAAGCCTGAAATTCCCCTTATTTTGTGGCAAAAAACCAGAAATTCACCTAATTTTGGGGTAAAACATGCAGTAATTTTCTTTATTTTGTGGCAAAAAGGCAAAAATTCCCCTTATTTTGGGGCTAAAAACAGAAATTCTCCTTATTTTAGGGCAAAATTGCAGAAATTTCGCTTATCTGGGGGAAAAAACAGAAATTCCTATTATTTTGGGGCTAAATTGCAGAAATTTCCCTTATTATGAAGAAAAATTGCAGAAATTTCCCTTATTTTAGGGCAAAATTGCAGAAATTTCACTTATTTCAGAAAAAAAAGCAAAAAGTTTCCTTATTTTGAGGCAAAAAGGCAGAAATTCCCCATATTTTTGTGCAAAAAGGCTGAAATTCTTCTTATTTTGAGGTAAAATGCTGAAATTTCCCTATTTTGGGGCAAAAGGCAGAAATTCTTCTTATTTTGGGGCAAAAAGGCACAAATTTCCCTTATTTTCGAGCAAAATTGCAGAATTTCATTTATTTCAGGGCAAAAAGTCAGAAATTCCCCTTATTTTGGGGCAAAAAGCAGAAATTTCTTTTATTATGGTACAAAATTGAAGAAATTTTCCTTATTTTGGAACAAAAAGGCAGAAATTCACCATATTTTGGTGCAAAAGGCAGAAATTATTCCTATTTTGAGGTAAAATGCAGAATTTCCCTTTATTTTGGGGCTAAAAGGCAGAAATTCCCCGTATTTTGAAGCAAAATTGCAGAAATTCTCATAATTTTCGGGCAAAAAGTTAGAAATTCTCCATATTTTGGGGCAAAAAGAGAGAAAATCCCCTTTTTTCAAGAGCAAAAATTCAGAAAATCCCCTTATTTTGAGGCAAAATTGCAGAAATTTCCTTTACATTGGGGCAAAATTGCAGAAATTTTCCTTATTTTGGGGCAAAATTGCAGAAATTTCACGTATTTCAGGGAAAAAAGGCAAAAATTTCTCTTATTTTGGGGCAAAAAGGCAGAAATTTTTTGTATTTTGGTACAAAATTGCAGAAATTTTTTTTATTTTAGGGCAAAAAGGCAAAAATTCCCCGTATTTTGTGGCATAAAGGCAGAAATTCCCATTATATTGGGGCAAAAAGCAGACATTTCCCTTATTTTGGGGAAAAATTTTAGAAATTTCATTTATTTCAGGGCAAAAAGTCAGAAATTTCCCTTATTTTGGGGCAAACAAACAGAAATTCCGATTATTTTTGGGGAAAAAGCAGAAATTGCACTTATTTTGAGTCAAAAAAACGGAAAATCTCGTTATTTTGAGGCAAAAGTAAAGAAATTTCACTTTTATATGGGAAAAATGTATACATTTTCTTTATTTTCGGGCAAAAAGAAAAAAATTCCCTGTATTTTGAAGCAAAATTGCAGAAATTCCCCTAATTTTGGGGCAAAAAGGCAGAAATTTTTCTTATTTTAGGGAAAAATTGCAGAAATTTCCCTTATTTGGGGGCAAAAAACGGAAATTCCCCTTATTTTTGGGCTAAATTGCAGAAATTTCCCTTATTATGAAGAAAAATTGCAGAAATTTCCCTTATTTTAAGGCAAAATTGCAGAAATTTCACTTATTTCAGAAAAAAAGCAAAAAGTTTTTTTATTTTGGGGCATAAAGGCAGAAATTCCCCATATTTTGGTGCAAAAAGGCTGAAATTCTTCTTAGTTTGAGGTAAAATGCTGAAATTTCCCTTATTCTGGGGCAAAAGGCAGAAATTCTTCTTATTTTGGGGCAAAAAGGCACAAATTTCCCTTATTTCTGGAAAAAATTGCAGAATTTCATTTATTTCAGGGCAAAAAGTCAGAAATTCCCCTTATTTAGGGGCAAAAAGCAGAAATTTCTTTTATTAGGGTACAAAATTGAAGAAATTTTCTTTATTTTGGAACAAAAAGGCAGAAATTCCCCATATTATGGGGCAAAAAGCAGACATTTCCCATATTTTGGGGAAAAATTTTAGAAATTTCACTTATTTCAGGGCAAAAAGTCAGATATTCCTTTTATTTTTGGGCAAACAAACAGAAATTCCGTTTATTTTTGGGGAAAAGGCAGAAATTGCACTTATTTTGAGTCAAAAAAACGGAAAATCCCCATATTTTGGTGCAAAAGTAAAGAAATTTCCCTTTTATATGGCAAAAAGGTATACATTCCCTTTATTTTCGGGCAAAAGGGAGAAATTCCCTGTATTTTGAAGCAAAATTGCAGAAATTCCCCTAATTTTGGGGCAAAAAGGCAGAAATTCCCCTTATTTTGGGGTAAAACTGAAGAAATTTCACTTATTTCGCAGCAAAATGGCAGAAATTCCCCTTATTTTCAGCGAAAAAGGCAGAAAATCCTCAATTTTGGAGCAAAATTGCAGAAACTCACTTAATTTTGGGGTAAAACATGCAGTAATTTTCTTTATTTTGGGGCAAAAAAGCAGATATTCCGCTTATTTTGGAAAAAAGGGCAGAAATTTCCCTTATTTTAGGGCAAAATTGCAGAAATTTTCCTTATTTTGAGGCAAAAAACAGAAATTCCCCATATTTTGGGGCAAAATTGCATTAATTTCCTTTATTATGGGGAAAAAATGCAAAAATTTCCTTTATTTTAGGGCAAAATTGCAGAAATTTCACTTATTTCAAGAAAAAAAGCAAAAATTTTTCTTATTTTGGGGCAAAAATGCAGAAATGTCCCTTATTTTAGGGCAAAAAGGCAGGAATTCTTCTTATTTTGGGGTAAAACTGCAGAAATTTCACTTATTTTGCGGCAAAATGGCAAAAATTCTCCTTATTTTCGGCGAAAAAGGCAGAAAATTTTTGTATTTTGGAGCAAAATTGCAGAAATTCACCTAATTTTGGGGTAAAACATGCAGTAATTTTCTTATTTGGTGGCAAAAATGCAGAAATTCATCATATTTTGGGTCAAAAGGCAGAAATTCCCCTTATGTTAGGGCAAAATTGCAGAAATTTGTTTTATTTGGGGGCAAAAAAAAGAAATTCCCCTTATTTTGGGGCTAAATTGCAGAAATTTCCCTTATTATGGGGAAAAATTGGAGAAATTTTCTTTATTTTAGGGCAAAATTGCAGAAATTTCACTTATTTCAGAGAAAAAAGCAAAAATTTTTCTTATTTTGGGCAAAAAGGCAGAAATTCCCATTATTTTGGGGCAAAAAGGCAGAAATTCACCTTATTTTGGGGTAAAATTGCAGAAATTTCACATATTTCACGGCAAAAAAGCAGAAATTCCCCTTATTTTGAGGTAAAATGCTGAAATTCCTTATATTTTGGGGCAAAATTCAGAAATTCCCTTTATTTTGGGGCAAAAAGGCACAAATTTCCCTTATTTTTTTGCAAAATTGCAGAAATTTCATTTATTTCAGGGTAAAAAGTCAGAAATTCCTCTTATTTTAGGTCAAATAGGAGAAATTTCTTTTATTATGGTACAAAATTGAAGAAATTTTCTTTATTTTGGAACAAAATGGCAGAAATTCCCCATATTTTGGGGTAAAAGGCAGAAATTATTCTTATTTTGAGGTGAAATGCAGAAATTCCTCTTATTTAGAGGTAAAATGCAGAAATTCCCCTAATATTGGAAAAAAATGCAGAAATTCCCTTTATTTTGGGATAAAATGCAGAAATTCTCCGTATTTTGAAGAAAAATTGCAGAAATTCTCATAATTTTCCGGCAAAAAGGCTGAAATTCTTCTTCTTTTGGGGCAAAAAGACAGAAAATCTCCTTTTTTTGGGTGCAAAATGTCAGAAATTCCCCTTATTTGGGGCTAAATTGCAGAAATTTCCTTTACTTTGGGGCAAAATTGCAGAAATTTCCTTTATTTTGGGGCAAAATTGCAGAAATTTAACTTATTTCAGGGAAAAAAGGCAAACATTTCTCTAATTTTGGGGCTAAAAGGCAGAAATTTCTTTAATTTTGGTACAAAATTGCAGAAATTTTTCTTATTTTGGGGCAAAAAGGCAGAAATTCCCCATAGTTGGGGGAAAAGGAAGAAATTCCCCTTAATTTGAGGTAAAAAGGCTAAAATTCCCCTTATTTTGGTACAAAAAGGCAGAAATTCCCCTTATTGTGGGGCAAAAAGACAGAAATTCCGTTTATTTTTGGGGAAAAGGCAGAAATTGCACTTATTTTGAGTCAAAAAGGTGGAAAATCCCCTTATTTTGGGGCAAAAGTAAAGAAATTTCCCTTTTTTATGGCAAAAACTATACATTCCCTTTATTTTCGGGCAAAAAAGCAGAAATTCCCCGTATTTTGGAGCAAAATTGCAGAGATTCCCCCAATTTTGGGGCAAAAAGGCAGAAATTCCCCTTATATTGGGGTAAAACTGCAGAAATTTCACTTATTTCGCGGCAAAATGGCAGAAATTCCCCTTATTTTCGGCGAAAAAAGCAGAAAATCCTCAATTTTGGAGCAAAATTGCAGAAATTCACATAATTTTGGGGTAAAACATGCAGTAATTTTCTTTATTTTGTGGCAAAACGGCAGAAATTCCCCTTATTTTGGGGCAACAGGCAGAAATTCCCCTTATTATAGGGCAAAATTGCAGAAATTTCCCTTATTTTGGGGCAAAAACCAGAAGTTCCCCTTATTTTGGGGCAAAATTGCAGAAATTTCCTTTATTATAGGGAAAAATGGCAGAAATTTCCCTTATTTTGAGGTAAAATGCTGAAATTCCCCATATTTTGTTGCAAAAGGAAGAAATTCCCCTTATTTTGGGAGCAAAAAGGCACAAATTTGCCTTATTTTCGGGCAAAATTGCAGAAATTTCATTTATTTCAGGGTAAAAAGTCATAAATTCCCCTTATTTTGGGGCAAAAAGGAGAAATTTCTTTTATTATGGTACAAAATTGAAGAAATTTTCTTTATTTTGGAACAAAAAGGCAGAAATTCCCCATATTTTGGGGTAAAAGGCAGAAATCCTTCTTATTTTGAGGTAAAATGCAGAAATTCCCCTTATTTAGAGGTAAAATGCAGAAATTCCCCTAATATTGTGGAAAAATGCAGAAATTCCTTTAATTTTGGGGCTAAAAGGCAGAAATTCCCCGTATTTTGAAGCAGAATTGCAGAAATTCTCATAATTTTCAGGCAAAAAGTTAGAAATTCTCCATATTTTGGGGCAAAAAGAGAGAAAATCCCCTTTTTTCGGGAGCAAAATTTCAGAAAATCCCCTTACTTTAGGGCAAAATTGCAGAAATTTCCTTTACATTGGGGCAAAATTGCAGAAATTTTCTTTATTTTGGGGCAGAATTGCAGAAATTTCATGTATTTCAGGGAAAAAAGGCAAAAATTTCTCTTATTTTGGGGCAAAAAGGCAGAAATTCCCCATATTTTGTGGCAAAAAGGCAGAAATTCCCCTTATTTTGGGGCAAAAAGCAGACATTTCCCTTATTTCGGGGAAAAATTTTAGAAATTTCACTTATTTCAGGGCAAAATGTCAGAAATCCCCCTTATTTTGGGGCAAACAAACAGAAATTCCGTTGATTTTTGGGGAAAAGGCAGAAATTGCACTTATTTTGAGTCAAAAAAATGGAAAATTCTCTTATTTTAGAGCAAAAGTAAAGAAATTTCCCTTTTATATGGCAAAAAGGTATACATTCCCTTTATTTTCGGGCAAAAAGGCAGAAATTCCCTGTATTTTGGAGCAAAATTGCAGAAATTCCCCTAATTTTTGGGCAAAAACCAGAATTTCCCCTTATTTTGGGGCAAAATTGCAGAAATTTCCTTTATTATAGGGAAAAATTGCAGAAATTTCACTTATTTTAGGGCAAAATTGCAGAAATTTCACTTATTTCAGAGAAAAAAAGCAAAAATTTTTCTTATTTTGGGGCAAAAATGCAGAAATTTCCCTTATTTTGGGGCAAAAGTAGAAGTTCCCCTTATTTTGGGATAAAATTGCAGAAATTTCAAATATTTCAGGGCAAAAAGGCAGAAATTCCCCTTATTTTGGGATAAAACTGCAGAAATTTCACTTATTTCGCGACAAAATGGCAGAAATTCCCCTTATTTTCGGCGAAAAATGCAGAAAATTTTCGTATTTGGGAGCAAAATTGCAGAAATTTACCTAATTTTGGGGTAAAACATGCAGTAATTTTCTTTATTTTGTGGGAAAAAGGCAGAAATTCCCCTTATTTTGGGGCAAAAGTCAGAAATTCCCCTTATTTTAGGGCAAAATTGCAGAAATTTCCCTTATTTGGGGGCAAAAAACAGAAATTCCCCTTATTTTGGGGCTAAATTGCGGAAATTTTTTTTTATTATGGGGAAAAATTTCAGAAATTTCCCTTATTTTAGGGCAAAATTGCAGAAATTTCACTTATTTCAGAAAAAAAAGCAAAAAGTTTTCTTATTTTGGGGCAAAAAGGCAGAAATTCCCCATATTTTGGTGCAAAAAGGCTGAAATTCTTATTTGGAGGTAAAATGCTGAAATTTCCCTTATTTTGGGGCAAAAGGCAGAAATTCTTCTTATTTTGGGGCAAAAAAGCACAAATTTCCATTATTTTCGGGAAAAATTGCAGAATTTCATTTATTTCAGGGCAAAAAGTCAGAAATTCCCCTTATTTTGGGGCAAAAAGCAGAAATTTCTTTTATTATGGTACAAAATTGAAGAAATTTTCCTTCTTTTGGAACAAAAAGGCAGAAATTCCCCATATATTGGGGGCAAAAGGCAGAAATTATTCTTATTTTGAGGTAAAATGAAGAAATTCCCTTTATTTTGGGGCTAAAAGGCAGAAATTCCCCGTATTTTGAAGCAAAATTGCAGAGATTCTCAAAATTTTCGGGCAAAAAGTCAGAAATTCTCCATATTTTGGGGCAAAAAGAGAGAAAATCCCCTTTTTTCGGGAGCAAAAATTTAGAAAATCCCCTTATTTTGGGGCAAAATTGCAGAAATTTCCTTTACATTGGGGCAAAATTGCAGAAATTTTCCTTATTTTGGGGCAAAAAACAGAAGTTCCCCTTATTTTGGGCAAAATTGCAAAAATTTCCTTTATTATAGGGAAAAATTGCAGAAATTTGACTTATTTTAGGGCAAAATTGAAGAAATTTCACTTATTTCAGAGAAAAAAAGCAAAATTTTTTTTTATTTTGGGGCAAAAATGCAGAAATTTCCATTATTTTGAGGTAAAATGCTGAAATTCCCTATATTTTGGGGCAAAAGGCAGAAATTCCCCTTATTTTGGGGCAAAAAGACACAAATTTCCCTTATTTTTGGGCAAAATTGCAGAAATTTCATTTATTTCAGGGTAAAAAGTCAGAAATTCCCCTTATTTTGGGGCAAAAAGGAGAAATTTCTTTTATTATGGTACAATATTGAAGAAATTTTCTTTATTTTGGAACAAAAAAGCAGAAATTCCTTATATTTTGGGGTAAAAGGCAGAAATTCTTCTTATTTTGAGGTAAAATGCAGAAATTCCCCTTATTTAAAGGTAAAATGCAGAAATTCCCCTAATATTGGTGAAAAATGCAGAAATTCCCTTTATTTTGGGGCTAAAAGGCAGAAATTTTCCGTATTTTGAAGAAAAATTGCAGAAATTCTCATAATTTTCCGGCAAAAAGGCTGAAATTCTCCTTCTTTTGGGGCAAAAAGACAGAAAATCTCCTTTTTTGGGTGCAAAAAGTCAGAAATTCCCCTTATTTGGGGCAAAATTGCAGAAATTTCCTTTACTTTGGGGGAAAATTGCAGAAATTTTCCTTATTTTTGGGCAAAATTGCAGAAATTTCACTTATTTCAGGGAAAAAAGGCAGAAATTTCTCTAATTTTGGGGCAAAAAGGCAGAAATTTCTTTTATTTTGGTACAAAATTGAAGAAATTTTTCTTATTTTGGGGCAAAAAGGCAGAAATTCCCCATATTTGGGGGAAAAGGAAGAAATTCCCCTTAATTTGAGGTAAAAAGGCTAAAATTCCCCTTATTTTGGTACAAAATGGCAGAAATTCCCCTTATTGTGGGGCAAAAGACAGAAATTCCGTTTATTTTTGGGGAAAAGGCAGAAATTGCACTTATTTTGAGTCAAAAAGGTGGAAAATCCCCTTATTTTGGGGCAAAAGTAAAGAAATTTCCCTTTTTTATGGCAAAAAGTATACATTCTCTTTATTTTCGGGCAAAAAAGCAGAAATTCCCCGTATTTTGGAGCAAAATTGCAGAGATTCCCCCAATTTTGGGGCAAAAAGGCAGAAATTCCCCTTATATTGGGGTAAAACTGCAGAAATTTCACTTATTTCGCGGCAAAATGGCAGAAATTCCCCTTATTTTCGGCGAAAAAAGCAGAAAATCCTCAATTTTGGAGCAAAATTGCAGAAATTCACATAATTTTGGGGTAAAACATGCAGTAATTTTCTTTATTTTGTGGCAAAACGGCAGAAATTCCCCTTATTTTGGGGCAAAAGGCAGAAATTCCCCTTATTTTAGGGCAAAATTGCAGAAATTTCTTTTATTTTGGGGCAAAAACCAGAAGTTCCCCTTATTTTGGGGCAAAATTGCAGAAATTTCCTTTATTATAGGGAAAAATGGCAGAAATTTCCCTTATTTTGAGGTAAAATGCTGAAATTCCCCATATTTTGTTGCAAAAGGAAGAAATTCCCCTTATTTTGGGAGCAAAAAGGCACAAATTTGCCTTATTTTCGGGCAAAATTGCAGAAATTTCATTTATTTCAGGGTAAAAAGTCAGAAATTCCCCTTATTTTGGGGCAAAAAGGAGAAATTGCTTTTATTATGGTACAAAATTGAAGAAATTTTCTTTATTTTGGAACAAAAAGGCAGAAATTCCCCATATTTTGGGGTAAAAGGCAGAAATCCTTCTTATTTTGAGGTAAAATGCAGAAATTCCCCTTATTTAGAGGTAAAATGCAGAAATTCCCCTAATATTGTGGAAAAATGCAGAAATTCCTTTAATTTTGGGGCTAAAAGGCAGAAATTCCCCGTATTTTGAAGCAGAATTGCAGAAATTCTGATAATTTTCAGTCAAAAAGTTAGAAATTCTCCATATTTTGGGGCAAAAAGAGAGAAAATCCCCTTTTTTCGGGAGCAAAAATTCAGAAAATCCCCTTACTTTAGGGCAAAATTGCAGAAATTTCCTTTACATTGCGGCAAAATTGCAGAAATTTTCTTTATTTTGGGGCAGAATTGCAGAAATTTCATGCATTTCAGGGAAAAAAGGCAAAAATTTCTCTTATTTTGGGACAAAAAGGCAGAAATTCCCCATATTTTGTGGCAAAAAGGCAGAAATTCCCCTTATTTTGGGGCAAAAAGCAGACATTTCCCTTATTTCGGGGAAAAATTTTAGAAATTTCACTTATTTCAGGGCAAAATGTCAGAAATTCCCCTTATTTTGGGGCAAACAATCAGAAATTCCGTTTATTTTTGGGGAAAAGGCAGAAATTGCACTTATTTTGAGTCAAAAAAATGGAAAATTCTCTTATTTTAGAGCAAAAGTAAAGAAATTTCCCTTTTATATGGCAAAAAGGTATACATTCTCTTTATTTTCGGGCAAAAAGGCAGAAATTTTCTGTATTTTGGATCAAAATTGCAGAAATTCCCCTAATTTTGCGGCAAAAAGGCAGAAATTCCCCTTATTTTGGGGTAAAACTGCAGAAATTTCACTTATTTCGCAGCAAAATGGCAGAAATTCCCCTTATTTTCAGCGAAAAATGCAGAAAATCCTCAATTTTGGAGCAAAATTGCAGATATTCACCTAATTTTGGGGTAAAACATGCAGTAATTTTCTTTATTTTGGGGCAAAAAGGCAGATATTCCACTTATTTTGGGGAAAAGGGCAGAAATTTCCTTTATTTTAGGGCAAAATTGCATAAATTTCCCTTATTTTGAGGCAAAAAACAGAAATTCCCCTAATTTTGGGGCAAAAACCAGAATTTCCCCTTATTTTGGGGCAAAATTGCAGAAATTTCCTTTATTATAGGGAAAAATTGCAGAAATTTTACTTATTTTAGGGCAAAATTGCAGAAATTTCACTTATTTCAGAGAAAAAAAGCAAAAATTTTTCTTATTTTGGGGCAAAAATGCAGAAATTTCCCTTATTTTGGGGCAAAAGTAGAAGTTCCCCTTATTTTGGGATAAAATTGCAGAAATTTCAAATATTTCAGGGCAAAAAGGCAGAAATTCCCATTATTTTGGGATAAAACTGCAGAAATTTCACTTATTTCGCGACAAAATGGCAGAAATTCCCCTTATTTTTGGCGAAAAATGCAGAAAATTTTCGTATTTGGGAGCAAAATTGCAGAAATTTACCTAATTTTGGGGTAAAACATGCAGTAATTTTCTTTATTTTGTGGCAAAAAGGCAGAAATTCCCCTTATTTTGGGGCAAAAGTCAGAAATTCCCCTTATTTTAGGGCAAAATTGCAGAAATTTCTCTTATTTGGGGGCAAAAAACAGAAATTCCCCTTATTTTGGGGCTAAATTGCAGAAATTTTTTTTATTATGGGGAAAAATTTCAGAAATTTCCCTTATTTTAGGGCAAAATTGCAGAAATTTCACTTATTTCAGAAAAAAAGCAAAAAGTTTTCTTATTTTGGGGCAAAAAGGCAGAAATTCCCCATATTTTGGTGCAAAAGGCTGAAATTCTTATTTGGAGGTAAAATGCTGAAATTTCCCTTATTTTGGGGCAAAAGGCAGAAATTCTTCTTATTTTGGGGCAAAAAAGCACAAATTTCCATTATTTTCGGGAAAAATTGCAGAATTTCATTTATTTCAGGGCAAAAAGTCAGAAATTCCCCTTATTTTGGGGCAAAAAGCAGAAATTTCTTTTATTATGGTACAAAATTGAAGAAATTTTCCTTCTTTTGGAACAAAAAGGCAGAAATTCCCCATATTTTGGGGGCAAAAGGCAGAAATTATTCTTATTTTGAGGTAAAATGAAGAAATTCCCTTTATTTTGGGGCTAAAAGGCAGAAATTCCCCGTATTTTGAAGCAAAATTGCAGAAATTTTCAAAGTTTTCGGGCAAAAATTCAGAAATTCTCCATATTTTGGGGCAAAAAGAGAGAAAATCCCCTTTTTTCGGGAGCAAAAATTTAGAAAATCCCCTTATTTTGGGGCAAAATTGCAGAAATTTCCTTTACATTGGGGCAAAATTGCAGAAATTTTCCTTATTTTGGGGCAAAAAACAGAAGTTCCCCTTATTTTGGGCAAAATTGCAAAAATTTCCTTTATTATAGGGAAAAATTGCAGAAATTTGACTTATTTTAGGGCAAAATTGAAGAAATTTCACTTATTTCAGAGAAAAAAAGCAAAATTTTTTTTTATTTTGGGGCAAAAATGCAGAAATTTCCATTATTTTGAGGTAAAATGCTGAAATTCCCTATATTTTGGGGCAAAAGGCAGAAATTCCCCTTATTTTGGGGCAAAAAGACACAAATTTCCCTTATTTTCGGGCAAAATTGCAGAAATTTCATTTATTTCAGGGTAAAAAGTCAGAAATTCCCCTTATTTTGGGGCAAAAAGGAGAAATTTCTTTTATTATGGTACAATATTGAAGAAATTTTCTTTATTTTGGAACAAAAAAGCAGAAATTCCTTATATTTTGGGGTAAAAGGCAGAAATTCTTCTTATTTTGAGGTAAAATGCAGAAATTCCCCTTATTTAAAGGTAAAATGCAGAAATTCCCCTAATATTGGTGAAAAATGCAGAAATTCCCTTTATTTTGGGGCTAAAAGGCAGAAATTTTCCGTATTTTGAAGAAAAATTGCAGAAATTCTCATAATTTTCCGGCAAAAAGGCTGAAATTCTCCTTCTTTTGGGGCAAAAAGACAGAAAATCTCCTTTTTTGGGTGCAAAAAGTCAGAAATTCCCCTTATTTGGGGCAAAATTGCAGAAATTTCCTTTACTTTGGGGGAAAATTGCAGAAATTTCCCTTATTTTTGGGCAAAATTGCAGAAATTTCACTTATTTCAGGGAAAAAAGGCAGAAATTTCTCTAATTTTGGGGCAAAAAGGCAGAAATTTCTTTTATTTTGGTACAAAATTGAAGAAATTTTTCTTATTTTGGGGCAAAAAGGCAGAAATTCCCCATATTTGGGGGAAAAGGAAGAAATTCCCCTTAATTTGAGGTAAAAAGGCTAAAATTCCCCTTATTTTGGTACAAAATGGCAGAAATTCCCCTTATTGTGGGGCAAAAGACAGAAATTCCGTTTATTTTTGGGGAAAAGGCAGAAATTGCACTTATTTTGAGTCAAAAAGGTGGAAAATCCCCTTATTTTGGGGCAAAAGTAAAGAAATTTCCCTTTTTTATGGCAAAAAGTATACATTCTCTTTATTTTCGGGCAAAAAAGCAGAAATTCCCCGTATTTTGGAGCAAAATTGCAGAGATTCCCCCAATTTTGGGGCAAAAAGGCAGAAATTCCCCTTATATTGGGGTAAAACTGCAGAAATTTCACTTATTTCGCGGCAAAATGGCAGAAATTCCCCTTATTTTCGGCGAAAAAAGCAGAAAATCCTCAATTTTGGAGCAAAATTGCAGAAATTCACATAATTTTGGGGTAAAACATGCAGTAATTTTCTTTATTTTGTGGCAAAACGGCAGAAATTCCCCTTATTTTGGGGCAAAAGGCAGAAATTCCCCTTATTTTAGGGCAAAATTGCAGAAATTTTCCTTATTTTGGGGCAAAAACCAGAAGTTCCCCTTATTTTGGGGCAAAATTGCAGAAATTTCCTTTATTATAGGGAAAAATGGCAGAAATTTCCCTTATTTTGAGGTAAAATGCTGAAATTCCCCATATTTTGTTGCAAAAGGAAGAAATTCCCCTTATTTTGGGAGCAAAAAGGCACAAATTTGCCTTATTTTCGGGCAAAATTGCAGAAATTTCATTTATTTCAGGGTAAAAAGTCAGAAATTCCCCTTATTTTGGGGCAAAAAGGAGAAATTTCTTTTATTATGGTACAAAATTGAAGAAATTTTCTTTATTTTGGAACAAAAAGGCAGAAATTCCCCATATTTTGGGGCAAAAGGCAGAAATTATTCTTATTTTGAGGTAAAATGCAGAAATTCCCTTTATTTTGGGGCTAAAAGGCAGAAATTCCCCGTATTTTGAAGCAAAATTGCAGAAATTCTCATAATTTGCGGGCAAAAAGTCAGAAATTCTCCATATTTTGGGGTAAAAAGAGAGAGAATATCCCCTTTTTTCGGAAGCAAAAATTCAGAAAATCCCTTATTTTGGGGCAAAATTGCAGAAATTTCATTTACATTGGGGCAAAATTGCAGAAATTTTCTTTATTTTAGGGCAAAATTGCAGAAATTTCATGTATTTCAGGGAAAAAAGGCAAAAATTTCTCTTATTTTGGGGCAAAAATGCAGAAATTTATTTTATTTTTGTACAAAATTGCAGAAATTTTTCTTATTTTGGGACAAAAAGGCAGAAATTCCCCATATTTTGTGGCAAAAAGGCAGAAATTCCCCTTATTTTGGGGCAAAAAGCAGACATTTCCCATATTTTGGTGAAACATTTTAGAAATTTTACTTATTTCAGGGCAAAAATTCAAAATTCCCATTATTTTGGGGCAAACAAACAGAAATTTCGTTTATTTTTGGGGAAAAGGCAGAAATTGCACTTATTTTGAGTCAAAAAACGGAAAATCCCCTTATTTTGGGGCAAAAGTAAAGAAATTTTTCTTTTATATGCCAAAAAGGTATACATTCTCTTTATTTTCGGGCAAAAAGTCTGAAATTCCCTGTATTTTGAAGCAAAATTGCAGAAATTCCCCTATTTTTAGGCAAAAAGGCAGAAATTCCCCTTATTTTGGGGTAAAACTGCAGAAATTTCACTTATTTCTCGGCAAAATGGCAGAAATTCCCCTTATTTTCGGCGAAAAAGGCAGAAAATCCTCAATTTTGGAGCAAAATTGCAGAAATTAACCTAAATTTGGGGTAAAACATGCAGTAATTTTCATTATTTTGGGGCAAAAATGCAGAAATTCCACTTATTGTAGGGCAAAAGGCAGAAATTTCCCTTATTTTAGGGCAAAATTGCAGAAATTTCCCTTATTTTGAGGCAAAAAAGAGAAATTCCCCATATTTTGGGGCAAAATTGCATTAATTTCCTTTATTATGAGGAAAAATGCAGAAATTTCCCTTATTTTAAGGCAAAATTTCAGAAATTTCACTTATTTCAGAGAAAAAAAGCAAAAATTTTTCTTATTTTGGGGCAAAAATGCAAAAATTTCCTTTATTTTGGGGCAAAAAAGCAGAAATTCCTCTTATTTAGGGGTAAAACTGCAGAAATTTCACTATTTCACGGCAAAATGGCAGAAATTCCCCTTATTTTCGGCGAAAAAGGCAGAAAATCCTCGTATTTTGGAGCAAAATTGCAGAAATTCACCTAATTTTGGGGTAAAACATGCAGTAATTTTCTTTATTTTGTGGCAAAAATGCAGAAATTCCCCTTATTTTGGGGCAAAAGGCAGAAATTCCCATTATTTTAGGGCAAAATTGCAGAAATTTTCCTTATTTGGGGGCAAAAAACAGAAATTCCCCTTATTTTGGGGCTTAATTGCAGAAATTTCCCTTATTATGTGAAAAATTGCAAAAATTTCCCTTATTTTAGGGCAAAATTGCAGAAATTTCACTTATTTCAGAGAAAAAAGCAAAAATTTTTCTTATTTTGGGGAAAAAGGCAGAAATTCCCATTATTTTTGGGCAAAAAGGCAGAAATTCACCTTATTTTGGGGTAAAATTGCAGAAATTTCACATATTTCAGCGCAAAAAGGCAGAAATTCCCCTTATTTTGAGGTAAAATGCTGAAATTCCCCATATTTTGGGGCAAAAGGCAGAAATTCCCCTTATTTGGGGGCAAAAAGGCACAAATTTCCCTTACTTTCGGGCAAAATTGCAGAAATTTCATTTATTTCAGGGTAAAAAGTCAGAAATTCCCCTTATTTTTGGGCAAAAAGGATAAATTTCTTTTATTATGGTACAAAATTGAAGAAATTTTCTTTATTTTGGAACAAAAAGACTGAAATTCCCCATATTTTGGGGTAAAAGAAAGAAATTCTTCTTATTTTGAGGTAAAATGCAGAAATTCCCTTTATTTAGAGGTAAAATGCAGAAATTCCCCTAATATTGGGGAAAAATGCAGAAATTCCCTTTATTTTGGGGCTAAAAGGCAGAAATTTTCCGTATTTTGAAGAAAAATTGCAGAAATTCTCATAATTTTCCGGCAAAAAGGCTGAAATTCTCTTTCTTTTGGGGCAAAAAGACAGAAAATCTCCTTTTTTGGGTGCAAAAAGTCAGAAATTCCCCTTATTTGGGGCAAAATTGGAGAAATTTCCTTTACTTTGTGGCAAAATGGCAGAAATTTCCCTTATTTTGGGGCAAAATTGCAGAAATTTCACTTATTTCAGGGACAAAAGGCAGAAATTTCTCTAATTTTAGGGCAAAAAGGCAGAAATTTCTTATATTTTGGTACAAAATTGCAGAAATTTTTCTTATTTTGGGGCAAAAAGGCAGAAATTTTCCATATTTGGGGGAAAAGGCAGAAATTCCCCTTATTTTGAGGTAAAAAGGCTGAAATTCCCCTTAATTTGGTCCAAAAAGGCAGAAATTCTCCTTTATTTTGGGGCAAACAGAAAGAAATTCCATTTATATTTGGGGAAAATGCAGAAATTTCACTTATTTTGAGTCAAAAAGGCGGAAAATCCCCTTATTTTGTGGCAAAAGTGAAGAAATTTCACTTTTTTATGGCAAAAATTATACATTCCCTTTATTTTCGGGCAAAAAGGCAGAAATTCCCTGTATTTTGGAGCAAATTTGCAGAAATTCCTCTAATTTTGGGGCAAAAAGGCAGAAATTCTCCTTATTTTGGGGTAAAACTGCAGAAATTTCACTTATTTCGTGGCAAAATGGCAGAAATTCCCCTTATTTTCCGCGAAAAAGGCAGAAAATTTTCAATTTTTGAGCAAAATTGCAGAAATTCACCTTATTTTGGGGTAAAACATGCAGTAATTTTCTTTATTTTGGGGCAAAAAGGCAGAAATTCCCCTTATTTTGGGGGCAAAAGGCAGAAATTTCCCTTATTTTAGGGCAAAATTGCAGAAATTTCCTTTATTTTGGGGCAAAAACCAGAAGTTCCCCTTATTTTAGGGCAAAATTGCAGAAATTTCCTTTATTATAGGGAAAAATTGTAGAAATTTCACTTATTTCAGGGCAAAATTGCTGAAATTTCACTTATTTCAGAGAAAAAAAGCAAATTTTTTTTTTATTTTGGGGCAAATATGCAGAAATTTCCCTTATTTTGAGGTAAAATGCTGAAATTCCCCATATTTTGGGGTAAAAGCCCGAAATTCCCCTTATTTTGGGGCAAAAAGGCACAAATTTCCCTTATTTTCGGGCAAAATTGCAGAAATTTTATTTATTTCAGGGTAAAAAGTCAGAAATTCCCCTTATTTTGGGGCAAAAAGGAGAAATTTCTTTTATTATGGTACAAAATTGAGGAAATTTTCTTTATTTTGGAACAAAAAGGCAGAAATTCTCCATATTTTGTGGTAAAAGCAGAAATTCTTCTTATTTTGAGGTAAAATGCAGAAATTCCCCTTATTTAGAGGTAAAATGCAGAAATTCCCCTAATATTGGGGAAAAATGCAGAAATTCCCTTTATTTTGGGCCTACAAGCCAGAAATTTTCCGCATTTTTAAGAAAAAATGCAGAAATTCTAATAATTTTCTGGCAAAAAGGCTGAAATTCTCCTTCTTTTGGGGCAAAAATACAGAAAATCTCCTTTTTTTGGGTGCAAAATTCAGAAATTCCCCTTATTTGGGGCAAAATTGCATAAATTTTCTTTACTTTGGGGCAAAATTGCAGAAATTTCCCTTATTTTGGGGCAAAATTGCAGAAATTTCACTTATTTCAAAAAAAAAGGCAGAAATTTCTCTAATTTTGGGGCAAAAAGGCAGAAATTTCTTTTATTTTGGTACAAAATTGCAGAAATTTTTCTTATTTTGGGGCAAAAAGGCAGAAATTCCCCATATTTAGGGAAAAGGAAGAAATTCCCATTATTTTGAGGTAAAAAGGCTGAAATTCCCCTTATTTTGGTCCAAAAAGGCAGAAATTCCTTTTATATTGGGGCAAAAAGACAGAAATTCCCTTTATTTTGGGGGAAAAGGCAGAAATTGCACTTATTTTGAGTCAAAAAGGCAGAAAATCCCCTTATTTTTGGGCAAAAGTAAAGAAATTTCCCTTTTTTATGGCAAAAAGTATACATTCCCTTTATTTTCGGGAAAAAAGGCAGAAATTCCCTGTATTTTGGAGCAAATTTTCAGAAAATCCCCTAATTTTGGGGCAAAAAGGCAGAAAATCCCCTTATTTTGGGGTAAAACTGCAGAAATTTCACTTATTTCGCGGCAAAATGGCAGAAATTCCTTTTATTTTGGGGTAAAACATGCAGTAATTTTTTTTATTTTGGGGCAAAAAGGCAGAAATTCCCCATATTTTGGGGCAAAAGGCAGAAATTCCCCGTATTTTGAAGCAAAATTGCAGATATCCCCCTAATAATAGGGCAAAAATGCAGAAATTCCTTTTATTTGAAGCAAAAAGGCAGAAGTTCCTCTTATTTTCTGGGAAAGAGGCAGAAATTCTCTGTATTTTGAAGCAAAATTGCAGAAACTTCCCTAATTTTGGGGCAAAAAGGCAGAAATTCCCTTTATTTTGGGGCAAAAATACAGAAATTCTCTTTATTTCGGGGTAAAAATTCAAAAATTCCCCTTATTTTGGGGCAAAATTGAAGAAATTTCCCTTATTTTGGGGCAAAATTGCAGAAATTTCCCTTATTTTGGGGCAAAATTGGAGAAATTTCTTTTATTTTTGTACAGAATTGCAGAATTTTTTTTTATTTTGTGGCACGAAGGCAGAAATTTTTTATATTTTGTGGCAAAAAGTCACAAATTTTTCTTATTTTCGGGCAAAATTGCAGAAATTTCATTTATTTCAGGACAAAAAGTCAAAAATTGCTTTTGTTTTGGGGCAAAAAGCAGAAATTTCTTTTATTTTGGTACAAAATTGAAGAAATTTTCCTTATTTTGGAACAAAAAGGCAGAAATTCCCCATATTTTGGGGCAAAAGGTAGAAATTCCCCATATTTTGAGGTAAAAAGGCTGAAATTCCCCTTATTTTGGGGCAAAAAGGCAGAAATTCCCTTTATTTTGGGGCAAAAATACAGAAATTCTCGTTATTTTGGGGCAATAATTCAGAAATTCCCTTTATTTTGGGGCAAAATTGAAGAAATTTCCCTTATTATGGGCATAATTGCAGAAATTCCCTTTATTTTGGGGCAAAATTGAAGAAATTTCCCTTATTTTGGGGCATAATTGCAGAAATTTCCCTTATTTTGGGGCAAAATTGGAGAAATTTCTTTTATTTTGGTACAGAATTGCAGAAATTTTTCTTATTTTGTGGCAAGAAGGCAGAAATTTTTTATATTTTGTGGCAAAAGGCACAATTTTTTTTTATTTTCGGGCAAAATTGCAGAAATTTCATTTATTTCAGGACAAAAAGTCAGAAAATCCTTTTATTTTGGGGAAAAAGCAGAAATTTCTTTTATTTTGCTACAACATTGAAGAAATTTTCTTTATTTTGGAACACAAAGGCAGAAATTCCCCATATATTGGGGCAAAAGATAGAAATTCCCCTTATTTTGAGGTAAAAAGGTTGAAATTCCCCTTATTTTGGGGCAAAAAGGCAGAAATTCACCTAATTTTGGGGTAAAACATGAAGTAATTTTCTTTATTTTGTGGCAAAAAGGCAAAAATTCCCCTTATTTTGGGGCAAAAAACAGAAATTCCCCTTATTTTAGGGCAAAATTGCAGAAATTTCCCTTATTTTGGGGCAAAAAACAGAAATTCCTTTTATTTTGGGGCTAAATTGCAGAAATTTCCCTTATTATGAAGAAAAATCGCAGAAATTTCCCTTATTTTAGGGCAAAAAACAGAAATTTCCCTTATTTTAGGGCAAAATTGCCGAAATTTCACTTATTTCAGAAAAAAAACCAAAAAGTTTTCTAATTTTGGGGTAAAAAGGCAGAAGTTCGCCATATTTTGGTGCAAAAAGGCTGAAATTCCTCTTATTTTGAGGTAAAATGCTGAAATTCGCCTTATTTTGGGGCAAAAGTCAGAAATTCTTCTTATTTTGGGGCAAAAAGGCACAAATTTCCCTTATTTTCGGGCAAAATTGCAGGATTTCATTTATTTCAGGGCAAAAAGTCAGAAATTCCCCTTATTTTGGGGCAAAAAGCAGAAATTTCTTTTATTATGTTACAAAATTGAAGAAATTTTCCTTATTTTGGAACAAAAAGGTAGAAATTCCCAATATTTTGGGGCAAAAGGCAGAAATTATTCTTATTTTGAGGTAAAATGCAGAAATTCCCTTTATTTTGGGGCTAAAAGACAGAAATGCCCCGTATTTTGAAGCAGAATTGCAGAAATTCTCATAATTTTCGGGCAAAAAGTCAGAAATTCTCCATATTTTGGGGCAAAAAGAGAGAAAATCCCCTTATTTCGGAAGCAAAAATTCAGAAAATCCCCTTATTTTGGGGCAAAATTGCAGAAATTTCACTTATTTCGGGGAAAAAAGGCAGAAATTTCTGTAATTTTGGGGCAAAATGCAGAAATTTTTTTTATTTTGGTACAAAATTGCAGAAATTTTTCTTATTTTGGGCCAAAAAGGCAGAAATTCCCCTTATTTAGGGGAAAAGGAAGAAATTCCCCTTATTTTGAGGTAAAAAGGCTGAAATTACCCTTATTTTGGTCCAAAAAGGCAGAAATTCCCCTTATTTTGGGGCAAAAAGACAGAAATTCCGTTTATTTTTGGGGAAAAAGCTGAAATTGCACTTATTTTGAGTCAAAAAGGCGGAGAATCCCCTTATTTTGGGGCAAAAGTAAAGAAATTTCCCTTTTTTATGGCAAAAAGTATACATTCTCTTTATTTTCGGGCAAAAAAACAGAAATTCCCCTTATTTTGGAGCAAAATTGCAGAAATTCCCCTAATTTTGGGGCAAAAAGGCAGAAATTCCCCTTATTTTGGGGTAAAAGTGCAGAAATTTCACTTATTTCGTGGCAAAATGGCAGAAATTCCCCTTATTTTCGGAAATAAAGTCAGAAAATTTTCAATTTTGGAGCAAAATTGCAGAAATTTACCTTATTTTGGGGTAAAACATGCAGTAATTTTCTTTATTTTGGGGCAAAAAGGAAGAAATTCCCCATATATTGGGGCAAAAGGTAGAAATTCCCCTTATTTTGAGGTAAAAAAGCTGAAATTCCCTTTATTTTGGGGCAAAAAGGCAGAAATTCACCTAATTTTGGGGTAAAACATGAAGTAATTTTCTGTATTTTATGGCAAAAAGGCAAAAATTCCCCTTATTTTGGGGTATAAAACAGAAATTCCCCTTATTTTAGGGCAAAATTGCAGAAATTTCCCTTATTTTGGGGCAAAAAACAGAAATTCTTTTTATTTTGGGGCTAAATTGCAGAAATTTCCTTTATTATGAAGAAAAATTGCAGAAATTTCCCTTATTTTAGGGCAAAATTGCAGAAATTTCACTTATTTCAGAAAAAAAAGCAAAAAGTTTTCCTATTTTTGTGCAAAAAGGCTGAAATTCTTCTTATTTTGAGGTAAAATGCTGAAATTTCCATTATTTTGGGGCAAAAGGCAGAAATTCTTCTTATTTTTGGGCAAAAAGGCACAAAAATCCCTTATTTTCAGGCAAAATTGCAGGATTTCATTTATTTCAGGGCAAAAAGTCAGAAATTCCCTTTATTTTGGGGCAAAAAGCAGAAATTTCCTTTATTATGGTACAAAATTGAAGAAATTTTCCTTATTTTGGAACAAAAAGGCAGAAATTCCCCATATTTTGGGGCAAAAGGCAGAAATTATTCTTATTTTGAGGTAAAATGCAGAAATTCTCTTTATTTTTGGGCTAAAAGGCAGAAATTCCCCGTATTTTGAAGCAGAATTGCAAAAATTCTTATAATTTTTGGGAAAAGTCAAAAATTCTCCATATTTTAGGGCAAAAATAGAGAAAATCCCCTTTTTTCGGGAGCAAAAATTCAAAAAATACCCTTATTTTGGGGCAAAATTGCAGAAATTTCCTTTATTTTGGGGCAAAATTGAAGAAATTTTTATTATTTTGGGGCAAAATTGCAGAAATTTCACGTATTTCAGGGAAAAAAGGCAAAAATTTCTCTTATTTTGGGGCAAAAAGGCAGAAATTTTTTTTATTTTGGTACAAAATTGCAGAAATTTTTCTTATTTTGGGGCAAAAAGGCAGAAATTCCCCATATTTTGTGGCAAAAAGGCAGAAATTCCCCTTATTTTGGGGCAAACAAACAGAAATTTCGTTTATTTTTGGGGAAAAGGCAGAAATTGCACTTATTTTGAGTCAAAAAATGGAAAATCCTATTATTTTGGGGCAAAAGTAAAGAAATTTCGCTTTTATATGGCAAAAAGATATACATTCCCTTTATTTTCGGGCAAAAAGGCAGAAATTCCCTGTATTTTGGAGCAAAATCGCAGAAATTCCCCTTATTTGGGGCCAAAAAGGCAGGAATTTCCCTTATTTTGGGGCAAAAGTATAGAAATTTAACTTATTTTAGGATAATATTGCAGAAATTTACCTTATTTTTTGGCAAAAATGAAGAAATTCCCATTATTTTGGAACAAAATTGCAGAAATTTCCCATATTTTGTGGCAAAAATTCTGTAATGCTTCTAATTTTGGGGCAAAAATCAGAACTTCTGTTAATTTTGGGGCAAAAAGACAGAAATTCCCCTTATTTTGGGGCAAAATTAATGAAATTTCCTTTTTTTGGGACAAAATTGCAGAAATTTCCGTTATTTTTAAGCAAAATTGCAGAACTTTCTTTTATTTTGATGCAAATTGCTGAAATTTCCATTATTTTGGGGTAAAAATGCAGTAATTGTTCTAATTTTGGAGCAAAAATTCAGAAAATCCTCTTATTTTGGGTCAGGAAGGCAGAAATTCTTCTTATTTTAGGGCAAAAAGGCAGAAAATCCAATTAATTTGGGGCAAAAATGCAGAAATTTACCTTATTTTGGGGCAAAAACACAGTAATGCCCCTAATTTTGCAAAAATGTGGAAATTCCCCTAATTTTGGGGAAAAAGGCAGAAATTCCCCTTATTGTGGGGCAAAATTGCTGAAATTCCCATTTTGGTACAAAATTGCAGAAATTTCTCTTATTTTGGGGCAAAATTGCGGAAATTTCCCTTTTATCGGGTCAAAAAGGCAGAAATACCGCATACTTGGTGTACAAAATGCAGAAATTACCCTTATTTTGGGGCAAAAGACTGAAATTCCCCCTTTTTGCTCCAAAAAGTCAGAAATTCCCCTTATTTTGGGGCAAAAATGCAGAAATTCCCCTTCTTTGTTTCAAAAAGGCAGAAATTCTTTTTATTTTGGAGGAAAAATGTAGGAAATACCATTATTTTTGTGCAAAATTGCAGAAATTCCCTTAATTTTTGGGCAAAATTGCAGAAATTTCCCTTATTTTGGGGCAAAATTACAGAAATTCTCCTAATTTTGGGGAAAAATTTCAGAAATTCCCCTTATTTTAAAGCAAAAATGCAGAAATTTTCTTTAATTCAGGGCAAAAATACAGAAATTCCCCTTATTTTTGGGCAAAAATGCAGAAATTCCCCTTATTTTAGGCCACAAATACAGAAATTACCTTTATTTTTGGGCAAAAATGCAGAAATTTCCTTTATTTTGAGGCAAATTGCAGAAATTTCCCTTATTATGGGGTAAAAATGCAATAATGCTTCTAATTTTGGAGCACAAATTCAGAAATTCCCCTAATTTTGGGGCAAAAAGGCAGAAATTCCCCTTATTGTGGGGCAAAATTGCTGAGATTTTCCTTTTGTTGAACAAAATTGCAAAAATTTCCCTTATTTTGGGGTACAATTGCAAAAATTTCCCTTATCTTGGGCAAAAATGTTAGAAATTCCCCTTTTTTCGGGTCATAAAGGCAGAAATTCCACTTATTAGGGGGCAAATTGCAGAAATTACCCTTATTTTAGGGCAAAAAGACTGAAATTCCCCTTATTTTTTGCCTTAAAGGCAGAAATTCTTTTTATATTAGGGCTAAAATCAGAAATTCCACTTAATTTTGTGCAAAAATGCAGAAATTTCCCTTATTTTAGGCAAAAAGACAGTAATGCCCCTAATTTTGTTGCAAAATTGCAGAAATTTCCCTAATTTTGGGGCAAAAATGCAGAAATTGCCAAAATTTTGTGTCAAAATTGCAGAAATTCCCTTTTTTTGGGAGCAAAATTGCAGAAATTCCCTTTATTTTGGGGCAAAAATGCAGAAATTCTTTATATATTTGAGGTAAAAATGCAGAAATTCCACTTTATTTTGGTGCAAAATTGCAGAAATTCCCCTAATTTTGGGGCAAAAAGGCAGAAATTTCTTTTATTTTTGGGCAAAATTGAAGAAATTTTTTTTATCATGGGACAAAAATCCAGAAATTTCCCTTATTTTGGGTCAAAAATGGAAAAATTCTTTTTATTTTAGGGCAAAAAGGCAGAAAATTCAATTAATTTTGTGCAAAAATGCAGAAATTTACCTTATTTTAGGGCAAAAACACAGTAATGCCCCTAATTTTGCAGAAAATGCAGAAATTCCCCTAATTTAGGGGCAAAAGGCAGAAATTCCTCTTATAGTGGGAAAAAATTGCTGAAATTTCCCTTTTTTGGGACAAAATTGCAGAAATTTCCCTTATTTGGAGAAATACCGCATACTTGGTGTCAAATATGCAGAAATTACCCTTATTTTAGGGGAAAAAGACTGAAATTCCCCATTTTTGCACCAAAAGGCCGAAATTTCCCTTATTTTGGGGCAAAAATGCAGAAATTCCCCTTATTTTGGAACAAAATTGCAGAAATTTCCTTTTTTTGTTTCAAAAAGGCAGAAATTCCCTTTATTTTGGAGCAAAAATGAATAAAAATTCCCTTATTTTTGTGCAAAATTTCGTAAATTTCTCTTATTATGAGGCAAAAAGGCAGAAATTCCCCTAATTTTTGGGAAAAATTGCAGAAATTTCCCTTATTTTGGGGCATAATTGCAGAAATTCCTTTAATTTTGGGGCAAAAAAGGAAATTACCCTAATTTTGTGTCAAAATTGCACAAATTCCCTATTTTGGTGGGCAAATTGCAGAAATTACCCTTATTGTAGAGCAAAAAAACTGATATTCCCCTGATTTTTTGCCTTAATGGCAGAAATTCTTTTTATATCAGGGCAAAAATCAGAAATTCCACTTAATTTTGGGCAAAAATGCAGAAATTTCCCTTATTTTGGGCAAAAAGACAGCAATGCCCCTAATTTTGGAGCAAAATTGCAGAAATTTCCCTAATTTTGGGGCAAAAATGCAGAAATATCCTTAATTTTGTGTCAAAATTGCACAAATTCCCTATTTTGGGGGGCAAAATTGCAGAAATTCCTATTATTTTTGGGCAAAAATGCAGAAATTCCTGCAATTTTTGGACAAAATTGCAGAAATTTACCTGAATTTGGGGCAAAAATGCAGAAATTCCCCTAATTTTGTGTCAAAATTGCAGAAATTCCCTTTATTTTTAGGCAAAAATGCAGAAAATCCACTTTATTTTGGTGCAAAATTGCAAAAATTCCCCTTATTTTGGGGCAAAAAGGCAGAAATTTCTTTTATTTTTGGGCAAAATTGAAGAAATTTTCCTTATCATGGGACAAAAATTCAGAAATTCCCCTTATTTTGGGTCAAAAAGGCTGAAATTCTTCTTATTTTAGGGCAAAAAGGCATAAAATCCAATTAATTTTGGGCAAAAATGCAGAAATTCCCCTTATTTTGGGGCAAAAGGCAGTAATTCCCCTTATTGTATGGCAAAATTGCTGAAATTTCTCTTTTTTGGGACAAAATTGCAGAAATTCTCTTATTTTGGGGCAAAATTGCGGAAATTCTCCTTATATCGGGTCAAAAAGGCAGAAATACCGCATACTTGGTGTAAAAAATGCAGAAATTACCCTTATTTTAGGGCAAAAATACTGAAATTCCCCTTTTTTTCGCCAAAAAGGCAGAAATTCTCCTTATTTTGGGGCAAAAATGCAGAAATTCCTCTTATTTTGGAACAAAATTGCAGAAATTCCCCTTTTTTGTTTCAAAAAGGCAGAAATTCTTTTTATTTTTGAGGAAAAATGTAGGAAATACTATTATTTTGGTGCAAAATTGCAGAAATTCCCCTAATGTTGGTAAAAATTGCAGAAATTTCCTTTATTTTGAGGAAAATTGCAGAAATTCCCCTAATTTTTGAACAAAATTGCAGAAATTTCTCTTATTTTGGGGCAAAATTAAAGAAATTCCCCTAATTTTGGGGAAAAATTGCAGAAATTCCCCTTATTTTGGAGCAAAAATGCAGAAATTTTTTTTTAATTCAGGGCAAAAATACAGAAATTCCCCTTATTTTGAAGCAAAAATGCAGAAATTCCCCTTATTTTAGGCCAAAAATACAGAAATTACCCTTATTTTTGGGCAAAAATGCAGAAATTTCCCTTAATTAGGGGCTAAAATGCAAAAATTCTTCTTATTTGGGGCCAAAAAGGCAGGAATTTTTCTTATTTTGGGGCAAAAGTATAGAAATTTAACTTATATTAGGATAATATTGCAGTAATTTACCTTATTTTGTGGCAAAAATGAAGAAATTCTTATTATTTTGGAAAAAAATTGCAGAAATTTCCCATATTTTGTGGCAAAAATTTTGTAATGCTTCTAATTTTGGAGCAAATATCAGAAATTCCGTTAATTTTGGGGCAAAAAGAGAGAAATTGCCCTTATTGTGGGGCAAAATTAATGAAATTTCATTTTTTGGGACAAAATTGCAAAAATTTCCCTTATTTTTAAGAAAAATTGCAGAAATTTCCTTTATTTTGAGGCAAATTGCAGAAATTTCCCTTATTCTGGGGTAAAAATGCAGTAATGCTTCTAATTTTGGAGCAAAAATTCAGAAATTCCTCTAATTTTGGGGCAAAAAGGCAGAAATTTCCCTTATTGGGGGGCAAAATTGCTGAGATTTCCCTTTTTTTGGACAAAATTGCAAAAATTTCCCTTATTTTGTGGTAAAATTGCAGAAATTTCCCTTATCTTGGGCAAAAATGGTATAAATTCCCCTTCTTTCAGGTCATAAAGGCAGAAGTTCCACTTATTGGGGGGCAAATTGCAGAAATTACCTTATTTTAGGGCAAAAAGACTGAAATTCCCCTTATTTTTGCCTTAAAGGCAGAAATTCTTTTTATTTTAGGACAAAAATCAGAAATTCCACTTTATTTTGGGCAAAAATGCAGAAATTTCTCTTATTTTGGGCAAAAAGACAGTAATGCCCCTAATTTTGGAGCAAAATTGCAGAAATTTCCCTATTTTTGAGGCAAAAATGCAGAAATTTCCCTAATTTTGTGTCAAAATTGCAGAAATTCCTTTTTTGGGGGGCAAAATTGCAGAAAATCCCCTAATTTTGGGACAAAAATGCAGAAATTCCCGCAATTTTTGGGAACAATTGTAGAAATATACATTAATTTGTGGCAAAAATGCAGAAATTCCCCTAATTTTGTGTCAAAATTGCAGAAATTCCCTTTATTTTGAGGCAAAAATGCAGAAATTCCCCTTATTTGGGGTAAAAATGCAGAAATTCTTTTAATTTTCGGGCAAAATTGCAGAAATTTCTCTTATTTTGGGGCAAAATTGCAGAAATTCCTCTAATTTTGTGTCAAAATTGCAGAAATTTCCTTTATTTTGAGGCAAAAATACAGAAATATAACATTATTTTGGAGCAAAATTGCAGAAATTCCCCTTATTTAGGGCAAAAAGGCAGAAATTTCTTTTATTTTTGTGCAAAATTGAAGAAATTTTTTTTATCATGGGACAAAAATCCAGATATGTCCCTTATTTTGGGTCAAAAAGGCAGATATTCTTCTTATTTTAGGGCAAAAAGGCATAAAATCCAATTAATTTTGGGCAAAAATGCAGAAATTTACCTTATTTTGGGGCAAAAACACAGTAATGCCCCTAATTTTGCGGAAAATGCAGAAATTCCTTTAATTTTGGGGCAAAAGGCAGAAATTCTTCTTATAGTGGGGCAAAATTGCTGAAATTTCCCTTTTTTGGGACAAAATTGCAGAAATTTCTTTTATTTTGGGGCAAAATTGCGGAAATTCCCCTTATATCGGGTCAAGAAGGCAGAAATACCGCATACTTGGTGTAAAAAATGCAGAAATTACTTTTATTTTAGGGCAAAAGACTGAAATTTCCCCTTTTTTGCGCCAAAAAGGAAGAAATCCTCCTTATTTTGGGGCAAAAATGCAGAAATTCCCCTTATTTTAAAACAAAATTGCAGAAATTCCATTTTTTTGTTTCAAAAAGGCAGAAATTCTCTTTATTTTGGAGGAAAAATGTAGGAAATTCCATTATTTCGATGCAAAATTTCAGAAATTCCCCTAATTTTGGGGAAAAATTGCAGAAATTTCCCTTATTTTGGTGCAAAATTACAAAAATTCCCCTAATTTTGGGGAAAAATTGCAGAAATATCTTTTATTTGGGAGCAAAAATGCAGAAATTTTTTTTTAATTCAGGGAAAAAATACAGAAATTCCCTTTATTTTGGGGCAAAAATGCAGAAATCTTCCTTATTTTAGGTCAAAAATACAGAAATTACCCTTATTTATGGGCAAAAATGCAGAAATTTCCTTAATTTTTGGCAAAAATGCAGAAATTCCCCTTATTTGGGGCCAAAAAGGCAGGAATTTCTCATATTTTGGGGCAAAAGTATAGAAATTTAACTTATTTTAGGATAATATTGCAGAAATTTACCTTATTTTGTGCAAAAATGAAGAAATTCCCATTATTTTGGAACAAAATTGCAGAAATTTCGCATATTTTGTGGCAAAAATTCTGTAATGCTTCTAATTTTGGGACAAAAATCAGAAATTCCATTAATTTTGGGGGAAAAAAACAGAAATTCCCCTTATTGTGTGGGAAATTAATGAAATTTCTTTTTTTGGGACAAAATTGCAGAAATTTCCCTTATTTTTAAGCAAAATTGCAGAAATTTCCTTTATTTTGAGGCAAATTGCAGAAATTTCCTTTTTCTTGTCGCTAAAATTCAGAAATTCCTTTTATTTCAGGGCAAAAGGCAAAAATTATGCTTTTTTTGTGGCAAATTCCAGAAATTACACTTATTTTAGGGAAAAAGCCTGAAATTCCTCTTATTTTGTGCCAAAAAGGAAGAAATTCCCCTTATCTTGGTGCAAAAATGAAGAAATTCCCCTTATTTTGGAACAAAATTGCAGAAACTCCCCTTTTTTGTTTCAAAAAGGCAGAAATTCTTTTTATTTTAGAGGAAAAGTGTAGGAAATACCCTTATTTTGGTGCAAAACATCAGAAATTCCCCTAATTTTGGGGGAAAATTGCAGAAATTTCCCATATTTTGAGGCAAAATTGCAGAAATTCCCCTATTATTTGGGCAAAATTGCAGAAATTTCCCTTATTTTGGGGCAAAATTACAGAAATTCCCGTAATTTTGGGGAAAATTGCAGAAATTCTTCTTATTTTGGAGCAAAAATGCAGAAATTTTCTTTAATTCAGGGAACAAATACAGAAATTACCATGATTTTGGGCAAAAAGGCAGAAATTTCCTTTAACTTGGGGCAAAAATGCAGAAATTCCCCTTATTTGGGGCCAAAAAGGCAGAAATTTCCCTTATTTTGGGGCAAAAGTATAGAAATTTAACTTATTTTAGGATAATATTGCAGAAATTTACCTTATTTTGTGGCAAAAATGAAGAAATTCCCATTATTTTAGAACAAAATTGCAGAAATTTCCCATATTTTGTGGCAAAAATTCTGTAATGCTTCTAATTTTAGGGCAAAAATCAGAAATTCCATTAATTTTGGGGCAAAAAAACAGAAATTCCCCTTATTGTGGAGGAAATTAATGAAATTTCTTTTTTTTGGGACAAAATTGCAGAAATTTCCCTTATTTTTAAGCAAAATTGCAGAAATTTCCCTTATTTTTATGCAAAATTGCAGAAATTTCCTTTATCTTGTGGCTAAAATTCAGAAATTCCTTATATTTCAGGGCAAAAGGCAAAAATTTTGCTTTTTTGGGAGCAAATTCCAAAAATTACCCTTATTTTAGGGAAAAAGCCTGAAATTCCTCTTATTTTGTGCCAAAAAGGCAGAAATTCCCCTTATCTTGCGGCAAAAATGCAGAAATTCCCCTTATTTTGAAACAAAATTGCAGAAATTTCCCTTTTTTGTTTCAAAAAGGCAGAAATTCTCTTTATTTTGGAGGAAAAGTGTAGGAAATACCCTTATTTTGGTGCAAAATTGCAGAAATTCCCCTAATTTTGGGGGAAAATTGCAGAAATTTCCCATATTTTGAGGCAAAATTGCAGAGATTCCCCTATTTTTTTGGCAAAATTGCAGAAATTTCCCTTATTTTGGGGCAAAATTACAGAAATTCCCCTAATTTTGAGGAAAAATTGCAGAAATTACCCTTATTTTGGAGCAAAAATGCAGAAATTTTCTTTAATTCTGGGAAAAAATACAGAAATTACCCTGATTATTGGGCAAAAATGCAGAAATTTCTTTTAATTTGGGGCAAAAATGCAGAAATTCCCCTTATTTGGGGCAAAAAGGCAGGAATTTCCCTTATTTTGGGGCAAAAGTATAGAAATTTAACTTATATTAGGATAATATTGCCGAAATTTACCTTATTTTGTGGCAAAAATGAAGAAATTCCTATTATTTTGGAACAAAATTGCAGAAATTTCCCATATTTTGTGGCAAAAATTTTGTAATGCTTCTAATTTTGGGGCAAAAATCAGAAATTCCGTTAATTTTGGGGCAAAAAGACAGAAATTGCTTTTACTGTGGGGCAAAATTAATTAAATTTCATTTTTTGGGACAAAATTGCAGAAATTTCCCTTATTTTTAAGAAAAATTGCAGAAATTTCCTTTATTTTGAGGCAAATTGCAGAAATTTCCCTTATTCTGGGGTAAAAATGCAGTAATGCTTCTAATTTTGTAGCAAAAATTCAGAAATTCCTCTAATTTTGGGGCAAAAAGGCAGAAATTTCCCTTATTGGGGGGCAAAATTGCTGAGATTTCCCTTATTTTGGACAAAATTGCAAAAATTTCCCTTATTTTGTGGTAAAATTGCAGAAATTTCCCTTATCTTGGGCAAAAATGTTAGAAATTCCCGTTCTTTCAGGTCATAAAGGCAGAAACTCCACTTATTAGGGGGCAAATTGCAGAAATTACCTTATTTTAGGGCAAAAAGACTGAAATTCCCCTTATTTTTTGCCTTAAAGGCAGAAATTCTTTTTATTTTAGGACAAAAATCAGAAATTCCACTTTATTTTGGGCAAAAATGCAGAAATTTCCCTTATTTTGGGCAAAAAGACAGTAATGCCCCTAATTTTGGAGCAAAATTGCAGAAATTTCTTTATTTTTGAGGCAAAAATGCAGAAATTACCCTAATTTTGTGTCAAAATTGCAGAAATTCCCTTTATTTTGAGGCAAAAATGCAGAAATTCCCCTTATTTGGGGTAAAAATGCAGAAATTCTTTTAATTTTCGGGCAAAATTGCAGAAATTTCTCTTATTTTGGGGCAAAATTGCAGAAATTCCTCTAATTTTGTGTCAAAATTGCAGAAATTTCCTATATTTTGAGGCAAAAATACAGAAATATAACATTATTTTGGAGCAAAATTGCAGAAATTCCCCTTATTTAGGGCAAAAAGGCAGAAATTTCTTTTATTTTTGTGCAAAATTGAAGAAATTTTTTTTATCATGGGACAAAAATCCAGATATGTCCCTTATTTTGGGTCAAAAAGGCAGATATTCTTCTTATTTTAGGGCAAAAAGGCATAAAATCCAATTAATTTTGGGCAAAAATGCAGAAATTTACCTTATTTTGGGGCAAAAACACAGTAATGCCCCTAATTTTGCGGAAAATGCAGAAATTCCTTTAATTTTGGGGCAAAAGGCAGAAATTCTTCTTATAGTGGGGCAAAATTGCTGAAATTTCCCTTTATTGGGACAAAATTGCAGAAATTTCTTTTATTTTGGGGCAAAATTGCGGAAATTCCCCTTATATCGGGTCAAAAAGGCAGAAATACCGCATACTTGGTGTAAAAAATGCAGAAATTACTTTTATTTTAGGGCAAAAGACTGAAATTTCCTCTTTTTTGCGCCAAAAAGGAAGAAATTCTCCTTATTTTGGGGCAAAAATGCAGAAATTCCCCTTATTTTAAAACAAAATTGCAGAAAATCCATTTTTTTGTTTCAAAAAGGCAGAAATTCTCTTTATTTTGGAGGAAAAATGTAGGAAATTCCATTATTTCGATGCAAAATTTCAGAAATTCCCCTAATTTTGGGGAAAAATTGCAGAAATATCTTTTATTTTGGAGCAAAAATGCAGAAATTTTTTTTTAATTCAGGGAAAAAATACAGAAATTCCCTTTATTTTGGGGCAAAAATGCAGAAATCTTCCTTATTTTAGGTCAAAAATACAGAAATTACCCTTATTTATGGGCAAAAATGCAGAAATTTCCTTAATTTTTGGCAAAAATGCAGAAATTCCCCTTATTTGGGGCCAAAAAGGCAGGAATTTCTCATATTTTGGGGCAAAAGTATAGAAATTTAACTTATTTTAGGATAATATTGCAGAAATTTACCTTATTTTGTGCAAAAATGAAGAAATTCCCATTATTTTGGAACAAAATTGCAGAAATTTCGCATATTTTGTGGCAAAAATTCTGTAATGCTTCTAATTTTGGGGCAAAAATCAGAAATTCCATTAATTTTGGGGGAAAAAAACAGAAATTCCCCTTATTGTGTGGGAAATTAATGAAATTTCTTTTTTTGGGACAAAATTGCAGAAATTTCCCTTATTTTTAAGCAAAATTGCAGAAATTTCCTTTATTTTGAGGCAAATTGCAGAAATTTCCTTTTTCTTGTCGCTAAAATTCAGAAATTCCTTTTATTTCAGGGCAAAAGGCAAAAATTATGCTTTTTTTGTGGCAAATTCCAGAAATTACCCTTATTTTAGGGAAAAAGCCTGAAATTCCTCTTATTTTGTGCCAAAAAGTCAGAAATTCCCCTTATCTTGGTGCAAAAATGAAGAAATTCCCCTTATTTGGGAACAAAATTGCAGAAACTCCCCTTTTTTTTGTTTCAAAAAGGCAGAAATTCTCTTTATTTTAGAGGAAAAGTGTAGGAAATACCCTTATTTTGGTGCAAAACATCAGAAATTCCCCTAATTTTGGGGGAAAATTGCAGAAATTTCCCATATTTTGAGGCAAAATTGCAGAAATTCCCCTATTATTTGGGCAAAATTGCAGAAATTTCCCTTATTTTGGGGCAAAATTACAGAAATTCCCGTAATTTTGGGGAAAATTGCAGAAATTCTTCTTATTTTGGAGCAAAAATGCAGAAATTTTCATTAATTCAGGGAACAAATACAGAAATTACCATGATTTTGGGCAAAAATGCAGAAATTTCCTTTAACTTGGGGCAAAAATGCAGAAATTCCCCTTATTTGGGGCCAAAAAGGCAGAAATTTCCCTTATTTTGGGGCAAAAGTATAGAAATTTAACTTATTTTAGGATAATATTGCAGAAATTTACCTTATTTTGTGGCAAAAATGAAGAAATTCCCATTATTTTAGAACAAAATTGCAGAAATTTCCCATATTTTGTGGCAAAAATTCTGTAATGCTTCTAATTTTAGGGCAAAAATCAGAAATTCCATTAATTTTGGGGCAAAAAAACAGAAATTCCCCTTATTGTGGAGGAAATTAATGAAATTTCTTTTTTTTGGGACAAAATTGCAGAAATTTCCCTTATTTTTAAGCAAAATTGCAGAAATTTCCCTTATTTTTAAGCAAAATTGCAGAAATTTCCTTTATCTTGTGGCTAAAATTCAGAAATTCCTTTTATTTCAGGGCAAAAGGCAAAAATTTTGCTTTTTTGGGAGCAAATTCCAAAAATTACCCTTATTTTAGGGAAAAAGCCTGAAATTCCTCTTATTTTGTGCCAAAAAGGCAGAAATTCCCCTTATCTTGGGGCAAAAATGCAGAAATTCCCCTTATTTTGAAACAAAATTGCAGAAATTCCCCTTTTTTGTTTCAAAAAGGCAGAAATTCTCTTTATTTTGGAGGAAAAGTGTAGGAAATACCATTATTTTGGTGCAAAATTGCAGAAATTCCCCTAATTTTGGGGGAAAATTGCAGAAATTTCCCATATTTTGAGGCAAAATTGCAGAAATTCCCCTATTTTTTTGGCAAAATTGCAGAAATTTCTATTATTTTGGGGCAAAATTACAAAAATTCCCCTAATTTTGAAAAAAAATTGCAGAAATTACCCTTATTTTGGAGCAAAAATGCAGAAATTTTCTTTAATTCTGGGAAAAAATACAGAAATTACCCTGATTATTGGGCAAAAATGCAGAAATTTCTTTTAATTTGGGGCAAAAATGCAGAAATTCCCCTTATTTGGGGCCAAAAAGGCAGGAATTTCCCTTATTTTGGGGCAAAAGTATAGAAATTTAACTTATATTAGGATAATATTGCCGAAATTTACCTTATTTTGTGGCAAAAATGAAGAAATTCCTATTATTTTGGAACAAAATTGCAGAAATTTCCCATATTTTGTGGCAAAAATTTTGTAATGCTTCTAATTTTGGGGCAAAAATTAGAAATTCCGTTAATTTGGGGGCAAAAAGACAGAAATTGCTTTTACTGTGGGGCAAAATTAATTAAATTTCATTTTTTTGGACAAAATTGCAGAAATTTCCCTTATTTTTAAGAAAAATTGCAGAAATTTCCTTTATTTTGAGGCAAATTGCAGAAATTTCCCTTATTCTGGGGTAAAAATGCAGTAATGCTTCTAATTTTGTAGCAAAAATTCAGAAATTCCTCTAATTTTGGGGCAAAAAGGCAGAAATTTCCCTTATTGGGGGGCAAAATTGCTGAGATTTCCCTTATTTTGGACAAAATTGCAAAAATTTCCCTTATTTTGTGGTAAAATTGCAGAAATTTCCCTTATCTTGGGCAAAAATGTTAGAAATTCCCGTTCTTTCATGTCATAAAGGCAGAAACTCCACTTATTAGGGGGCAAATTGCAGAAATTACCTTATTTTAGGGCAAAAAGACTGAAATTCCCCTTATTTTTTGCCTTAAAGGCAGAAATTCTTTTTATTTTAGGACAAAAATCAGAAATTCCACTTTATTTTGGGCAAAAATGCAGAAATTTCCCTTATTTTGGGCAAAAAGACAGTAATGCCCCTAATTTTGGAGCAAAATTGCAGAAATTTCTTTATTTTTGAGGCAAAAATGCAGAAATTTCCCTAATTTTGTGTCAAAATTGCAGAAATTCCTTTTTTGGGGTGCAAAATTGCAGAAATTCCCCTAATTTTGGGGCAAAAATGCAGAAATTCCTGCAATTTTTGGGCACAATTGCAGAAATTTACATTAATTTGTGGCAAAAATGCAGAAATTCCCCTAATTTTGTGTCAAAATTGCAGAAATTCCCTTTATTTTGAGGCAAAAATGCAGAAATTCCCCCTATTTGGGGTAAAAATGCAGAAATTCTTTTAATTTTCGGGCAAAATTGCAGAAATTTCTCTTATGTTGGGGCAAAATTGCAGAAAGTCCCCTAATTTTGTGTCAAAATTGCAGAAATTTCCTTTATTTTGAGGCAAAAATGCATAAATATAACATTATTTTGAAGCAAAATTGTAGAAATTCCCCTTATTTGGGGCAAAAAGGCAGAAATTTCTTTTATTTTTGGGTAAAATTGAAGAAATTTTTCTTATCATGGGACAAAAATCCAGAAATGTCCCTTATTTTGGGTCAAAAAGGCAGAAATTCTTCTTATTTTGGAGGAAAAATGTAGGAAATACCATTATTTCGGTGCAAAATTGCAGAAATTCCCCTAATTTTGGGGAAAAATTGCAGAAATTTCCCTTATTTTGAGGCAAAATTGCAGAAATCCCCCTAATTTTTGGGCAAAATTGCAGAAATTTCCCTTATTTTGGTGCAAAATTACAAAAATTCCCCTAATTTTGGGGAAAAATTGCAGAAATATCCCTTATTTTGGAGCAAAAATGCAGAAATTTTTTTTTTAATTCAGGGAAAAATACAGAAATTCTCCTTATTTTGGGGCAAAAATGCAGAAATCTTCCTTATTTTAGTTCAAAAATACAGAAATTACCCTTATTTTTGGGCAAAAATGCAGAAATTTCCCTTAATTTTTGGCAAAAATGCAGAAATTCCCCTTATTTGGGGCCAAAAAGGCAAAAATTTCCCTTATTTTGGGGCAAAAGTATAGAAATTTAACTTATTTTAGGATAATATTGCAGAAATTTACCTTATTTTGTGGCAAAAATGAAGAAATTCCTATTATTTTGGAACAAAATTGCAGAAATTTCTCATATTTTTTGGCAAAAATTCTGTAATGCTTCTAATTTTGGGGGAAAAATCAGAAATTCCATTAATTTTGGGGAAAAAAAACAGAAATTCCTCTTATTGTGGGGGAAATTAATGAAATTTCTTTTTTTTGGGACAAAATTGCAGAAATTTCCCTTATTTTTAAGCAAAATTGCAGAAATTTTCTTTATTTTGAGGCAAATTGCAGAAATTTCCTTTATCTTGTGGCTAAAATTCAGAAATTAATTTTATTTCAGGGCAAAAGTCAAAAATTATGCTTTTTTGGTGGCAAATTCCAGAAATTACACTTATTTTAGGGAAAAAGCCTGAAATTCCTATTATTTTGTGCCAAAAAGGCAGAAATTCCCCTTATCTTGGGGCAAAAATGCAGAAATTCCCCTTATTTTGGAACAAAATTGCAGAAACTCCCCTTTTTTGTTTCAAAAAGCAGAAATTCTCTTTATTTTGGAGGAAAAGTGTAGGAAATACCCTTATTTTGGTGCAAAATTGCAGAAATTCCCCTAATTTTGGGGAAAAATTGCAGAAATTTCCCATATTTTGAGGCAAAATTGTAGAAATTCCCCTATTATTTGAGCAAAATTGCAGAAATTTCCTTTATTTTGGGGCAAAATTACAGAAATTCCTGTAATTTTGAAGAAAATTGCAGAAATTCCCCTTATTTTGGAGCAAAAATGCAGAAATTTTTTTTAATTCAGAGAACAAATACAGAAATTACCCTGATTTTTGGGCAAAAATGCAGAAATTTCCTTTAACTTGGGGCAAAAATGCAGAAATTCCTCTTATTTGGGGCCAAAAAGGCAGAAATTTCCCTTATTTTGGGGCAAAAGTATAGAAATTTAACTTATTTTAGGATAATATTGCAGAAATTTAATTTTTGTGGCAAAAATGAAGAAATTCCCATTATTTTGGAACAAAATTGCAGAAATTTCCCATATTTTGTGGCAAAAATTCTGTAATGCTTCTAATTTTAGGGCAAAAATCAGAAATTCCATTAATTTTGAGGCAAAAAAACAGAAATTCCCCTTATTGTGGGGGAAATTAATGAAATTTCTTTTTTTTTGGGACAAAATTGCAGAAATTTCCCTTATTTTTAAGCAAAATTGCAGAAATTTCCTTTATCTTGTGGCTAAAATTCAGAAATTCCTTTTATTTCAGAGCAAAAGGCAAAAATTTTGCTTTTTTGGGGCAAATTCCAGAAATTACCCTTATTTTAGGGAAAAAGCCTGAAATTCCTCTTATTTTGTGCCAAAAAGGCAGAAATTCCCCTTATCTTTGTGCAAAAATGCAGAAATTCCCCTTATTTTGGAACATTTTGCAGAAATTCCCCTTTTTTGTATCAAAAAGACTGAAATTCTCTTTATTTTGGAGGAAAAGTGTAGGAAATACCATTATTTTGGTGCAAAATTGCAGAAACTCCCCTAATTTTGGGGAAAAATTGCAGAAATTTCACATATTTTGAGGCAAAATTGCAGAAATTCCCCTATTTTTTGGGCAAAATTGCAGAAATTTTCCTTATTTTGGTGCAAAATTACAGAAATTCCCATAATTTTGGGGAAAAATTGCAGAAATTCCCCTTATTTTGGAGCAAAAATGCAGAAATTTTCTTTATTCAGGGAAAAAATACAGAAATTACCCTGATTTTTGGGTAAAAATGCAGAAATTTCCTTTAATTTGGGGCAAAAATGCAAAAATTCCCCTTATTTGGGGCCAAAAAGGCAGGAATTTCCCTTATTTTGGGCCAAAAGTATAGAAATTTAACTTATTTTAGGATAATATTGCAGAAATTTACCTTATTTTGTGGCAAAAATGAAGAAATTCCCATTATTTTGGAACAAAATTGCAGAAATTTTCCATATTTTGTGACAAAAATTCTGTAATGCTTCTAATTTTGGGGCAAAAATCAGAAATTCCGTTAATTTTGGGGCAAAAAGACAGAAATTCCCCTTATTGTGGGGCAAAATTAATGAAATTTCCCTTTTTTGGGACAAAATTGCACAAATTTCCCTTATTTTGGAGCAAAGTTGCAGAAATTCCCCTTATTTTGGGGCATAAAGGCAGAAATTCTCTATATTTTGGGACAAAAATGCTGAAATTCCCCTTATTTTGGAGCAAAACTGCTGGAATTCCAATAATTTTGGGGCAAAAAGGCAGAAATTCCACTTATTTGTGGGCAAAAATTCAGAAATTTTCCTTATTTTGGGGCAAAATTTAGAAATTCCACTAATTTTGGGGCAAAAAGGCAGAAATTCCACTTATTTGGGTGCAAAAATTTAGAAATTTCCCTTTTTTGGTTCAAAAAGGCCGAAAATTCTTCTTTTTTGAGGCAAATTGCAGAAATTTCCCTTATTTTGGGGCAAAATTAAAGAAATTCCCCTAATTTTGGGGAATAATTGCAGAAATTCCCCTTATTTTGGAGCAAAAATGCAGAAATTTTTTTTAATTCAGGGCAAAAATACAGAAATTCCCCTTATTTTGAAGCAAAAATGCAGAAATTCCCCTTATTTTAGGCCAAAAATACAGAAATTACCCTTATTTTTGGGCAAAAATGCAGAAATTTCCCTTAATTAGGGGCTAAAATGCAAAAAATCTTCTTATTTGGGGCCAAAAAGGGAGGAATTTCCCTTATTTTGGGGCAAAAGTATAGAAATTTAACTTATTTTAGGATAATATTGCAGAAATTTACCTTATTTTGTGGCAAAAATGAAGAAATTCCTATTATTTTGGAACAAAATTGCAGAAATTTCCCATATTTTGTGGCAAAAATTTTGTAATGGTTCTAATTTTGGTGCAAAAATCACAAATTCCGTTAATTTTGGGGCAAAAAGACAAAAATTGCCCTTATTGTGGGGCAAAATTAATGAAATTTCATTTTTTGGGACAAAATTGCAGAAATTTTCCTTATTTTTAAGAAAAATTGCAGAAATTTCCTTTATTTTGAGGCAAATTGCAGAAATTTCCCTTATTTTGGGGTAAAAATGCAGTAATGCTTCTAATTTTGGAGCAAAAATTCAGAAATTCCTCTAATTTTGGGGCAAATAGGCAGAAATTTACCTTATTGTGGGGCAAAATTGCTGAGATTTCCCTTTTTTTGGACAAAATTGCAAAAATTTTTCTTATTTTGTGGTAAAATTGCAGAAATTTCCCTTATCTTGGGCAAAAATGTTAGAAATTCCCCTTCTTTCAGGTCATAAAGGCAGAAATTCCACTTATTAGGGGGCAAATAGCAGAAATTACCATACTTTAGGGCAAAAAGACTGAAATTCCCCTTATTTTTTGCCTTAAAGGCAGAAATTCTTTTTATTTTAGGACAAAAATCAGAAATTCCACTTTATTTTGGGCAAAAATGCAGAAATTTCCCTTATTTTGGGCAAAAAGACAGTAATGCCCCTAATTTTGGAGCAAAATTGCAGAAATTTCCCTAATTTTGAGGCAAAAATTCAGAAATTTTCCTAATTTTGTGTCAAAATTGCAGAAATTCCTTTTTTTGAGGGGCAAAATTGCAGAAATTCCCCTTATTTTGGGGCAAAAATGCAGAAATTCCCCTAATTTTGGGGAAAAATTGCAGAAATTTCCCATATTTTGAGGCAAAATTGTAGAAATTCCCCTATTATTTGAGCAAAATTGCAGAAATTTCCTTTATTTTGGGGCAAAATTACAGAAATTCCTGTAATTTTGAAGAAAATTGCAGAAATTCCCCTTATTTTGGAGCAAAAATGCAGAAATTTTTTTTAATTCAGAGAACAAATACAGAAATTACCCTGATTTTTGGGCAAAAATGCAGAAATTTCCTTTAACTTGGGGCAAAAATGCAGAAATTCCTCTTATTTGGGGCCAAAAAGACAGAAATTTCCCTTATTTTGGGGCAAAAGTATAGAAATTTAACTTATTTTAGGATAATATTGCAGAAATTTACTTTTTGTGGCAAAAATGAAGAAATTCCCATTATTTTGGAACAAAATTGCAGAAATTTCCCATATTTTGTGGCAAAAATTCTGTAATGCTTCTAATTTTAGGGCAAAAATCAGAAATTCCATTAATTTTGAGGCAAAAAAACAGAAATTCCCCTTATTGTGGGGGAAATTAATGAAATTTCTTTTTTTTGGGACAAAATTGCAGAAATTTCCCTTATTTTTAAGCAAAATTGCAGAAATTTCCTTTATCTTGTGGCTAAAATTCAGAAATTCCTTTTATTTCAGAGCAAAAGGCAAAAATTTTGCTTTTTTGGGGGCAAATTCCAGAAATTACCCTTATTTTAGGGAAAAAGCCTGAAATTCCTCTTATTTTGTGCCAAAAAGGCAGAAATTCCCCTTATCTTTGTGCAAAAATGCAGAAATTCCCCTTATTTTGGAACATTTTGCAGAAATTCCCCTTTTTTGTATCAAAAAGGCTGAAATTCTCTTTATTTTGGAGGAAAAGTGTAGGAAATACCATTATTTTGGTGCAAAATTGCAGAAATTCCCCTAATTTTGGGGAAAAATTGCAGAAATTTCACATATTTTGAGGCAAAATTGCAGAAATTCCCCTATTTTTTGGGCAAAATTGCAGAAATTTTCCTTATTTTGGTGCAAAATTACAGAAATTCCCATAATTTTGGGGAAAAATTGCAGAAATTCCCCTTATTTTGGAGCAAAAATGCAGAAATTTTCTTTATTCAGGGAAAAAATACAGAAATTACCCTGATTTTTGGGTAAAAATGCAGAAATTTCCTTTAATTTGGGGCAAAAATGCAAAAATTCCCCTTATTTGGGGCCAAAAAGGCAGGAATTTCCCTTATTTTGGGCCAAAAGTATAGAAATTTAACTTATTTTAGGATAATATTGCAGAAATTTACCTTATTTTGTGGCAAAAATGAAGAAATTCCCATTATTTTGGAACAAAATTGCAGAAATTTTCCATATTTTGTGACAAAAATTCTGTAATGCTTCTAATTTTGGGGCAAAAATCAGAAATTCCGTTAATTTTGGGGCAAAAAGACAGAAATTCCCCTTATTGTGGGGCAAAATTAATGAAATTTCCCTTTTTTGGGACAAAATTGCAGAAATTTCCCTTATTTTGGAGCAAAGTTGCAGAAATTCCCCTTATTTTGGGGCATAAAGGCAGAAATTCTCTATATTTTGGGACAAAAATGCTGAAATTAACCTTATTTTGGAGCAAAACTGCTGGAATTCCAATAATTTTGGGGCAAAAAGGCAGAAATTCCACTTATTTGTGGGCAAAAATTCAGAAATTTTCCTTATTTTGGGGCAAAATTTAGAAATTCCACTAATTTTGGGGCAAAAAGGCAGAAATTCCACTTATTTGGGTGCAAAAATTTAGAAATTTCCCTTTTTTGGTTCAAAAAGGCCGAAAATTCTTCTTTTTTGAGGCAAATTGCAGAAATTTCCCTTATTTTGGGGCAAAATTAAAGAAATTCCCCTAATTTTGGGGAATAATTGCAGAAATTCCCCTTATTTTGGAGCAAAAATGCAGAAATTTTTTTTAATTCAGGGCAAAAATACAGAAATTCCCCTTATTTTGAAGCAAAAATGCAGAAATTCCCCTTATTTTAGGCCAAAAATACAGAAATTACCCTTATTTTTGGGCAAAAATGCAGAAATTTCCCTTAATTAGGGGCTAAAATGCAAAAAATCTTCTTATTTGGGGCCAAAAAGGGAGGAATTTCCCTTATTTTGGGGCAAAAGTATAGAAATTTAACTTATTTTAGGATAATATTGCAGAAATTTACCTTATTTTGTGGCAAAAATGAAGAAATTCCTATTATTTTGGAACAAAATTGCAGAAATTTCCCATATTTTGTGGCAAAAATTTTGTAATGGTTCTAATTTTGGTGCAAAAATCACAAATTCCGTTAATTTTGGGGCAAAAAGACAAAAATTGCCCTTATTGTGGGGCAAAATTAATGAAATTTCATTTTTTGGGACAAAATTGCAGAAATTTTCCTTATTTTTAAGAAAAATTGCAGAAATTTCCTTTATTTTGAGGCAAATTGCAGAAATTTCCCTTATTTTGGGGTAAAAATGCAGTAATGCTTCTAATTTTGGAGCAAAAATTCAGAAATTCCTCTAATTTTGGGGCAAATAGGCAGAAATTTACCTTATTGTGGGGCAAAATTGCTGAGATTTCCCTTTATTTGGACAAAATTGCAAAAATTTTTCTTATTTTGTGGTAAAATTGCAGAAATTTCCCTTATCTTGGGCAAAAATGTTAGAAATTCCCCTTCTTTCAGGTCATAAAGGCAGAAATTCCACTTATTAGGGGGCAAATAGCAGAAATTACCATACTTTAGGGCAAAAAGACTGAAATTCCCCTTATTTTTTGCCTTAAAGGCAGAAATTCTTTTTATTTTAGGACAAAAATCAGAAATTCCACTTTATTTTGGGCAAAAATGCAGAAATTTCCCTTATTTTGGGCAAAAAGACAGTAATGCCCCTAATTTTGGAGCAAAATTGCAGAAATTTCCCTAATTTTGAGGCAAAAATGCAGAAATTTTCCTAATTTTGTGTCAAAATTGCAGAAATTCCTTTTTTTGAGGGGCAAAATTGCAGAAATTCCCCTTATTTTGGGGCAAAAATGCAGAAATTCCCCTAATTTTGGGGAAAAATTGCAGAAATTTCCCATATTTTGAGGCAAAATTGTAGAAATTCCCCTATTATTTGAGCAAAATTGCAGAAATTTCCTTTATTTTGGGGCAAAATTACAGAAATTCCTGTAATTTTGAAGAAAATTGCAGAAATTCCCCTTATTTTGGAGCAAAAATGCAGAAATTTTTTTTAATTCAGAGAACAAATACAGAAATTACCCTGATTTTTGGGCAAAAATGCAGAAATTTCCTTTAACTTGGGGCAAAAATGCAGAAATTCCTCTTATTTGGGGCCAAAAAGACAGAAATTTCCCTTATTTTGGGGCAAAAGTATAGAAATTTAACTTATTTTAGGATAATATTGCAGAAATTTACTTTTTGTGGCAAAAATGAAGAAATTCCCATTATTTTGGAACAAAATTGCAGAAATTTCCCATATTTTGTGGCAAAAATTCTGTAATGCTTCTAATTTTAGGGCAAAAATCAGAAATTCCATTAATTTTGAGGCAAAAAAACAGAAATTCCCCTTATTGTGGGGGAAATTAATGAAATTTCTTTTTTTTGGGACAAAATTGCAGAAATTTCCCTTATTTTTAAGCAAAATTGCAGAAATTTCCTTTATCTTGTGGCTAAAATTCAGAAATTCCTTTTATTTCAGAGCAAAAGGCAAAAATTTTGCTTTTTTGGGGGCAAATTCCAGAAATTACCCTTATTTTAGGGAAAAAGCCTGAAATTCCTCTTATTTTGTGCCAAAAAGGCAGAAATTCCCCTTATCTTTGTGCAAAAATGCAGAAATTCCCCTTATTTTGGAACATTTTGCAGAAATTCCCCTTTTTTGTATCAAAAAGGCTGAAATTCTCTTTATTTTGGAGGAAAAGTGTAGGAAATACCATTATTTTGGTGCAAAATTGCAGAAATTCCCCTAATTTTGGGGAAAAATTGCAGAAATTTCACATATTTTGAGGCAAAATTGCAGAAATTCCCCTATTTTTTGGGCAAAATTGCAGAAATTTTCCTTATTTTGGTGCAAAATTACAGAAATTCCCATAATTTTGGGGAAAAATTGTAGAAATTCCCCTTATTTTGGAGCGAAAATGCAGAAATTTTCTTTATTCAGGGAAAAAATACAGAAATTACCCTGATTTTTGGGTAAAAATGCAGAAATTTCCTTTAATTTGGGGCAAAAATGCAAAAATTCCCCTTATTTGGGGCCAAAAAGGCAGGAATTTTCCTTATTTTGGGCCAAAAGTATAGAAATTTAACTTATTTTAGGATAATATTGCAGAAATTTACCTTATTTTGTGGCAAAAATGAAGAAATTCCCATTATTTTGGAACAAAATTGCAGAAATTTTCCATATTTTGTGACAAAAATTCTGTAATGCTTCTAATTTTGGGGCAAAAATCAGAAATTCCGTTAATTTTGGGGCAAAAAGACAGAAATTACCCTTATTGTGGGGCAAAATTAATGAAATTTCCCTTTTTTGGGACAAAATTGCAGAAATTTCCCTTATTTTGGAGCAAAGTTGCAGAAATTCCCCTTATTTTGAGGCATAAAGGCAGAAATTCTCTATATTTTGGGACAAAAATGCTGAAATTCCCCTTATTTTGGAGCAAAACTGCTGGAATTCCAATAATTTTGGGGCAAAAAGGCAGAAATTCCACTTATTTGTGGGCAAAAATTCAGAAATTTTCCTTATTTTGGGGCAAAATTTAGAAATTCCACTAATTTTGGGGCAAAAAGGCAGAAATTCCATTTATTTGGGTGCAAAAATTTAGAAATTTCCCTTTTTTGGGTCAAAGAGGCCGAAAATTCTTCTTTTTTGAGGCAAATTGCAGAAATTTCCCTTATTTTGGGGCAAAATTAAAGAAATTCCCCTAATTTTGGGGAATAATTGCAGAAATTCCCCTTATTTTGGAGCAAAAATGCAGAAATTTTTTTTAATTCAGGGCAAAAATACAGAAATTCCCCTTATTTTGGAGCAAAAATGCAGAAATTCCCCTTATTTTAGGCCAAAAATACAGAAATTACCCTTATGTTTGGGCAAAAATGCAGAAATTTCCCTTAATTAGGGGCTAAAATGCAAAAAATCTTCTTATTTGGGGCCAAAAAGGGAGGAATTTCCCTTATTTTGGGGCAAAAGTATAGAAATTTAACTTATTTTAGGATAATATTGCAGAAATTTACCTTATTTTGTGGCAAAAATGAAGAAATTTCTATTATTTTGGAACAAAATTGCAGAAATTTCCCATATTTTGTGGCAAAAATTTTGTAATGGTTCTAATTTTGGTGCAAAAATCACAAATTCCGTTAATTTTGGGGCAAAAAGACAAAAATTGCCCTTATTGTGGGGCAAAATTAATGAAATTTCATTTTTTGGGACAAAATTGCAGAAATTTTCCTTATTTTTAAGAAAAATTGCAGAAATTTCCTTTATTTTGAGGCAAATTGCAGAAATTTCCCTTATTTTGGGGTAAAAATGCAGTAATGCTTCTAATTTTGGAGCAAAAATTCAGAAATTCCTCTAATTTTGGGGCAAATAGGCAGAAATTTACCTTATTGTGGGGCAAAATTGCTGAGATTTCCCTTTTTTTGGACAAAATTGCAAAAATTTTTCTTATTTTGTGGTAAAATTGCAGAAATTTCCCTTATCTTGGGCAAAAATGTTAGAAATTCCCCTTCTTTCAGGTCATAAAGGCAGAAATTCCACTTATTAGGGGGCAAATAGCAGAAATTACCATACTTTAGGGCAAAAAGACTGAAATTCCCCTTATTTTTTGCCTTAAAGGCAGAAATTCTTTTTATTTTAGGACAAAAATCAGAAATTCCACTTTATTTTGGGCAAAAATGCAGAAATTTCCCTTATTTTGGGCAAAAAGACAGTAATGCCCCTAATTTTGGAGCAAAATTGCAGAAATTTCCCTAATTTTGAGGCAAAAATGCAGAAATTTTCCTAATTTTGTGTCAAAATTGCAGAAATTCCTTTTTTTGAGGGGCAAAATTGCAGAAATTCCCCTTATTTTGGGGCAAAAATGCAGAAATTCCCCTAATTTTGGGGAAAAATTGCAGAAATTTCCCATATTTTGAGGCAAAATTGTAGAAATTCCCCTATTATTTGAGCAAAATTGCAGAAATTTCCTTTATTTTGGGGCAAAATTACAGAAATTCCTGTAATTTTGAAGAAAATTGCAGAAATTCCCCTTATTTTGGAGCAAAAATGCAGAAATTTTTTTTAATTCAGAGAACAAATACAGAAATTACCCTGATTTTTGGGCAAAAATGCAGAAATTTCCTTTAACTTGGGGCAAAAATGCAGAAATTCCTCTTATTTGGGGCCAAAAAGGCAGAAATTTCCCTTATTTTGGGGCAAAAGTATAGAAATTTAACTTATTTTAGGATAATATTGCAGAAATTTACTTTTTGTGGCAAAAATGAAGAAATTCCCATTATTTTGGAACAAAATTGCAGAAATTTCCCATATTTTGTGGCAAAAATTCTGTAATGCTTCTAATTTTAGGGCAAAAATCAGAAATTCCATTAATTTTGAGGCAAAAAAACAGAAATTCCCCTTATTGTGGGGGAAATTAATGAAATTTCTTTTTTTTGGGACAAAATTGCAGAAATTTCCCTTATTTTTAAGCAAAATTGCAGAAATTTCCTTTATCTTGTGGCTAAAATTCAGAAATTCCTTTTATTTCAGAGCAAAAGGCAAAAATTTTGCTTTTTTGGGGGCAAATTCCAGAAATTACCCTTATTTTAGGGAAAAAGCCTGAAATTCCTCTTATTTTGTGCCAAAAAGGCAGAAATTCCCCTTATCTTTGTGCAAAAATGCAGAAATTCCCCTTATTTTGGAACATTTTGCAGAAATTCCACTTTTTTGTATCAAAAAGGCTGAAATTCTCTTTATTTTGGAGGAAAAGTGTAGGAAATACCCTTATTTTGGTGCAAAATTGCAGAAATTCCCCTAATTTTGGGGAAAAATTGCAGAAATTTCACATATTTTGAGGCAAAATTGCAGAAATTCCCCTATTTTTTTGGGCAAAATTGCAGAAATATTCCTTATTTTGGTGCAAAATTACAGAAATTCCCATAATTTTGGGGAAAAATTGCAGAAATTCCCCTTATTTTGGAGCAAAAATGCAGAAATTTTCTTTATTCAGGGAAAAAATACAGAAATTACCCTGATTTTTGGGTAAAAATGCAGAAATTTCCTTTAATTTGGGGCAAAAATGCAAAAATTCCCCTTATTTGGGGCCAAAAAGGCAGGAATTTCCCTTATTTTGGGCCAAAAGTATAGAAATTTAACTTATTTTAGGATAATATTGCAGAAATTTACTTTTTGTGGCAAAAATGAAGAAATTCCCATTATTTTGGAACAAAATTGCAGAAATTTCCCATATTTTGTGGCAAAAATTCTGTAATGCTTCTAATTTTAGGGCAAAAATCAGAAATTCCATTAATTTTGAGGCAAAAAAACAGAAATTCCCCTTATTGTGGGGGAAATTAATGAAATTTCTTTTTTTTGGGACAAAATTGCAGAAATTTCCCTTATTTTTAAGCAAAATTGCAGAAATTTCCTTTATCTTGTGGCTAAAATTCAGAAATTCCTTTTATTTCAGAGCAAAAGGCAAAAATTTTGCTTTTTTGGGGGCAAATTCCAGAAATTACCCTTATTTTAGGGAAAAAGCCTGAAATTCCTCTTATTTTGTGCCAAAAAGGCAGAAATTCCCCTTATCTTTGTGCAAAAATGCAGAAATTCCCCTTATTTTGGAACATTTTGCAGAAATTCCACTTTTTTGTATCAAAAAGGCTGAAATTCTCTTTATTTTGGAGGAAAAGTGTAGGAAATACCCTTATTTTGGTGCAAAATTGCAGAAATTCCCCTAATTTTGGGGAAAAATTGCAGAAATTTCACATATTTTGAGGCAAAATTGCAGAAATTCCCCTATTTTTTTGGGCAAAATTGCAGAAATATTCCTTATTTTGGTGCAAAATTACAGAAATTCCCATAATTTTGGGGAAAAATTGCAGAAATTCCCCTTATTTTGGAGCAAAAATGCAGAAATTTTCTTTATTCAGGGAAAAAATACAGAAATTACCCTGATTTTTGGGTAAAAATGCAGAAATTTCCTTTAATTTGGGGCAAAAATGCAAAAATTCCCCTTATTTGGGGCCAAAAAGGCAGGAATTTCCCTTATTTTGGGCCAAAAGTATAGAAATTTAACTTATTTTAGGATAATATTGCAGAAATTTACCTTATTTTGTGGCAAAAATGAAGAAATTCCCATTATTTTGGAACAAAATTGCAGAAATTTCCCATATTTTGTGGCAAAAATTCTGTAATGCTTCTAATTTTAGGGCAAAAATCAGAAATTCCATTAATTTTGAGGCAAAAAAACAGAAATTCCCCTTATTGTGGGGGAAATTAATATAATTTCTTTTTTTGGGACAAAATTGCAGAAATTTCCCTTATTTTTAAGCAAAATTGCAGAAATTTCCTTTATCTTGTGGCTAAAATTCAGAAATTCCTTTTATTTCAGAGCAAAAGGCAAAAATTTTGCTTTTTTGGGGGCAAATTCCAGAAATTACCCTTATTTTAGGGAAAAAGCCTGAAATTCCTCTTATTTTGTGCCAAAAAGGCAGAAATTCCCCTTATCTTTGTGCAAAAATGCAGAAATTCCCCTTATTTTGGAACATTTTGCAGAAATTCCCCTTTTTTGTATCAAAAAGGCTGAAATTCTCTTTATTTTGGAGGAAAAGTGTAGGAAATACCATTATTTTGGTGCAAAATTGCAGAAATTCCCCTAATTTTGGGGAAAAATTGCAGAAATTTCACATATTTTGAGGCAAAATTGCAGAAATTCCCCTATTTTTTGGGCAAAATTGCAGAAATTTTCCTTATTTTGGTGCAAAATTACAGAAATTCACATAATTTTGGGGAAAAATTGCAGAAATTCCCCTTATTTTGGAGCAAAAATGCAGAAATTTTCTTTATTCAGGGAAAAAATACAGAAATTACCCTGATTTTTGGGTAAAAATGCAGAAATTTCCTTTAATTTGGGGCAAAAATGCAAAAATTCCCCTTATTTGGGGCCAAAAAGGCAGGAATTTCCCTTATTTTGGGCCAAAAGTATAGAAATTTAACTTATTTTAGGATAATATTGCAGAAATTTACCTTATTTTGTGGCAAAAATGAAGAAATTCCCATTATTTTGGAACAAAATTGCAGAAATTTTCCATATTTTGTGGCAAAAATTCTGTAATGCTTCTAATTTTGGGGCAAAAATCAGAAATTCCGTTAATTTTGGGGCAAAAAGACAGAAATTCCCCTTATTGTGGGGCAAAATTAATGAAATTTCCCTTTTTTGGGACAAAATTGCAGAAATTTCCCTTATTTTGGAGCAAAGTTGCAGAAATTCCCCTTATTTTGGGGCATAAAGGCAGAAATTCTCTATATTTTGGGACAAAAATGCTGAAATTCCCCTTATTTTGGAGCAAAACTGCTGGAATTTCAACAATTTTGGGGCAAAAAGGCAGAAATTCCACTTATTTGTGGGCAAAAATTCAGAAATTTTCCTTATTTTGGGGCAAAATTTAGAAATTCCACTAATTTTGGGGCAAAAAGGCAGAAATTCCACTTATTTGGGTGCAAAAATTTAGAAATTTCCCTTTTTTGGGTCAAAAAGGCCGAAAATTCTTCTTTTTTGAGGCAAATTGCAGAAATTTCCCTTATTTTGGGGCAAAATTAAAGAAATTCCCCTAATTTTGGGGAATAATTGAAGAAATTCCCCTTATTTTGGAGCAAAAATGCAGAAATTTTTTTTAATTCAGGGCAAAAATACAGAAATTCCCCTTATTTTGAAGCAAAAATGCAGAAATTCCCCTTATTTTAGGCCAAAAATACAGAAATTACCCTTATTTTTGGGCAAAAATGCAGAAATTTCCCTTAATTAGGGGCTAAAATGCAAAAAATCTTCTTATTTGGGGCCAAAAAGGGAGGAATTTCCCTTATTTTGGGGCAAAAGTATAGAAATTTAACTTATTTTAGGATAATATTGCAGAAATTTACCTTATTTTGTGGCAAAAATGAAGAAATTCCCATTATTTTGGAACAAAATTGCAGAAATTTCCCATATTTTGTGGCAAAAATTCTGTAATGCTTCTAATTTTAGGGCAAAAATCAGAAATTCCATTAATTTTGAGGCAAAAAAAACAGAAATTCCCCTTATTGTGGGGGAAATTAATGAAATTTCTTTTTTTTGGGACAAAATTGCAGAAATTTCCCTTATTTTTAAGCAAAATTGCAGAAATTTCCTTTATCTTGTGGCTAAAATTCAGAAATTCCTTTTATTTCAGAGCAAAAGGCAAAAATTTTGCTTTTTTGGGGGCAAATTCCAGAAATTACCCTTATTTTAGGGAAAAAGCCTGAAATTCCTCTTATTTTGTGCCAAAAAGGCAGAAATTCCCCTTATCTTTGTGCAAAAATGCAGAAATTCCCCTTATTTTGGAACATTTTGCAGAAATTCCACTTTTTTGTATCAAAAAGGCTGAAATTCTCTTTATTTTGGAGGAAAAGTGTAGGAAATACCCTTATTTTGGTGCAAAATTGCAGAAATTCCCCTAATTTTGGGGAAAAATTGCAGAAATTTCACATATTTTGAGGCAAAATTGCAGAAATTCCCCTATTTTTTTGGGCAAAATTGCAGAAATATTCCTTATTTTGGTGCAAAATTACAGAAATTCCCATAATTTTGGGGAAAAATTGCAGAAATTCCCCTTATTTTGGAGCAAAAATGCAGAAATTTTCTTTATTCAGGGAAAAAATACAGAAATTACCCTGATTTTTGGGTAAAAATGCAGAAATTTCCTTTAATTTGGGGCAAAAATGCAAAAATTCCCCTTATTTGGGGCCAAAAAGGCAGGAATTTCCCTTATTTTGGGCCAAAAGTATAGAAATTTAACTTATTTTAGGATAATATTGCAGAAATTTACCTTATTTTGTGGCAAAAATGAAGAAATTCCCATTATTTTGGAACAAAATTGCAGAAATTTCCCATATTTTGTGGCAAAAATTCTGTAATGCTTCTAATTTTAGGGCAAAAATCAGAAATTCCATTAATTTTGAGGCAAAAAAACAGAAATTCCCCTTATTGTGGGGGAAATTAATATAATTTCTTTTTTTGGGACAAAATTGCAGAAATTTCCCTTATTTTTAAGCAAAATTGCAGAAATTTCCTTTATCTTGTGGCTAAAATTCAGAAATTCCTTTTATTTCAGAGCAAAAGGCAAAAATTTTGCTTTTTTGGGGGCAAATTCCAGAAATTACCCTTATTTTAGGGAAAAAGCCTGAAATTCCTCTTATTTTGTGCCAAAAAGGCAGAAATTCCCCTTATCTTTGTGCAAAAATGCAGAAATTCCCCTTATTTTGGAACATTTTGCAGAAATTCCACTTTTTTGTATCAAAAAGGCTGAAATTCTCTTTATTTTGGAGGAAAAGTGTAGGAAATACCATTATTTTGGTGCAAAATTGCAGAAATTCCCCTAATTTTGGGGAAAAATTGCAGAAATTTCACATATTTTGAGGCAAAATTGCAGAAATTCCCCTATTTTTTGGGCAAAATTGCAGAAATTTTCCTTATTTTGGTGCAAAATTACAGAAATTCACATAATTTTGGGGAAAAATTGCAGAAATTCCCCTTATTTTGGAGCAAAAATGCAGAAATTTTCTTTATTCAGGGAAAAAATACAGAAATTACCCTGATTTTTGGGTAAAAATGCAGAAATTTCCTTTAATTTGGGGCAAAAATGCAAAAATTCCCCTTATTTGGGGCCAAAAAGGCAGGAATTTCCCTTATTTTGGGCCAAAAGTATAGAAATTTAACTTATTTTAGGATAATATTGCAGAAATTTACCTTATTTTGTGGCAAAAATGAAGAAATTCCCATTATTTTGGAACAAAATTGCAGAAATTTTCCATATTTTGTGGCAAAAATTCTGTAATGCTTCTAATTTTGGGGCAAAAATCAGAAATTCCGTTAATTTTGGGGCAAAAAGACAGAAATTCCCCTTATTGTGGGGCAAAATTAATGAAATTTCCCTTTTTTGGGACAAAATTGCAGAAATTTCCCTTATTTTGGAGCAAAGTTGCAGAAATTCCCCTTATTTTGGGGCATAAAGGCAGAAATTCTCTATATTTTGGGACAAAAATGCTGAAATTCCCCTTATTTTGGAGCAAAACTGCTGGAATTTCAACAATTTTGGGGCAAAAAGGCAGAAATTCCACTTATTTGTGGGCAAAAATTCAGAAATTTTCCTTATTTTGGGGCAAAATTTAGAAATTCCACTAATTTTGGGGCAAAAAGGCAGAAATTCCACTTATTTGGGTGCAAAAATTTAGAAATTTCCCTTTTTTGGGTCAAAAAGGCCGAAAATTCTTCTTTTTTGAGGCAAATTGCAGAAATTTCCCTTATTTTGGGGCAAAATTAAAGAAATTCCCCTAATTTTGGGGAATAATTGAAGAAATTCCCCTTATTTTGGAGCAAAAATGCAGAAATTTTTTTTAATTCAGGGCAAAAATACAGAAATTCCCCTTATTTTGAAGCAAAAATGCAGAAATTCCCCTTATTTTAGGCCAAAAATACAGAAATTACCCTTATTTTTGGGCAAAAATGCAGAAATTTCCCTTAATTAGGGGCTAAAATGCAAAAAATCTTCTTATTTGGGGCCAAAAAGGGAGGAATTTCCCTTATTTTGGGGCAAAAGTATAGAAATTTAACTTATTTTAGGATAATATTGCAGAAATTTACCTTATTTTGTGGCAAAAATGAAGAAATTCCCATTATTTTGGAACAAAATTGCAGAAATTTCCCATATTTTGTGGCAAAAATTCTGTAATGCTTCTAATTTTAGGGCAAAAATCAGAAATTCCATTAATTTTGAGGCAAAAAAACAGAAATTCCCCTTATTGTGGGGGAAATTAATGAAATTTCTTTTTTTTGGGACAAAATTGCAGAAATTTCCCTTATTTTTAAGCAAAATTGCAGAAATTTCCTTTATCTTGTGGCTAAAATTCAGAAATTCCTTTTATTTCAGAGCAAAAGGCAAAAATTTTGCTTTTTTGGGGGCAAATTCCAGAAATTACCCTTATTTTAGGGAAAAAGCCTGAAATTCCTCTTATTTTGTGCCAAAAAGGCAGAAATTCCCCTTATCTTTGTGCAAAAATGCAGAAATTCCCCTTATTTTGGAACATTTTGCAGAAATTCCCCTTTTTTGTATCAAAAAGGCTGAAATTCTCTTTATTTTGGAGGAAAAGTGTAGGAAATACCATTATTTTGGTGCAAAATTGCAGAAATTCCCCTAATTTTGGGGAAAAATTGCAGAAATTTAACATATTTTGAGGCAAAATTGCAGAAATTCCCCTATTTTTTGGGCAAAATTGCAGAAATTTTCCTTATTTTGGTGCAAAATTACAGAAATTCACATAATTTTGGGGAAAAATTGCAGAAATTCCCCTTATTTTGGAGCAAAAATGCAGAAATTTTCTTTATTCAGGGAAAAAATACAGAAATTACCCTGATTTTTGGGTAAAAATGCAGAAATTTCCTTTAATTTGGGGCAAAAATGCAAAAATTCCCCTTATTTGGGGCCAAAAAGGCAGGAATTTCCCTTATTTTGGGCCAAAAGTATAGAAATTTAACTTATTTTAGGATAATATTGCAGAAATTTACCTTATTTTGTGGCAAAAATGAAGAAATTCCCATTATTTTGGAACAAAATTGCAGAAATTTTCCATATTTTGTGACAAAAATTCTGTAATGCTTCTAATTTTGGGGCAAAAATCAGAAATTCCGTTAATTTTGGGGCAAAAAGACAGAAATTCCCCTTATTGTGGGGCAAAATTAATGAAATTTCCCTTTTTTGGGACAAAATTGCAGAAATTTCCCTTATTTTGGAGCAAAGTTGCAGAAATTCCCCTTATTTTGGGGCATAAAGGCAGAAATTCTCTATATTTTGGGACAAAAATGCTGAAATTCCCCTTATTTTGGAGCAAAACTGCTGGAATTTCAATAATTTTGGGGCAAAAAGGCAGAAATTCCACTTATTTGTGGGCAAAAATTCAGAAATTTTCCTTATTTTGGGGCAAAATTTAGAAATTCCACTAATTTTGGGGCAAAAAGGCAGAAATTCCACTTATTTGGGTGCAAAAATTTAGAAATTTCCCTTTTTTGGGTCAAAAAGGCCGAAAATTCTTCTTTTTTGAGGCAAATTGCAGAAATTTCCCTTATTTTGGGGCAAAATTAAAGAAATTCCCCTAATTTTGGGGAATAATTGAAGAAATTCCCCTTATTTTGGAGCAAAAATGCAGAAATTTTTTTTAATTCAGGGCAAAAATACAGAAATTCCCCTTATTTTGAAGCAAAAATGCAGAAATTCCCCTTATTTTAGGCCAAAAATACAGAAATTACCCTTATTTTTGGGCAAAAATGCAGAAATTTCCCTTAATTAGGGGCTAAAATGCAAAAAATCTTCTTATTTGGGGCCAAAAAGGGAGGAATTTCCCTTATTTTGGGGCAAAAGTATAGAAATTTAACTTATTTTAGGATAATATTGCAGAAATTTACCTTATTTTGTGGCAAAAATGAAGAAATTCCCATTATTTTGGAACAAAATTGCAGAAATTTCCCATATTTTGTGGCAAAAATTCTGTAATGCTTCTAATTTTAGGGCAAAAATCAGAAATTCCATTAATTTTGAGGCAAAAAAACAGAAATTCCCCTTATTGTGGGGGAAATTAATGAAATTTCTTTTTTTTGGGACAAAATTGCAGAAATTTCCCTTATTTTTAAGCAAAATTGCAGAAATTTCCTTTATCTTGTGGCTAAAATTCAGAAATTCCTTTTATTTCAGAGCAAAAGGCAAAAATTTTGCTTTTTTGGGGGCAAATTCCAGAAATTACCCTTATTTTAGGGAAAAAGCCTGAAATTCCTCTTATTTTGTGCCAAAAAGGCAGAAATTCCCCTTATCTTTGTGCAAAAATGCAGAAATTCCCCTTATTTTGGAACATTTTGCAGAAATTCCCCTTTTTTGTATCAAAAAGGCTGAAATTCTCTTTATTTTGGAGGAAAAGTGTAGGAAATACCATTATTTTGGTGCAAAATTGCAGAAATTCCCCTAATTTTGGGGAAAAATTGCAGAAATTTCACATATTTTGAGGCAAAATTGCAGAAATTCCCCTATTTTTTGGGCAAAATTGCAGAAATTTTCCTTATTTTGGTGCAAAATTACAGAAATTCCCATAATTTTGGGGATAAATTGCAGAAATTCCCCTTATTTTGGAGCAAAAATGCAGAAATTTTCTTTATTCAGGGAAAAAATACAGAAATTACCCTGATTTTTGGGTAAAAATGCAGAAATTTCCTTTAATTTGGGGCAAAAATGCAAAAATTCCCCTTATTTGGGGCCAAAAAGGCAGGAATTTCCCTTATTTTGGGCCAAAAGTATAGAAATTTAACTTATTTTAGGATAATATTGCAGAAATTTACCTTATTTTGTGGCAAAAATAAAGAAATTCCCATTATTTTGGAACAAAATTGCAGAAATTTTCCATATTTTGTGACAAAAATTCTGTAATGCTTCTAATTTTGGGGCAAAAATCAGAAATTCCGTTAATTTTGGGGCAAAAAGACAGAAATTCCCCTTATTGTGGGGCAAAATTAATGAAATTTCCCTTTTTTGGGACAAAATTGCAGAAATTTCCCTTATTTTGGAGCAAAGTTGCAGAAATTCCCCTTATTTTGGGGCATAAAGGCAGAAATTCTCTATATTTTGGGACAAAAATGCTGAAATTCCCCTTATTTTGGAGCAAAACTGCTGGAATTCCAATAATTTTGGGGCAAAAAGGCAGAAATTCCACTTATTTGTGGGCAAAAATTCAGAAATTTTCCTTATTTTGGGGCAAAATTTAGAAATTCCACTAATTTTGGGGCAAAAAGGCAGAAATTCCACTTATTTGAGTGCAAAAATTTAGAAATTTCCCTTTTTTGGGTCAAAAAGGCCGAAAATTCTTCTTTTTTGAGGCAAATTGCAGAAATTTCCCTTATTTTGGGGCAAAATTAAAGAAATTCCCCTAATTTTGGGGAATAATTGCAGAAATTCCCCTTATTTTGGAGCAAAAATGCAGAAATTTTTTTTAATTCAGGGCAAAAATACAGAAATTCCCCTTATTTTGAAGCAAAAATGCAGAAATTCCCCTTATTTTAGGCCAAAAATACAGAAATTACCCTTATTTTTGGGCAAAAATGCAGAAATTTCCCTTAATTAGGGGCTAAAATGCAAAAAATCTTCTTATTTGGGGCTAAAAAGGGAGGAATTTCCCTTATTTTGGGGCAAAAGTATAGAAATTTAACTTATTTTAGGATAATATTGCAGAAATTTACCTTATTTTGTGGCAAAAATGAAGAAATTCCTATTATTTTGGAACAAAATTGCAGAAATTTCCCATATTTTGTGGCAAAAATTTTGTAATGGTTCTAATTTTGGTGCAAAAATCACAAATTTCGTTAATTTTGGGGCAAAAAGACAAAAATTGCCCTTATTGTGGGGCAAAATTAATGAAATTTCATTTTTTGGGACAAAATTGCAGAAATTTCCCTTATTTTTAAGCAAAATTGCAGAAATTTCCTTTATCTTGTGGCTAAAATTCAGAAATTCCTTTTATTTCAGAGCAAAAGGCAAAAATTTTGCTTTTTTGGGGGCAAATTCCAGAAATTACCCTTATTTTAGGGAAAAAGCCTGAAATTCCTCTTATTTTGTGCCAAAAAGGCAGAAATTCCCCTTATCTTTGTGCAAAAATGCAGAAATTCCCCTTATTTTGGAACATTTTGCAGAAATTCCCCTTTTTTGTATCAAAAAGGCTGAAATTCTCTTTATTTTGGAGGAAAAGTGTAGGAAATACCATTATTTTGGTGCAAAATTGCAGAAATTCCCCTAATTTTGGGGAAAAATTGCAGAAATTTCACATATTTTGAGGCAAAATTGCAGAAATTCCCCTATTTTTTGGGCAAAATTGCAGAAATTTTCCTTATTTTGGTGCAAAATTACAGAAATTCCCATAATTTTGGGGAAAAATTGCAGAAATTCCCCTTATTTTGGAGCAAAAATGCAGAAATTTTCTTTATTCAGGGAAAAAATACAGAAATTACCCTGATTTTTGGGTAAAAATGCAGAAATTTCCTTTAATTTGGGGCAAAAATGCAAAAATTCCCCTTATTTGGGGCCAAAAAGGCAGGAATTTCCCTTATTTTGGGCCAAAAGTATAGAAATTTAACTTATTTTAGGATAATATTGCAGAAATTTACCTTATTTTGTGGCAAAAATGAAGAAATTCCCATTATTTTGGAACAAAATTGCAGAAATTTTCCATATTTTGTGACAAAAATTCTGTAATGCTTCTAATTTTGGGGCAAAAATCAGAAATTCCGTTAATTTTGGGGCAAAAAGACAGAAATTCCCCTTATTGTGGGGCAAAATTAATGAAATTTCCCTTTTTTGGGACAAAATTGCAGAAATTTCCCTTATTTTGGAGCAAAGTTGCAGAAATTCCCCTTATTTTGGGGCATAAAGGCAGAAATTCTCTATATTTTGGGACAAAAATGCTGAAATTCCCCTTATTTTGGAGCAAAACTGCTGGAATTCCAATAATTTTGGGGCAAAAAGGCAGAAATTCCACTTATTTGTGGGCAAAAATTCAGAAATTTTCCTTATTTTGGGGCAAAATTTAGAAATTCCACTAATTTTGGGGCAAAAAGGCAGAAATTCCACTTATTTGAGTGCAAAAATTTAGAAATTTCCCTTTTTTGGGTCAAAAAGGCCGAAAATTCTTCTTTTTTGAGGCAAATTGCAGAAATTTCCCTTATTTTGGGGCAAAATTAAAGAAATTCCCCTAATTTTGGGGAATAATTGCAGAAATTCCCCTTATTTTGGAGCAAAAATGCAGAAATTTTTTTTAATTCAGGGCAAAAATACAGAAATTCCCCTTATTTTGAAGCAAAAATGCAGAAATTCCCCTTATTTTAGGCCAAAAATACAGAAATTACCCTTATTTTTGGGCAAAAATGCAGAAATTTCCCTTAATTAGGGGCTAAAATGCAAAAAATCTTCTTATTTGGGGCTAAAAAGGGAGGAATTTCCCTTATTTTGGGGCAAAAGTATAGAAATTTAACTTATTTTAGGATAATATTGCAGAAATTTACCTTATTTTGTGGCAAAAATGAAGAAATTCCTATTATTTTGGAACAAAATTGCAGAAATTTCCCATATTTTGTGGCAAAAATTTTGTAATGGTTCTAATTTTGGTGCAAAAATCACAAATTTCGTTAATTTTGGGGCAAAAAGACAAAAATTGCCCTTATTGTGGGGCAAAATTAATGAAATTTCATTTTTTGGGACAAAATTGCAGAAATTTCCCTTATTTTTAAGCAAAATTGCAGAAATTTCCTTTATCTTGTGGCTAAAATTCAGAAATTCCTTTTATTTCAGAGCAAAAGGCAAAAATTTTGCTTTTTTGGGGGCAAATTCCAGAAATTACCCTTATTTTAGGGAAAAAGCCTGAAATTCCTCTTATTTTGTGCCAAAAAGGCAGAAATTCCCCTTATCTTTGTGCAAAAATGCAGAAATTCCCCTTATTTTGGAACATTTTGCAGAAATTCCCCTTTTTTGTATCAAAAAGGCTGAAATTCTCTTTATTTTGGAGGAAAAGTGTAGGAAATACCATTATTTTGGTGCAAAATTGCAGAAATTCCCCTAATTTTGGGGAAAAATTGCAGAAATTTCACATATTTTGAGGCAAAATTGCAGAAATTCCCCTATTTTTTGGGCAAAATTGCAGAAATTTTCCTTATTTTGGTGCAAAATTACAGAAATTCCCATAATTTTGGGGATAAATTGCAGAAATTCCCCTTATTTTGGAGCAAAAATGCAGAAATTTTCTTTATTCAGGGAAAAAATACAGAAATTACCCTGATTTTTGGGTAAAAATGCAGAAATTTCCTTTAATTTGGGGCAAAAATGCAAAAATTCCCCTTATTTGGGGCCAAAAAGGCAGGAATTTCCCTTATTTTGGGCCAAAAGTATAGAAATTTAACTTATTTTAGGATAATATTGCAGAAATTTACCTTATTTTGTGGCAAAAATGAAGAAATTCCCATTATTTTGGAACAAAATTGCAGAAATTTTCCATATTTTGTGACAAAAATTCTGTAATGCTTCTAATTTTGGGGCAAAAATCAGAAATTCCGTTAATTTTGGGGCAAAAAGACAGAAATTCCCCTTATTGTGGGGCAAAATTAATGAAATTTCCCTTTTTTGGGACAAAATTGCAGAAATTTCCCTTATTTTGGAGCAAAGTTGCAGAAATTCCCCTTATTTTGGGGCATAAAGGCAGAAATTCTCTATATTTTGGGACAAAAATGCTGAAATTCCCCTTATTTTGGAGCAAAACTGCTGGAATTCCAATAATTTTGGGGCAAAAAGGCAGAAATTCCACTTATTTGTTGGCAAAAATTCAGAAATTTTCCTTATTTTGGGGCAAAATTTAGAAATTCCACTAATTTTGGGGCAAAAAGGCAGAAATTCCACTTATTTGAGTGCAAAAATTTAGAAATTTCCCTTTTTTGGGTCAAAAAGGCCGAAAATTCTTCTTTTTTGAGGCAAATTGCAGAAATTTCCCTTATTTTGGGGCAAAATTAAAGAAATTCCCCTAATTTTGGGGAATAATTGCAGAAATTCCCCTTATTTTGGAGCAAAAATGCAGAAATTTTTTTTAATTCAGGGCAAAAATACAGAAATTCCCCTTATTTTGAAGCAAAAATGCAGAAATTCCCCTTATTTTAGGCCAAAAATACAGAAATTACCCTTATTTTTGGGCAAAAATGCAGAAATTTCCCTTTATTAGGGGCTAAAATGCAAAAAATCTTCTTATTTGGGGCTAAAAAGGGAGGAATTTCCCTTATTTTGGGGCAAAAGTATAGAAATTTAACTTATTTTAGGATAATATTGCAGAAATTTACCTTATTTTGTGGCAAAAATGAAGAAATTCCTATTATTTTGGAACAAAATTGCAGAAATTTCCCATATTTTGTGGCAAAAATTTTGTAATGGTTCTAATTTTGGAGCAAAAATTCAGAAATTCCTCTAATTTAGGGGCAAATAGGCAGAAATTTACCTTATTGTGGGGCAAAATTGCTGAGATTTCCCTTTTTTTGGACAAAATTGCAAAAATTTTTCTTATTTTGTGGTAAAATTGCAGAAATTTCCCTTATCTTGGGCAAAAATGTTAGAAATTCCCCTTCTTTCAGGTCATAAAGGCAGAAATTCCACTTATTAGGGGGCAAATAGCAGAAATTACCATACTTTAGGGCAAAAAGACTGAAATTCCCCTTATTTTTTGCCTTAAAGGCAGAAATTCTTTTTATTTTAGGACAAAAATCAGAAATTCCACTTTATTTTGGGCAAAAATGCAGAAATTTCCCTTATTTTGGGCAAAAAGACAGTAATGCCCCTAATTTTGGAGCAAAATTGCAGAAATTTCCCTAATTTTGAGGCAAAAATGCAGAAATTTTCCTAATTTTGTGTCAAAATTGCAGAAATTCCTTTTTTTGAGGGGCAAAATTGCAGAAATTCCCCTTATTTTGGGGCAAAAATGCAGAAATTCCCCCAATTTTTGGGCACAATTGCAGAAATTTACCTTAATTTGTGACAAAAATGCAGAAATTCCCCTAATTTTGTGTCAAAATTGCAGAAATTCCCTTTATTTTGAGGCAAAATTGCAGAAATTCCCCTTATTTGGGATAAAAATGCAGAAATTCTCCTAATTTTTGGGCAAAATTGCAGAAATTTCTCTTATTTTGGGGCAAAAATGCAGAAATTCCCCTAATTTTGTGTCAAAATTGCAGAAATTTCCTTTATTTTGAGGCAAAAATGCATAAATATAACATTATTTTGGAGCAAAATTGCAGAAATTCCCCTTATTTGGGGCAAAAAGGCAGAAATTTCTTTTATTTTTGGGTAAAATTGAAGAAATTTTTCTTATCATGGGACAAAAATCCAGAAATGTCCCTTATTTTGGGTCAAAAAGGCAGAAATTCTTCTTATTTTAGGGCAAAAAGGCATAAAATCCAATTAATTTTGGGCAAAAATGCAGAAATTTACCTTATTTTGGGGCATAAACACAGTAATGCCCCTAATTTTGCGGAAAATGCAGAAATTCCCCTAATTTTGGGGCAAATGGCAGAAATTCCTCTTATTGTGGGGAAAAATTGCTGAAATTTCCCTTTTTTGGGACAAAATTGCAGAAATTTCTCTTATTTTGGGGCAAAATTGCGGAAATTCCCCTTATATCGGGTCAAAAAAGCAGAAATACCATATACTTGGTGTAAAAAATGCAAAAATTACTTTTATTTTAGGGCAAAAGACTGAAATTCCCCCTCTTTTGCGCCAAAAAGGGAGAAATTCCCCTTATTTGGGGGCAAAAATGCAGAAATTCCCCTTATTTTAAAACAAAATTGCAGAAATTCCATTTTTTTGTTTCAAAAAGGCAGAAATTCTCTTCCTTTTGGAGGAAAAATGTAGGAAATACCATTATTTCGGTGCAAAATTGCAGAAATTCCCCTAATTTTGGGGAAAAATTGCAGAAATTTCCCTTATTTTGAGGCAAAATTGCAGAAATGCCCCGAATTTTTGGGCAAAATTTCAGAAATTTCCCTTATTTTGGTGCAAAATTACAAAAATTCCCCTAATTTTGGGGAAAAATTGCAGAAATATCCCTTATTTTGGAGCAAAAATGCAGAATTTTTTTTTTTAATTCAGGGAAAAATAGAGAAATTCTCCTTATTTTGGGGCAAAAATGCAGAAATCTTCCTTATTTTAGTTCAAAAATACAGAAATTACCCTTATTTTTGGGCAAAAATGCAGAATTTTCCCTTAATTTTTGGCAAAAATGCAGAAATTCCCCTTATTTGGGGCCAAAAAGGCAAAAATTTCCCTTATTTTGGGGCAAAAGTATAGAAATTTAACTTATTTTAGGATAATATTGCAGAAATTTACCTTATTTTGTGGCAAAAATGAAGAAATTCCCATTATTTTGGAACAAAATTGCAGAAATTTCGCATATTTTGTGGCAAAAATTCTGTAATGCTTCTAATTTTGGGGCAAAAATCAGAAATTCTATTAATTTTGGGGAAAAAAAAAAGAAATTCCCCTTATTGTGGGGGAAATTAATGAAATTTCTTTTTTTGGGACAAAATTGCAGAAATTTCCCTTATTTTTAAGCAAAATTGCAGAAATTTCCTTTATTTTGAGGCAAATTGCAGAAATTTCCTTTATCTTGTGGCTAAAATTCAGAAATTAATTTTATTTCAGGGCAAAAGTCAAAAATTATTCTTTTTTGGTGGCAAATTCCAGTAATTACCCTTATTTTAGGGAAAAAGCCTGAAATTCCTCTTATTTTGTGCCAAAAAGGCAGAAATTCCCCTTATCTTGGGGCAAAAATGCAGAAATTCCCCTTATTTTAGAACAAAATTGCAGAAACTCCCCTTTTTTTTGTTTCAAAAAGGCAGAAATTCTCTTTATTTTGGAGGAAAAGTGTAGGAAATACCCTTATTTTGGTGCAAAATTGCAGAAATTCCCCTAATTTTGGGGAAAAACTGCAGAAATTTCCCATATTTTGAGGCAAAATTGCAGAAATTCCCCTATTATTTGAGCAAAAATGCAGAAATTTCCCTTATTTTGGGGCAAAATTACAGAAATTCCGGTAATTTTGAAGAAAATTGCAGAAACTCCCCTTATTTTGGAGGAAAAATGCAAAAATTTTTTTTAATTCAGGGAACAAATACAGAAATTACCCTGATTTTTGGGCAAAAATCCATAAATTTCCTTTAACTTGGGGCAAAAATGCAGAAATTCCCCTTATTTGGAACCAAAAAGGCAGAAATTTCCCTTATTTTGGGGCAAAAGTATAGAAATTTAACTTATTTTAGGATAATATTGCAGAAATTTACCTTATTTTGTGGCAAAAATGAAGAAATTCCCATTATTTTGGAACAAAATTGCAGAAATTTCCCATATTTTGTGGCAAAAATTCTGTAATGCTTCTAATTTTAGGGCAAAAATCAGAAATTCCATTAATTTTGAGGCAAAAAAACAGAAATTCCCCTTATTGTGGGGGAAATTAATGAAATTTCTTTTTTTTGGGACAAAATTGCAGAAATTTCCCTTATTTTTAAGCAAAATTGCAGAAATTTCCTTTATCTTGTGGCTAAAATACAGAAATTCCTTTTATTTCAGAGCAAAAGGCAAAAATTTTTCTTTTTTGGGGGCAAATTCCAGAAATTACCCTTATTTTAGGGAAAAAGCCTGAAATTCCTCTTATTTTGTGCCAAAAAGGCAGAAATTCCCCTTATCTTGGTGCAAAAATGCAGAAATTCCCCTTATTTTGGAACATTTTGCAGAAATTCCCCTTTTTTGTATCAAAAAGACTGAAATTCTCTTTATTTTGGAGGAAAAGTGTAGGAAATACCATTATTTTGGTGCAAAATTGCAGAAATTTCCCTAATTTTGGGGAAAAATTGCAGAAATTTCACATATTTTGAGGCAAAATTGCAGAAATTCCCCTATTTTTTGGGCAAAATTGCAGAAATTTTTTTTATTTTGGTGCAAAATTACAGAAATTCCCATAATTTTGGGGAAAAATTGCAGAAATTCCCCTTATTTTGGAGCAAAAATGCAGAAATTTATTTAATCACGGAAAAAATACAGAAATTACCCTGATTTTTGGGTAAAAATGCAGAAATTTCCTTTAATTTGGGGCAAAAATGCAAAAATTCCCATTATTTGGGGCCAAAAAGGCAGGAATTTCCCTTATTTTGGGCCAAAAGTATAGAAATTTAACTTATTTTAGGATAATATTGCAGAAATTTACCTTATTTTGTGGAAAAATGAAGAAATTCCCATTATTTTGGAACAAAATTGCAGAAATTTTCCATATTTTGTGGCAAAAATTCTGTAATGCTTCTAATTTTGGGGCAAAAATCAGAAATTCCGTTAATTTTGGGGCAAAAAGACAGAAATTCCCCTTATTGTGGGGCAAAAGTAATGAAATTTCCCTTTTTTGGGACAAAATTGCAGAAATTTCCCTTATTTTGGAGCAAAGTTGCAGAAATTCCCCTTATTTTGGGGCATAAAGGCAGAAATTCTCTATTTTGGGACAAAAATGCTGAAATTCCTTTTATTTTGGAGCAAAACTGCTGGAATTCCAATAATTTTGGGGCAAAAAGGCAGAAATTCCACTTATTTGTGGGCAAAAATTCAGATATTTCCCTTATTTTGGGGCAAAATTTAGAAATTCCACTAATTTTGGGGCAAAAAGGCAGAAATTCCACTTATTTGGGTGCAAAAATTTAGAAATTTCCCTTTTTTGGGTCAAAAAGGCCGAAAATTCTTCTTTTTTGAGGCAAATTGCAGAAATTTCCCTTATTTTGGGGCAAAATTAAAGAAATTCCCCTAGTTTTGGGGAATAATTGCAGAAATTCCCCTTATTTTGGAGTAAAAATGCAGAAATTTTTTTTAATTCAGGGCAAAAATACAGAAATTCCCCTTATTTTGAAGCAAAAATGCAGAAATTCCCCTTATTTTAGGCCAAAAATACAGAAATTACCCTTATTTTTGGGCAAAAATGCAGAAATTTCCCTTAATTAGGGGCTAAAATGCAAAAATTCTTCTTATTTGGGGCCAAAAAGGGAGGAATTTTCCTTATTTTGGGGCAAAAGTATAGAAATTTAACTTATTTTAGGATAATATTGCAGAAATTTACCTTAATTTGTGGCAAAAATGAAGAAATTCCTATTATTTTGGAACAAAATTGCAGAAATTTCCCATATTTTGTGGCAATAATTCTGTAATGGTTCTAATTTTGGTGCAAAAATCACAAATTCCGTTAATTGTGGGGCAAAAAGACAAAAATTGCCCTTATCGTGGGGCAAAATTAATGAAATTTCATTTTTTGGGACAAAATTGCAGAAATTTCCCTTATTTTTAAGAAAAATTGCAGAAATTTCCTTTATTTTGAGGCAAATTGCAGAAATTTCCCTTATTTTGTGGTAAAAATGCAGTAATGCTTCTAATTTTGGAGCAAAAATTCAGAAATTCCTCTAATTTTGGGGCAAATAGGCAGAAATTTACCTTATTGTGGGGCAAAATTGCTGAGATTTCCCTTTTTTTGGACAAAATTGCAAAAATTTTTCTTATTTTGTGGTAAAATTGGAGAAATTTCCCTTATCTTGGGCAAAAATGTTAGAAATTCCCCTTCTTTCAGGTCATAAAGGCAGAAATTCCACTTATTAGGGGGCAAATAGCAGAAATTACCATACTTTAGGGCAAAAAGACTGAAATTCCCCTTATTTTTTGCCTTAAAGGCAGAAATTCTTTTTATTTTAGGACAAAAATCAGAAATTCCACTTTATTTTGGGCAAAAATGCAGAAATTTCCCTTATTTTGGGCAAAAAGACAGTAATGCCCCTAATTTTAGAGCAAAATTGCAGAAATTTCCCTAATTTTGTGTCAAAATTGCAGAAATTCCTTTTTTTGGGGGGCAAAATTGCAGAAATTCCCCTTATTTTGGGGCAAAAATGCAGAAATTCCCCCAATTTTTGGGCACAATTGCAGAAATTTACCTTAATTTGTGACAAAAATGCAGAAATTCCCCTAATTTTGTGTCAAAATTGCAGAAATTCCATTTATTTTGAGGCAAAAATGCAGAAATTCCCCTTATTTGGGGTAAAAATGCAGAAATTCTCCTAATTTTTAGGCAAAATTGCAGAAATTTCTCTTATTTTGGGGCAAAAATGCAGAAATTCCCCTTATTTGGGGCAAAAAGGCAGAAATTTCTTTTATTTTTGGGTAAAATTGAAGAAATTTTTCTTATCATGGGACAAAAATCTAGAAATGTCCCTTATTTTGGATCAAAAAGGCAGAAATTCTTCTTATTTTAGGGCAAAAACGCATAAAATCCAATTAATTTTGGGCAAAAATGCAGAAATTTACCTTATTTTGGGGCAAAAACACAGTAATGCCCCTAATTTTGCGGAAAATGCAGAAATTCTTCTAATTTTGGGGCAAAAGGCAGAAATTCCTCTTATTGTGGGGCAAAATTGCTGAAATTTCCCTTTTTTGGGACAAAATTGCAGAAATTTCTCTTATTTTGGGGTAAAATTGCGGAAATTCCCCTTATATCGGGTCAAAAAAGCAGAAATACCATATACTTGGTGTAAAAAATGCAAAAATTACTTTTATTTTAGGGCAAAAGACTGAAATTCCCCCTCTTGCGCCAAAAAGGAAGAAATTCCCCTTATTTTGGGGCAAAAATGCAAAAATTCCCCTTATTTTAAAACAAAATTGCAGAAATTCCATTTTTTTGTTTCAAAAAGGCAGAAATTCTCTTCATTTTGGAGGAAAAATGTAGGAAATACCATTATTTCGGTGCAAAATTGAAGAAATTCCCCTAATTTTGGAGAAAAATTGCAGAAATTTCCTTTATTTTGAGGCAAAATTGCAGAAATTCCCCTAATTTTTGAGCAAAATTGCAGAAATTTCCCTTATTTTGGTGCAAAATTACAAAAATTCCCCTAATTTTGGGGAAAAATTGCAGGAATATCCCTTAATTTGGGGCAACAATGCAGAAATTTTTTTTTTAATTCAGGGCAAAAATACAAAAATTTTCCTTATTTTGGGGCAAAAATGCAGAAATATTTTTTATTTTAGGCCAAAAATACAGAAATTACCCTTATTTTTGGGCAAAAATGCAGAAATTCCCCTTATTTGGGGCCAAAAAGGCAGGAATTTCCCTTATTTTGGGGCAAAAGTATAGAAATTTAACTTATTTTAGGATAATATTGCAGAAATTTACCTTATTTTGTGGCAAAAATGAAAAAATTCCCATTATTTTGGAACAAAATTGCAGAAATTTCCCATATTTTGTGGCAAAAATTCTGTAATGCTTCTAATTTTGGGGCAAAAATCAGAAATTCTATTAATTTTGGGGAAAAAACAGAAATTCCCCTTATTGTGGGGGAAATTAATGAAATTTCTTTTTTTGGGGACAAAATTGCAGAAATTTCCCTTATTTTTAAGCAAAATTGCAAAAATTTCCTTTATTTTGAGTCAAATTGCAGAAATTTCCTTTAAGTTGTGGCTAAAATTCAGAAATTCCTTTTATTTCAGGGCAAAAGTCAAAAATTATGCTTTTTTGGTGGCAAATTCCAGAAATTACACTTATTTTAGGGAAAAAGCCTGAAATTCCTCTTATTTTGTGCCAAAAAGGCAGAAATTCCCCTTATCTTGGGGCAAAAATGCAGAAATTCCCCTTATTTTGGAACAAAATTGTAGAAATTCCCATTTTTTGGTTTCAAAAAGGCAGAAATTCTCTTTATTTTGGAGGAAAAGTGTAGGAAATACCATTATTTTGGTGCAAAATTGCAGAAATTCTCCTAATTTTGGGGAAAAATTGCAGAAATTTCCCATATTTTGAGGTAGAATTGCAGAAATTCCCCTATTTTTTGGGCAAAATTGCATAAATTTCTCTTATTTTGTGGCAAAATTACAGAAATTCCCCTAATTTTGGGGAAAAATTGCAGAAATTCCCCTTATTTTGGAGCAAAAATGCAGAAATTTTCTTTAATTCAGGAAAAAAATACAGAAATTACCCTGATTTTTGGGCAAAAATGCAGAAATTTCCTTTAATTTGGGGCAAAAATGCAGAAATTCCCCTTATTTGGGGCCAAAAAGGCAGGAATTTTTCTTATTTTGGGCCAAAAGTATAGAAATTTAACTTATTTTAGGATAATATTGCAGAAATTTTCCTTATTTTGTGGCAAAAATGAAGAAATTCCCATTATTTTGGAACAATATTGCAGAAATTTTCCATATTTTGTGGCAAAAATTCTGTAATGCTTCTAATTTTGGTGCAAAAATCAGAAATTCCATTAATTTTGGGGCAAAAAGACAGAAATTCCCCTTATTGTGGGGCAAAATTAATGAAATTTCCCTTTTTTGGGACAAGATTGCAGAAATTTCCCTTATTTTGGAGCAAAATTGCAGAAATTCCCCTTATTTTGGGGCATAAATGCAGAAATTCTCTATATTTTGGGGCAAAAATGCTCAAATCCCTCTTATTTTGGAGCAAAAATGCTGAAATTCCAATAATTTTGGGGCAAAAAGGCAGAAATTCGACTTATTTGTGGGCAAAAATTAAGAAATTTCCCTTATTTTGGGGCAAAATTTAGAAATTCCACTAATTTTGGGGCAAAAAGGCAAAAATTCCAATTATTTGGGGGCAAAAATTTAGAAATTTCCCTTTTTTGGGTCAAAAAGGCAGAAAATTCTTCTATTTTGAGGCAAATTGCAGAAATTTCCTTTATTTGTTTCAAAAAGGCAGAAATTCTTTTTATTTTTGAGGAAAAATGTAGGAAATACTATTATTTTGGTGCAAAATTGCAGAAATTCCCCTAATGTTGGTAAAAAATTGCAGAAATTTCCCTTATTTTGAGGCAAATTGCAGAAATTCCCCTAATTTTTGGGCAAAATTTCAGAAATTTCCCTTATTTTGGGGCAAAATTAAAGAAATTCCCCTAATTTTGGGGAAAAATTGCAGAAATTCCCCTTATTTTGGAGCAAAAATGCAGAAATTTTCTTTAATTCAGGGCAAAAATACAGAAATTCCCCTTATTTTGGGGCAAAAATGCAGAAATTCCCCTTATTTTAGGCCAAAAATACAGAAATTACCCTTATTTTTGGGCAAAAATGCAGAAATTACCCTTAATTAGGGGCTAAAATGCAAAAATTCTTCTTATTTGGGGCCAAAAAGGCAGGAATTTCCCTTATTTTGGGGCAAAAGTATAGAAATTTAACTTATTTTTGATAATATTGCAGAAATTTACCTTATTTTGTGGCAAAAATGAAGAAATTCCTATTATTTTGGAACAAAATTGCAGAAATTTCCCATATTTTGTGGCAAAAATTTTGTAATGCTTCTAATTTTGGTGCAAAAATCAGAAATTCCGTTAATTTTGGGGCAAAAAGACAAAAATTGCCCTTATTGTGGGGAAAAATTAATGAAATTTCATTTTTTTGGGACAATATTGCAGAAATTTCCCTTATTTTAGAGCAAAATTGCAGAAATTCCCCTTATTTTGGGGCATAAAGGCAGAAATTCTCTTTATTTTGGAGGAAAAGTGTAGGAAATACCTTTATTTTGGTGCAAAATTGCAGAAATTCCCCTTATTTTTTGGGAAAAATTGCAGAAATTTCCCATATTTTGAGGCAAAATTGCAGAAATTTCCCTATTTTTTGGGCAAAATTGCAGAAATTTCCCTTATTTTGGTTCAAAATTACAGAAATTCCCCAAATTTTGAGGAAAAATTGCAGAAATTCCCCTTATTTTGGAGCAAAAATGCAGAAATTTTCTTTAATTCAGGGAAAAAATACAGAAATTACCCTGATTTTTGGGCAAAAATGCAGAAATTTCCTTTAATTTGGGGCAAAAATGCAGAAATTCCCCTTATTTGGGGCCAAAAAGGCAGGAATTTCCCTTATTTTGGGGCAAAAGTATAGAAATTTAACTTATTTTAGGATAATATTGCAGAAATTTACCTTATTTTGTGGCAAAAATGAAGAAATTCCCATTATTTTGGAACAAAATTGCAGAAATTTTCCATATTTTGTGGCAAAAATTCTGTAATGCTTCTAATTTTGGTGCAAAAATCAGACATTCCATTAATTTTGGGGCAAAAAGACAGAAATTCCCCTTATTGTGGGGCAAAATTAATGAAATTTCCCTTTTTTGGGACAAGATTGCAGAAATTTCCCTTATTTTGGAGCAAAATTGCAGAAATTCCCCTTATTTTGGGGCATAAATGCAGAAATTCTCTATATTTTGGGGCAAAAATGCTCAAATCCCTCTTATTTTGGAGCAAAAACGCTGAAATTCCAATAATTTTGGGGCAAAAAGGCAGAAATTCGACTTATTTGTGGGCAAAAATTAAGAAATTTCCCTTATTTTGGGGCAAAATTTAGAAATTCCACTAATTTTGGGGCAAAAAGGCAAAAATTCCAATTATTTGGGGGCAAAAATTTAGAAATTTCCCTTTTTTGGGTCAAAAAGGCAGAAAATTCTTCTTTTTTGAGGCAAATTGCAGAAATTTCTTTATTTGTTTCAAAAAGGCAGAAATTCTTTTTATTTTTGAGGAAAAATGTAGGAAATACTATTATTTTGGTGCAAAATTGCAGAAATTCCCCTAATGTTGGTAAAAAATTGCAGAAATTTCCCTTATTTTGAGGCAAATTGCAGAAATTCCCCTAATTTTTGGGCAAAATTTCAGAAATTTCCCTTATTTTGGGGCAAAATTAAAGAAATTCCCCTAATTTTGGGGAAAAATTGCAGAAATTCCCCTTATTTTGGAGCAAAAATGCAGAAATTTTCTTTAATTCAGGGCAAAAATACAGAAATTCCCCTTATTTTGGGGCAAAAATGCAGAAATTCCCCTTATTTTAGGCCAAAAATACAGAAATTACCCTTATTTTTGGGCAAAAATGCAGAAATTACCCTTAATTAGGGGCTAAAATGCAAAAATTCTTTCTATTTGGGGCCAAAAAGGCAGGAATTTCCCTTATTTTGGGGCAAAAGTATAGAAATTTAACTTATTTTTGATAATATTGCAGAAATTTACCTTATTTTGTGGCAAAAATGAAGAAATTCCTATTATTTTGGAACAAAATTGCAGAAATTTCCCATATTTTGTGGCAAAAATTTTGTAATGCTTCTAATTTTGGTGCAAAAATCAGAAATTCCGTTAATTTTGGGGCAAAAAGACAAAAATTGCCCTTATTGTGGGGCAAAATTAATGAAATTTCATTTTTTTGGGACAAAATTGCAGAAATTTCCCTTATTTTGGAGCAAAATTGCAGAAATTCCCCTTATTTTGGGGCATAAAGGCAGAAATTCTCTTTATTTTGGAGGAAAAGTGTAGGAAATACCTTTATTTTGGTGCAAAATTGCAGGAATCCCCCTTATTTTTTGGGAAAAATTGCAGAAATTTCCCATATTTTGAGGCAAAATTGCAGAAATTTCCCTATTTTTTGGGCAAAATTGCAGAAATTTCCCTTATTTTGGTTCAAAATTACAGAAATTCCCCAAATTTTGAGGAAAAATTGCAGAAATTCCCCTTATTTTGGAGCAAAAATGCAGAAATTTTCTTTAATTCAGGGAAAAATACAGAAATTACCCTGATTTTTGGGCAAAAATGCAGAAATTTCCTTTAATTTGGGGCAAAAATGCAGAAATTCCCCTTATTTGGGGCCAAAAAGGCAGGAATTTCCCTTATTTTGGGGCAAAAGTATAGAAATTTAACTTATTTTAGGATAATATTGCAGAAATTTACTTTATTTTGTGGCAAAAATGAAGAAATTCCCATTATTTTGGAACAAAATTGCAGAAATTTTCCATATTTTGTGGCAAAAATTCTGTAATGCTTCTAATTTTGGTGCAAAAATCAGAAATTACATTAATTTGGGGGAAAAAAGACAGAAATTCCCCTTATTGTGGGGCAAAATTAATGAAATTTCCCTTTTTTGGGACAAAATTGCAGAAATTTCCCTTATTTTGGAGCAAAATTGCAGAAATTCCCCTTATTTTGGGGCATAAATGCAGAAATTCTCTATATTTTGGGGCAAAAATGCTGAAATTCCTCTTATTTTGGAGCAAAAATGCTGAAATTCCAATAATTTTGGGGCAAAAAGGCAGAAATTCCACTTATTTGTGGGCAAAAATTCAGAAATTTCCCTTATTTTGGGGCAAGATTTAGAAATTCCACTAATTTTGGGGCAAAAAGGCAGAAATTCCAATTATTTGGGGGCAAAAATTTAGAAATTTCCCTTTTTTGGGTCAAAAAGGCAGAAAATTCTTCTTTTTTGAGGCAAATTGCAGAAATTTCCTTTATTTGTTTCAAAAAGGCAGAAATTCTTGTTATTTTTGAGGAAAAATGTAAAAAATACTATTATTTTGGTGCAAAATTGCAGAAATTCCCCTAATGTTGGTAAAAAATTGCAGAAATTTCCCTTATTTTGAGGCAAATTGCAGAAATTCCCCTAATTTTTGGGCAAAATTTCAGAAATATCCCTTATTTTGGGGCAAAATTAAAGAAATTCCCCTAATTTTGGGGAAAAATTGCAGAAATTCCCCTTATTTTGGGGCATAAATGCAGAAATTCTCTATATTTTGGGGCAAAAATGCTGAAATTCCTCTTATTTTGGAGCAAAAATGCTGAAATTCCAATAATTTTGGGGCAAAAAGGCAGAAATTCCACTTATTTGTGGGCAAAAATTCAGAAATTTCCCTTATTTTGGGGCAAAATTTAGAAATTCCACTAATTTTGGGGCAAAAAGGCAGAAATTCCAATTATTTGGGGGCAAAAATTTAGAAATTTCCCTTTTTTGGGTCAAAAAGGCAGAAAATTCTTTTTTTGAGGCAATTTGCAGAAATTTCCTTTATTTGTTTCAAAAAGGCAGAAATTCTTTTTATTTTTGAGGAAAAATGTAGGAAATACTATTATTTTGGTGCAAAATTGCAGAAATTCTCCTAATGTTGGTAAAAAATTGCAGAAATTTCCCTTATTTTGAGGCAAATTGCAGAAATTCCCCTAATTTTTGGGCAAAATTTCAGAAATTTCCCTTATTTTGGGGCAAAATTAAAGAAATTCCCCTAATTTTGGGGAAAAATTGCAGAAATTCCCCTTATTTTGGAGCAAAAATGCAGAAATTTTCTTTAATTCAGGGCAAAAATACAGAAATTCCCCTTATTTTGGGGCAAAAATGCAGAAATTCCCCTTATTTTAGGCCAAAAATACAGAAATTACCCTTATTTTTGGGCAAAAATGCAGAAATTACCCTTAATTAGGGGCTAAAATGCAAAAATTCTTCTTATTTGGGGCCAAAAAGGAAGGAATTTCCCTTATTTTGGGGCAAAAGTATAGAAATTTAACTTATTTTTGATAATATTGCAGAAATTTACCTTATTTTGTGGCAAAAATGAAGAAATTCCTATTATTTTGGAACAAAATTGCAGAAATTTCCCATATTTTGTGGCAAAAATTTTGTAATGCTTCTAATTTTGGTGCAAAAATCAGAAATTCCGTTAATTTTAGGGCAAAAAGACAAAAATTGCCCTTATGTGGGGCAAAATTAATGAAATTTCATTTTTTGGGACAAAATTACAGAAATTTCCCTTATTTTGGAGCAAAATTGCAGAAATTCCCCTTATTTTGGGGCATAAAGGCAGAAATTCTCTTTATTTTAAAGGAAAAGTGTAGGAAATACCTTTATTTTGGTGCAAAATTGCAGAAATTCCCCTTATTTTTTGGGAAAAATTGCAGAAATTTCCCATATTTTGAGGCAAAATTGCAGAAATTTCCCTATTTTTTGGGCAAAATTGCAGAAATTTCCCTTATTTTGGTTCAAAATTACAGAAATTCCCCAAATTTTGAGGAAAAATTGCAGAAATTTCCCATATTTTGAGGCAAAATTGCAGAAATTTCCCTATTTTTTGGGCAAAATTGCAGAAATTTCCCTTATTTTGGTTCAAAATTACAGAAATTCCCCAAATTTTGAGGAAAAATTGCAGAAATTCCCCTTATTTTGGAGCAAAAATGCAGAAATTTTCTTTAATTCAGGGCAAAAATACAGAAATTCCCCTTATTTTGGGGCAAAAATGCAGAAATTCCCCTTATTTTTAGCCAAAAATACAGAAATTACCCTTATTTTTGGACAAAAATGCAGAAATTTCCCTTATTTTGGGGCAAAAGTATAGAAATTTAAATTATTTTAGGATAATATTGCAGAAATTTACCTTATTTTGTGGCAAAAATGAAGAAATTCCCATTATTTTGGAACAAAATTGTAGAAATTTTCCATATTTTGTTGCAAAAATTCTGTAATGCTTCTAATTTTGGGGCAAAAAGACAGAAATTCCCCTTATTGTGGGGCAAAATTAATGAAATTTCCCTTTTTTGGGACAAAATTGCAGAAATTTCCCTTATTTTGGAGCAAAATTGCAGAAATTCCCCTTATTTTGGGGCATAAATGCAGAAATTCTCTATATTTTGGGGCAAAAATGCTGAAATTCCTCTTATTTTGGAGCAAAAATGCTGAAATTCCAATAATTTTGGGGCAAAAGGGCAGAAATTCGACTTATTTGTGGGCAAAAATTTAGAAATTTCCCTTATTTTGGGGCAAAATTTAGAAATTCCACTAATTTTGGGGCAAAAAGGCAGAAATTCCAATTATTTGGGGGCAAAAATTTAGAAATTTCCCTTTTTTGGGTAAAAAAGGCAGAAAATTCTTTTTTGAGGCAAATTGCAGAAATTTCCTTTATTTGTTTCAAAAAGGCAGAAATTCTTTTTATTTTTGTGGAAAAATGTAGGAAATACTATTATTTTGGTACAAAATTGCAGAAATTCCCCTAATGTTGGTAAAAAATTGCAGAAATTTCCATTATTTTGAGGCAAATTGCAGAAATTCCCCTAATTATTGGGCAAAACTTCAGAAATTTCCCTTATTTTGGGGCAAAATTAAAGAAATTCCCCTAATTTTGGGGAAAAATTGCAGAAATTCCCCTTATTTTGGGGCCTAAATGCAGAAATTCTCTATATTTTGGGGCAAAAATGCTGAAATTCCTCTTATTTTGGAGCAAAAGTGCTGAAATTCCAATAATTTTGGGGCAAAAAGGCAGAAATTCCACTTATTTGTGGGCAAAAATTCAGAAATTTCCCTTATTTTGGGGCAAAATTTAGAAATTCCACTAATTTTGGGGCAAAAAGGCAGAAATTCCAATTATTTGGGGGCAAAAATTTAGAAATTTCCCTTTTTTGGGTCAAAAAGCCAGAAAATTCTTCTTTTTTGAGGCAAATTGCAGAAATTTCCTTTATTTGTTTCAAAAGGCAGAAATTCTTTTTATTTTTGAGGAAAAATGTAAGAAATACTATTATTTTGGTGCAAAATTGCAGAAATTCCCCTAATGTTGGTAAAAAATTGCAGAAATTTCCCTTATTTTGAGGCAAATTGCAGAAATTCCCCTAACTTTTGGGCAAAATTTCAGAAATTTCCCTTATTTTAAGGCAAAATTAAAGAAATTTTCCTAATTTTGGGGAAAAATTGCAGAAATTCCCCTTATTTTGGAGCAAAAATGCAGAAATTTTCTTTAATTCAGGGCAAAAATACAGAAATTCCCCTTATTTTGGGACAAAAATGCAGAAATTCCTTTTATTTTAGGCCAAAAATACAGAAATTACCCTTATTTTTGGGCAAAAATGCAGAAATTACCCTTAATTAGGGGCTAAAATGCAAAAATTCTTCTTATTTGGGGCCAAAAAGGCAGGAATTTCCATTATTTTGGGGCAAAAGTATAGAAATTTAACTTATTTTTGATAATATTGCAGAAATTTACCTTATTTTGTGGCAAAAATGAAGAAATTCCTATTATTTTGGAACAAAATTGCAGAAATTTCCCATATTTTGTGGCAAAAATTTTGTAATGCTTCTAATTTTGGTGCAAAAATCAGAAATTCCGTTAATTTTGGGGCAAAAAGACAAAAATTGCCCTTATTGTGGGGCAAAATTAGTGAAATTTCATTTTTTTGGGACAAAATTGCAGAAATTTCCCTTATTTTGGAGCAAAATTGCAGAAATTCCCCTTATTTTGAGGTATAAAGGCAGAAATTTTCTTTATTTTGGAGGAAAAGTGTAGGAAATACCATTATTTTGATGCAAAATTGCAGAAATTCCCCTTATTTTTTAGGAAAAATTGCAGAAATTTCCCATATTTTGAGGCAAAATTGCAGAAATTTCCCTATTTTTTGGGCAAAATTGCAGAAATTTCCCTTATTTTGGTTCAAAATTATGGAAATTCCCCAAATTTTGGGGAAAAATTGCAGAAATTCCCCTTATTTTGGAGCAAAAATGCAGAAATTTTCTTTAATTCAGGGAAAAAATACAGAAATTACCCTGATTTTTGGGCAAAAATGCAGAAATTTCCTTTAATTTGGGGCAAAAATGCAGAAATTCCCCTTATTTGGGGCAAAAAAGGCAGGAATTTCCCTTATTTTGGGGCAAAAGTATAGAAATTTAACTTATTTTAGGATAATATTGCAGAAATTTACCTTATTTTGTGGCAAAAATGAAGAAATTCCCATTATTTTGGAACAAAATTGTAGAAATTTTCCATATTTTGTGGCAAAAATTCTGTAATGCTTCTAATTTTGGGGCAAAAAGACAGAAATTCCCCTTATTGTGGGGCAAAATTAATGAAATTTCCCTTTTTTGGGACAAAATTGCAGAAATTTCCCTTATTTTGGAGCAAAATTGCAGAAATTCCCCTTATTTTGGGGCATAAATGCAGAAATTCTCTATATTTTGGGGCAAAAATGCTGAAATTCCTCTTATTTTGGAGCAAAAATGCTGAAATTCCAATAATTTTGGGGCAAAAGGGCAGAAATTCGACTTATTTGTGGGCAAAAATTTAGAAATTTCCCTTATTTTGGGGCAAAATTTAGAAATTCCACTAATTTTGGGGCAAAAAGGCAGAAATTCCAATTATTTGGGGGCAAAAATTTAGAAATTTCCCTTTTTTGGGTCAAAAAGGCAGAAAATTCTTCTTTTTTGAGGCAAATTGCAGAAATTTCCTTTATTTGTTTCAAAAAGGCAGAAATTCTTTTTATTTTTGTGGAAAAATGTAGGAAATACTATTATTTTGGTGCAAAATTGCAGAAATTCCCCTAATGTTGGTAAAAAATTGCAGAAATTTCCCTTATTTTGAGGCAAATTGCAGAAATTCCCCTAATTATTGGGCAAAATTTCAGAAATTTCCCTTATTTTGGGGCAAAATTAAAGAAATTCCCCTAATTTTGGGGAAAAATTGCAGAAATTCCCCTTATTTTGGGGCATAAATGCAGAAATTCTCTATATTTTGGGGCAAAAATGCTGAAATTCCTCTTATTTTGGAGCAAAAGTGCTGAAATTCCAATAATTTTGGGGCAAAAAGGCAGAAATTCCACTTATTTGTGGGCAAAAATTCAGAAATTTCCCTTATTTGGGGCAAAATTTAGAAATTCCACTAATTTTGGGGCAAAAAGGCAGAAATTCCAATTATTTGGGGGCAAAAATTTAGAAATTTCCCTTTTTTGGGTCAAAAAGCCAGAAAATTCTTCTTTTTTGAGGCAAATTGCAGACATTTCCTTTATTTGTTTCAAAAGGCAGAAATTCTTTTTATTTTTGAGGAAAAATGTAAGAAATACTATTATTTTGGTGCAAAATTGCAGAAATTCCCCTAATGTTGGTAAAAAATTGCAGAAATTTCCCTTATTTTGAGGCAAATTGCAGAAATTCCCCTAACTTTTGGGCAAAATTTCAGAAATTTCCCTTATTTTAAGGCAAAATTAAAGAAATTTTCCTAATTTTGGGGAAAAATTGCAGAAATTCCCCTTATTTTGGAGCAAAAATGCAGAAATTTTCTTTAATTCAGGGCAAAAATACAGAAATTCCCCTTATTTTGGGGCAAAAATGCAGAAATTCCTTTTATTTTAGGCCAAAAATACAGAAATTACCCTTATTTTTGGGCAAAAATGCAGAAATTACCCTTAATTAGGGGCTAAAATGCAAAAATTCTTCTTATTTGGGGCCAAAAAGGCAGGAATTTCCATTATTTTGGGGCAAAAGTATAGAAATTTAACTTATTTTTGATAATATTGCAGAAATTTACCTTATTTTGTGGCAAAAATGAAGAAATTCCTATTATTTTGGAACAAAATTGCAGAAATTTCCCATATTTTGTGGCAAAAATTTTGTAATGCTTCTAATTTTGGTGCAAAAATCAGAAATTCCGTTAATTTTGGGGCAAAAAGACAAAAATTGCCCTTATTGTGGGGCAAAATTAGTGAAATTTCATTTTTTTGGGACAAAATTGCAGAAATTTCCCTTATTTTGGAGCAAAATTGCAGAAATTCCCCTTATTTTGAGGTATAAAGGCAGAAATTTTCTTTATTTTGGAGGAAAAGTGTAGGAAATACCATTATTTTGATGCAAAATTGCAGAAATTCCCCTTATTTTTTAGGAAAAATTGCAGAAATTTCCCATATTTTGAGGCAAAATTGCAGAAATTTCCCTATTTTTTGGGCAAAATTGCAGAAATTTCCCTTATTTTGGTTCAAAATTATGGAAATTCCCCAAATTTTGGGGAAAAATTGCAGAAATTCCCCTTATTTTGGAGCAAAAATGCAGAAATTTTCTTTAATTCAGGGAAAAAATACAGAAATTACCCTGATTTTTGGGCAAAAATGCAGAAATTTCCTTTAATTTGGGGCAAAAATGCAGAAATTCCCCTTATTTGGGGCAAAAAAGGCAGGAATTTCCCTTATTTTGGGGCAAAAGTATAGAAATTTAACTTATTTTAGGATAATATTGCAGAAATTTACCTTATTTTGTGGCAAAAATGAAGAAATTCCCATTATTTTGGAACAAAATTGCAGAAATTTTCCATATTTTGTGGCAAAGATTCTGTAATGCTTCTAATTTTGGGACAAAAATCAGAAATTCCGTTAATTTTGGGGCAAAAAGACAGAAATTCCCCTTATTGTGGGGCAAAATTAATGAAATTTCCCTTTTTTGGGACAAAATTGCAGAAATTTCCCTTATTTTGGAGCAAAATTGCAGAAATTCCCCTTATTTTGGGGCATAAATGCAGAAATTCTCTATATTTTGGGGCAAAAATGCTGAAATCCTCTTATTAAGGAGCAAAAATGCTGAAATTCCAATAATTTTGGGGCAAAAAAAGCAGAAATTCCACTTATTTGTGGGCAAAAATTCAGAAATTTCCCTTATTTTGGGGCAAAATTTAGAAATTCCACTAATTTTGGGGCAAAAAGGCAGAAATTCCAATTATTTGGGGGCAAAAATTTAGAAATTTCCCTTTTTTGGTTCAAAAAGGCAGAAAATTCTTTTTTTTTGAGGCAAATTGCAGAAATTTCCTTTATTTGTTTCAAAAAGGCAGAAATTCTTTTTATTTTTGTGGAAAAATGTAGGAAATACTATTATTTTGGTGCAAAATTGCAGAAATTCCCCTAATGTTGGTAAAAAATTGCATAAATTTCCCTTATTTTGAGGCAAATTGCAGATATTCCCCTAATTTTTGGGCAAAATTTCAGAAATTTCCCTTATTTTGGGGCAAAATTAAAGAAATTCCCCTAATTTTGGGTAAAAATTGCAGAAATTCCCCTTATTTTGGAGCAAAAATGCAGAAATTTTCTTTACTTCAGGGCAAAAATACAGAAATTCCCCTTATTTTGGGGCAAAAATGCAGAAATTCCCCTTATTTTAGGCCAAAAATACAGAAATTACCCTTATTTTTGGGCAAAAATGCAGAAATTACCCTTAATTAGGGGCTAAAATGCAAAAATTCTTATTTGGGGCCAAAAAGGCAGGAATTTCCATTATTTTGGGGCAAAAGTATAGAAATTTAACTTATTTTTGATAATATTGCAGAAATTTACCTTATTTTGTGGCAAAAATGAAGAAATTCCTATTATTTTGGAACAAAATTGGAGAAATTTCCCATATTTTGTGGCAAAAATTTTGTAATGCTTCTAATTTTGGTGCAAAAATCAGAAATTCCGTTAATTTTAGGGCAAAAAGACAAAAATTGCCCTTATTGTGGGGCAAAATTAATGAAATTTCAATTTTTGGGACAAAATTGCAGAAATTTCCCTTATTTTGGAGCAAAATTGCAGAAATTCCCCTTATTTTGGGGCATAAAGGCAGAAATTCTCTTTATTTTGGAGGAAAAGTGTAGGAAATACCTTTATTTTGGTGATAAAATTGAAGAAATTCCCCTTATTTTTTGGGAAAAATTGCAGAAATTTCCCATATTTTGAGGCAAAATTGCAGAAATTTCCCTATTTTTTGGGCAAAATTGCAGAAATTTCCCTTATTTTGGTTCAAAATTACAGAAATTCCCCAATATTTGAGGAAAAATTGCAGAAATTTCCCATATTTTGAGGCAAAATTGCAGAAATTTCCCTATTTTTTGGGCAAAATTGCAGAAATTTCCAATATTTTGGTTCAAAATTACAGAAATTCCCCAAATTTTGAGGAAAAATTGCAGAAATTCCCCTTATTTTAGAGCAAAAATGCAGAAATTTTCTTTAATTCAGGGCAAAAATACAGAAATTCCCCTTATTTTGGGGCAAAAATGCAGAAATTCCCCTTATTTTTAGCCAAAAATACAGAAATTACCCTTATTTTTGGGCAAAAATGCAGAAATTTCCCTTATTTTGGGGCAAAAGTATAGAAATTTAAATTATTTTAGGATAATATTGCAGAAATTTACCTTATTTTGTGGCAAAAATGAAGAAATTCCCATTATTTTGGAACAAAATTGCAGAAATTTTCCATATTTTGTGGCAAAAATTCTGTAATGCTTCTAATTTTGGGGCAAAAAGACAGAAATTCCCCTTATTGTGGGGCAAAATTAATGAAATTTCCCTTTTTTGAGACAAAATTGCAGAAATTTCCCTTATTTTGGAGCAAAATTGCAGAAATTCCCCTTATTTTGGGGCATAAATGCAGAAATTCTCTATATTTTGGGGCAAAAATGCTGAAATTCCTCTTATTTTGGAGCAAAAAATGCTGAAATTCCAATAATTTTGGGGCAAAAAGGCAGAAATTCCACTTATTTGTGGGCAAAAATTCAGAAATTTCCCTTATTTTGGGGCAAAATTTAGAAATTCCACTAATTTTGGGGCAAAAAGGCAGAAATTCCAATTATTTGGGGGCAAAAATTTAGAAATTTCCCTTTTTTGGGTCAAAAAGGCAGAAAATTCTTCTTTTTTGAGGCAAATTGCAGAAATTTCCTTTATTTGTTTCAAAAAGGCAGAAATTCTTTTTATTTTTGAGGAAAAATGTAGGAAATACTATTATTTTGGTGCAAAATTGCAGAAATTCCCCTAATGTTGGTAAAAAATTGCAGAAATTTCCCTTATTTTGAGGCAAATTGCAGAAATTCCCCTAATTTTTGGGCAAAATTTCAGAAATTTCCCTTATTTTGGGGCAAAATTAAAGAAATTCCCCTAATTTTGGGGAAAAATTGCAGAAATTCCCCTTATTTTGGAGCAAAAATGCAGAAATTCTCTATATTTTGGGGCAAAAATGCTGAAATTCCTCTTATTTTGGAGCAAAAATGCTGAAATTCCAATAATTTTGGGGCAAAAAGGCAGAAATTCCACTTATTTGTGGGCAAAAATTCAGAAATTTCCCTTATTTTGGGGCAAAATTTAGAAATTCCACTAATTTTGGGGCAAAAAGGCAGAAATTCCAATTATTTGCGGGCAAAAATTTAGAAATTTCCCTTTTTTGGGTCAAAAAGGCAGAAAATTCTTCTTTTTTGAGGCAAATTGCAGAAATTTCCTTTATTTGTTTCAAAGGGCAGAAATTCTTTTTATTTTTGAGGAAAAATGTAGGATATACTATTATTTTGGTGCAAAATTGCAGAAATTCCCCTAATGTTGGTAAAAAATTGCAGAACTTTCCCTTATTTTGAGGCAAATTGCAGAAATTCCCCTAATTTTTGGGCAAAATTTCAGAAATTTCCCTTATTTTGGGGCAAAATTAAAGAAATTCCCCTAATTTTGGGGAAAAATTGCAGAAATTCCCCTTATTTTGAAGCAAAAATGCAGAAATTTTCTTTAATTCAGGGCAAAAATACAGAAATTCCCCTTATTTTGGGGCAAAAATGCAGAAATTCCCCTTATTTTAGGCCAAAAATACAGAAATTACCCTTATTTTTGGGCAAAAATGCAGAAATTACCCTTAATTAGGGGCTGAAATGCAAAAATTCTTTCTATTTGGGGCCAAAAAGGCAGGAATTTCCATTATTTTGGGGCAAAAGTATAGAAATTTAACTTATTTTTGATAATATTGCAGAAATTTACCTTATTTTGTGGCAAAAATGAAGAAATTCCTATTATTTTGGAACAAAATTGCAGAAATTTCCCATATTTTGTGGCAAAAATTTTGTAATGCTTCTAATTTTGGTGCAAAAATCAGAAATTCCGTTAATTTTGGGGCAAAAAGACAAAAATTGCCCTTATTGTGGGGCAAAATTAGTGAAATTTCATTTTTTTGGGACAAAATTGCCGAAATTTCCCTTATTTTGGAGCAAAATTGCAGAAATTCCCCTTATTTTGAGGTATAAAGGCAGAAATTCTCTTTATTTTGGAGGAAAAGTGTAGGAAATACCATTATTTTGATGCAAAATTGCAGAAATTCCCCTTATTTTTTAGGAAAAATTGCAGAAATTTCCCATATTTTGAGGCAAAATTGCAGAAATTTCCCTATTTTTTGGGCAAAATTGCAGAAATTTCCCTTATTTTGGTTCAAAATTACAGAAATTCCCCAAATTTTGGGGAAAAATTGCAGAAATTTCCCTTATTTTGGAGCAAAAATGCAGAAATTTTCTTTAATTCAGGGAAAAAATACAGAAATTACCCTGATTTTTGGGCAAAAATGCAGAAATTTCCTTTAATTTGGGGCAAAAATGCAGAAATTCCCCTTATTTGGGGCCAAAAAGGCAGGAATTTCCCTTATATTGGGGCAAAAGTATAGAAATTTAACTTATTTTAGGATAATATTGCAGAAATTTACCTTATTTTGTGGCAAAAATGAAGAAATTCCCATTATTTTGGAACAAAATTGCAGAAATTTTCAATATTTTGTGGCAAAAATTCTGTAATGCTTCTAATTTTGGGGCAAAAATCAGAAATTCTGTTAATTTTGGGGCAAAAAGACAGAAATTCCCCTTATTGTGGGGCAAAATTAATGAAATTTCCCTTTTTTGGGACAAAATTGCAGAAATTTCCCTTATTTTGGAGCAAAATTGCAGAAATTCCCCTTATTTTGGAGCAAAAATGCAGAAATTCTCTATATTTTGGGGCAAAAATGCTGAAATTCCTCTTATTTTGGAGCAAAAATGCTGAAATTCCAATAATTTTGGGGCAAAAAGGCAGAAATTCCACTTATTTGTGGCCAAAAATTCAGAAATTTCCCTTATTTTGGGGCAAAATTTAGAAATTCCACTAATTTTGGGGCAAAAAGGCAGAAATTCCAATTATTTGGGGGCAAAAATTTAGAAATTTCCCTTTTTTGGGTCAAAAAGGCAGAAAATTCTTCTTTTTTGAGGCAAATTGCAGAAATTTCCTTTATTTGTTTCAAAGGGCAGAAATTCTTTTTATTTTTGAGGAAAAATGTAGGATATACTATTATTTTGGTGCAAAATTGCAGAAATTCCCCTAATGTTGGTAAAAAATTGCAGAACTTTTCCTTATTTTGAGGCAAATTGCAGAAATTCCCCTAATTTTTGGGCAAAATTTCAGAAATTTCCCTTATTTTGGGGCAAAATTAAAGAAATTCCCCTAATTTTGGGGAAAAATTGCAGAAATTCCCCTTATTTTGAAGCAAAAATGCAGAAATTTTCTTTAATTCAGGGCAAAAATACAGAAATTCCCCTTATTTTGGGGCAAAAATGCAGAAATTCCCCTTATTTTAGGCCAAAAATACAGAAATTACCCTTATTTTTGGGCAAAAATGCAGAAATTACCCTTAATTAGGGGCTGAAATGCAAAAATTCTTTCTATTTGGGGCCAAAAAGGCAGGAATTTCCATTATTTTGGGGCAAAAGTATAGAAATTTAACTTATTTTTGATAATATTGCAGAAATTTACCTTATTTTGTGGCAAAAATGAAGAAATTCCTATTATTTTGGAACAAAATTGCAGAAATTTCCCATATTTTGTGGCAAAAATTTTGTAATGCTTCTAATTTTGGTGCAAAAATCAGAAATTCCGTTAATTTTGGGGCAAAAAGACAAAAATTGCCCTTATTGTGGGGCAAAATTAGTGAAATTTCATTTTTTTGGGACAAAATTGCAGAAATTTCCCTTATTTTGGAGCAAAATTGCAGAAATTCCCCTTATTTTGAGGTATAAAGGCAGAAATTTTCTTTATTTTGGAGGAAAAGTGTAGGAAATACCATTATTTTGATGCAAAATTGCAGAAATTCCCCTTATTTTTTAGGAAAAATTGCAGAAATTTCCCATATTTTGAGGCAAAATTGCAGAAATTTCCCTATTTTTTGGGCAAAATTGCAGAAATTTCCCTTATTTTGGTTCAAAATTACAGAAATTCCCCAAATTTTGGGGAAAAATTGCAGAAATTCCCCTTATTTTGGAGCAAAAATGCAGAAATTTTCTTTAATTCAGGGAAAAAATACAGAAATTACCCTGATTTTTGGGCAAAAATGCAGAAATTTCCTTTAATTTGGGGCAAAAATGCAGAAATTCCCCTTATTTGGGGCCAAAAAGGCAGGAATTTCCCTTATATTGGGGCAAAAGTATAGAAATTTAACTTATTTTAGGATAATATTGCAGAAATTTACCTTATTTTGTGGCAAAAATGAAGAAATTCCCATTATTTTGGAACAAAATTGCAGAAATTTTCAATATTTTGTGGCAAAAATTCTGTAATGCTTCTAATTTTGGGGCAAAAATCAGAAATTCTGTTAATTTTGGGGCAAAAAGACAGAAATTCCCCTTATTGTGGGGAAAAATTAATGAAATTTCCCTTTTTTGAGACAAAATTGCAGAAATTTCCCTTATTTTGGAGCAAAATTGCAGAAATTCCCCTTATTTTGGGGCATAAATGCAGAAATTCTCTATATTTTGGGGCAAAAATGCTGAAATCCTCTTATTTTGGAGCAAAAATGCTGAAATTCCAATAATTTTGGGGCAAAAAAGCAGAAATTCCACTTATTTGTGGGCAAAAATTCAGAAATTTCCCTTATTTTGGGGCAAAATTTAGAAATTCCACTAATTTTGGGGCAAAAAGGCAGAAATTCCAATTATTTGGGGGCAAAAATTTAGAAATTTCCCTTTTTTGGGTCAAAAAGGCAGAAAATTCTTTTTTTTTGAGGCAAATTGCAGAAATTTCCTTTATTTGTTTCAAAAAGGCAGAAATTCTTTTTATTTTTGTGGAAAAATGTAGGAAATACTATTATTTTGGTGCAAAATTGCAGAAATTCCCCTAATGTTGGTAAAAAATTGCAGAAATTTCCCTTATTTTGAGGCAAATTGCAGAAATTCCCCTAATTTTTGGGCAAAATTTCAGAAATTTCCCTTATTTTGGGACAAAATTAAAGAAATTCCCCTAATTTTGGGGAAAAATTGCAGAAATTCCCATTATTTTGGAGCAAAAATGCAGAAATTTTCTTTAATTCAGGGCAAAAATACAGAAATTCCCCTTATTTTGGGGCAAAAATGCAGAAATTCCCCTTTTTTAGGCCAAAAATACAGAAATTACCCTTATTTTTGGGCAAAAATGCAGAAATTACCCTTAATTAGGGGCTAAAATGCAAAAATTCTTTTTATTTGGGGCCAAAAAGGCAGGAATTTCCCTTATTTTGGGGCAAAAGTATAGAAATTTAACTTATTTTTGATAATATTGCAGAAATTTACCTTATTTTGTGGCAAAAATGAAGAAATTCCTATTATTTTGGAACAAAATTGGAGAAATTTCCCATATTTTGTGGCAAAAATTTTGTAATGCTTCTAATTTTGGTGCAAAAATCAGAAATTCCGTTAATTTTGGGGCAAAAAGACAAAAATTGCCCTTATTGTGGGGCAAAATTAATGAAATTTCATTTTTTTGGGACAAAATTGCAGAAATTTCCCTTATTTTGAAGCAAAATTGCAGAAATTCCCCTTATTTTGGGGCATAAAGGCAGAAATTCTCTTTATTTTGGAGGAAAAGTGTAGGAAATACCTTTATTTTGGTGCAAAATTGCAGAAATTCCCCTTATTTTTTGGGAAAAATTGCAGAAATTTCCCATATTTTGAGGCAAAATTGCAGAAATTTCCCTATTTTTTGGGCAAAATTGCAGAAATTTCCCTTATTTTGGTTCAAAATTACAGAAATTCCCCAAATTTTGAGGAAAAATTGCAGAAATTTCCTATATTTTGTGGCAAAATTGCAGAAATTTCCCTATTTTTTGGGCAAAATTGCAGAAATTTCCAATATTTTGGTTCAAAATTACAGAAATTCCCCAAATTTTGAGGAAAAATTGCAGAAATTCCCCTTATTTTAGAGCAAAAATGCAGAAATTTTCTTTAATTCAGGGCAAAAATACAGAAATTCCCCTTATTTTGGGGCAAAAATGCAGAAATTCCCCTTATTTTTAGCCAAAAATACAGAAATTACCCTTATTTTTGGGCAAAAATGCAGAAATTTCCCTTATTTTGGGGCAAAAGTATAGAAATTTAAATTATTTTAGGATAATATTGCAGAAATTTTCCTTATTTTGTGGCAAAAATGAAGAAATTCCCATTATTTTGGAACAAAATTGCAGAAATTTTCCATATTTTGTGGCAAAAATTCTGTAATGCTTCTAATTTTGGGGCAAAAAGACAGAAATTCCCCTTATTGTGGGGCAAAATTAATGAAATTTCCCTTTTTTGAGACAAAATTGCAGAAATTTCCCTTATTTTGGAGCAAAATTGCAGAAATTCCCCTTATTTTGGGGCATAAATGCAGAAATTCTCTATATTTTGGGGCAAAAATGCTGAAATTCCTCTTATTTTGGTGCAAAAATGCTGAAATTCCAATAATTTTGGGGCAAAAAGGCAGAAATTCCACTTATTTGTGGGCAAAAATTCAGAAATTTCCCTTATTTTGGGGCAAAATTTAGAAATTCCACTAATTTTGGGGCAAAAAGGCAGAAATTCCAATTATTTGGGGGCAAAAATTTAGAAATTTCCCTTTTTTGGGTCAAAAAGGCAGAAAATTCTTCTTTTTTGAGGCAAATTGCAGAAATTTCCTTTATTTGTTTCAAAAAGGCAGAAATTCTTTTTATTTTTGAGGAAAAATGTAGGAAATACTATTATTTTGGTGCAAAATTGCAGAAATTCCCCTAATGTTGGTAAAAAATTGCAGAAATTTCCCTTATTTTGAGGCAAATTGCAGAAATTCCCCTAATTTTTGGGCAAAATTTCAGAAATTTCCCTTATTTTGGGGCAAAATTAAAGAAATTCCCCTAATTTTGGGGAAAAATTGCAGAAATTCCCCTTATTTTGGAGCAAAAATGCAAAAATTTTCTTTAATTCAGGGCAAAAATACAGAAATTCCCCTTATTTTGGGGCAAAAATGCAGAAATTCCCCTTATTTTAGGCCAAAAATACAGAAATTACCCTTATTTTTGGGCAAAAATGCAGAAATTACCCTTAATTAGGGGCTAAAATGCAAAAATTCTTTCTATTTGGGGCCAAAAAGGCAGGAATTTCCATTATTTTGGGGCAAAAGTATAGAAATTTAACTTATTTTTGATAATATTGCAGAAATTTACCTTAATTTGTGGCAAAAATGAAGAAATTCCTATTATTTTGGAACAAAATTGCAGAAATTTCCCATATTTTGTGGCAAAAATTTTGTAATGCTTCCAATTTTGGTGCAAAAATCAGAAATTCCGTTAATTTTGGGGCAAAAAGACAAAAATTGCCCTTATTGTGGGGCAAAATTAGTGAAATTTCATTTTTTTGGGACAAAATTGCCGAAATTTCCCTTATTTTGGAGCAAAATTGCAGAAATTCCCCTTATTTTGAGGTATAAAGGCAGAAATTCTCTTTATTTTGGAGGAAAAGTGTAGGAAATACCATTATTTTGATGCAAAATTGCAGAAATTCCCCTTATTTTTTAGGAAAAATTGCAGAAATTTCCCATATTTTGAGGCAAAATTGCAGAAATTTCCCTATTTTTTGGGCAAAATTGCAGAAATTTCCCTTATTTTGGTTCAAAATTACAGAAATTCCCCAAATTTTGGGGAAAAATTGCAGAAATTCCCCTTATTTTGGAGCAAAAATGCAGAAATTTTCTTTAATTCAGGGAAAAAATACAGAAATTACCCTGATTTTTGGGCAAAAATGCAGAAATTTCCTTTAATTTGGGGCAAAAATGCAAAAATTCCCCTTATTTGGGGCCAAAAAGGCAGGAATTTCCCTTATTTTGGGGCAAAAGTATAGAAATTTAAATTATTTTAGGATAATATTGCAGAAATTTACCTTATTTTGTGGCAAAAATGAAGAAATTCCCATTATTTTGGAACAAAATTGCAGAAATTTTCCATATTTTGTGGCAAAAATTCTGTAATGCTTCTAATTTTGGGGCAAAAATAAGAAATTCCGTTAATTTTGGGGCAAAAAGTCAGAAATTCCCCTTATTGTGGGGCAAAATTAATGAAATTTCCCTTTTTTGGGACAAAATTGCAGAAATTTCCCTTATTTTGGAGCAAAATTGCAGAAATTCCCCTTATTTTGGGGCATAAATGCAGAAATTCTCTATATTTTGGGGCAAAAATGCTGAAATCCTCTTATTTTGGAGCAAAAATGCTGAAATTCCAATAATTTTGGGGCAAAAAAGCAGAAATTCCTCTTATTTGTGGGCAAAAATTCAGAAATTTCCCTTATTTTGGGGCAAAATTTAGAAATTCCACTAATTTTGGGGCAAAAAGGCAGAAATTCCAATTATTTGGGGGCAAAAATTTAGAAATTTCCCTTTTTTGGGTCAAAAAGGCAGAAAATTCTTTTTTTTTTTGAGGCAAATTGCAGAAATTTCCTTTATTTGTTTCAAAAAGGCAGAAATTCTTTTTATTTTTGTGGAAAAATGTAGGAAATACTATTATTTTGGTGCAAAATTGCAGAAATTCCCCTAATGTTGGTAAAAAATTGCAGAAATTTCCCTTATTTTGAGGCAAATTGCAGAAATTCCCCTAATTTTTGGGCAAAATTTCAGAAATTTCCCTTATTTTTGGGCAAAATTAATGAAATTCCCCTAATTTTGGGGAAAAATTGCAGAAATTCCCATTATTTTGGAGCAAAAATGCAGAAATTTTCTTTAATTCAGGGCAAAAATACAGAAATTCCCCTTATTTTGGGGCAAAAATGCAGAAATTCCCCTTATTTTAGGCCAAAAATACAGAAATTACCCTTATTTTTTGGGCAAAAATGCAGAAATTACCCTTAATTAGGGGCTAAAATGCAAAAAATTCTTCTTATTTGGGGCCAAAAAGGCAGGAATTTCCCTTATTTTGGGGCAAAAGTATAGAAATTTAACTTATTTTTGATAATATTGCAGAAATTTACCTTATTTTGTGGCAAAAATTAAGAAATTCCTATTATTTTGGAACAAAATTGCAGAAATTTCCCATATTTTGTGGCAAAAATTTTGTAATGCTTCTAATTTTGGTGCAAAAATCAGAAATTCCGTTAATTTTAGGGCAAAAAGACAAAAATTGCCCTTATTGTGGGGCAAAATTAATGAAATTTCATTTTTTTGGGACAAAATTGCAGAAATTTCCCTTATTTTGGAGCAAAATTGCAGAAATTCCCCTTATTTTGGGGCATGAAGGCCGAAATTCTCTTTATTTTGGAGGAAAAGTGTAGGAAATACCTTTATTTTGGTGCAAAATTGCAGAAATTCCCCTTATTTTTTGGGAAAAATTGCAGAAATTTCCCATATTTTGAGGCAAAATTGCAGAAATTTCCCTATTTTTTGGGCAAAATTGCAGAAATTTCCCTTATTTTGGTTCAAAATTACAGAAATTCCCTGAATTTTGAGGAAAAATTGCAGAAATTTCCCATATTTTGAGGCAAAATTGCAGAAATTTCCCTATTTTTGGGCAAAATTGCAGAAATTTCCAATATTTTGGTTCAAAATTACAGAAATTCCCCAAATTTTGAGGAAAAATTGCAGAAATTCCCCTTATTTTGGAGCAAAATGCAGAAATTTTCTTTAATTCAGGGCAAAAATACAGAAATTCCCCTTATTTTGGGGCAAAAATGCAGAAATTCCCCTTATTTTTAGCCAAAAATACAGAAATTACCCTTATTTTTGGGCAAAAATGCAGAAATTTCCCTTATTTTGGGGCAAAAGTATAGAAATTTAAATTATTTTAGGATAATATTGCAGAAATTTACCTTATTTTGTGGCAAAAATGAAGAAATTCCCATTATTTTGGAACAAAATTGTAGAAATTTTCCATATTTTGTGGCAAAAATTCTGTAATGCTTCTAATTTTGGGGCAAAAAGACAGAAATTCCCCTTATTGTGGGGCAAAATTAATGAAATTTCCCTTTTTTGGGACAAAATTGCAGAAATTTCCCTTAGTTTGGAGCAAAATTGCAGAAATTCCCCTTATTTTGGGGCATAAATGCAGAAATTCTCTATATTTTGGGGCAAAAATGCTGAAATTCCTCTTATTTTGGAGCAAAAATGCTGAAATTCCAATAATTTTGGGGCAAAAAGGCAGAAATTCCACTTATTTGTGTGCAAAAATTCAGAAATTTCCCTTATTTTGGGGCAAAATTTAGAAATTCCACTAATTTTGGGGCAAAAAGGCAGAAATTCCAATTATTTGGGGGCAAAAATTTAGAAATTTCCCTTTTTTGGGTCAAAAAGGCAGAAAATTCTTCTTTTTTGAGGCAAATTGCAGAAATTTCCTTTATTTGTTTCAAAAAGGCAGAAATTCTTTTTATTTTTGAGGAAAAATGTAGGAAATACTATTATTTTGGTGCAAAATTGCAGAAATTCCCCTAATGTTGGTAAAAAATTGCAGAAATTTCCCTTATTTTGAGGCAAATTGCAGAAATTCCCCTAATTTTTGGGCAAAATTTCAGAGATTTCCCTTATTTTGGGGCAAAATTAAAGAAATTCCCCTAATTTTGGGGAAAAATTTCAGAAATTCCCCTTATTTTGGAGCAAAAATGCAGAAATTTTCTTTAATTCAGGGCAAAAATACAGAAATTCCCCTTATTTTGGGGCAAAAATGCAGAAATTCCCCTTATTTTAGGCCAAAAATACAGAAATTACCCTTATTTTTGGGCAAAAATGCAGAAATTACCCTTAATTAGGGGCTAAAATGCAAAAATTCTTCTTATTTGGGACCAAAAAGGCAAAAATTTCCATTATTTTGGGGCAAAAGTATAGAAATTTAACTTATTTTTGATAATATTGCAGAAATTTACCTTATTTTGTGGCAAAAATGAAGAAATTCCTATTATTTTGGAACAAAATTGCAGAAATTTCCCATATTTTGTGGCAAAAATTTTGTAATGCTTCTAATTTTGGTGCAAAAATCAGAAATTCCATTAATTTTAGGGCAAAAAGACAAAAATTGCCCTTATTGTGGGGCAAAATTAATGAAATTTCATTTTTTTGGGACAAAATTGCAGAAATTTCCCTTATTTTGGAGCAAAATTGCAGAAATTCCAAATATTTTGGGGCATAAAGGCAGAAATTCTCTTTATTTTGGAGGAAAAGTGTAGGAAATACCTTTATTTTGGTGCAAAATTGCAGAAATTCCCCTTATTTTTTGGGAAAAATTGCAGAAATTTCCCATATTTTGAGGCAAAATTGCAGAAATTTCCCTATTTTTTGGGCAAAATTGCAGAAATTTCCCTTATTTTGGTTCAAAATTACAGAAATTCCCCAAATTTTGAGGAAAAATTGCAGAAATTTCCCATATTTTGAGGCAAAATTGCAGAAATTTCCCTATTTTTTGGGCAAAATTGCAGAAATTTCCCTTATTTTGGTTCAAAATTACAGAAATTCCCCAAATTTTGAGGAAAAATTGCAGAAATTCCCCTTATTTTGGAGCAAAAATGCAGAAATTTTCTTTAATTCAGGGCAAAAATACAGAAATTCCCCTTATTTTGGGGCAAAAATGCAGAAATTCCCCTTATTTTTAGCCAAAAATACAGAAATTACCCTTATTTTTGGGCAAAAATGCAGAAATTTCCCTTATTTTGGGGCAAAAGTATAGAAATTTAAATTATTTTAGGATAATATTGCAGAAATTTACCTTATTTTGTGGCAAAAATGAAGAAATTCCCATTATTTTGGAACAAAATTGCAGAAATTTTCCATATTTTGTGGCAAAAATTCTGTAATGCTTCTAATTTTGGGGCAAAAAGACAGAAATTCCCCTTATTGTGGGGCAAAATTAATGAAATTTCCCTTTTTTGGGACAAAATTGCAGAAATTTCCCTTATTTTGGAGCAAAATTGCAGAAATTCCCCTTATTTTGGGGCATAAATGCAGAAATTCTCTATATTTTGGGGCAAAAATGCTGAAATTCCTCTTATTTTGGAGCAAAAATGCTGAAATTCCAATAATTTTGGGGCAAAAAGGCAGAAATTCCACATATTTGTGGGCAAAAATTCAGAAATTTCCCTTACTTTGGGGCAAAATTTAGAAATTCCACTAATTTTGGGGCAAAAAAGCAGAAATTCCAATTATTTGGGGGCAAAAATTTAGAAATTTCCCTTTTTTGGGTCAAAAAGGCAGAAAATTCTTCTTTTTTGAGGCAAATTGCAGAAATTTCCTTTATTTGTTTCAAAAAGGCAGAAATTCTTTTTATTTTTGAGGAAAAATGTAGGAAATACTATTATTTTGGTGCAAAATTGCAGAAATTCCCCTAATGTTGGTAAAAAATTGCAGAAATTTCCCTTATTTTGAGGCAAATTGCAGAAATTCCCCTAATTTTTGGGCAAAATTTCAGAAATTTCCCTTATTTTGGGGCAAAATTAAAGAAATTCCCCTAATTTTGGGGAAAAATTGCAGAAATTCCCCTTATTTTGGGGCAAAAATGCAGAAATTCCCCTTATTTTAGGCCAAAAATACAGAAATTACCCTTATTTTTGGGCAAAAATGCAGAAATTACCCTTAATTAGGGGCTAAAATGCAAAAATTCTTCTTATTTGGGGCCAAAAAGGCAGGAATTTCCCTTATTTTGGGGCAAAAGTATAGAAATTTAACTTATTTTTGATAATATTGCAGAAATTTACCTTATTTTGTGGCAAAAATGAAGAAATTCCTATTATTTTGGAACAAAATTGCAGAAATTTCCCATATTTTGTGGCAAAAATTTTGTAATGCTTCTAATTTTGGTGCAAAAATCAGAAATTCCGTTAATTTTAGGGCAAAAAGACAAAAATTGCCCTTATTGTGGGGCAAAATTAATGAAATTTCATTTTTTTGGGACAAAATTGCAGAAATTTCCCTTATTTTGGAGCAAAATTGCAGAAATTCCCCTTATTTTAAGGCATAAAGGCAGAAATTCTCTTTATTTTGGAGGAAAAGTGTAGGAAATACCTTTATTTTGGTGCAAAATTGCAGAAATTCCCCTTATTTTTTGGGAAAAATTGCAGAAATTTCCCATATTTTGAGGCAAAATTGTAGAAATTTCCCTATTTTTTGGGCAAAATTGCAGAAATTTCCCTTATTTTGGTTCAAAATTACAGAAATTCCCCAAATTTTGAGGAAAAATTGCAGAAATTTCCCATATTTTGAGGCAAAATTGCAGAAATTTCCCTATTTTTTGGGCAAAATTGCAGAAATTTCCCTTATTTTGGTTCAAAATTACAGAAATTCCCCAAATTTTGAGGAAAAATTCCAGAAATTCCCCTTATTTTGGAGCAAAAATGCAGAAATTTTCTTTAATTAGGGGCAAAAATACAGAAATTCCCCTTATTTTGGGGCTAAAGTATAGAAATTTAAATTATTTTAGGATAATATTGCAGAAATTTACCTTATTTTGTGGCAAAAATGAAGAAATTCCCATTATTTTGGAACAAAATTGCAGAAATTTTCTATATTTTGTGGCAAAAATTCTGTAATGCTTCTAATTTTGGGGCAAAAAGACAGAAATTCCCCTTATTGTGGGGCAAAATTAATGAAATTTCCCTTTTTTGGGACAAAATTGCAGAAATTTCCCTTATTTTGGAGCAAAATTGCAGAAATTCCCCTTATTTTGGGGCATAAATGCAGAAATTCTCTATATTTTGGGGCAAAAATGCTGAAATTCCTCTTATTTTGGAGCAAAAATGCTGAAATTCCAATAATTTTGGGGCAAAAAGGCAGAAATTCCACTTATTTGTGGGCAAAAATTCAGAAATTTCCCTTATTTTGGGGCAAAATTTAGAAATTCCACTAATTTTGGGGCAAAAAGGCAGAAATTCCAATTATTTGGGGGCAAAAATTTAGAAATTTCCCTTTTTTGGGTCAAAAAGGCAGAAAATTCTTCTTTTTTGAGGCAAATTGCAGAAATTTCCTTTATTTGTTTCAAAAAGGCAGAAATTCTTTTTATTTTTGAGGAAAAATGTAGGAAATACTATTATTTTGGTGCAAAATTGCAGAAATTCCCCTTATTTTGGGGCATAAAGGCAGAAATTCTCTTTATTTTGGAGGAAAAGTGTAGGAAATACCTTTATTTTGGTGCAAAATTGCAGAAATTCCCCTTATTTTTCGGGAAAAATTGCAGAAATTTCCCATATTTTGAGGCAAAATTGCAGAAATTTCCCTATTTTTTGGGCAAAATTGCAGAAATTTCCCTTATTTTGGTTCAAAATTACAGAAATTCCCCAAATTTTGAGGAAAAATTGCAGAAATTTCCCATATTTTGAGGCAAAATTGCAGAAATTTCCCTATTTTTTGGGTAAAATTGCAGAAATTTCCTTTATTTTGTTTCAAAATTACAGAAATTTCCCAAATTTTGTGGAAAAATTGCAGAAATTCCCCTTATTTTGGAGCAAAAATGCAGAAATTTTCTTTAATTCAGGGCAAAAATACAGAAATTCCCCTTAATTTGGGGCAAAAGTATAGAAATTTAAATTATTTTAGGATAATATTGCAGAAATTTACCTTATTTTGTGGCAAAAATGAAGAAATTCCCATTATTTTGGAACAAAATTGAAGAAATTTTCCATATTTTGTGGCAAAAATTCTGTAATGCTTCTAATTTTGGGGCAAAAAGACAGAAATTCCCCTTATTGTGGGGCAAAATTAATGAAATTTCCCTTTTTTGGGACAAAATTGCAGAAATTTCCCTTATTTTGGAGCAAAATTGCAGAAATTCCCCTTATTTTGGGGCATAAATGCAGAAATTCTCTATATTTTGGGGCAAAAATGCAGAAATTCCTCTTATTTTGGAGCAAAAATGCTGAAATTCCAATAATTTTGGGGCAAAAAGGCAGAAATTCCACTTATTTGTGGGCAAAAATTCAGAAATTTCCCTTATTTTGGGGCAAAATTTAGAAATTCCACTAATTTTGGGGCAAAAAGGCAGAAATTCCAATTTGGGGGCAAAAATTTAGAAATTTCCCTTTTTTGGGTCAAAAAGGCAGAAAATTCTTCTTTTTTGAGGCAAATTGCAGAAATTTCCTTTATTTGTTTCAAAAAGGCAGAAATTCTTTTTATTTTTGAGGAAAAATGTAGGAAATACTATTATTTTGGTGCAAAATTGCAGAAATTCCCCTAATGTTGGTAAAAAATTTCAGAAATTTCCCTTATTTTGAGGCAAATTGCAGAAATTCCCCTAATTTTTGGGCAAAATTTCAGAAATTTCCCTTATTTTGGGGCAAAATTAAAGAAATTCTCCTAATTTTGGGGAAAAATTGCAGAAATTCCCCTTATTTTGGGGCATAAATGCAGATATTCTCTATGTTTTGGGGCAAAAATGCTGAAATTCCTCTTATTTTGGAGCAAAAATGCTGAAATTCCAATAATTTTGGGGCAAAAGGGCAGAAATTCCACTTATTTGTGGGCAAAAATTCAGAAATTTCCCTTATTTTGGGGCAAAATTTAGAAATTCCACTAATTTTGGGGCAAAAAGGCAGAAATTCCAATTATTTGGGGGCAAAAATTTAGAAATTTCCCTTTTTTGGGTCAAAAAGGCAGAAAATTCTTCTTTTTTGAGGCAAATTGCAGAAATTTCCTTTATTTGTTTCAAAAGGCAGAAATTCTTTTTATTTTTGAGGAAAAATGTAGGAAATACTATTATTTTGGTGCAAAATTGCAGAAATTCCCCTTATTTTGGTGCATAAAGGCAGAAATTCTCTTTATTTTGGAGGAAAAGTGTAGGAAACACTTTTATTTTGGTGCAAAATTGCAGAAATTCCCCCTTATTTTTTGGGAAAAATTGCAGAAATTTCCCATATTTTGAGGCAAAATTGCAGAAATTTCCCTATTTTTTGGGCAAAATTGCAGAAATTTCCCTTATTTTGGTTCAAAATTACAGAAATTCCCCAAATTTTGAGGAAAAATTGCAGAAATTTCCCATATTTTGAGGCAAAATTGCAGAAATTTCCCTATTTTTTGGGCAAAATTGCAGAAATTTCCCTTATTTTGGTTCAAAATTACAGAAATTCCCCAAATTTTGGGGAAAAATTGCAGAAATTCCCCTTATTTTGGAGCAAAAATGCAGAAATTTTCTTTAATTCAGGGCAAAAATACAGAAATTCCCCTTAATTTGGGGCAAAAGTATAGAAATTTAAATTATTTTAGGATAATATTGCAGAAATTTACCTTATTTTGTGGCAAAAATGAAGAAATTCCCATTATTTTGGAACAAAATTGCAGAAATTTTCCATATTTTGTGGCAAAAATTCTGTAATGCTTCTAATTTTGAGGCAAAAAGACAGAAATTCCCCTTATTGTGGGGCAAAATTAGTGAAATTTCATTTTTTTGGGACAAAATTGCAGAAATTTCCCTTATTTTGGAGCAAAATTGCAGAAATTCCCCTTATTTTGAGGCATAAAGGCAGAAATTCTCTTTATTTTGGAGGAAAAGTGTAGGAAATACCATTATTTTGATGCAAAATTGCAGAAATTCCCCTTATTTTTTAGGAAAAATTGCAGAAATTTCCCATATTTTGAGGCAAAATTGCAGAAATTTCCCTATTTTTTGGGCAAAATTGCAGAAATTTCCCTTATTTTGGTTCAAAATTACAGAAATTCCCCAAATTTTGGGGAAAAATTGCAGAAATTCCCCTTATTTTGGAGCAAAAATGCAGAAATTTTCTTTAATTCAGGGAAAAAATACAGAAATTACCCTGATTTTTGGGCAAAAATGCAGAAATTTCCTTTAATTTGGGGCAAAAATGCAGAAATTCCCCTTATTTGGGGCCAAAAAGGCAGGAATTTCCCTTATTTTGGGGCAAAAGTATAGAAATTTAACTTATTTTAGGATAATATTGCAGAAATTTACCTTATTTTGTGGCAAAAATGAAGAAATTCCCATTATTTTGGAACAAAATTGCAGAAATTTTCCATATTTTGTGACAAAAATTCTGTAATGCTTCTAATTTTGAAGCAATAATCAGAAATTCCGTTAATTTTGGGGCAAAAAGACAGAAATTCCCCTTATTGTGGGGCAAAATTAATGAAATTTCCCTTTTTTGGGACAAAATTGCAGAAATTTCCCTTATTTTGGAGCAAAATTGCAGAAATTCCCCTTATTTTGGGGCATAAATGCAGAAATTCTCTATGTTTTCGGGCAAAAATGCTGAAATTCCTCTTATTTTGGAGCAAAAATGCTGAAATTCCAATAATTTTGGGGCAAAAAGGCAGAAATTCCAATTATTTGTGGGCAAAAATTCAGAAATTTCCCTTATTTTGGGCAAAATTTAGAAATTCCACTAATTTTGGGGCAAAAAGGCAGAAATTCCAATTATTTGGGGGCAAAAATTTAGAAATTTCCCTTTTTTGGGTCAAAAAGGCAGAAAATTCTTCTTTTTTGTGGCAAATTACAGAAATTTCCTTTATTTGTTTCAAAAAGGCAGAAATTCTTTTTATTTTTGAGGAAAAATGTAGGAAATACTATTATTTTGGTGCAAAATTGCAGAAATTCCCCTAATGTTGGTAAAAAATTGCAGAAATTTCCCTTATTTTGAGGCAAATTGCAGAAATTCCCCTAATTTTTGGGCAAAATTTCAGAAATTTCCCTTATTTTGGGGCAAAATTAAAGAAATTTTCCTAATTTTGGGGAAAAATTGCAGAAATTCCCCTTATTTTGGGGCATAAATGCAGAAATTCTCTATATTTTGGGGCAAAAATGCTGAAATTCCTCTTATTTTGGAGCAAAAATGCTGAAATTCCAATAATTTTGGGGCAAAAAGGCAGAAATTCCACTTATTTGTGGGCAAAAATTCAGAAATTTCCCTTATTTTGGGGCAAAATTTAGAAATTCCACTAATTTTGGGGCAAAAAGGCAGAAATTCCAATTATTTGGGGGCAAAAATTTAGAAATTTCCCTTTTTTGGGTCAAAAAGGCAGAAAATTCTTCTTTTTTGAGGCAAATTGCAGAAATTTCCTTTATTTGTTTCAAAAAGGCAGAAATTCTTTTTATTTTTGAGGAAAAATGTAGGAAATACTATTATTTTGGTGCAAAATTGCAGAAATTCCCCTAATGTTGGTAAAAAATTGCAGAAATTTCCCTTATTTTGAGGCAAATTGCAGAAATTCCCCTAATTTTTGGGCAAAATTTCAGAAATTTCCCTTATTTTGGGGCAAAATTAAAGAAATTCCCCTAATTTTGGGGAAAAATTGCAGAAATTCCCCTTATTTTGGAGCAAAAATGCAGAAATTTTCTTTAATTCAGGGCAAAAATACAGAAATTCCCCTTATTTTGGGGCAAAAATGCAGAAATTCCCCTTATTTTAGGCCAAAAATACAGAAATTACCCTTATTTTTGGGCAAAAATGCAGAAATTACCCTTAATTAGGGGCTAAAATGCAAAAATTCTTCTTATTTGGGGCCAAAAAGGCAGGAATTTCCCTTATTTTGGGGCAAAAGTATAGAAATTTAAATTATTTTTGATAATATTGCAGAAATTTACCTTATTTTGTGGCAAAAATGAAGAAATTCCTATTATTTTGGAACAAAATTGCAGAAATTTCCCATATTTTGTGGCAAAAATTTTGTAATGCTTCTAATTTTGGTGCAAAAATCAGAAATTCCGTTAATTTTGGGGCAAAAAGACAAAAATTGCCCTTATTGTGGGGCAAAATTAATGAAATTTCATTTTTTTGGGACAAAATTGCAGAAATTTCCCTTATTTTGGAGCAAAATTGCAGAAATTCCCCTTATTTTGGGGCATAAAGGCAGAAATTCTCTTTATTTTGGAGGAAAAGTGTAGGAAATACATTTATTTTGGTGCAAAATTGCAGAAATTCCTCTTATTTTTTGGGAAAAATTGCAGAAATTTCCCATATTTTGAGGCAAAATTGCAGAAATTTCCCTATTTTTTGGGCAAAATTGCAGAAATTTCCCTTATTTTGGTTCAAAATTACAGAAATTCCCCAAATTTTGAGGAAAAATTGCAGAAATTCCCCTTATTTTGGAGCAAAAATGCAGAAATTTTCTTTAATTCAGGGAAAAAATACAGAAATTACCCTGATTTTTTGGCAAAAATGCAGAAATTTCCTTTAATTTGGGGCAAAAATGCAGAAATTCCCCTTATTTGGGGCCAAAAAGGCAGGAATTTTCCTTATTTTGGGGCAAAAGTATAGAAATTTAACTTATTTTAGATTAATATTGCAGAAATTTACCTTATTTTGTGGCAAAAATGAAGAAATTCCCATTATTTTGGAAAAAAATTGCAGAAATTTTCCATATTTTGTGGCAAAAATTCTGCAATGCTTCTAATTTTGGTGCAAAAATCAGAAATTCCATTAATTTTGGGGCAAAAAGACAGAAATTCCCCTTATTGTGGGGCAAAATTAATGAAATTTCCCTTTTTTGGGACAAAATTGCAGAAATTTCCCTTATTTTGGAGCAAAATTGCAGAAATTCCCCTTATTTTGGGGCATAAATGCAGAAATTCTCTATATTTTGGGGCAAAAATGCTGAAATTCCTCTTATTTTGGAGCAAAAATGCTGAAATTCCAATAATTTTGGGGCAAAAAGGCAGAAATTCCAATTATTTGTGGGCAAAAATTCAGAAATTTCCCTTATTTTGGGCAAAATTTAGAAATTCCACTAATTTTGGGGCAAAAAGGCAGAAATTCCAATTATTTGGGGGCAAAAATTTAGAAATTTCCCTTTTTTGGGTCAAAAAGGCAGAAAATTCTTCTTTTTTGAGGCAAATTACAGAAATTTCCTTTATTTGTTTCAAAAAGGCAGAAATTCTTTTTATTTTTGAGGAAAAATGTAGGAAATACTATTATTTTGGTGCAAAATTGCAGAAATTCCCCTAATGTTGGTAAAAAATTGCAGAAATTTCCCTTATTTTGAGGCAAATTGCAGAAATTCCCCTAATTTTTGGGCAAAATTTCAGAAATTTCCCTTATTTTGGGGCAAAATTAAAGAAATTTTCCTAATTTTGGGGAAAAATTGCAGAAATTCCCCTTATTTTGGGGCATAAATGCAGAAATTCTCTATATTTTGGGGCAAAAATGCTGAAATTCCTCTTATTTTGGAGCAAAAATGCTGAAATTCCAATAATTTTGGGGCAAAAAGGCAGAAATTCCACTTATTTGTGGGCAAAAATTCAGAAATTTCCCTTATTTTGGGGCAAAATTTAGAAATTCCACTAATTTTGGGGCAAAAAGGCAGAAATTCCAATTATTTGGGGGCAAAAATTTAGAAATTTCCCTTTTTTGGGTCAAAAAGGCAGAAAATTCTTCTTTTTTGAGGCAAATTGCAGAAATTTCCTTTATTTGTTTCAAAAAGGCAGAAATTCTTTTTATTTTTGAGGAAAAATGTAGGAAATACTATTATTTTGGTGCAAAATTGCAGAAATTCCCCTAATGTTGGTAAAAAATTGCAGAAATTTCCCTTATTTTGAGGCAAATTGCAGAAATTCCCCTAATTTTTGGGCAAAATTTCAGAAATTTCCCTTATTTTGGGGCAAAATTAAAGAAATTCCCCTAATTTTGGGGAAAAATTGCAGAAATTCCCCTTATTTTGGAGCAAAAATGCAGAAATTTTCTTTAATTCAGGGCAAAAATACAGAAATTCCCCTTATTTTGGGGCAAAAATGCAGAAATTCCCCTTATTTTAGTCCAAAAATACAGAAATTACCCTTATTTTTGGGAAAAAATGCAGAAATTACCCTTAATTAGGGGCTAAAATGCAAAAATTCTTCTTATTTGGGGCCAAAAAGGCAGGAATTTCCCTTATTTTGGGGCAAAAGTATAGAAATTTAACTTATTTTTGATAATATTGCAGAAATTTACCTTATTTTGTGGCAAAAATGAAGAAATTCCTATTATTTTGGAACAAAATTGCAGAAATTTCCCATATTTTGTGGCAAAAAATTTGTAATGCTTCTAATTTTGGTGCAAAAATCAGAAATTCCGTTAATTTTGGGGCAAAAAGACAAAAATTGCCCTTATTGTGGGGCAAAATTAATGAAATTTCATTTTTTTGGGACAAAATTGCAGAAATTTCCCTTATTTTGGAGCAAAATTGCAGAAATTCCCCTTATTTTGAGGCATAAAGGCAGAAATTCTCTTTATTTTGGAGGAAAAGTGTAGGAAATACATTTATTTTGGTGCAAAATTGCAGAAATTCCTCTTATTTTTTGGGAAAAATTGCAGAAATTTCCCATATTTTGAGGCAAAATTGCAGAAATTTCCCTATTTTTTGGGCAAAATTGCAGAAATTTCCCTTATTTTGGTTCAAAATTACAGAAATTCCCCAAATTTTGAGGAAAAATTGCAGAAATTCCCCTTATTTTGGAGCAAAAATGCAGAAATTTTCTTTAATTCAGGGAAAAAATACAGAAATTACCCTGATTTTTTGGCAAAAATGCAGAAATTTCCTTTAATTTGGGGCAAAAATGCAGAAATTCCCCTTATTTGGGGCCAAAAAGGCAGGAATTTCCCTTATTTTGGGGCAAAAGTATAGAAATTTAACTTATTTTAGATTAATATTGCAGAAATTTACCTTATTTTGTGGCAAAAATGAAGAAATTCCCATTATTTTGGAAAAAAATTGCAGAAATTTTCCATATTTTGTGGCAAAAATTCTGCAATGCTTCTAATTTTGGTGCAAAAATCAGAAATTCCATTAATTTTGGGGCAAAAAGACAGAAATTCCCCTTATTGTGGGGCAAAATTAATGAAATTTCCCTTTTTTGGGACAAAATTGCAGAAATTTCCCTTATTTTGGAGCAAAATTGCAGAAATTCCCCTTATTTTGGGGCATAAATGCAGAAATTCTCTATATTTTGGGGCAAAAATGCTGAAATTCCTCTTATTTTGGAGCAAAAATGCTGAAATTCCAATAATTTTGGGGCAAAAAGGCAGAAATTCGACTTATTTGTGGGCAAAAATTCAGAAATTTCCCTTATTTTGGGGCAAAATTTAGAAATTCCACTAATTTTGAGGCAAAAAGGCAGAAATTCCAATTATTTGGGGGCAAAAATTTAGAAATTTCCCTTTTTTGGGTCAAAAAGGCAGAAAATTCTTCTTTTTTGAGGCAAATTGCAGAAATTTCCTTTATTTGTTTCAAAAAGGCAGAAATTCTTTTTATTTTTGAGGAAAAATGTAGGAAATACTATTATTTTGGTGCAAAATTGCAGAAATTCCCCAAATGTTGGTAAAAAATTGCAGAAATTTCCCTTATTTTGAGGCAAATTGCAGAAATTCCCCTAATTTTTGGGCAAAATTTCAGGAATTTCCCTTATTTTGGGGCAAAATTAAAGAAATTCCCCTAATTTTGGGGAAAAATTGCAGAAATTCCCCTTATTTTGGGGCATAAATGCAGAAATTCTCTATGTTTTGGGGCAAAAATGCTGAAATTCCTCTTATTTTGGAGCAAAAATGCTGAAATTCCAATAATTTTGGGGCAAAAAGGCAGAAATTCCACTTATTTGTGCGCAAAAATTCAGAAATTTCCCTTATTTTGGGGCAAAATTTAGAAATTCCACTAATTTTGGGGCAAAAAGGCAGAAATTCCAATTATTTGGGGGCAAAAATTTAGAAATTTCCCTTTTTTGGGTCAAAAAGGCAGAAAATTCTTCTTTTTTGAGGCAAATTGCAGAAATTTCCTTTATTTGTTTCAAAAAGGCAGAAATTCTTTTTATTTTTGAGGAAAAATGTAGGAAATACTATTATTTTGGTGCAAAATTGCAGAAATTCCCCTAATGTTGGTAAAAAATTGCAGAAATTTCCCTTATTTTGAGGCAAATTGCAGAAATTCCCCTAATTTTTGGGCAAAATTTCAGAAATTTCCCTTATTTTGGGGCAAAATTAAAGAAATTCCCCTAATTTTGGGGAAAAATTGCAGAAATTCCCCTTATTTTGGAGCAAAAATGCAGAAATTTTCTTTAATTCAGGGCAAAAATACAGAAATTCCCCTTATTTTGGGGCAAAAATGCAGAAATTCCCCTTATTTTAGTCCAAAAATACAGAAATTACCCTTATTTTTGGGAAAAAATGCAGAAATTACCCTTAATTAGGGGCTAAAATGCAAAAATTCTTCTTATTTGGGGCCAAAAAGGCAGGAATTTCCCTTATTTTGGGGCAAAAGTATAGAAATTTAACTTATTTTTGATAATATTGCAGAAATTTACCTTATTTTGTGGCAAAAATGAAGAAATTCCTATTATTTTGGAACAAAATTGCAGAAATTTCCCATATTTTGTGGCAAAAATTTTGTAATGCTTCTAATTTTGGTGCAAAAATCAGAAATTCCGTTAATTTTGGGGCAAAAAGACAAAAATTGCCCTTATTGTGAGGCAAAATTAATGAAATTTCATTTTTTTGGGACAAAATTGCAGAAATTTCCCTTATTTTGGAGCAAAATTGCAGAAATTCCCCTTATTTTGAGGCATAAAGGCAGAAATTCTCTTTATTTTGGAGGAAAAGTGTAGGAAATACATTTATTTTGGTGCAAAATTGCAGAAATTCCTCTTATTTTTTGGGAAAAATTGCAGAAATTTCCCATATTTTGAGGCAAAATTGCAGAAATTTCCCTATTTTTTGGGCAAAATTGCAGAAATTTCCCTTATTTTGGTTCAAAATTACAGAAATTCCCCAAATTTTGAGGAAAAATTGCAGAAATTCCCCTTATTTTGGAGCAAAAATGCAGAAATTTTCTTTAATTCAGGGAAAAAATACAGAAATTACCCTGATTTTTTGGCAAAAATGCAGAAATTTCCTTTAATTTGGGGCAAAAATGCAGAAATTCCCCTTATTTGGGGCCAAAAAGGCAGGAATTTCCCTTATTTTGGGGCAAAAGTATAGAAATTTAACTTATTTTAGATTAATATTGCAGAAATTTACCTTATTTTGTGGCAAAAATGAAGAAATTCCCATTATTTTGGAAAAAAATTGCAGAAATTTTCCATATTTTGTGGCAAAAATTCTGCAATGCTTCTAATTTTGGTGCAAAAATCAGAAATTCCATTAATTTTGGGGCAAAAAGACAGAAATTCCCCTTATTGTGGGGCAAAATTAATGAAATTTCCCTTTTTTGGGACAAAATTGCAGAAATTTCCCTTATTTTGGAGCAAAATTGCAGAAATTCCCCTTATTTTGGGGCATAAATGCAGAAATTCTCTATATTTTGGGGCAAAAATGCTGAAATTCCTCTTATTTTGGAGCAAAAATGCTGAAATTCCAATAATTTTGGGGCAAAAAGGCAGAAATTCGACTTATTTGTGGGCAAAAATTCAGAAATTTCCCTTATTTTGGGGCAAAATTTAGAAATTCCACTAATTTTGAGGCAAAAAGGCAGAAATTCCAATTATTTGGGGGCAAAAATTTAGAAATTTCCCTTTTTTGGGTCAAAAAGGCAGAAAATTCTTCTTTTTTGAGGCAAATTGCAGAAATTTCCTTTATTTGTTTCAAAAAGGCAGAAATTCTTTTTATTTTTGAGGAAAAATGTAGGAAATACTATTATTTTGGTGCAAAATTGCAGAAATTCCCCAAATGTTGGTAAAAAATTGCAGAAATTTCCCTTATTTTGAGGCAAATTGCAGAAATTCCCCTAATTTTTGGGCAAAATTTCAGGAATTTCCCTTATTTTGGGGCAAAATTAAAGAAATTCCCCTAATTTTGGGGAAAAATTGCAGAAATTCCCCTTATTTTGGGGCATAAATGCAGAAATTCTCTATGTTTTGGGGCAAAAATGCTGAAATTCCTCTTATTTTGGAGCAAAAATGCTGAAATTCCAATAATTTTGGGGCAAAAAGGCAGAAATTCCACTTATTTGTGCGCAAAAATTCAGAAATTTCCCTTATTTTGGGGCAAAATTTAGAAATTCCACTAATTTTGGGGCAAAAAGGCAGAAATTCCAATTATTTGGGGGCAAAAATTTAGAAATTTCCCTTTTTTGGGTCAAAAAGGCAGAAAATTCTTCTTTTTTGAGGCAAATTGCAGAAATTTCCTTTATTTGTTTCAAAAAGGCAGAAATTCTTTTTATTTTTGAGGAAAAATGTAGGAAATACTATTATTTTGGTGCAAAATTGCAGAAATTCCCCTAATGTTGGTAAAAAATTGCAGAAATTTCCCTTATTTTGAGGCAAATTGCAGAAATTCCCCTAATTTTTGGGCAAAATTTCAGAAATTTCCCTTATTTTGGGGCAAAATTAAAGAAATTCCCCTAATTTTGGGGAAAAATTGCAGAAATTCCCCTTATTTTGGAGCAAAAATGCAGAAATTTTCTTTAATTCAGGGCAAAAATACAGAAATTCCCCTTATTTTGGGGCAAAAATGCAGAAATTCCCCTTATTTTAGGCCAAAAATACAGAAATTACCCTTATTTTTGGGCAAAAATGCAGAAATTACCCTTAATTAGGGGCTAAAATGCAAAAATTCTTCTTATTTGGGGCCAAAAAGGCAGGAATTTCCCTTATTTTGGGGCAAAAGTATAGAAATTTAACTTATTTTTGATAATATTGCAGAAATTTACCTTATTTTGTGGCAAAAATGAAGAAATTCCTATTATTTTGGAACAAAATTGCAGAAATTTCCCATATTTTGTGGCAAAAATTTTGTAATGCTTCTAATTTTGGTGCAAAAATCAGAAATTCCGTTAATTTTGGGGCAAAAAGACAAAAATTGCCCTTATTGTGGGGCAAAATTAATGAAATTTCATTTTTTTGGGACAAAATTGCAGAAATTTCCCTTATTTTGGAGCAAAATTGCAGAAATTCCCCTTATTTTGGGGCATAAAGGCAGAAATTCTCTTTATTTTGGAGGAAAAGTGTAGGAAATACATTTATTTTGGTGCAAAATTGCAGAAATTCCTCTTATTTTTTGGGAAAAATTGCAGAAATTTCCCATATTTTGAGGCAAAATTGCAGAAATTTCCCTATTTTTTGGGCAAAATTGCAGAAATTTCCCTTATTTTGGTTCAAAATTACAGAAATTCCCCAAATTTTGAGGAAAAATTGCAGAAATTCCCCTTATTTTGGAGCAAAAATGCAGAAATTTTCTTTAATTCAGGGAAAAAATACAGAAATTACCCTGATTTTTTGGCAAAAATGCAGAAATTTCCTTTAATTTGGGGCAAAAATGCAGAAATTCCCCTTATTTGGGGCCAAAAAGGCAGGAATTTCCCTTATTTTGGGGCAAAAGTATAGAAATTTAACTTATTTTAGATTAATATTGCAGAAATTTACCTTATTTTGTGGCAAAAATGAAGAAATTCCCATTATTTTGGAAAAAAATTGCAGAAATTTTCCATATTTTGTGGCAAAAATTCTGCAATGCTTCTAATTTTGGTGCAAAAATCAGAAATTCCATTAATTTTGGGGCAAAAAGACAGAAATTCCCCTTATTGTGGGGCAAAATTAATGAAATTTCCCTTTTTTGGGACAAAATTGCAGAAATTTCCCTTATTTTGGAGCAAAATTGCAGAAATTCCCCTTATTTTGGGCATAAATGCAGAAATTCTCTATGTTTTCGGGCAAAAATGCTGAAATTCCTCTTATTTTGGAGCAAAAATGCTGAAATTCCAATAATTTTGGGGCAAAAAGGCAGAAATTCCAATTATTTGTGGGCAAAAATTCAGAAATTTCCCTTATTTTGGGCAAAATTTAGAAATTCCACTAATTTTGGGGCAAAAAGGCAGAAATTCCAATTATTTGGGGGCAAAAATTTAGAAATTTCCCTTTTTTGGGTCAAAAAGGCAGAAAATTCTTCTTTTTTGAGGCAAATTACAGAAATTTCCTTTATTTGTTTCAAAAAGGCAGAAATTCTTTTTATTTTTGAGGAAAAATGTAGGAAATACTATTATTTTGGTGCAAAATTGCAGAAATTCCCCTAATGTTGGTAAAAAATTGCAGAAATTTCCCTTATTTTGAGGCAAATTGCAGAAATTCCCCTAATTTTTGGGCAAAATTTCAGAAATTTCCCTTATTTTGGGGCAAAATTAAAGAAATTTTCCTAATTTTGGGGAAAAATTGCAGAAATTCCCCTTATTTTGGGGCATAAATGCAGAAATTCTCTATATTTTGGGGCAAAAATGCTGAAATTCCTCTTATTTTGGAGCAAAAATGCTGAAATTCCAATAATTTTGGGGCAAAAAGGCAGAAATTCCACTTATTTGTGGGCAAAAATTCAGAAATTTCCCTTATTTTGGGGCAAAATTTAGAAATTCCACTAATTTTGGGGCAAAAAGGCAGAAATTCCAATTATTTGGGGGCAAAAATTTAGAAATTTCCCTTTTTTGGGTCAAAAAGGCAGAAAATTCTTCTTTTTTGAGGCAAATTGCAGAAATTTCCTTTATTTGTTTCAAAAAGGCAGAAATTCTTTTTATTTTTGAGGAAAAATGTAGGAAATACTATTATTTTGGTGCAAAATTGCAGAAATTCCCCTAATGTTGGTAAAAAATTGCAGAAATTTCCCTTATTTTGAGGCAAATTGCAGAAATTCCCCTAATTTTTGGGCAAAATTTCAGAAATTTCCCTTATTTTGGGGCAAAATTAAAGAAATTCCCCTAATTTTGGGGAAAAATTGCAGAAATTCCCCTTATTTTGGAGCAAAAATGCAGAAATTTTCTTTAATTCAGGGCAAAAATACAGAAATTCCCCTTATTTTGGGGCAAAAATGCAGAAATTCCCCTTATTTTAGGCCAAAAATACAGAAATTACCCTTATTTTTGGGCAAAAATGCAGAAATTACCCTTAATTAGGGGCTAAAATGCAAAAATTCTTCTTATTTGGGGCCAAAAAGGCAGGAATTTCCCTTATTTTGGGGCAAAAGTATAGAAATTTAACTTATTTTTGATAATATTGCAGAAATTTACCTTATTTTGTGGCAAAAATGAAGAAATTCCTATTATTTTGGAACAAAATTGCAGAAATTTCCCATATTTTGTGGCAAAAATTTTGTAATGCTTCTAATTTTGGTGCAAAAATCAGAAATTCCGTTAATTTTGGGGCAAAAAGACAAAAATTGCCCTTATTGTGGGGCAAAATTAATGAAATTTCATTTTTTTGGGACAAAATTGCAGAAATTTCCCTTATTTTGGAGCAAAATTGCAGAAATTCCCCTTATTTTGGGGCATAAAGGCAGAAATTCTCTTTATTTTGGAGGAAAAGTGTAGGAAATACATTTATTTTGGTGCAAAATTGCAGAAATTCCTCTTATTTTTTGGGAAAAATTGCAGAAATTTCCCATATTTTGAGGCAAAATTGCAGAAATTTCCCTATTTTTTGGGCAAAATTGCAGAAATTTCCCTTATTTTGGTTCAAAATTACAGAAATTCCCCAAATTTTGAGGAAAAATTGCAGAAATTCCCCTTTTTTTGGAGCAAAAATGCAGAAATTTTCTTTAATTCAGGGAAAAAATACAGAAATTACCCTGATTTTTTGGCAAAAATGCAGAAATTTCCTTTAATTTGGGGCAAAAATGCAGAAATTCCCCTTATTTGGGGCCAAAAAGGCAGCAATTTCCCTTATTTTGGGGCAAAAGTATAGAAATTTAACTTATTTTAGATTAATATTGCAGAAATTTACCTTATTTTGTGGCAAAAATGAAGAAATTCCCATTATTTTGGAAAAAAATTGCAGAAATTTTCCATATTTTGTGGCAAAAATTCTGCAATGCTTCTAATTTTGGTGCAAAAATCAGAAATTCCATTAATTTTGGGGCAAAAAGACAGAAATTCCCCTTATTGTGGGGCAAAATTAATGAAATTTCCCTTTTTTGGGACAAAATTGCAGAAATTTCCCTTATTTTGGAGCAAAATTGCAGAAATTCCCCTTATTTTGGGGCATAAATGCAGAAATTCTCTATATTTTGGGGCAAAAATGCTGAAATTCCTCTTATTTTGGAGCAAAAATGCTGAAATTCCAATAATTTTGGGGCAAAAAGGCAGAAATTCGACTTATTTGTGGGCAAAAATTCAGAAATTTCCCTTATTTTGGGGCAAAATTTAGAAATTCCACTAATTTTGAGGCAAAAAGGCAGAAATTCCAATTATTTGGGGGCAAAAATTTAGAAATTTCCCTTTTTTGGGTCAAAAAGGCAGAAAATTCTTCTTTTTTGAGGCAAATTGCAGAAATTTCCTTTATTTGTTTCAAAAAGGCAGAAATTCTTTTTATTTTTGAGGAAAAATGTAGGAAATACTATTATTTTGGTGCAAAATTGCAGAAATTCCCCAAATGTTGGTAAAAAATTGCAGAAATTTCCCTTATTTTGAGGCAAATTGCAGAAATTCCCCTAATTTTTGGGCAAAATTTCAGGAATTTCCCTTATTTTGGGGCAAAATTAAGGAAATTCCCCTAATTTTGGGGAAAAATTGCAGAAATTCCCCTTATTTTGGGGCATAAATGCAGAAATTCTCTATGTTTTGGGGCAAAAATGCTGAAATTCCTCTTATTTTGGAGCAAAAATGCTGAAATTCCAATAATTTTGGGGCAAAAAGGCAGAAATTCCACTTATTTGTGGGCAAAAATTCAGAAATTTCCCTTATTTTGGGGCAAAATTTAGAAATTCCACTAATTTTGGGGCAAAAAGGCAGAAATTCCAATTATTTGGGGGCAAAAATTTAGAAATTTCCCTTTTTTGGTTCAAAAAGGCAGAAAATTCTTTTTTTTTTGAGGCAAATTGCAGAAATTTCCTTTATTTGTTTCAAAAAGACAGAAATTCGTTTTATTTTTGAGGAAAAATGTAGGAAATACTATTATTTTGGTGCAAAATTGCAGAAATTCCCCTAATGTTGGTAAAAAATTGCAGAAATTTCCCTTATTTTGAGGCAAATTGCAGAAATTCCCCTAATTTTTGGGCAAAATTTCAGAAATTTCCCTTATTTTGGGGCAAAATTAAAGAAATTCCCCTAATTTTGGGGAAAAATTGCAGAAATTCCCCTTATTTTGGAGCAAAAATGCAGAAATTTTCTTTAATTCAGGGCAAAAATACAGAAATTCCCCTTATTTTGGGGCAAAAATGCAGAAATTCCCCTTATTTTAGGCCAAAAATACAGAAATTACCCTTATTTTTGGGCAAAAATGCAGAAATTACCCTTAATTAGGGGCTAAAATGCAAAAATTCTTTTTATTTGGGGCCAAAAAGGCAGGAATTTCCCTTATTTTGGGGCAAAAGTATAGAAATTTAACTTATTTTTGATAATATTGCAGAAATTTACCTTATTTTGTGGCAAAAATGAAGAAATTCCTATTATTTTGGAACAAAATTGGAGAAATTTCCCATATTTTGTGGCAAAAATTTTGTAATGCTTCTAATTTTGGTGCAAAAATCAGAAATTCCGTTAATTTTAGGGCAAAAAGACAAAAATTGCCCTTATTGTGGGGCAAAATTAATGAAATTTCATTTTTTTGGGACAAAATTGCAGAAATTTCCCTTATTTTGGAGCAAAATTGCAGATATTCCCCTTATTTTGGGGCATAAAGGCAGAAATTCTCTTTATTTTGGAGGAAAAGTGTAGGAAATACCTTTATTTTGGTGCAAAATTGCAGAAATTCCCCTTATTTTTTGGGAAAAATTGCAGAAATTTCCCATATTTTGAGGCAAAATTGCAGAAATTTCCCTATTTTTTGGGCAAAATTGCAGAAATTTCCCTATTTTTTGGGCAAAATTGCAGAAATTTCCCTTATTTTGGTTCAAAATTACAGAAATTCCCCAAATTTTGAGGAAAAATTGCAGAAATTCCCCTTATTTTGGAGCAAAAATGCAGAAATTTTCTTTAATTCAGGGAAAAAATACAGAAATTACCCTGATTTTTGGGCAAAAATGCAGAAATTTCCTTTAATTTGGGGCAAAAATGCAGAAATTCCCCTTATTTGGCGCCAAAAAGGCAGGAATTTCCCTTATTTTGGGGCAAAAGTATAGAAATTTAACTTATTTTAGGATAATATTGCAGAAATTTACCTTATTTTGTGGCAAAAATGAAGAAATTCCCATTATTTTGGAACAAAATTGCAGAAATTTTCCATATTTTGTGGCAAAAATTCTGTAATGCTTCTAATTTTGGTGCAAAAATCAGAAATTCCATTAATTTTGGGGCAAAAAGACAGAAATTCCCCTTATTGTGGGGCAAAATTAATGAAATTTCCCTTTTTGGGACAAAATTGCAGAAATTTCCCTTATTTTGGAGCAAAATTGCAGAAATTCCCCTTATTTTGGGGCATAAATGCAGAAATTCTCTATATTTTGGGGCAAAAATGCTGAAATTCCTGTTATTTTGGAGCAAAAATGCTGAAATTCCAATAATTTTGGGGCATAAAGGCAGAAATTCCACTTATTTGTGGGCAAAAATTCAGAAATTTCCCTTATTTTGGGGCAAAATTTAGAAATTCCACTAATTTTGGGGCAAAAAGGCAGAAATTCCAATTATTTGGGGGCAAAAATTTAGAAATTTCCCTTTTTGGGGTCAAAAAGGCAGAAAATTCTTCTTTTTTGAATCAAATTGCAGAAATTTCCTTTATTTGTTTCAAAAGGCAGAAATTCTTTTTATTTTTGAGGAAAAATGTAGGAAATACTATTATTTTGGTGCAAAATTGCAGAAATTCCCCTAATGTTGGTAAAAAATTGCAGAAATTTCCCTTATTTTGAGGCAAATTGCAGAAATTCCCCTAATTTTTGAGCAAAATTTCAGAAATTTCCCTTATTTTGGGGCAAAATTAAAGAAATTCCCCTAATTTTGGGGAAAAATTGCAGAAATTCCCCTTATTTTGGGGCATAAATGCAGAAATTCTCTATATTTTGGGGCAAAAATGCTGAAATCCCTCTTATTTTGGAGCAAAAATGCTGAAATTCCAATAATTTTGGGGCAAAAATGCAGAAATTTCACTTATTTGTGGGCAAAAATTCAGAAATTTCCCTTATTTTGGGGCAAAATTTAGAAATTCCACTAATTTTGGGGCAAAAAGGCAGAAATTCCAATTATTTGGGGGAAAAAATTTAGAAATTTCCCTTTTTTGGGTCAAAAAGGCAGAAAATTCTTCTTTTTTGAGGCAAATTGCAGAAATTTCCTTTATTTGTTTCAAAAAGGCAGAAATTCTTTTTATTTTTGAGGAAAAATGTAGGAAATACTATTATTTTGGTGCAAAATTGCAGAAATTCCCCTAATGTTGGTAAAAAATTGCAGAAATTTCCCTTATTTTGAGGCAAATTGCAGAAATTCCCCTAATTTTTGGGCAAAATTTCAGAAATTTCCCTTATTTTGGGGCAAAATTAAAGAAATTCCCCTAATTTTGGGGAAAAATTGCAGAAATTCCCCTTATTTTGGAGCAAAAATGCAGAAATTTTCTTTAATTAAGGGCAAAAATACAGAAATTCCCCTTATTTTGGGGCAAAAATGCAGAAATTCCCCTTATTTTAGGCCAAAAAAACAGAAATTACCTTTATTTTTGGGCAAAAATGCAGAAATTACCCTTAATTAGGGGCTAAAATGCAAAAAATTCTTCTTATTTGGGGCCAAAAAGGCAGGAATTTCCCTTATTTTGGGGCAAAAGTATAGAAATTTAACTTATTTTTGATAATATTGCAGAAATTTACCTTATTTTGTGGCAAAAATGAAGAAATTCCTATTATTTTGGAACAAAATTGCAGAAATTTCCCATATTTTGTGGCAAAAATTTTGTAATGCTTCTAATTTTGGTGCAAAAATCAGAAATTCCGTTAATTTTAGGGCAAAAAGACAAAAATTGTCCTTATTGTGGGGCAAAATTAATGAAATTTCATTTTTTTGGGACAAAATTGCAGAAATTTCCCTTATTTTGGAGCAAAATTGCAGAAATTCCCCTTATTTTGGGGCATAAAGGCAGAAATTCTCTTTATTTTGGAGGAAAAGTGTAGGAAATATCTTTATTTTGGTGCAAAATTGCAGAAATTCCCCTTATTTTTTGGGAAAAATTGCAGAAATTTCCCATATTTTGAGGCAAAATTGCAGAAATTTCCCTATTTTTTGGGCAAAATTGCAGAAATTTCCCTTATTTTGGTTCATAATTACAGAAATTCCCCAAATTTTGAGGAAAAATTGCAGAAATTTCCCATATTTTGAGGCAAAATTGCAGAAATTTCCCTATTTTTTGGGCAAAATTGCAGAAATTTCCCTTATTTTGGTTCAAAATTACAGAAATTCCCCAAATTTTGAGGAAAAATTGCAGAAATTCCCCTTATTTTGGAGCAAAAATGCAGAAATTTTCTTTAATTCAGGGCAAAAATGCAGAAATTTCCCTTATTTTGGGGCAAAAGTATAGAAATTTAAATTATTTTAGGATAATATTGCAGAAATTTACCTTATTTTGTGGCAAAAATGAAGAAATTCCCATTATTTTGGAACAAAATTGCAGAAATTTTCCATATTTTGTGGCAAAAATTCTGTAATGCTTCTAATTTTGGGGCAAAAAGACAGAAATTCCCCTTATTGTGGGGCAAAATTAATGAAATTTCCCTTTTTTGGGACAAAATTGCAGAAATTTCTCTTATTTTGGAGCAAAATTGCAGAAATTCCCCTTATTTTGGGGCATAAATGCAGAAATTCTCTATATTTTGGGGCAAAAATGCTGAAATTCCTCTTATTTTGGAGCAAAAATGCTGAAATTCCAATAATTTTGGGGCAAAAAGGCAGAAATTCCACTTATTTGTGCGCAAAAATTCAGAAATTTCCCTTATTTTGGGGCAAAATTTAGAAATTCCACTAATTTTGGGGCAAAAAGGCAGAAATTCCAATTATTTGGGGGCAAAAATTTAGAAATTTCCCTTTTTTGGGTCAAAAAGGCAGAAAATTCTTCTTTTTTGAGGCAAATTGCAGAAATTTCCTTTATTTGTTTCAAAAAGGCAGAAATTCTTTTTATTTTTGAGGAAAAATGTAGGAAATACTATTATTTTGGTGCAAAATTGCAGAAATTCCCCTTATTTTGGGGCATAAAGGCAGAAATTCTCTTTATTTTGGAGGAAAAGTGTAGGAAATACCTTTATTTTGGTGCAAAATTGCGGAAATTCCCCTTATTTTTTGGGAAAAATTGCAGAAATTTCCCATATTTTGAGGCAAAATTGCAGAAATTTCCCTATTTTTTGGGCAAAATTGCAGAAATTTCCCTTATTTTGGTTCATAATTACAGAAATTCCCCAAATTTTGAGGAAAAATTGCAGAAATTTCCCATATTTTGAGGCAAAATTGCAGAAATTTCCATATTTTTTGGGCAAAATTGCAGAAATTTCCCTTATTTTGGTTCAAAATTACAGAAATTCCCCAAATTTTGAGGAAAAATTGCAGAAATTCCCCTTATTTTGGAGCAAAAATGCAGAAATTTTCTTTAATTCAGGGCAAAAATGCAGAAATTTCCCTTATTTTGGGGCAAAAGTATAGAAATTTAAATTATTTTAGGATAATATTGCAGAAATTTACCTTATTTTGTGGCAAAAATGAAGAAATTCCCATTATTTTGGAACAAAATTGCAGAAATTTTCCATATTTTGTGGCAAAAATTCTGTAATGCTTCTAATTTTGGGGCAAAAAGACAGAAATTCCCCTTATTGTGGGGCAAAATTAATGAAATTTCCCTTTTTTGGGACAAAATTGCAGAAATTTCCCTTATTTTGGAGCAAAATTGCAGAAATTCCCCTTATTTTGGGGCATAAATGCAGAAATTCTCTATATTTTGGGGCAAAAATGCTGAAATTCCTCTTATTTTGGAGCAAAAATGCTGAAATTCCAATAATTTTGGGGCAAAAAGGCAGAAATTCCACTTATTTGTGGGCAAAAATTCAGAAATTTCCCTTATTTTGGGGTAAAATTTAGAAATTCCACTAATTTTGGGGCAAAAAGGCAGAAATTCCAATTATTTGGGGGCAAAAATTTAGAAATTTCCCTTTTTTGGTTCAAAAAGGCAGAAAATTCTTCTTTTTTGAGGCAAATTGCAGAAATTTCCTTTATTTGTTTCAAAAAGGCAGAAATTCTTTTTATTTTTGAGGAAAAATGTAGGAAATACTATTATTTTGGTGCAAAATTGCAGAAATTCCCCTTATTTTGGGGCATAAAGGCAGAAATTCTCTTTATTTTGGAGGAAAAGTGTAGGAAATACCTTTATTTTGGTGCAAAATTGCGGAAATTCCCCTTATTTTTTGGGAAAAATTGCAGAAATTTCCCATATTTTGACGCAAAATTGCAGAAATTTCCCTATTTTTTGGGCAAAATTGCAGAAATTTCCCTTATTTTGGTTCAAAATTACAGAAATTCCCCAAATTTTGAGGAAAAATTGCAGAAATTTCCCATATTTTGAGGCAAAATTGCAGAAATTTCCCTATTTTTTGGGCAAAATTGCAGAAATTTCCCTTATTTTGGTTCAAAATTACAGAAATTCCCCAAATTTTGAGGAAAAATTGCAGAAATTCCCCTTATTTTGGAGCAAAAATGCAGAAATTTTCTTTAATTCAGGGCAAAAATGCAGAAATTTCCCTTATTTTGGGGCAAAAGTATAGAAATTTAAATTATTTTAGGATAATATTGCAGAAATTTACCTTATTTTGTGGCAAAAATGAAGAAATTCCCATTATTTTGGAACAAAATTGCAGAAATTTTCCATATTTTGTGGCAAAAATTCTGTAATGCTTCTAATTTTGGGGCAAAAAGACAGAAATTCCCCTTATTGTGGGGCAAAATTAATGAAATTTCCCTTTTTTGGGACAAAATTGCAGATATTTCCCTTATTTTGGAGCAAAATTGCAGAAATTCCCCTTATTTTGGGGCATAAATGCAGAAATTCTCTATATTTTGGGGCAAAAATGCAGAAATTCCTCTTATTTTGGAGCAAAAATGCTGAAATTCCAATAATTTTGGGGCAAAAAGGCAGAAATTCCACTTATTTGTGGGCAAAAATTCAGAAATTTCCCTTATTTTGGGGCAAAATTTAGAAATTCCACTAATTTTGGGGCAAAAAGGCAGAAATTCCAATTTGGGGGCAAAAATTTAGAAATTTCCCTTTTTTGGGTCAAAAAGGCAGAAAATTCTTCTTTTTTGAGGCAAATTGCAGAAATTTCCTTTATTTGTTTCAAAAAGGCAGAAATTCTTTTTATTTTTGAGGAAAAATGTAGGAAATACTATTATTTTGGTGCAAAATTGCAGAAATTCCCCTAATGTTGGTAAAAAATTGCAGAAATTTCCCTTATTTTGAGGCAAATTGCAGAAATTCCCCTAATTTTTGGGCAAAATTTCAGAAATTTCCCTTATTTTGGGGCAAAATTAAAGAAATTCCCCTAATTTTGGGGAAAAATTGCAGAAATTCCCCTTATTTTGGGGCATAAATGCAGAAATTCTCTAAATTTTGGGGCAAAAATGCTGAAATTCCTCTTATTTTGGAGCAAAAATGCTGAAATTCCAATAATTTTGGGGCAAAAAGGCAGAAATTCCATTTATTTGTGGGCAAAAATTCAGAAATTTCCCTTATTTTGGGGCAAAATATAGAAATTCCACTAATTTTGGGGCAAAAAGGCAGAAATTCCAATTATTTGGGGGCAAAAATTTAGAAATTTCCCTTTTTTGGGTCAAAAAGGCAGAAAATTCTTCTTTTTTGAGGCAAATTGCAGAAATTTCCTTTATTTGTTTCAAAAGGCAGAAATTCTTTTTATTTTTGAGGAAAAATGTAGGAAATACTATTATTTTGGTGCAAAATTGCAGAAATTCCCCTAATGTTGGTAAAAAATTGCAGAAATTTCCCTTATTTTGAGGCAAATTGCAGAAATTCCCCTAATTTTTGGGCAAAATTTCAGAAATTTCCCTTATTTTGGGGCACAATTAAAGAAATTTTCCTAATTTTGGGGAAAAATTGCAGAAATTCCCCTTATTTTGGAGCAAAAATGCAGAAATTTTCTTTAATTCAGGGCAAAAATACAGAAATTCCTCTTATTTTGGGGCAAAAATGCAGAAATTCCCCTTATTTTAGGCCAAAAATACAGAAATTACCCTTATTTTTGGGCAAAAATGCAGAAATTACCCTTAATTAGGGGCTAAAATGCAAAAATTCTTCTTATTTGGGGCCAAAAAGGCAGGAATTTCCATTATTTTGGGGCAAAAGTATAGAAATTTAACTTATTTTTGATAATATTGCAGAAATTTACCTTATTTTGTGGCAAAAATGAAGAAATTCCTATTATTTTGGAACAAAATTGCAGAAATTTCCCATATTTTGTGGCAAAAATTTTGTAATGCTTCTAATTTTGGTGCAAAATTCAGAAATTCCGTTAATTTTGGGGCAAAAAGACAAAAATTGCCCTTATTGGTGGGCAAAATTAGTGAAATTTTATTTTTTTGGGACAAAATTGCAGAAATTTCCCTTATTTTGGAGCAAAATTGCAGAAATTCCCCTTATTTTGAGGTATAAAGGCAGAAATTCTCTTTATTTTGGAGGAAAAGTGTAGGAAATACCATTATTTTGATGCAAAATTGCAGAAATTCCCCTTATTTTTTAGGAAAAATTGCAGAAATTTCCCATATTTTGAGGCAAAATTGCAGAAATTTCCCTATTTTTTGGGCAAAATTGCAGAAATTTCCCTTATTTTGGTTCAAAATTACAGTAATTCCACAAATTTTGGGGAAAAATTGCAGAAATTCCCCTTATTTTGGAGCAAAAATGCAGAAATTTTCTTTATTTCAGGGAAATAATACAGGAATTACCCTGATTTTTGGGCAAAAATGCAGAAATTTCCTTTAATTTGGGGCAAAAATGCAGAAATTCCCTTTATTTGGGGCCAAAAAGGCAGGAATTTCCCTTATTTTGGGGCAAAAGTATAGAAATTTAACTTATTTTAGGATAATATTGCAGAAATTTACCTTATTTTGTGGCAAAAATGAAGAAATTCCCATTATTTTGGAACAAAATTGCAGAAATTTTCTATATTTTGTGGCAAAAATTCTGTAATGCTTCTAATTTTGGGGAAAAAATCAGAAATTCCGTTAATTTTGGGGCAAAAAGACAGAAATTCCCCTTATTGTGGGGCAAAATTAATGAAATTTCCCTTTTTTGGGACAAAATTGCAGAAATTTCCCTTATTTTTGAGCAAAATTGCAGAAATTCCCCTTATTTTGGGGGCATAAATGCAGAAATTCTCTATATTTTGGGGCAAAAATGCTGAAATCCTCTTATTTTGGAGCAAAAATGCTGAAATTCCAATAATTTTGGGGCAAAAAAGCAGAAATTCCACTTATTTGTGGGCAAAAATTCAGAAATTTCCCTTATTTTGGGGCAAAATTTAGAAATTCCACTAATTTTGGGGCAAAAAGGCAGAAATTCCAATTATTTGGGGGCAAAAATTTAGAAATTTCCCTTTTTTGGGTCAAAAAGGCAGAAAATTCTTTTTTTTTTTGAGGCAAATTGCAGAAATTTCCTTTATTTGTTTCAAAAAGGCAGAAATTCTTTTTATTTTTGTGGAAAAATGTAGGAAATACTATTATTTTGGTGCAAAATTGCAGAAATTCCCCTAATGTTGGTAAAAAATTGCAGAAATTTCCCTTATTTTGAGGCAAATTGCAGAAATTCCCCTAATTTTTGGGCAAAATTTCAGAAATTTTCCTTATTTTGGGGCAAAATTAAGGAAATTCCCCTAATTTTGGGGAAAAATTGCAGAAATTCCCCTTATTTTGGAGCAAAAATGCAGAAATTTTCTTTAATTCAGGGCAAAAATACAGAAATTCCCCTTATTTTGGGGCAAAAATGCAGAAATTCCCCTTATTTTAGGCCAAAAATACAGAAATTACCCTTATTTTTGGGCAAAAATGCAGAAATTACCCTTAATTAGGGGCTAAAATGCAAAAATTCTTCTTATTTGGGGACAAAAAGGCAGGAATTTCCCTTATTTTGGGGCAAAAGTATAGAAATTTAACTTATTTTTGATAATATTGCAGAAATTTACCTTATTTTGTGGCAAAAATGAAGAAATTCCTATTATTTTGGAACAAAATTGCAGAAATTTCCCATATGTTGTGGCAAAAATTTTGTAATGCTTCTAATTTTGGTACAAAAATCAGAAATTCCGTTAATTTTAGGGCAAAAAGACAAAAATTGCCCTTATAGTGGTGCAAAATTAATGAAATTTCATTTTTTTGATACAAAATTGCAGAAATTTCCCTTATTTTGGAGCAAAATTGCAGAAATTCCCCTTATTTTGGGGCATAAAGGCAGAAATTCTCTTTATTTTGGAGGAAAAGTGTAGGAAATACCTTTATTTTGGTGCAAAATTGCAGAAATTCCCCTTATTTTTTGGGAAAAATTGCAGAAATTTCCCATATTTTGAGGCAAAATTGCAGAAATTTCCCTATTTTTTGGGCAAAATTGCAGAAATTTCCCTTATTTTGGTTCAAAATTACAGAAATTCCCCAAATTTTGAGTAAAAATTGCAGAAATTTCCCTATTATTTGGGCAAAATTGCAGAAATTTCCAATATTTTGGTTCAAAATTACAGAAATTCCCCAAATTTTGAGGAAAAATTGCAGAAATTCCCCTTATTTTGGAGCAAAAATGCAGAAATTTTCTTTAATTCAGGGCAAAAATACAGAAATTCCCCTTATTTTGGGGCAAAAATGCAGAAATTCCCCTTATTTTTAGCCAAAAATACAGAAATTACCCTTATTTTTGGGCAAAAATGCAGAAATTTCCCTTATTTTGGGGCAAAAATATAGAAATTTAAATTATTTTAGGATAATATTGCAGAAATTTTCCTTATTTTGTGGCAAAAATGAAGAAATTCCCATTATTTTGGAACAAAATTGCAGAAATTTTCCATATTTTGTGGCAAAAATTCTGTAATGCTTCTAATTTTGGGGCCAAAAGACAGAAATTCCCCTTATTGTGGGGCAAAATTAATGAAATTTCCCTTTTTTGAGACAAAATTGCAGAAATTTCACTTATTTTGGAGCAAAATTGCAGAAATTCCCCTTATTTTGGGGCATAAATGCAGAAATTCTCTATATTTTGGGGCAAAAATGCTGAAATTCCTCTTATTTTGGAGCAAAAATGCTGAAATTCCAATAATTTTGGGGCAAAAAGGCAGAAATTCCACTTATTTGTGGGCAAAAATTCAGAAATTTCCCTTATTTTGGGGCAAAATTTAGAAATTCCACTAATTTTGGGGCAAAAAGGCAGAAATTCCAATTATTTGGGGGCAAAAATTTAGAAATTTCCCTTTTTTGGGTCAAAAAGGCAGAAAATTCTTCTATTTTGAGGCAAATTGCAGAAATTTCCTTTATTTGTTTCAAAAAGGCAGAAATTCTTTTTATTTTTGAGGAAAAATGTAGGAAATACTATTATTTTGGTGCAAAATTGCAGAAATTCCCCTAATGTTGGTAAAAAATTGCAGAAATTTCCCTTATTTTGAGGCAAATTGCAGAAATTCCCCTAATTTTTGGGCAAAATTTCAGAAATTTCCCTTATTTTGGGGCAAAATTAAAGAAATTCCCCTAATTTGGGGGAAAAATTGCAGAAATTCCCCTTATTTTGGAGCAAAAATGCAGAAATTTTCTTTAATTCAGGGCAAAAATACAGAAATTCCCCTTATTTTGGGGCAAAAATGCAGAAATTCCCCTTATTTTAGGCCAAAAATACAGAAATTACCCTTATTTTTGGGCAAAAATGCAGAAATTACCCTTAATTAGGGGCTAAAATGCAAAAATTCTTCTTATTTGGGGCCAAAAAGGCAGGAATTTCCCTTATTTTGGGGCAAAAGTATAGAAATTTAACTTATTTTTGATAATATTGCAGAAATTTACCTTATTTTGTGGCAAAAATGAAGAAATTCCTATTATTTTGGAACAAAATTGCAGAAATTTCCCATATTTTGTGGCAAAAATTTTGTAATGCTTCTAATTTTGGTGCAAAAATCAGAAATTCCGTTAATTTTAGGGCAAAAAGACAAAAATTGCCCTTATTGTGGGGCAAAATTAATGAAATTTCATTTTTTTGGGACAAAATTGCAGAAATTTCCCTTATTTTGGAGCAAAATTGCAGAAATTCCCCTTATTTTGGGGCATAAAGGCAGAAATTCTCTTTATTTTGGAGGAAAAGTGTAGGAAATACCTTTATTTTGGTGCAAAATTGCAGAAATTCCCCTTATTTTTTGGGAAAAATTGCAGAAATTTCCCATATTTTGAGGCAAAATTGCAGAAATTTCCCTATTTTTTGGGCAAAATTGCAGAAATTTCCCTTATTTTGGTTCAAAATTACAGAAATTCCCCAAATTTTGAGGAAAAATTGCAGAAATTTCCCATAATTTGAGGCAAAATTGCAGAAATTTCCCTATTTTTTGGGCAAAATTGCAGAAATTTCCCTTATTTTGGTTCAAAATCACAGAAATTCCCCAAATTTTGAGGAAAAATTGCAGAAATTCCCCTTATTTTGGAGCAAAAATGCAGAAATTTTCTTTAATTCAAGGCAAAAATACAGAAATTCCCCTTATTTTGGGGCAAAAATGCAGAAATTCCTCTTATTTTTAGCCAAAAATAGAGAAATTACCCTTATTTTTGGGCAAAAATGCAGAAATTTCCCTTATTTTGGGGCAAAAGTATAGAAATTTAAATTATTTTAGGATAATATTGCAGAAATTTACCTTATTTTGTGGCAAAAATGAAGAAATTCCCATTATTTTGGAACAAAATTGCAGAAATTTTCCATATTTTGTGGCAAAAATTCTGTAATGCTTCTAATTTTGGGGCAAAAAGACAGAAATTCCCCTTATTGTGGGGCAAAATTAATGAAATTTCCCTTTTTTGGGACAAAATTGCAGAAATTTCCCTTATTTTGGAGCAAAATATCAGAAATTCCCCTTATTTTGGGGCATAAATGCAGAAATTCTCTATATTTTGGGGCAAAAATGCTGAAATTCCTCTTATTTTGGAGCAAAAATGCTGAAATTCCAATAATTTTGGGGCAAAAAGGCAGAAATTCCACTTATTTGTGGGCAAAAATTCAGAAATTTCTTTTATTTTGGGGCAAAATTTAGAAATTCCACTAATTTTGGGGCAAAAAGGCAGAAATTCCAATTATTTGGGGGCAAAAATTTAGAAATTTCCCTTTTTTGGGTCAAAAAGGCAGAAAATTCTTCTTTTTTGAGGCAAATTGCAGAAATTTCCTTTATTTGTTTCAAAAAGGCAGAAATTCTTTTTATTTTTGAGGAAAAATGTAGGAAATACTATTATTTTGGTGCAAAATTGCAGAAATTCCACTAATGTTGGTAAAAAATTGCAGAAATTTCCCTTATTTTGAGGCAAATTGCAGAAATTCCCCTAATTTTTGGGCAAAATTTCAGAAATTTCCCTTATTTTGGGGCAAAATTAAAGAAATTCCCCTAATTTTGGGGAAAAATTGCAGAAATTCCCCTTATTTTGGAGCAAAAATGCAGAAATTTTCTTTAATTCAGGGCAAAAATACAGAAATTCCCCTTATTTTGGGGCAAAAATGCAGAAATTCCCCTTATTTTAGGCCAAAAATACAGAAATTACCCTTATTTTTGGGCAAAAATGCAGAAATTACCCTTAATTAGGGGCTAAAATGCAAAAATTCTTCTTATTTGGGGCCAAAAAGGCAGGAATTTCCATTATTTTGGGGCAAAAGTATAGAAATTTAACTTATTTTTGATAATATTGCAGAAATTTACCTTATTTTGTGGCAAAAATGAAGAAATTCCTATTATTTTGGAACAAAATTGCAGAAATTTCCCATATTTTGTGGCAAAAATTTTGTAATGCTTCTAATTTTGGTGCAAAAATCAGAAATTCCGTTAATTTTAGGGCAAAAAGACAAAAATTGCCCTTATTGTGGGGCAAAATTAATGAAATTTCATTTTTTTGGGACAAAATTGCAGAAATTTCCCTTATTTTGGAGCAAAATTGCAGAAATTCCCCTTATTTTGGGGCATAAAGGCAGAAATTCTCTTTATTTTGGAGGAAAAGTGTAGGAAATACCTTTATTTTGGTGCAAAATTGCAGAAATTCCCCTTATTTTTTGGGAAAAATTGCAGAAATTTCCCATATTTTGAGGCAAAATTGCAGAAATTTCCCTATTTTTTGGGCAAAATTGCAGAAATTTCCCTTATTTTGGTTCAAAATTACAGAAATTCCCCAAATTTTGAGGAAAAATTGCAGAAATTTCCCATATTTTGAGGCAAAATTGCAGAAATTTCCCTATTTTTTGGGCAAAATTGCAGAAATTTCCCTTATTTTGGTTCAAAATTTCAGAAATTCCCCAAATTTTGAGGAAAAATTGCAGAAATTCCCCTTATTTTGGAGCAAAAATGCAGAAATTTCCTTTAATTCAGGGCAAAAATACAGAAATTCCCCTTATTTTGGGGCAAAAATGCAGAAATTCCCCTTATTTTTAGCCAAAAATACAGAAATTACCCTTATTTTTGGGCAAAAATGCAGAAATTTCCCTTATTTTGGGGCAAAAGTATAGAAATTTAAATTATTTTAGGATAATATTGCAGAAATTTACCTTATTTTGTGGCAAAAATGAAGAAATTCCCATTATTTTGGAACAAAATTGCAGAAATTTTCCATATTTTGTGGCAAAAATTCTGTAATGCTTCTAATTTTGGGGCAAAAAGACAGAAATTCCCCTTATTGTGGGGCAAAATTAATGAAATTTCCCTTTTTTGGGACAAAATTGCAGAAATTTCCCTTATTTTGGAGCAAAATTGCAGAAATTCCCCTTATTTGGGGCATAAATGCAGAAATTCTCTATATTTTGGGGCAAAAATGCTGAAATCCCTCTTATTTTGGAGCAAAAATGCTGAAATTCCAATAATTTTGGGGCAAAAATGCAGAAATTTCACTTATTTGTGGGCAAAAATTCAGAAATTTCCCTTATTTTGGGGCAAAATTTAGAAATTCCACTAATTTTGGGGCAAAAAGGCAGAAATTCCAATTATTTGGGGGCAAAAATTTAGAAATTTCCCTTTTTTGGGTCAAAAAGGCAGAAAATTCTTCTTTTTTGAGGCAAATTGCAGAAATTTCCTTTATTTGTTTCAAAAAGGCAGAAATTCTTTTTATTTTTGAGGAAAAATGTAGGAAATACTATTATTTTGGTGCAAAATTGCAGAAATTCCCCTAATGTTGGTAAAAAATTGCAGAAATTTCCCTTATTTTGAGGCAAATTGCAGAAATTCCCCTAATTTTTGGGCAAAATTTCAGAAATTTCCCTTATTTTGGGGCAAAATTAAAGAAATTCCCCTAATTTTGGGGAAAAATTGCAGAAATTCCCCTTATTTTGGAGCAAAAATGCAGAAATTTTCTTTAATTAAGGGCAAAAATACAGAAATTCCCCTTATTTTGGGGCAAAAATGCAGAAATTCCCCTTATTTTAGGCCAAAAAAACAGAAATTACCTTTATTTTTGGGCAAAAATGCAGAAATTACCCTTAATTAGGGGCTAAAATGCAAAAAATTCTTCTTATTTGGGGCCAAAAAGGCAGGAATTTCCCTTATTTTGGGGCAAAAGTATAGAAATTTAACTTATTTTTGATAATATTGCAGAAATTTACCTTATTTTGTGGCAAAAATGAAGAAATTCCTATTATTTTGGAACAAAATTGCAGAAATTTCCCATATTTTGTGGCAAAAATTTTGTAATGCTTCTAATTTTGGTGCAAAAATCAGAAATTCCGTTAATTTTAGGGCAAAAAGACAAAAATTGTCCTTATTGTGGGGCAAAATTAATGAAATTTCATTTTTTTGGGACAAAATTGCAGAAATTTCCCTTATTTTGGAGCAAAATTGCAGAAATTCCCCTTATTTTGGGGCATAAAGGCAGAAATTCTCTTTATTTTGGAGGAAAAGTGTAGGAAATACCTTTATTTTGGTGCAAAATTGCAGAAATTCCCCTTATTTTTTGGGAAAAATTGCAGAAATTTCCCATATTTTGAGGCAAAATTGCAGAAATTTCCCTATTTTTTGGGCAAAATTGCAGAAATTTCCCTTATTTTGGTTCATAATTACAGAAATTCCCCAAATTTTGAGGAAAAATTGCAGAAATTTCCCATATTTTGAGGCAAAATTGCAGAAATTTCCCTATTTTTTGGGCAAAATTGCAGAAATTTCCCTTATTTTGGTTCAAAATTACAGAAATTCCCCAAATTTTGAGGAAAAATTGCAGAAATTCCCCTTATTTTGGAGCAAAAATGCAGAAATTTTCTTTAATTCAGGGCAAAAATGCAGAAATTTCCCTTATTTTGGGGCAAAAGTATAGAAATTTAAATTATTTTAGGATAATATTGCAGAAATTTACCTTATTTTGTGGCAAAAATGAAGAAATTCCCATTATTTTGGAACAAAATTGCAGAAATTTTCCATATTTTGTGGCAAAAATTCTGTAATGCTTCTAATTTTGGGGCAAAAAGACAGAAATTCCCCTTATTGTGGGGCAAAATTAATGAAATTTCCCTTTTTTGGGACAAAATTGCAGAAATTTCCCTTATTTTGGAGCAAAATTGCAGAAATTCCCCTTATTTTGGGGCATAAATGCAGAAATTCTCTATATTTTGGGGCAAAAATGCTGAAATTCCTCTTATTTTGGAGCAAAAATGCTGAAATTCCAATAATTTTGGGGCAAAAAGGCAGAAATTCCACTTATTTGTGGGCAAAAATTCAGAAATTTCTTTTATTTTGGGGCAAAATTTAGAAATTCCACTAATTTTGGGGCAAAAAGGCAGAAATTCCAATTATTTGGGGGCAAAAATTTAGAAATTTCCCTTTTTTGGGTCAAAAAGGCAGAAAATTCTTCTTTTTTGAGGCAAATTGCAGAAATTTCCTTTATTTGTTTCAAAAAGGCAGAAATTCTTTTTATTTTTGAGGAAAAATGTAGGAAATACTATTATTTTGGTGCAAAATTGCAGAAATTCCCCTTATTTTGGGGCATAAAGGCAGAAATTCTCTTTATTTTGGAGGAAAAGTGTAGGAAATACCTTTATTTTGGTGCAAAATTGCAGAAATTCCCCTTATTTTTTGGGAAAAATTGCAGAAATTTCCCATATTTTGAGGCAAAATTGCAGAAATTTCCCTATTTTTTGGGCAAAATTGCAGAAATTTCCCTTATTTTGGTTCAAAATTACAGAAATTCCCCAAATTTTGAGGAAAAATTGCAGAAATTCCCCTTATTTTGGAGCAAAAATGCAGAAATTTTCTTTAATTCAGGGCAAAAATGCAGAAATTTCTCTTATTTTGGGGCAAAAGTATAGAAATTTAAATTATTTTAGGATAATATTGCAGAAATTTACCTTATTTTGTGGCAAAAATGAAGAAATTCCCATTATTTCGGAACAAAATTGCAGAAATTTTCCATATTTTGTGGCAAAAATTCTGTAATGCTTCTAATTTTGGGGCAAAAAGACAGAAATTCCCCTTATTGTGGGGCAAAATTAATGAAATTTCCCTTTTTTGGGACAAAATTGCAGATATTTCCCTTATTTTGGAGCAAAATTGCAGAAATTCCCCTTATTTTGGGGCATAAATGCAGAAATTCTCTATATTTTGGGGCAAAAATGCCGAAATTCCTCTTATTTTGGAGCAAAAATGCTGAAATTCCAATAATTTTGGGGCAAAAAGGCAGAAATTCCACTTATTTGTGGGCAAAAATTCAGAAATTTCCCTTATTTTGGGGCAAAATTTAGAAATTCCACTAATTTTGGGGCAAAAAGGCAGAAATTCCAATTTGGGGGCAAAAATTTAGAAATTTCCCTTTTTTGGGTCAAAAAGGCAGAAAATTCTTCTTTTTTGAGGCAAATTGCAGAAATTTCCTTTATTTGTTTCAAAAAGGCAGAAATTCTTTTTATTTTTGAGGAAAAATGTAGGAAATACTATTATTTTGGTGCAAAATTGCAGAAATTCCCCTAATGTTGGTAAAAAATTGCAGAAATTTCCCTTATTTTGAGGCAAATTGCAGAAATTCCCCTAATTTTTGGGCAAAATTTCAGAAATTTCCCTTATTTTGGGGCAAAATTAAAGAAATTCCCCTAATTTTGGGGAAAAATTGCAGAAATTCCCGTTATTTTGGGGCATAAATGCAGAAATTCTCTAAATTTTGGGGCAAAAATGCTGAAATTCCTCTTATTTTGGAGCAAAAATGCTGAAATTCCAATAATTTTGGGGCAAAAAGGCAGAAATTCCATTTATTTGTGGGCAAAAATTGAGAAATTTCCCTTATTTTGGGGCAAAATATAGAAATTCCACTAATTTTGGGGCAAAAAGGCAGAAATTCCAATTATTTGGGGGCAAAAATTTAGAAATTTCCCTTTTTTGGGTCAAAAAGGCAGAAAATTCTTCTTTTTTGAGGCAAATTGCAGAAATTTCCTTTATTTGTTTCAAAAGGCAGAAATTCTTTTTATTTTTGAGGAAAAATGTAGGAAATACTATTATTTTGGTGCAAAATTGCAGAAATTCCCCTAATGTTGGTAAAAAATTGCAGAAATTTCCCTTATTTTGAGGCAAATTGCAGAAATTCCCCTAATTTTTGGGCAAAATTTCAGAAATTTCCCTTATTTTGGGGCACAATTAAAGAAATTTTCCTAATTTTGGGGAAAAATTGCAGAAATTCCCCTTATTTTGGAGCAAAAATGCAGAAATTTTCTTTAATTCAGGGCAAAAATACAGAAATTCCTCTTATTTTGGGGCAAAAATGCAGAAATTCCCCTTATTTTAGGCCAAAAATACAGAAATTACCCTTATTTTTGGGCAAAAATGCAGAAATTACCCTTAATTAGGGGCTAAAATGCAAAAATTCTTCTTATTTGGGGCCAAAAAGGCAGGAATTTCCATTATTTTGGGGCAAAAGTATAGAAATTTAACTTATTTTTGATAATATTGCAGAAATTTACCTTATTTTGTGGCAAAAATGAAGAAATTCCTATTATTTTGGAACAAAATTGCAGAAATTTCCCATATTTTGTGGCAAAAATTTTGTAATGCTTCTAATTTTGGTGCAAAATTCAGAAATTCCGTTAATTTTGGGGCAAAAAGACAAAAATTGCCCTTATTGGTGGGCAAAATTAGTGAAATTTTATTTTTTTGGGACAAAATTGCAGAAATTTCCCTTATTTTGGAGCAAAATTGCAGAAATTCCCCTTATTTTGAGGTATAAAGGCAGAAATTCTCTTTATTTTGGAGGAAAAGTGTAGGAAATACCATTATTTTGATGCAAAATTGCAGAAATTCCCCTTATTTTTTAGGAAAAATTGCAGAAATTTCCCATATTTTGAGGCAAAATTGCAGAAATTTCCCTATTTTTTGGGCAAAATTGCAGAAATTTCCCTTATTTTGGTTCAAAATTACAGTAATTCCCCAAATGTTGGGGAAAAATTGCAGAAATTCCCCTTATTTTGGAGCAAAAATGCAGAAATTTTCTTTATTTCAGGGAAAAAATACAGGAATTACCCTGATTTTTGGGCAAAAATGCAGAAATTTCCTTTAATTTGGGGCAAAAATGCAGAAATTCCCCTTATTTGGGGCCAAAAAGGCAGGAATTTCCCTTATTTTGGGGCAAAAGTATAGAAATTTAACTTATTTTAGGATAATATTGCAGAAATTTACCTTATTTTGTGGCAAAAATGAAGAAATTCCCATTATTTTGGAACAAAATTGCAGAAATTTTCTATATTTTGTGGCAAAAATTCTGTAATGCTTCTAATTTTGGGGCAAAAATCAGAAATTCCGTTAATTTTGGGGCAAAAAGACAGAAATTCCCCTTATTGTGGGGCAAAATTAATGAAATTTCCCTTTTTTGGGACAAAATTGCAGAAATTTCCCTTATTTTTGAGCAAAATTGCAGAAATTCCCCTTATTTTGGGGGCATAAATGCAGAAATTCTCTATATTTTGGGGCAAAAATGCTGAAATCCTCTTATTTTGGAGCAAAAATGCTGAAATTCCAATAATTTTGGGGCAAAAAAGCAGAAATTCCACTTATTTGTGGGCAAAAATTCAGAAATTTCCCTTATTTTGGGGCAAAATTTTGAAATTCCACTAATTTTGGGGCAAAAAGGCAGAAATTCCAATTATTTGGGGGCAAAAATTTAGAAATTTCCCTTTTTTGGGTCAAAAATTCAGAAAATTCTTTTTTTTTTTGAGGCAAATTGCAGAAATTTCCTTTATTTGTTTCAAAAAGGCAGAAATTCTTTTTATTTTTGTGGAAAAATGTAGGAAATACTATTATTTTGGTGCAAAATTGCAGAAATTCCCCTAATGTTGGTAAAAAATTGCAGAAATTTCCCTTATTTTGAGGCAAATTGCAGAAATTCCCCTAATTTTTGGGCAAAATTTCAGAAATTTTCCTTATTTTGGGGCAAAATTAAGGAAATTCCCCTAATTTTGGGGAAAAATTGCAGAAATTCCCCTTATTTTGGAGCAAAAATGCAGAAATTTTCTTTAATTCAGGGCAAAAATACAGAAATTCCCCTTATTTTGGGGCAAAAATGCAGAAATTCCCCTTATTTTAGGCCAAAAATACAGAAATTACCCTTATTTTTGGGCAAAAATGCAGAAATTACCCTTAATTAGGGGCTAAAATGCAAAAATTCTTCTTATTTGGGGCCAAAAAGGCAGGAATTTCCCTTATTTTGGGGCAAAAGTATAGAAATTTAACTTATTTTTGATAATATTGCAGAAATTTACCTTATTTTGTGGCAAAAATGAAGAAATTCCTATTATTTTGGAACAAAATTGCAGAAATTTCCCATATTTTGTGGCAAAAATTTTGTAATGCTTCTAATTTTGGTGCAAAAATCAGAAATTCCGTTAATTTTAGGGCAAAAAGACAAAAATTGCCCTTATTGTGGGGCAAAATTAATGAAATTTCATTTTTTTGGGACAAAATTGCAGAAATTTCCCTTATTTTGGAGCAAAATTGCAGAAATTCCCCTTATTTTGGGGCATAAAGGCAGAAATTCTCTTTATTTTGGAGGAAAAGTGTAGGAAATACCTTTATTTTGGTGCAAAATTGCAGAAATTCCCCTTATTTTTTGGGAAAAATTGCAGAAATTTCCCATATTTTGAGGCAAAATTGCAGAAATTTCCCTATTTTTTGGGCAAAATTGCAGAAATTTCCCTTATTTTGGTTCAAAATTACAGAAATTCCCCAAATTTTGAGTAAAAATTGCAGAAATTTCCCTATTTTTTGGGCAAAATTGCAGAAATTTCCAATATTTTGGTTCAAAATTACAGAAATTCCCCAAATTTTGAGGAAAAATTGCAGAAATTCCCCTTATTTTGGAGCAAAAATGCAGAAATTTTCTTTAATTCAGGGCAAAAATACAGAAATTCCCCTTATTTTGGGGCAAAAATGCAGAAATTCCCCTTATTTTTAGCCAAAAATACAGAAATTACCCTTATTTTTGGACAAAAATGCAGAAATTTCCATTATTTTGGGGCAAAAGTATAGAAATTTAAATTATTTTAGGATAATATTGCAGAAATTTTCCTTATTTTGTGGCAAAAATGAAGAAATTCCCATTATTTTGGAACAAAATTGCAGAAATTTTCCATATTTTGTGGCAAAAATTCTGTAATGCTTCTAATTTTGGGGCCAAAAGACAGAAATTCCCCTTATTGTGGGGCAAAATTAATGAAATTTCCCTTTTTTGAGACAAAATTGCAGAAATTTCACTTATTTTGGAGCAAAATTGCAGAAATTCCCCTTATTTTGGGGCATAAATGCAGAAATTCTCTATATTTTGGGGCAAAAATGCTGAAATTCCTCTTATTTTGGAGCAAAAATGCTGAAATTCCAATAATTTTGGGGCAAAAAGGCAGAAATTCCACTTATTTGTGGGCAAAAATTCAGAAATTTCCCTTATTTTGGGGCAAAATTTAGAAATTCCACTAATTTTGGGGCAAAAAGGCAGAAATTCCAATTATTTGGGGGCAAAAATTTAGAAATTTCCCTTTTTTGGGTCAAAAAGGCAGAAAATTCTTCTATTTTGAGGCAAATTGCAGAAATTTCCTTTATTTGTTTCAAAAAGGCAGAAATTCTTTTTATTTTTGAGGAAAAATGTAGGAAATACTATTATTTTGGTGCAAAATTGCAGAAATTCCCCTAATGTTGGTAAAAAATTGCAGAAATTTCCCTTATTTTGAGGCAAATTGCAGAAATTCCCCTAATTTTTGGGCAAAATTTCAGAAATTTCCCTTATTTTGGGGCAAAATTAAAGAAATTCCCCTAATTTTGGGGAAAATTGCAGAAATTCCCCTTATTTTGGAGCAAAAATGCAGAAATTTTCTTTAATTCAGGGCAAAAATACAGAAATTCCCCTTATTTTGGGGCAAAAATGCAGAAATTCCCCTTATTTTAGGCCAAAAATACAGAAATTACCCTTATTTTTGGGCAAAAATGCAGAAATTACCCTTAATTAGGGGCTAAAATGCAAAAATTCTTCTTATTTGGGGCCAAAAAGGCAGGAATTTCCCTTATTTTGGGGCAAAAGTATAGAAATTTAACTTATTTTTGATAATATTGCAGAAATTTACCTTATTTTGTGGCAAAAATGAAGAAATTCCTATTATTTTGGAACAAAATTGCAGAAATTTCCCATATTTTGTGGCAAAAATTTTGTAATGCTTCTAATTTTGGTGCAAAAATCAGAAATTCCGTTAATTTTAGGGCAAAAAGACAAAAATTGCCCTTATTGTGGGGCAAAATTAATGAAATTTCATTTTTTTGGGACAAAATTGCAGAAATTTCCCTTATTTTGGAGCAAAATTGCAGAAATTCCCCTTATTTTGGGGCATAAAGGCAGAAATTCTCTTTATTTTGGAGGAAAAGTGTAGGAAATACCTTTATTTTGGTGCAAAATTGCAGAAATTCCCCTTATTTTTTGGGAAAAATTGCAGAAATTTCCCATATTTTGAGGCAAAATTGCAGAAATTTCCCAATTTTTTGGGCAAAATTGCAGAAATTTCCCTTATTTTGGTTCAAAATTACAGAAATTCCCCAAATTTTGAGGAAAAATTGCAGAAATTTCCCATATTTTGAGGCAAAATTGCAGAAATTTCCCTATTTTTTGGGCAAAATTGCAGAAATTTCCCTTATTTTGGTTCAAAATCACAGAAATTCCCCAAATTTTGAGGAAAAATTGCAGAAATTCCCCTTATTTTGGAGCAAAAATGCAGAAATTTTCTTTAATTCAGGGCAAAAATACAGAAATTCCCCTTATTTTGGGGCAAAAATGCAGAAATTCCTCTTATTTTTAGCCAAAAATAGAGAAATTACCCTTATTTTTGGGCAAAAATGCAGAAATTTACCTTATTTTGGGGCAAAAGTATAGAAATTTAAATTATTTTAGGATAATATTGCAGAAATTTACCTTATTTTGTGGCAAAAATGAAGAAATTCCCATTATTTTGGAACAAAATTGCAGAAATTTTCCATATTTTGTGGCAAAAATTCTGTAATGCTTCTAATTTTGGGGCAAAAAGACAGAAATTCCCCTTATTGTGGGGCAAAATTAATGAAATTTCCCTTTTTTGGGACAAAATTGCAGAAATTTCCCTTATTTTAGAGCAAAATTGCAGAAATTCCCCTTATTTTGGGGCATAAATGCAGAAATTCTCTATATTTTGGGGCAAAAATGCTGAAATTCCTCTTATTTTGGAGCAAAAATGCTGAAATTCCAATAATTTTGGGGCAAAAAGGCAGAAATTCCACTTATTTGTGGGCAAAAATTCAGAAATTTCTTTTATTTTGGGGCAAAATTTAGAAATTCCACTAATTTTGGGGCAAAAAGGCAGAAATTCCAATTATTTGGGGGCAAAAATTTAGAAATTTCCCCTTTTTGGGTCAAAAAGGCAGAAAATTCTTCTTTTTTGAGGCAAATTGCAGAAATTTCCTTTATTTGTTTCAAAAAGGCAGAAATTCTTTTTATTTTTGAGGAAAAATGTAGGAAATACTATTATTTTGGTGCAAAATTGCAGAAATTCCACTAATGTTGGTAAAAAATTGCAGAAATTTCCCTTATTTTGAGGCAAATTGCAGAAATTCCCCTAATTTTTGGGCAAAATTTCAGAAATTTCCCTTATTTTGGGGCAAAATTAAAGAAATTCCCCTAATTTTGGGGAAAAATTGCAGAAATTCCCCTTATTTTGGAGCAAAAATGCAGAAATTTTCTTTAATTCAGGGCAAAAATACAGAAATTCCCCTTATTTTGGGGCAAAAATGCAGAAATTCCCCTTATTTTAGGCCAAAAATACAGAAATTACCCTTATTTTTGGGCAAAAATGCAGAAATTACCCTTAATTAGGGGCTAAAATGCAAAAATTCTTCTTATTTGGGGCCAAAAAGGCAGGAATTTCCATTATTTTGGGGCAAAAGTATAGAAATTTAACTTATTTTTGATAATATTGCAGAAATTTACCTTATTTTGTGGCAAAAATGAAGAAATTCCTATTATTTTGGAACAAAATTGCAGAAATTTCCCATATTTTGTGGCAAAAATTTTGTAATGCTTCTAATTTTGGTGCAAAAATCAGAAATTCCGTTAATTTTAGGGCAAAAAGACAAAAATTGCCCTTATTGTGGGGCAAAATTAATGAAATTTCATTTTTTTGGGACAAAATTGCAGAAATTTCCCTTATTTTGGAGCAAAATTGCAGAAATTCCCCTTATTTTGGGGCATAAAGGCAGAAATTCTCTTTATTTTGGAGGAAAAGTGTAGGAAATACCTTTATTTTGGTGCAAAATTGCAGAAATTCCCCTTATTTTTTGGGAAAAATTGCAGAAATTTCCCATATTTTGAGGCAAAATTGCAGAAATTTCCCTATTTTTTGGGCAAAATTGCAGAAATTTCCCTTATTTTGGTTCAAAATTACAGAAATTCCCCAAATTTTGAGGAAAAATTGCAGAAATTTCCCATATTTTGAGGCAAAATTGCAGAAATTTCCCTATTTTTTGGGCAAAATTGCAGAAATTTCCCTTATTTTGGTTCCAAATTACAGAAATTCCCCAAATTTTGAGGAAAAATTGCAGAAATTCCCCTTATTTTGGAGCAAAAATGCAGAAATTTTCTTTAATTCAGGGCAAAAATACAGAAATTCCCCTTATTTTGGGGCAAAAATGCAGAAATTCCCCTTATTTTTAGCCAAAAATAGAGAAATTACCCTTATTTTTGGGCAAAAATGCAGAAATTTCCCTTATTTTGGGGCAAAAGTATAGAAATTTAAATTATTTTAGGATAATATTGCAGAAATTTACCTTATTTTGTGGCAAAAATGAAGAAATTCCCATTATTTTGGAACAAAATTGCAGAAATTTTCCATATTTTGTGGCAAAAATTCTGTAATGCTTCTAATTTTGGGGCAAAAAGACAGAAATTCCCCTTATTGTGGGGCAAAATTAATGAAATTTCCCTTTTTTGGGACAAAATTGCAGAAATTTCCCTTATTTTGGAGCAAAATTGCAGAAATTCCCCTTATTTTGGGGCATAAATGCAGAAATTCTCTATATTTTGGCGCAAAAATGCTGAAATTCCTCTTATTTTGGAGCAAAAATGCTGAAATTCCAATAATTTTGGGGCAAAAAGGCAGAAATTCCACTTATTTGTGGGCAAAAATTCAGAAATTTCTTTTATTTTGGGGCAAAATTTAGAAATTCCACTAATTTTGGGGCAAAAAGGCAGAAATTCCAATTATTTGGGGGCAAAAATTTAGAAATTTCCCTTTTTTGGGTCAAAAAGGCAAAAAATTCTTCTTTTTTGAGGCAAATTGCAGAAATTTCCTTTATTTGTTTCAAAAAGGCAGAAATTCTTTTTATTTTTGAGGAAAAATGTAGGAAATACTATTATTTTGGTGCAAAATTGCAGAAATTCCACTAATGTTGGTAAAAAATTGCAGAAATTTCCCTTATTTTGAGGCAAATTGCAGAAATTCCCCTAATTTTTGGGCAAAATTTCAGAAATTTCCCTTATTTTGGGGCAAAATTAAAGAAATTCCCCTAATTTTGGGGAAAAATTGCAGAAATTCCCCTTATTTTGGAGCAAAAATGCAGAAATTTTCTTTAATTCAGGGCAAAAATACAGAAATTCCCCTTATTTTGGGGCAAAAATGCAGAAATTCCCCTTATTTTAGGCCAAAAATACAGAAATTACCCTTATTTTTGGGCAAAAATGCAGAAATTACCCTTAATTAGGGGCTAAAATGCAAAAATTCTTCTTATTTGGGGCCAAAAAGGCAGGAATTTTCATTATTTTGGGGCAAAAGTATAGAAATTTAACTTATTTTTGATAATATTGCAGAAATTTACCTTATTTTGTGGCAAAAATGAAGAAATGCCTATTATTTTGGAACAAAATTGCAGAAATTTCCCATATTTTGTGGCAAAAATTTTGTAATGCTTCTAATTTTGGTGCAAAAATCAGAAATTCCGTTAATTTTAGGGCAAAAAGACAAAAATTGCCCTTATTGTGGGGCAAAATTAATGAAATTTCATTTTTTTGGGACAAAATTGCAGAAATTTCCCTTATTTTGGAGCAAAATTGCAGAAATTCCCCTTATTTTGGGGCATAAAGGCAGAAATTCTCTTTATTTTGGAGGAAAAGTGTAGGAAATACCTTTATTTTGGTGCAAAATTGCAGAAATTCCCCTTATTTTTTGGGAAAAATTGCAGAAATTTCCCATATTTTGAGGCAAAATTGCAGAAATTTCCCTATTTTTTGGGCAAAATTGCAGAAATTTCCCTTATTTTGGTTCAAAATTACAGAAATTCCCCAAATTTTGAGGAAAATTGCAGAAATTTCCCATATTTTGAGGCAAAATTGCAGAAATTTCCCTATTTTTTGGGCAAAATTGCATAAATTTCCCTTATTTTGGTTCAAAATTACAGAAATTCCCCAAATTTTGAGGAAAAATTGCAGAAATTCCCCTTATTTTGGAGCAAAAATGCAGAAATTTCCTTTAATTCAGGGCAAAAATACAGAAATTCCCCTTATTTTGGGGCAAAAATGCAGAAATTCCCCTTATTTTTAGCCAAAAATACAGAAATTACCCTTATTTTTGGGCAAAAATGCAGAAATTTCCCTTATTTTGGGGCAAAAGTATAGAAATTTAAATTATTTTAGGATAATATTGCAGAAATTTACCTTATTTTGTGGCAAAAATGAAGAAATTCCCATTATTTTGGAACAAAATTGCAGAAATTTTCCATATTTTGTGGCAAAAATTCTGTAATGCTTCTAATTTTGGGGCAAAAAGACAGAAATTCCCCTTATTGTGGGGCAAAATTAATGAAATTTCCCTTTTTTGGGACAAAATTGCAGAAATTTCCCTTATTTTGGAGCAAAATTGCAGAAATTCCCCTTATTTTGGGGCATAAATGCAGAAATTCTCTATATTTTGGGGCAAAAATGCTGAAATTCCTCTTATTTTGGAGCAAAAATGCTGAAATTCCAATAATTTTGGGGCAAAAAGGCCGAAATTCCACTTATTTGTGGGCAAAAATTCAGAAATTTCCCTTATTTTGGGGCAAAATTTAGAAATTCCACTAATTTTGGGTCAAAAAGGCAGAAATTCCAATTATTTGGGGGCAAAAATTTAGAAATTTCCCTTTTTTGGGTCAAAAAGGCAGAAAATTCTTCTTTTTTGAGGCAAATTGCAGAAATTTCCTTTATTTGTTTCAAAAAGGCAGAAATTCTTTTTATTTTTGAGGAAAAATGTAGGAAATACTATTATTTTGGTGCAAAATTGCAGAAATTCCCCTAATGTTGGTAAAAAATTGCAGAAATTTCCCTTATTTTGAGGCAAATTGCAGAAATTTCCCTAATTTTTGGGCAAAATTTCAGAAATTTCCCTTATTTTGGGGCAAAATTAAAGAAATTCCCCTAATTTTGGGGAAAAATTGCAGAAATTCCCCTTATTTTGGGGCATAAATGCAGAAATTCTCTATGTTTTGGGGCAAAAATGCTGAAATTCCTCTTATTTTGGAGCAAAAATGCTGAAATTCCAATAATTTTGGGGCAAAAAGGCAGAAATTCCACTTATTTGTGGGCAAAAATTCAGAAATTTCCCTTATTTTGGGGCAAAATTTAGAAATTCCACTAATTTTGGGGCAAAAAGGCAGAAATTCCAATTATTTGGGGGCAAAAATTTAGAAATTTCCCTTTTTTGGGTCAAAAAGGCAGAAAATTCTTCTTTTTTGAGGCAAATTGCAGAAATTTCCTTTATTTGTTTCAAAAGGCAGAAATTCTTTTTATTTTTGAGGAAAAATATAGGAAATACTATTATTTTGGTGCAAAATTGCAGAAATTCCCCTAATGTTGGTAAAAAATTGCAGAAATTTCCCTTATATTGAGGCAAATTGCAGAAATTCCCCTAATTTTTGGGCAAAATTTCAGAAATTTCCCTTATTTTGGGGCAAAATTAAAGAAATTCCCCTAATTATGGGGAAAAATTGCAGAAATTCCCCTTATTTTGGAGCAAAAATGCAGAAATTTTCTTTAATTCAGGGCAAAAATACAGAAATTCCCCTTATTTTGGGGCAAAAATGCAGAAATTCCCCTTATTTTAGGCCAAAAATACAGAAATTACCCTTATTTTTGGGCAAAAATGCAGAAATTACCCTTAATTAGGGGCTAAAATGCAAAAATTCTTCTTATTTGGGGCCAAAAAGGCAGGAATTTTCATTATTTTGGGGCAAAAGTATAGAAATTTAACTTATTTTTGATAATATTGCAGAAATTTACCTTATTTTGTGGCAAAAATGAAGAAATTCCTATTATTTTGGAACAAAATTGCAGAAATTTCCCATATTTTGTGGCAAAAATTTTGTAATGCTTCTAATTTTGGTGCAAAAATCAGAAATTCCGTTAATTTTGGGGCAAAAAGACAAAAATTGCCCTTATTGTGGGGCAAAATTAGTGAAATTTCATTTTTTTGGGACAAAATTGCAGAAATTTCCCTTATTTTGGAGCAAAATTGCAGAAATTCCCCTTATTTTGAGGTATAAAGGCAGAAATTCTCTTTATTTTGGAGGAAAAGTGTAGGAAATACCATTATTTTGATGCAAAATTGCAGAAATTCCCCTTATTTTTTAGGAAAAATTGCAGAAATTTCCCATATTTTGAGGCAAAATTGCAGAAATTTCCCTATTTTTTGGGCAAAATTGCAGAAATTTCCCTTATTTTGGTTCAAAATTACAGAAATTCCCCAAATTTTGGGGAAAAATTGCAGAAATTCCCCTTATTTTGGAGCAAAAATGCAGAAATTTTCTTTAATTCAGGGAAAAAATACAGAAATTACCCTGATTTTTGGGGAAAAATGCAGAAATTTCCTTTAATTTGGGGCAAAAATGCAGAAATTCCCCTTATTTGGGGCCAAAAAGGCAGGAATTTCCCTTATTTTGGGGCAAAAGTATAGAAATTTAACTTATTTTAGGATAATATTGCAGAAATTTACCTTATTTTGTGGCAAAAATGAAGAAATTCCCATTATTTTGGAACAAAATTGCAGAAATTTTCCATATTTTGTGGCAAAAATTCTGTAATGCTTCTAATTTTGGGGCAAAAATCAGAAATTCCGTTAATTTTGGGGCAAAAAGACCGAAATTCCCCTTATTGTGGGGCAAAATTAATGAAATTTCCCTTTTTTGGGACAAAATTGCAGAAATTTCCCTTATTTTGGAGCAAAATTGCAGAAATTCCCCTTATTTTGGGGCATAAATGCAGAAATTCTCTATATTTTGGGGCAAAAATGCTGAAATCCTCTTATTTTGGAGCAAAAATGCTGAAATTCCAATAATTTTGGGGCAAAAAGGCAGAAATTCCACTTATTTGTGGGCAAAAATTCAGAAATTTCCCTTATTTTGGGGCAAAATTTAGAAATTCCACTAATTTTGGGGCAAAAAGGCAGAAATTCCAATTATTTGGGGGCAAAAATTTAGAAATTTCCCTTTTTTGGATCAAAAAGGCAGAAAATTCTTTTTTTTTTGAGGCAAATTGCAGAAATTTCCTTTATTTGTTTCAAAAAGGCAGAAATTCTTTTTATTTTTGTGGAAAAATGTAGGAAATACTATTATTTTGGTGCAAAATTGCAGAAATTCCCCTAATGTTGGTAAAAAATTGCAGAAATTTCCCTTATTTTGAGGCAAATTGCAGAAATTCCCCTAATTTTTGGGCAAAATTTCAGAAATTTCCCTTATTTTGGGGCAAAATTAAAGAAATTCCCCTAATTTTGGGGAAAAATTGCAGAAATTCCCCTTATTTTGGAGCAAAAATGCAGAAATTTTCTTTAATTCAGGGCAAAAATACAGAAATTCCCCTTATTTTGGGGCAAAAATGCAGAAATTCCCCTTATTTAGGCCAAAAATACAGAAATTACCCTTATTTTTGGGCAAAAATGCAGAAATTACCCTTAATTAGGGGCTAAAATGCAAAAATTCTTCTTATTTGGGGCCAAAAAGGCAGGAATTTCCCTTATTTTGGGGCAAAAGTATAGAAATTTAACTTATTTTTTATAATATTGCAGAAATTTACCTTATTTTGTGGCAAAAATGAAGAAATTCCTATTATTTTGGAACAAAATTGCAGAAATTTCCCATATTTTGTGGCAAAAATTTTGTAATGCTTCTAATTTTGGTGCAAAAATCAGAAATTCCGTTAATTTTGGGGCAAAAAGACAAAAATTGCCCTTATTGTGGGGCAAAATTAGTGAAATTTCATTTTTTTGGGACAAAATTGCAGAAATTTCCCTTATTTTGGAGCAAAATTGCAGAAATTCCCCTTATTTTGAGGTATAAAAGCAGAAATTCTCTTTATTTTGGAGGAAAAGTGTAGGAAATACCATTATTTTGATGCAAAATTGCAGAAATTCCCCTTATTTTTTAGGAAAAATTGCAGAAATTTCCCATATTTTGAGGCAAAATTGCAAAAATTTCCCTATTTTTTGGGCAAAATTGCAGAAATTTCCCTTATTTTGGTTCAAAATTACAGAAATTCCCCAAATTTTGGGGAAAAATTGCAGAAATTCCCCTTATTTTGGAGCAAAAATGCAGAAATTTTCTTTAATTCAGGGAAAAAATACAGAAATTACCCTGATTTTTGGGCAAAAATGCAGAAATTTCCTTTAATTTGGGGCAAAAATGCAGAAATTCCCTTTATTGGGGCCAAAAAGGCAGGAATTTCCATTATTTTGGGGCAAAAGTATAGAAATTTAACTTATTTTAGGATAATATTGCAGAAATTTACCTTATTTTGTGGCAAAAATGAAGAAATTCCCATTATTTTGGAACAAAATTGCAGAAATTTTCCATATTTTGTGGCAAAAATTCTGTAATGCTTCTAATTTTGGGGCAAAAATCAGAAATTCCGTTAATTTTGGGGCAAAAAGACAGAAATTCCCCTTATTGTGGGGCAAAATTAATGAAATTTCCCTTTTTTGGGACAAAATTGCAGAAATTTCCCTTATTTTGGAGCAAAATTGCAGAAATTCCCCTTATTTTGGGGCATAAATGCAGAAATTCTCTATATTTTGGGGCAAAAATGCTGAAATCTTCTTATTTTGGAGCAAAAATGCTGAAATTCCAATAATTTTGGGGCAAAAAGGCAGAAATTCCACTTATTTGTGGGCAAAAATTCAGAAATTTCCCTTATTTTGGGGCAAAATTTAGAAATTCCACTAATTTTGGGGCAAAAAGGCAGAAATTCCAATTATTTGGGGGCAAAAATTTAGAAATTTCCCTTTTTTGGGTCAAAAAGGCAGAAAATTCTTTTTTTTTGAGGCAAATTGCAGAAATTTCCTTTATTTGTTTCAAAAAGGCAGAAATTCTTTTTATTTTTGTGGAAAAATGTAGGAAATACTATTATTTTGGTGCAAAATTGCAGAAATTCTCCTAATGTTGGTAAAAAATTGCAGAAATTTCCCTTATTTTGAGGCAAATTGCAGAAATTCTCCTAATTTTTGGGCAAAATTTCAGAAATTTCCCTTATTTTGGGGCAAAATTAAAGAAATTCCCCTAATTTTGGGGATAAATTGCAGAAATTCTCCTTATTTTGGGGCATAAATGCAGAAATTCTCTATGTTTTGGGGCAAAAATGCTGAAATTCCTCTTATTTTGGAGCAAAAATGCTGAAATTCCACTAATTTTTGGGCAAAAAGGCAGAAATTCCACTTATTTGTGGGCAAAAATTCAGAAATTTTCCTTATTTTGGGGCAAAATTTAGAAAATCCACTAATTTTGGGGCAAAAAGGCAGAAATTCCAATTATTTGGGGGCAAAAATTTAGAAATTTCCCTTTTTTGGGTCAAAAAGGCAGAAAATTCTTCTTTTTTGAGGCAAATTGCAGAAATTTCCTTTATTTGTTTCAAAAAGGCAGAAATTCTTTTTATTTTTGAGGAAAAATGTAGGAAATACTATTATTTTGGTGCAAAATTGCAGAAATTCCCCTAATGTTGGTAAAAAATTGCAGAAATTTCCCTTATTTTGAGGCAAATTGCAGAAATTCCCCTAATTTTTGGGCAAAATTTCAGAAATTTCCCTTATTTTGGGGCAAAATTAAAGAAATTCCCCTAATTTTGGGGAAAAATTGCAGAAATTCCCCTTATTTTGGAGCAAAAATGCAGAAATTTTCTTTAATTCAGGGCAAAAATACAGAAATTCCCCTTATTTTGGGGCAAAAATGCAGAAATTCCCCTTATTTAGGCCAAAAATACAGAAATTACCCTTATTTTTGGGCAAAAATGCAGAAATTACCCTTAATTAGGGGCTAAAATGCAAAAATTCTTCTTATTTGGGGCCAAAAAGGCAGGAATTTCCCTTATTTTGGGGCAAAAGTATAGAAATTTAACTTATTTTTTATAATATTGCAGAAATTTACCTTATTTTGTGGCAAAAATGAAGAAATTCCTATTATTTTGGAACAAAATTGCAGAAATTTCCCATATTTTGTGGCAAAAATTTTGTAATGCTTCTAATTTTGGTGCAAAAATCAGAAATTCCGTTAATTTTGGGGCAAAAAGACAAAAATTGCCCTTATTGTGGGGCAAAATTAGTGAAATTTCATTTTTTTGGGACAAAATTGCAGAAATTTCCCTTATTTTGGAGCAAAATTGCAGAAATTCCCCTTATTTTGAGGTATAAAGGCAGAAATTCTCTTTATTTTGGAGGAAAAGTGTAGGAAATACCATTATTTTGATGCAAAATTGCAGAAATTCCCCTTATTTTTTAGGAAAAATTGCAGAAATTTCCCATATTTTGTGGCAAAATTGCAAAAATTTCCCTATTTTTTGGGCAAAATTGCAGAAATTTCCCTTATTTTGGTTCAAAATTACAGAAATTCCCCAAATTTTGGGGAAAAATTGCAGAAATTCCCCTTATTTTGGAGCAAAAATGCAGAAATTTTCTTTAATTCAGGGAAAAAATACAGAAATTACCCTGATTTTTGGGCAAAAATGCAGAAATTTCCTTTAATTTGGGGCAAAAATGCAGAAATTCCCTTTATTGGGGCCAAAAAGGCAGGAATTTCCCTTATTTTGGGGCAAAAGTATAGAAATTTAACTTATTTTAGGATAATATTGCAGAAATTTACCTTATTTTGTGGCAAAAATGAAGAAATTCCCATTATTTTGGAACAAAATTGCAGAAATTTTCCATATTTTGTGGCAAAAATTCTGTAATGCTTCTAATTTTGGGGCAAAAATCAGAAATTCCATTAATTTTGGGGCAAAAAGACAGAAATTCCCCTTATTGTGGGGCAAAATTAATGAAATTTCCCTTTTTTGGGACAAAATTGCAGAAATTTCCCTTATTTTGGAGCAAAATTGCAGAAATTCCCCTTATTTTGGGGCATAAATGCAGAAATTCTCTATATTTTGGGGCAAAAATGCTGAAATCTTCTTATTTTGGAGCAAAAATGCTGAAATTCCAATAATTTTGGGGCAAAAAGGCAGAAATTCCACTTATTTGTGGGCAAAAATTCAGAAATTTCCCTTATTTTGGGGCAAAATTTAGAAATTCCACTAATTTTGGGGCAAAAAGGCAGAAATTCCAATTATTTGGGGGCAAAAATTTAGAAATTTCCCTTTTTTGGGTCAAAAAGGCAGAAAATTCTTTTTTTTTGAGGCAAATTGCAGAAATTTCCTTTATTTGTTTCAAAAAGGCAGAAATTCTTTTTATTTTTGTGGAAAAATGTAGGAAATACTATTATTTTGGTGCAAAATTGCAGAAATTCCCCTAATGTTGGTAAAAAATTGCAGAAATTTCCCTTATTTTGAGGCAAATTGCAGAAATTCCCCTAATTTTTGGGCAAAATTTCAGAAATTTCCCTTATTTTGGGGCAAAATTAAAGAAATTCCCCTAATTTTGGGGAAAAATTGCAGAAATTCCCCTTATTTTGGAGCAAAAATGCAGAAATTTTCTTTAATTCAGGGCAAAAATACAGAAATTCCCTTTATTTTGGGGCAAAAATGCAGAAATTCCCCTTATTTTAGGCCAAAAATACAGAAATTACCCTTATTTTTGGGCAAAAATGCAGAAATTACCCTTAATTAGGGTCTAAAATGCAAAAATTCTTCTTATTTGGGGCCAAAAAGGCAGGAATTTCCCTTATTTTGGGGCAAAAGTATAGAAATTTAACTTATTTTTGATAATGTTGCAGAAATTTACCTTATGTTGTGGCAAAAATGAAGAAATTCCTATTATTTTGGAACAAAATTGCAGAAATTTCCCATATTTTGTGGCAAAAATTTTGTAATGCTTCTAATTTTGGTGCAAAAATCAGAAATTCCATTAATTTTGGGGCAAAAAGACAAAAATTGCCCTTATTGTGGGGCAAAATTAGTGAAATTTCATTTTTTTGGGACAAAATTGCAGAAATTTCCCTTATTTTGGAGCAAAATTGCAGAAATTCCCCTTATTTTGAGGCATAAAGGCAGAAATTCTCTTTATTTTGGAGGAAAAGTGTAGGAAATACCATTATTTTGATGCAAAATTGCAGAAATTCCCCTTATTTTTTAGGAAAAATTGCAGAAATTTCCCATATTTTGTGGCAAAATTGCAAAAATTTCCCTATTTTTTGGGCAAAATTGCAGAAATTTCCCTTATTTTGGTTCAAAATTACAGAAATTCCCCAAATTTTGGGGAAAAATTGCAGAAATTCCCCTTATTTTGGAGCAAAAATGCAGAAATTTTCTTTAATTCAGGGAAAAAATACAGAAATTACCCTGATTTTTGGGCAAAAATGCAGAAATTTCCTTTAATTTGGGGCAAAAATGCAGAAATTCCCTTTATTGGGGCCAAAAAGGCAGGAATTTCCCTTATTTTGGGGCAAAAGTATAGAAATTTAACTTATTTTAGGATAATATTGCAGAAATTTACCTTATTTTGTGGCAAAAATGAAGAAATTCCCATTATTTTGGAACAAAATTGCAGAAATTTTCCATATTTTGTGGCAAAAATTCTGTAATGCTTCTAATTTTGGGGCAAAAATCAGAAATTCCATTAATTTTGGGGCAAAAAGACAGAAATTCCCCTTATTGTGGGGCAAAATTAATGAAATTTCCCTTTTTTGGGACAAAATTGCAGAAATTTCCCTTATTTTGGAGCAAAATTGCAGAAATTCCCCTTATTTTGGGGCATAAATGCAGAAATTCTCTATATTTTGGGGCAAAAATGCTGAAATCTTCTTATTTTGGAGCAAAAATGCTGAAATTCCAATAATTTTGGGGCAAAAAGGCAGAAATTCCACTTATTTGTGGGCAAAAATTCAGAAATTTCCCTTATTTTGGGGCAAAATTTAGAAATTCCACTAATTTTGGGGCAAAAAGGCAGAAATTCCAATTATTTGGGGGCAAAAATTTAGAAATTTCCCTTTTTTGGGTCAAAAAGGCAGAAAATTCTTTTTTTTTGAGGCAAATTGCAGAAATTTCCTTTATTTGTTTCAAAAAGGCAGAAATTCTTTTTATTTTTGTGGAAAAATGTAGGAAATACTATTATTTTGGTGCAAAATTGCAGAAATTCCCCTAATGTTGGTAAAAAATTGCAGAAATTTCCCTTATTTTGAGGCAAATTGCAGAAATTCCCCTAATTTTTGGGCAAAATTTCAGAAATTTCCCTTATTTTGGGGCAAAATTAAAGAAATTCCCCTAATTTTGGGGAAAAATTGCAGAAATTCCCCTTATTTTGGAGCAAAAATGCAGAAATTTTCTTTAATTCAGGGCAAAAATACAGAAATTCCCTTTATTTTGGGGCAAAAATGCAGAAATTCCCCTTATTTTAGGCCAAAAATACAGAAATTACCCTTATTTTTGGGCAAAAATGCAGAAATTACCCTTAATTAGGGTCTAAAATGCAAAAATTCTTCTTATTTGGGGCCAAAAAGGCAGGAATTTCCCTTATTTTGGGGCAAAAGTATAGAAATTTAACTTATTTTTGATAATGTTGCAGAAATTTACCTTATGTTGTGGCAAAAATGAAGAAATTCCTATTATTTTGGAACAAAATTGCAGAAATTTCCCATATTTTGTGGCAAAAATTTTGTAATGCTTCTAATTTTGGTGCAAAAATCAGAAATTCCATTAATTTTGGGGCAAAAAGACAAAAATTGCCCTTATTGTGGGGCAAAATTAGTGAAATTTCATTTTTTTGGGACAAAATTGCAGAAATTTCCCTTATTTTGGAGCAAAATTTCAGAAATTCCCCTTATTTTGAGGTATAAAGGCAGAAATTCTCTTTATTTTGGAGGAAAAGTGTAGGAAATACCATTATTTTGATGCAAAATTGCAGAAATTCCCCTTATTTTTAAAAAAAAAAATTGCAGAAATTTCCCATATTTTGAGGCAAAATTGCAGAAATTTCCCTATTTTTTGGGCAAAATTGCAGAAATTTCCCTTATTTTGGTTCAAAATTACAGAAATTCCCCAAATTTTGGGGAAAAATTGCAGAAATTCCCCTTATTTTGGAGCAAAAATGCAGAAATTTTCTTTAATTCAGGGAAAAAATACAGAAATTACCCTGATTTTTGGGGAAAAATGCAGAAATTTCCTTTAATTTGGGGCAAAAATGCAGAAATTCCCCTTATTTGGGGCCAAAAAGGCAGGAATTTCCCTTATTTTGGGGCAAAAGTATAGAAATTTAACTTATTTTAGGATAATATTGCAGAAATTTACCTTATTTTGTGGCAAAAATGAAGAAATTCCCATTATTTTGGAACAAAATTGCAGAAATTTTCCATATTTTGTGGCAAAAATTCTGTAATGCTTCTAATTTTGGGGCAAAAATCAGAAATTCCGTTAATTTTGGGGCAAAAAGACCGAAATTCCCCTTATTGTGGGGCAAAAATAATGAAATTTCCCTTTTTTGGGACAAAATTGCAGAAATTTCCCTTATTTTGGAGCAAAATTGCAGAAATTCCCCTTATTTTGGGGCATAAATGCAGAAATTCTCTATATTTTGGGACAAAAATGCTGAAATCCTCTTATTTTGGAGCAAAAATGCTGAAATTCCAATAATTTTGGGGCAAAAAGGCAGAAATTCCACTTATTTGTGGGCAAAAATTCAGAAATTTCCCTTATTTTGGGGCAAAATTTAGAAATTACACTAATTTTGGGGCAAAAAGGCAGAAATTCCAATTATTTGGGGGCAAAAATTTAGAAATTTCCCTTTTTTTGTGTCAAAAAGGCAGTAAATTCTTTTTTTTTTTTGAGGCAAATTGCAGAAATTTCCTTTATTTGTTTCAAAAAGGCAGAAATTCTTTTTATTTTTGTGGAAAAATGTAGGAAATACTATTATTTTGGTGCAAAATTGCAGAAATTCCCCTAATGTTGGTAAAAAATTGCAGAAATTTCCCTTATTTTGAGGCAAATTGCAGAAATTCCCCTAATTTTTGGGCAAAATTTCAGAAATTTCCCTTATTTTGGGGCAAAATTAAAGAAATTCCCCTAATTTTGGGGAAAAATTGCAGAAATTCCCCTTATTTTGGAGCAAAAATGCAGAAATTTTCTTTAATTCAGGGTAAAAATACAGAAATTCCCCTTATTTTGGGGCAAAAATGCAGAAATTCCCCTTATTTTAGGCCAAAAATACAGAAATTACCCTTATTTTTGGGCAAAAATGCAGAAATTACCCTTAATTAGGGGCTAAAATGCAAAAATTCTTCTTATTTGGGGCCAAAAAGGCAGGAATTTCCCTTATTTTGGGGCAAAAGTATAGAAATTTAACTTATTTTTGATAATATTGCAGAAATTTACCTTATTTTGTGGCGAAAATGAAGAAATTCCTATTATTTTGGAACAAAATTGCAGAAATTTCCCATATTTTGTGGCAAAAATTTTGTAATGCTTCTAATTTTGGTGCAAAAATCAGAAATTCCGTTAATTTTGGGGCAAAAAGACAAAAATTGCCCTTATTGTGGGGCATAATTAGTGAAATTTCATTTTTTTGGGACAAAATTGCAGAAATTTCCCTTATTTTGGAGCAAAATTGCAGAAATTCCCCTTATTTTGAGGCATAAAGGCAGAAATTCTCTTTATTTTGGAGGAAAAGTGTAGGAAATACCATTATTTTGATGCAAAATTGTAGAAATTCCTCTTATTTTTTTAAAAAAATTGCAGAAATTTCCCATATTTTGAGGCAAAATTGCAGAAATTTCCCTATTTTTTGGGCAAAATTGCAGAAATTTCCCTTATTTTGGTTCAAAATTACAGAAATTCCCCAAATTTTGGGGAAAAATTGCAGAAATTCCCCTTATTTTGGAGCAAAAATGCAGAAATTTTCTTTAATTCAGGGAAAAAATACAGAAATTACCCTGATTTTTGGGCAAAAATGCAGAAATTTCCTTTAATTTGGGGCAAAAATGCAGAAATTCCCCTTATTTGGGGCCAAAAAGGAAGGAATTTCCCTTATTTTGGGGCAAAAGTATAGAAATTTAACTTATTTTAGGATAATATTGCAGAAATTTACCTTATTTTGTGGCAAAAATGAAGAAATTCCCATTATTTTGGAACAAAATTGCAGAAATTTTCCATATTTTGTGGCAAAAATTCTGTAATGCTTCTAATTTTGGGGCAAAAATCAGAAATTCCGTTAATTTTGGGGCAAAAAGACAGAAATTCCCCTTATTGTGGGGCAAAATTAATGAAATTTCCCTTTTTTGGGACAAAATTGCAGAAATTTCCCTTATTTTGGGGCATAAATGCAGAAATTCTCTATATTTTGGGGCAAAAATGCTGAAATCCTCTTATTTTGGAGCAAAAATGCTGAAATTCCAATAATTTTGGGGCAAAAAGGCAGAAATTCCACTTATTTGTGGGCAAAATTTCAGAAATTTCCCTTATTTTAGGGCAAAATTTAGAAATTCCACTAATTTTGGGGCAAAAAGGCCGAAATTCCAATTATTTGGGGGCAAAAATTTAGAAATTTCCCTTTTTTGGGTCAAAAAGGCAGAAAATTCTTTTTTTTTGAGGCAAATTGCAGAAATTTCCTTTATTTGTTTCAAAAAGGCAGAAATTCTTTTTATTTTTGTGGAAAAATGTAGGAAATACTATTATTTTGGTGCAAAATTGCAGAAATTCCCCTAATGTTGGTAAAAAATTGCAGAAATTTCCCTTATTTTGAGGCAAATTGCAGAAATTCCCCTAATTTTTGGGCAAAATTTCAGATATTTCCCTTATTTTGGGGCAAAATTAAAGAAATTCCCCTAATTTTGGGGAAAAATTGCAGAAATTCCCCTTATTTTGGAGCAAAAATGCAGAAATTTTCTTTAATTCAGGGCAAAAATACAGAAATTCCCCTTATTTTGGGGCAAAAATGCAGAAATTCCCCTTATTTTAGGCCAAAAATACAGAAATTACCCTTATTTTTGGGCAAAAATGCAGAAATTACCCTTAATTAGGGGCTAAAATGCAAAAATTCTTCTTATTTGGGGCCAAAAAGGCAGGAATTTCCCTTATTTTGGGGCAAAAGTATAGAAATTTAACTTATTTTTGATAATATTGCAGAAATTTACCTTATTTTGTGGCAAAAATGAAGAAATTCCTATTATTTTGGAACAAAATTGCAGAAATTTCCCATATTTTGTGGCAAAAATTTTGTAATGCTTCTAATTTTGGTGCAAAAATCAGAAATTCCGTTAATTTTGGGGCAAAAAGACAAAAATTGCCCTTATTGTGGGGCAAAATTAGTGAAATTTCATTTTTTTGGGACAAAATTGCAGAAATTTCCCTTATTTTGGAGCAAAATTGCAGAAATTCCCCTTATTTTGAGGTATAAAGGCAGAAATTCTCTTTATTTTGGAGGAAAAGTGTAGGAAATACCATTATTTTGATGCAAAATTGCAGAAATTCCCCTTATTTTTTAGGAAAAATTGCAGAAATTTCCCATATTTTGAGGCAAAATTGCAGAAATTTCCCTATTTTTTGGGCAAAATTGCAGAAATTTCCCTTATTTTGGTTCAAAATTACAGAAATTCCCCAAATTTTGGGGAAAAATTGCAGAAATTCCCCTTATTTTGGAGCAAAAATGCAGAAATTTTCTTTAATTCAGGGAAAAAATACAGAAATTACCCTGATTTTTGGGCAAAAATGCAGAAATTTCCTTTAATTTGGGGCAAAAATGCAGAAATTCCCCTTATTTGGGGCCAAAAAGGCAGGAATTTCCCTTATTTTGGGGCAAAAGTATAGAAATTTAACTTATTTTAGGATAATATTGCAGAAATTTACCTTATTTTGTGGCAAAAATGAAGAAATTCCCATTATTTTGGAACAAAATTGCAGAAATTTTCCATATTTTGTGGCAAAAATTCTGTAATGCTTCTAATTTTGGGGCAAAAATCAGAAATTCCATTAATTTTTGGGCAAAAAGACAGAAATTCCCCTTATTGTGGGGCAAAATTAATGAAATTTCCCTTTTTTGGGACAAAATTGCAGAAATTTCCCTTATTTTGGAGCAAAATTGCAGAAATTCCCCTTATTTTGGGTCATAAATGCAGAAATTCTCTATATTTTGGGGCAAAAATGCTGAAATTCCTCTTATTTTGGAGCAAAAATGCTGAAATTCCAATAATTTTGGGGCAAAAAGGCAGAAATTCCACTTATTTGTGGGCAAAAATTCAGAAATTTCCCTTATTTTGGGGCAAAATTTAGAAATTCCACTAATTTTGGGGCAAAAAGGCAGAAATTCCAATTATTTGGGGGCAAAAATTTAGAAATTTCCCTTTTTTGGGTCAAAAAGGCAGTAAATTCTTTTTTTTTTGAGGCAAATTGCAGAAATTTCCTTTATTTGTTTCAAAAAGGCAGAAATTCTTTTTATTTTTGTGGAAAAATGTAGGAAATACTATTATTTTGGTGCAAAATTGCAGAAATTCCCCTAATGTTGGTAAAAAATTGCAGAAATTTCCCTTATTTTGAGGCAAATTGCAGAAATTCCCCTAATTTTTGGGCAAAATTTCAGATATTTCCCTTATTTTGGGGCAAAATTAAAGAAATTCCCCTAATTTTGGGGAAAAATTGCAGAAATTCCCCTTATTTTGGAGCAAAAATGCAGAAATTTTCTTTAATTCAGGGCAAAAATACAGAAATTCCCCTTATTTTGGGGCAAAAATGCAGAAATTCCCCTTATTTTAGGCAAAAAATACAGAAATTACCCTTATTTTTGGGCAAAAATGCAGAAATTACCCTTAATTAGGGGCTAAAATGCAAAAATTCTTCTTATTTGGGGCCAAAAAGGCAGGAATTTCCCTTATTTTGGGGCAAAAGTATAGAAATTTAACTTATTTTTGATAATATTGCAGAAATTTACCTTATTTTGTGGCAAAAATGAAGAAATTCCTATTATTTTGGAACAAAATTGCAGAATTTTCCCATATTTTGTGGCAAAAATTTTGTAATGCTTCTAATTTTGGTGCAAAAATCAGAAATTCCGTTAATTTTGGGGCAAAAAGACAAAAATTGCCCTTATTGTGGGGCAAAATTAGTGAAATTTCATTTTTTTGGGACAAAATTGCAGAAATTTCCCTTATTTTGGAGCAAAATTGCAGAAATTCCCCTTATTTTGAGGTATAAAGGCAGAAATTCTCTTTATTTTGGAGGAAAAGTGTAGGAAATACCATTATTTTGATGCAAAATTGCAGAAATTCCCCTTATTTTTTAGGAAAAATTGCAGAAATTTCCCATATTTTGAGGCAAAATTGCAGAAATTTCCCTATTTTTTGGGCAAAATTGCAGAAATTACCCTTATTTTGGTTCAAAATTACAGAAATTCCCCAAATTTTGGGGAAAAATTGCAGAAATTCCCCTTATTTTGGAGCAAAAATGCAGAAATTTTCTTTAATTCAGGGAAAAAATACAGAAATTACCCTGATTTTTGGGCAAAAATGCAGAAATTTCCTTTAATTTGGGGCAAAAATGCAGAAATTCCCCTTATTTGGGGCCAAAAAGGCAGGAATTTCCCTTATTTTGGGGCAAAAGTATAGAAATTTAACTTATTTTAGGATAATATTGCAGAAATTTACCTTATTTTGTGGCAAAAATGAAGAAATTCCCATTATTTTGGAACAAAATTGCAGAAATTTTCCATATTTTGTGGCAAAAATTCTGTAATGCTTCTAATTTTGGGGCAAAAATCAGAAATTCCGTTAATTTTTGGGCAAAAAGACAGAAATTCCCCTTATTGTGGGGCAAAATTAATGAAATTTCCCTTTTTTGGGACAAAATTGCAGAAATTTCCCTTATTTTGGAGCAAAATTGCAGAAATTCCCCTTATTTTGGGTCATAAATGCAGAAATTCTCTACATTTTGGGGCAAAAATGCTGATATTCCTCTTATTTTGGAGCAGAAATACTGAAATTCCAATAATTTTTGGGCAAAAAGGCAGAAATTCCACTTATTTTTGGGCAAAAATTCAGAAATTTCCCTTATTTTGGGGCAAAATTTAGAAATTCCACTAATTTTGGGGCAAAAAGGCAGAAATTCCAATTATTTGGGGGCAAAAATTTAGAAATTTCCCTTTTTTGGGTCAAAAAGGCAGAAAATTTTTCTTTTTTGAGGCAAATTGCAGAAATTTCCTTTATTTGTTTCAAAAAGGCAGAAATTCTTTTTATTTTTGAGGAAAAATGTAGGAAATACTATTATTTTGGTGCAAAATTGCAGAAATTCCCCTAATGTTGGTAAAAAATTGCAGAAATTTCCCTTATTTTGAGGCAAATTGCAGAAATTCCCCTAATTTTTGGGCAAAATTTCAGAAATTTCCCTTATTTTGGGGCAAAATTAAAGAAATTCCCCTAATTTTGGGGAAAAATTGCAGAAATTCCCCTTATTTTGGAGCAAAAATGCAGAAATTTTCTTTAATTCAGGGCAAAAATACAGAAATTCCCCTTATTTTGGGGCAAAAATGCAGAAATTCCCCTTATTTTAGGCCAAAAATACAGAAATTACCCTTATTTTTGGGCAAAAATGCAGAAATTACCCTTAATTAGGGGCTAAAATGCAAAAATTCTTCTTATTTGGGGCCAAAAAGGCAGGAATTTCCCTTATTTTGGGGCAAAAGTATAGAAATTTAACTTATTTTTGATAATATTGCAGAAATTTACCTTATTTTGTGGCAAAAATGAAGAAATTCCTATTATTTTGGAACAAAATTGCAGAAATTTCCCATATTTTGTGGCAAAAATTTTGTAATGCTTCTAATTTTGGTGCAAAAATCAGAAATTCCGTTAATTTTGGGGCAAAAAGACAAAAATTGCCCTTATTGTGGGGCAAAATTATTGAAATTTCATTTTTTTGGGACAAAATTGCAGAAATTTCTCTTATTTTTAAGAAAAATTGCAGAAATTTCATTTATTTTGAGGCAAATTGCAGAAATTTCCCTTATTTTGGGGTAAAAATGCAGTAATGCTTCTAATTTTGGAGCAAATATTCAGAAATTCCTCTAATTTTGGGGCAAAAAGGCAGAAATTTCCCTTATTGTGGGGCAAAATTGCTGAGATTTCTTTTTTTTGTACAAAATAGCAAAAATTTTTCTTATTTTGTGGTAAAATTGCAGAAATTTCCCTTATCTTGGGCAAAAATGTTAGAAATTCCCCTTCTTTCAGGTCATAAAGGCAGAAATTCCACTTATTAGGGGGCAAATAGCAGAAATTACCTTACTCTAGGTTCAAAAAGACTGAAATTCCTCTTATTTTTTGCCTTAAAGGCAGAAATTCTTTTTATTTTAGGACAAAAATCAGAAATTCCACTTTATTTTGGGCAAAAATGCAGAAATTTGCCTTATTTTGGGCAAAAAGACAGTAATGCCCCTAATTTTGGAGCAAAATTGCAGAAATTTCTTTATTTTTGAGGCAAAAATGCAGAAATTTCCCTAATTTTGTGTCAAAATTGCAGAAATTCCATTTTTTGGGGGGCAAAATTGCAGAAATTCCCCTTATTTTGGGGCAAAAATGCAGAAATTCCCCCAATTTTTGGGCACAATTGCAGAAATTTACCTTAATTAGTGGCAAAAATGCAGAAATTCCCCTAATTTTGTGTCAAAATTGCAGAAATTCCCTTTATTTTGAGGCAAAAATGCAGAAATTCCCCTTATTTGGGGTAAAAATGCAGAAATTCTCCTAATTTTTGGGCAAAATTGCAGAAATTTCTCTTATTTCGGGGCAAAAATGCAGAAATTCCCCTAATTTTGTGTCAAAATTACAGAAATTTCCTTTATTTTGAGGCAAAAATGCAGAAATATAACATTATTTTGGAGCAAAATTGCAGAAATTCCCCTTATTTGGGGCAAAAAGGCAGAAATTTCTTTTATTTTTGGGCAAAATTGAAGAAATTTTTCTTATCATGGGACAAAAACCCAGAAATGTCCCTTATTTTGGGTCAAAAAGGCAGAAATTCTTTTTATTTTAGGGCAAAAAGGCATAAAATCCAATTAATTTTGGGAAAAAAATGCAGAAATTTACCTTATTTTGGGGCAAAAACACAGTAATGCCCCTAATTTTGCGGAAAATGCAGAAATTCCCCAAATTTTGGGGCAAATGGCAGAAATTCCTCTTATTGTGGGGCAAAATTGCTGAAATTTCCCTTTTTTGGGACAAAATTGCAGAAATTTCTCTTATTTTGGAGCAAAATTGTGGAAATTCCCCTTATATCGGGTCAAAAAAGCAGAAATACCATATACTTGGTGTAAAAAATGCAGAAATTACTTTTATTTTAGGGCAAAAGACTGAAATTCCACCTTTTTTGTGCCAAAAAGGAAGAAATTCCCCTTATTTTTGGGGCAACAATGCAGAAATTCCCCTTATTTTAAAGCAAAATTGCAGAAATTCCATTTTTCTGTTTCAAAAAGACAGAACTTCTCTTTATTTTGGAGGAAAAATGTAGGAAATACCATTATTTCGGTGCAAAATTGCAGAAATTCTCCTAATTTTGGGGAAAAATTGCAGAAATTTCCCTTATTTTGAGGCAAAATTGCAGAAATTCCCCTAATTTTTGGGCAAAATTGCAGAAATTTCCCTTATTTTTGGGGCAAAATTACAAAAATTCCCCTAATTTTGGGGAAAAATTGCAGAAATATCCCTTATTTTGGAGCAAAAATGCAGAATTTTTTTTAATTCAGGGCAAAAATACAGAAATTTTCCTTATTTTGGGGCAAAAATGCAGAAATTTTCCTTATTTTAGGCCAAAAATACAGAAATTACCCATATTTTTGGGCAAAAATGCAGAAATTTCCCTTAATTTTTGGCAAAAATGCAGAAATTCCCCTTATTTGGGGCCAAAAAGGCAGGAATTTCCCTTATTTGGGGGCAAAAGTATAGAAATTTAACTTATTTTAGGATAATATTGCAGAAATTTACCTTATTTTGTGGCAAAAATGAAGAAAATCCCATTATTTTGGAACAAAATTGCAGAAATTTCCCATATTTTGTGGCAAAAATTCTGTAATGCTTCTAATTTTAGGGCAAAAATCAGAAATTCCATTAATTTTGGGGCAAAAAAACAGAAATTTACCTTATTGTGGGGGAAATTAATGAAATTTCTTTTTTTTGGGACAAAATTGCAGAAATTTCCCTTATTTTTAAGCAAAATTGCAGAAATTTCCTTTATCTTGTGGCTAAAATTCAGAAATTCCTTTTATTTCAGGGCAAAAGGCAAAAAGTATGCTTTTTTAGGGGCAAATTCCAGAAATTATCTTTATTTTAGGGAAAAAGCCTGAAATTCCTCTTATTTTGTGCCAAAAAGGCAGAAATTCCCCTTATCTTGGGGCAAAAATGCAGAAATTCCCCTTATTTTGGAACAAAATTGCAGAAATTCCCCTATTTTGTTTCAAAAAGGCAGAAATTCTTTTTATTTTGGAGGAAAAGTGTAGGAAATACCATTATTTTGGTGCAAAATTGCAGGAATTCCCCTAATTTGGGGGAAAAATTGCAGAAATTTCCCATATTTTGAGGCAAAATTGCAGAAATTCCCCTATTATTTGGGCAAAATTGCAGAAATTTCCCTTATTTTGGGGCAAAATTACAGGAATTCTCCTAATTTTGGGGAAAAATTGCAGAAATTCCCCTTATTTTGAAGCAAAAATGCAGAAATTTTCTTTAATTCAGGGAAAAAATACAGAAATTACCCTTATTTTTGGGCAAAAATGCAGAAATTTTCTTTTAATTTGGGGCAAAAATGCAGAAATTGCCCTTATTTGGGGCCAAAAAGGCAGGAATTTCCCTTATTTTGGGGCAAAAGTATAGAAATTTAACTTATTTTAGGATAATATTGCAGAAATTTACCTTATTTTGTGGCAAAAATGAAGAAATTCCCATTATTTTGGAACAAAATTGCAGAAATTTTCCATATTTTGTGGCAAAAATTCTGTAATGCTTCTAATTTTGTGGCAAAAATCAGAAATTCCGTTAATTTTGGGGCAAAAAGACAGACATTCCCCTTACTGTGGGGAAAAATTAATGAAATTTCCCTTTTTTGGGACAAAATGGCAGAAATTTCCCTTATTTTGGAGCAAAATTGCAGAAATTCCCCTTATTTTGGGGCATAAATGCAGAAATTCTCTATATTTTGGGGCAAAAAATGCTGAAATTCCCCTTATTTTGGAGCAAAAATGCTGAAATTCCAATAATTTTGGGGCAAAAATGCAGAAATTCCACTTATTTGTTGGCAAAAATTCAGAAATTTCCCTTATTTTGGGGCAAAATTTAGAAATTCCACTAATTTTGGGGCAAAAAGGCAGAAATTCCACTTATTTGGGGGCAAAAATTTAGAAATTTCCCTTTTTTGGGTCAAAAAGGCAGAAAATTCTTCTTTTTTGAGGCAAATTGCAGAAATTTCCCTTATTTTGTGGCAAAAATTCTGTAATGCTTCTAATTTTGGGGCAAAAATCAGAAATTCCATTAATTTTGGGGCAAAAAGACAGAAATTTCCCGTATTGTGGGGGAAATTAATGAAATTTCCTTATTGGGACAAAATTGCAGAAATTTCCCTTATTTTTAAGCAAAATTGCAGAATTTTCATTTATCTTGTGGCAAAAATACAGAAATTCCTTTTATTTCAGGGCAAACGGGCAGAAATTATGCTTTTTGGGGGGCAAATTCCAAAAATTACACTTATTTTCGAGAAAAAGCCTGAAATTCCTCTTATTTTGTGCCAAAAAGGCAGAAATTCTTCTTATTTTAGAGCAAAAGGCAGAAATTCCACATAATTTTGGCCAAAAATGCAGAAATTTCCATTATTTTGGGGCAAAAACACAGTAATGCACCTAATTTGGGGGCAATAAGGCAGAAATTCCCCTAATTTTGGGGCAAAAAGGCAGAATTTCCCCTTATTTTGGGGCAAAAATGCTGAAATTCCCATTATTTTGGAGCAAAAATGCATAATTTTTTTTTATTTTAGGGCAAAAAGACAGAAATTCTCATTATTTAGGCCAAAAATAGAAATTACCCTTATTTTAGGCCAAAAAGACTAAATTCCCCTTATTTTGGGGTAAAAATGCAGAAATTCCCCTTAACTTTGGGCAAAAATGCAGAAATTTCCCTTAATTTTTGGCAAACATGCAGAAATTCCCCTTTTTTTGGGCAAATAGGCAGAAATTTCTCTTACTTTGAGGCAAAAGGATAGAATTTAACTTATTTTAGGTTAAAATTGCAGAAATTTCCTTTATTTTTAGGCAAATTGCAGAAATTTCCCTTATTATGGGGTAAAAATGCAGTAATGCTTCTAATTTTGGAGCAAAAATTTAGAAATTCCCCTAATTTTGGGGCAAAAAGGCAGAAATTCCCCTTATTGTGGGGAAAAATTGCTAAAATTTCCCTTTTTTTGGACAAAATTACAAAAATTTCCCTTATTTTGGGGTAAAATTGCAGAAATTTCCATTATCTTGGGCAAATATGTTAGAAATTCCCCATCTTTCAGGACATAAAAGCAGAAATTCCACTTATTAGGGGGCAAATTTCAGAAATTACCCTCATTTTAGGGCAAAAAGACTGAAATTCCCCTTATTTTTTGACTTAAAGGCAGAAATTATTTTTATTTTAGGGCAAAAATCAGAAATTCCACTTAATTTTGGGCAAAAATGCAGAAATTTTCCTTAATTTGTGCCAAAAATGCAGAAATTCCCCTTATTTTTGGCCAAAGAGGCAGGAATTTCCCTTATTTTGGGGCAAAAGTATAGAAATTTAACTTATTTTAGGATAATATTGCAGAAATTTACCTTATTTTGTGGCAAAAATGAAGAAATTCCCATTATTTTGGAACAAAATTGCAGAAATTTTCCATATTTTGTGGCAAAAATTCTGTAATGCTTCTAATTTTGGGGCAAAAATCAGAAATTCCATTAATTTTGGGGCAAAAAGACAGAAATTCTCCTTATTGTGGGGCAAAATTAATGAAATTTCCCTTTTTTGGGACAAAATTGCAGAAATTTCTCTTATTTTGGAGCAAAATTGCAGAAATTCCCCTTATTTTGGGGCATAAATGCAGAAATTCTCTATATTTTGGGGCAAAAATGCTGAAATTCCTCTTATTTTGGAGCAAAAATGCTGAAATTCCAATAATTTTGGGGCAAAAAGGCAGAAATTCCACTTATTTGTGTGCAAAAATTCAGAAATTTCCCTTATTTTGGGGCAAAATTTAGAAATTCTACTAATTTTGGGGCAAAAAGGCAGAAATTCCAATTATTTGGGGGCAAAAATTTAGAAATTTCCCTTTTTTGGGTCAAAAAGGCAGAAAATTCTTCTTTTTTGAGGCAAATTGCAGAAATTTCCTTTATTTGTTTCAAAAAGGCAGAAATTCTTTTTATTTTTGAGAAAAAATGTAGGAAATACTATTATTTTGGTGCAAAATTGCAGAAATTCCCCTAATGTTGGTAAAAAATTGCAGAAATTTTCTTTATTTTGAGGCAAATTGCAGAAATTCCCCTAATTTTTAGGCAAAATTTCAGAAATTTCCCTTATTTTGGGGCAAAGTTAAAGAAATTCCCCTAATTTTGGGGAAAAATTGCAGAAATTCCCCTTATTTTGGGGCATAAATGCAGAAATTCTCTATATTTTGGGGCAAAAATGCTGAAATTCCTCTTATTTTGGAGCAAAAATGCTGAAATTCCAATAATTTTGGGGCAAAAAGGCAGAAATTCCACTTATTTGTGGGCAAAAATTCAGAAATTTCCCTTATTTTGGGGCAAAATTTAGAAATTCCACTAATTTTGGGGCAAAAAGGCAGAAATTCCAATTATTTGGGGGCAAAAATTTAGAAATTTCCCTTTTTTGGGTCAAAAAGGCAGAAAATTCTTTTTTTTTGAGGCAAATTGCAGAAATTTTCTTTATTTGTTTCAAAAAGGCAGAAATTCTTTTTATTTTTGAGGAAAAATGTAGGAAATACTATTATTTTGGTGCAAAATTGCAGAAATTCCCCTAATGTTGGTAAAAAATTGCAGAAATTTCCCTTATTTTGAGGCAAATTGCAGAAATTCCCCTAATTTCTGGGCAAAATTTCAGAAATTTCCCTTATTTTGGGGCAAAATTAAAGAAATTCCCCTAATTTTGGGGAAAAATTGCAGAAATTCCCCTTATTTTGGAGCAAAAATGCAGAAATTTTCTTTAATTCAGGGCAAAAATACAGAAATTCCTATTATTTTGGGGCAAAAATGCAGAAATTCCCCTTATTTTATGCTAAAAATACAGAAATTACCCTTATTTTTGGGCAAAAATGCAGAATTTACCCGTAATTAGGGGCTAAAATGCAAAAATTCTTCTTATTTGGGGCCAAAAAGGCAGGAATTTCCCTTATTTTGGGGCAAAAGTATAGAAATTTAACTTATTTTTGATAATATTGCAGAAATTTACCTTATTTTGTGGCAAAAATGAAGAAATTCCTATTATTTTGGAACAAAATTGCAGAAATTTCCCATATTTTGTGGCAAAAATTTTGTAATGCTTCTAATTTTGGTGCAAAAATCAGAAATTCCGTTAATTTTGGGGCAAAAAGACAAAAATTGCCCTTATTGTGGGGCAAAATTAATGAAATTTCATTTTTTTGGGACAAAATTGCAGAAATTTCCCTTATTTTGGAGCAAAATTGCAGAAATTCCCCTTATTTTGAGGCATAAAGGCAGAAATTCTCTTTATTTTGGAGGAAAAGTGTAGGAAATACCATTATTTTGATGCAAAATTGCAGAAATTCCCCTTATTTTTTAGGAAAAATTGCAGAAATTTCACATATTTTGAGGCAAAATTGCAGAAATTTCCCTATTTTTTGGGCAAAATTGCAGAAATTTCCCTTATTTTGGTTCAAAATTACAGAAATTCCCCAAATTTTGGGGAGAAATTGCAGAAATTCCCCTTATTTTGGAGCAAAAATTCAGAAATTTTATTTAATTCAGGGAAAAAATACAGAAATTACCCTGATTTTTGGGCAAAAATCCAGAAATTTCCTTTAATTTGGGGCAAAAATGCAGAAATTCCCCTTATTTGGGGCCAAAAAGGAAGGAATTTCCCTTATTTTGGGGCAAAAGTATAGAAATTTAACTTATTTTAGGATAATATTGCAGAAATTTACCTTATTTTGTGGCAAAAATGAAGAAATTCCCATTATTTTAGAACAAAATTGCAGAAATTTTTCATATCTTGTGGCAAAAATTCTGTAATGCTTCTAATTTTGGTGCAAAAATCAGAAATTCCATTAATTTTGGGGCAAAAAGACAGAAATTCCCCTTATTGTGGGGCAAAATTAATGAAATTTCCCTTTTTTGGGACAAAATTGCAGAAATTTCCCTTATTTTGGAGCAAAATTGCAGAAATTCCCCTTATTTTGGGGCATAAATGAAGAAATTCTCTATATTTTGGGGCAAAAATGCTGAAATTCCTCTTATTTTGGAGCAAAAATGCTGAAATTCCAATAATTTTGGGGCAAAAAGGCAGAAATTCCACTTATTTGTGGGCAAAAATTCAGAAATTTTTCTTATTTTAGGGCAAAATTTAGAAATTCCACTAATTTTGGGGCAAAAAGGCAGAAATTCCAATTATTTGGGGGCAAAAATTTAGAAATTTCCCTTTTTTGGGTCAAAAAGGCAGAAAATTCTTCTTTTTTGAGGCAAATTGCAGAAATTTCCTTTATTTGTTTCAAAAAGGCAGAAATTCTTTTTATTTTTGAGGAAAAATGTAGGAAATACTATTATTTTGGTGCAAAATTGCAGAAATTCCCCTAATGTTGGTAAAAAATTGCAGAAATTTCCCTTATTTTGAGGCAAATTGCAGAAATTCCCCTAATTTTTGGGCAAAATTTCAGAAATTTCCCTTATTTTGGGGCAAAATTAAAGAAATTCCCCTAATTTTGGGGAAAAATTGCAGAAATTCCCCTTATTTTGGAGCAAAAATGCAGAAATTTTCTTTAATTCAGGGCAAAAATACAGAAATTCCCCTTATTTTGGGGCAAAAATGCAGAAATTCCCCTTATTTTAGGCCAAAAATACAGAAATTACCCTTATTTTTGGGCAAAAATGCAGAAATTACCCTTAATTAGGGGCTAAAATGCAAAAATTCTTCTTATTTGGGGCCAAAAAGGCAGGAATTTCCATTATTTTGGGGCAAAAGTATAGAAATTTAACTTATTTTTGATAATATTGCAGAAATTTACCTTATTTTGTGGCAAAAATGAAGAAATTCCTATTATTTTGGAACAAAATTGCAGAAATTTCCCATATTTTGTGGCAAAAATTTTTTAATGCTTCTAATTTTGGTGCAAAAATCAGAAATTCCATTAATTTTAGGGCAAAAAGACAAAAATTGCCCTTATTGTGGGGCAAAATTAATGAAATTTCATTTTTTTGGGACAAAATTGCAGTAATTTCCCTTATTTTGGAGCAAAATTTCAGAAATTCCCCTTATTTTGGGGCATAAAGGCAGAAATTCTCTTTATTTTGGAGGAAAAGTGTAGGAAATACCTTTATTTTGATGCAAAATTGCAGAAATTCCCCTTATTTTTTAGGAAAAATTGCAGAAATTTCCCATATTTTGAGGCAAAATTGCAGAAATTTCCCTATTTTTTGGGCAAAATTGCAGAAATTTCCCTTATTTTGGTTCAAAATTACAGAAATTCCCCAAATTTTGGGAAAAAATTGCAGAAATTCCCCTTATTTTGGAGCAAAAATTCAGAAATTTTATTTAATTCAGGAAAAAAATACAGAAATTACCCTGATTTTTGGGCAAAAATGCAGAAATTTCCTTTAATATGGGGCAAAAATGCAGAAATTCCCCTTATTTGGGGCCAAAAAGGCAGGAATTTCCCTTATTTTGGGGCAAAAGTATAGAAATTTAACTTATTTTAGGATAATATTGCAGAAATTTACCTTATTTTGTGGCAAAAATGAAGAAATTCCCATTATTTTGGAACAAAATTGCAGAAATTTTCCATATTTTGTGGCAAAAATTCTGTAATGCTTCTAATTTTGGTGCAAAAATCAGAAATTCCATTAATTTTGGGGCAAAAAGACAGAAATTCCCCTTATTGTGGGGCAAAATTAATGAAATTTCCCTTTTTTGGGACAAAATTGCAGAAATTTCCCTTATTTTGGAGCAAAATTGCAGAAATTCCCCTTATTTTGGGGCATAAATGCAGAAATTCTCTATATTTTGGGGCAAAAATGCTGAAATTCCTCTTATTTTGAAGCAAAAATGCTGAAATTCCAATAATTTTGGGGCAAAAAGGCAGAAATTCCACTTATTTGTGTGCAAAAATTCAGAAATTTCCCTTATTTTGGGGCAAAATTTAGAAATTCCACTAATTTTGGGGCAAAAAGGCCGAAATTCCAATTATTTGGGGGCAAAAATTTAGAAATTTCCCTTTTTTGGGTCAAAAAGGCAGAAAATTCTTCTTTTTTGAGGCAAATTGCAGAAATTTCCTTTATTTGTTTCAAAAAGGCAGAAATTCTTTTTATTTTTGAGGAAAAATGTAGGAAATACTATTATTTTGGTGCAAAATTGCAGAAATTCCCCTATTGTTGGTAAAAAATTGCAGAAATTTCCCTTATTTTGAGGCAAATTGCAGAAATTCCCCTAATTTTTGGGCAAAATTTCAGAAATTTCCCTTATTTTGGGGCAAAATTAAAGAAATTCCCCTAATTTTGGGGAAAAATTGCAGAAATTCCCCTTATTTTGGAGCAAAAATGCAGAAATTTTCTTTAATTCAGGGCAAAAATACAGAAATTCCCCTTATTTTGGGGCAAAAATGCAGAAATTCCCCTTATTTTAGGCCAAAAATACAGAAATTACCCTTATTTTTGGGCAAAAATGCAGAAATTACCCTTAATTAGGGGCTAAAATGCAAAAATTCTTCTTATTTGGGGCCAAAAAGGCAGGAATTTCCCTTATTTTGGGGCAAAAGTATAGAAATTTAACTTATTTTTGATAATATTGCAGAAATTTACCTTATTTTGTGGCGAAAATGAAGAAATTCCTATTATTTTGGAACAAAATTGCAGAAATTTCCCATATTTTGTGGCAAAAATTTTGTAATGCTTCTAATTTTGGTGCAAAAATCAGAAATTCCGTTAATTTTGGGGCAAAAAGACAAAAATTGCCCTTATTGTGGGGCATAATTAGTGAAATTTCATTTTTTTGGGACAAAATTGCAGAAATTTCCCTTATTTTGGAGCAAAATTGCAGAAATTCCCCTTATTTTGAGGCATAAATGCAGAAATTCTCTTTATTTTGGAGGAAAAGTGTAGGAAATACCATTATTTTGATGCAAAATTGTAGAAATTCCTCTTATTTTTTAGGAAAAATTGCAGAAATTTCCCATATTTTGAGGCAAAATTGCAGAAATTTCCCTATTTTTTGGGCAAAATTGCAGAAATTTCCCTTATTTTGGTTCAAAATTACAGAAATTCCCCAAATTTTGGGAAAAAATTGCAGAAATTCCCCTTATTTTGGAGCAAAAATTCAGAAATTTTATTTAATTCAGGAAAAAAATACAGAAATTACCCTGATTTTTGGGCAAAAATGCAGAAATTTCCTTTAATATGGGGCAAAAATGCAGAAATTCCCCTTATTTGGGGCCAAAAAGGCAGGAATTTCCCTTATTTTGGGGCAAAAGTATAGAAATTTAACTTATTTTAGGATAATATTGCAGAAATTTACCTTATTTTGTGGCAAAAATGAAGAAATTCCCATTATTTTGGAACAAAATTGCAGAAATTTTCCATATTTTGTGGCAAAAATTCTGTAATGCTTCTAATTTTGGTGCAAAAATCAGAAATTCCATTAATTTTGGGGCAAAAAGACAGAAATTCCCCTTATTGTGGGGCAAAATTAATGAAATTTCCCTTTTTTGGGACAAAATTGCAGAAATTTCCCTTATTTTGGAGCAAAATTGCAGAAATTCCCCTTATTTTGGGGCATAAATGCAGAAATTCTCTATATTTTGGGGCAAAAATGCTGAAATTCCTCTTATTTTGAAGCAAAAATGCTGAAATTCCAATAATTTTGGGGCAAAAAGGCAGAAATTCCACTTATTTGTGTGCAAAAATTCAGAAATTTCCCTTATTTTGGGGCAAAATTTAGAAATTCCACTAATTTTGGGGCAAAAAGGCCGAAATTCCAATTATTTGGGGGCAAAAATTTAGAAATTTCCCTTTTTTGGGTCAAAAAGGCAGAAAATTCTTCTTCTTTGAGGCAAATTGCAGAAATTTCCTTTATTTGTTTCAAAAAGGCAGAAATTCTTTTTATTTTTGAGGAAAAATGTAGGAAATACTATTATTTTGGTGCAAAATTGCAGAAATTCCCCTATTGTTGGTAAAAAATTGCAGAAATTTCCCTTATTTTGAGGCAAATTGCAGAAATTCCCCTAATTTTTGGGCAAAATTTCAGAAATTTCCCTTATTTTGGGGCAAAATTAAAGAAATTCCCCTAATTTTGGGGAAAAATTGCAGAAATTCCCCTTATTTTGGAGCAAAAATGCAGAAATTTTCTTTAATTCAGGGCAAAAATACAGAAATTCCCCTTATTTTGGGGCAAAAATGCAGAAATTCCCCTTATTTTAGGCCAAAAATACAGAAATTACCCTTATTTTTGGGCAAAAATGCAGAAATTACCCTTAATTAGGGGCTAAAATGCAAAAATTCTTCTTATTTGGGGCCAAAAAGGCAGGAATTTCCCTTATTTTGGGGCAAAAGTATAGAAATTTAACTTATTTTTGATAATATTGCAGAAATTTACCTTATTTTGTGGCGAAAATGAAGAAATTCCTATTATTTTGGAACAAAATTGCAGAAATTTCCCATATTTTGTGGCAAAAATTTTGTAATGCTTCTAATTTTGGTGCAAAAATCAGAAATTCCGTTAATTTTGGGGCAAAAAGACAAAAATTGCCCTTATTGTGGGGCATAATTAGTGAAATTTCATTTTTTTGGGACAAAATTGCAGAAATTTCCCTTATTTTGGAGCAAAATTGCAGAAATTCCCCTTATTTTGAGGCATAAATGCAGAAATTCTCTTTATTTTGGAGGAAAAGTGTAGGAAATACCATTATTTTGATGCAAAATTGTAGAAATTCCTCTTATTTTTTAAAAAAAATTGCAGAAATTTCCCATATTTTGAGGCAAAATTGCAGAAATTTCCCTATTTTTTGGGCAAAATTGCAGAAATTTCCCTTATTTTGGTTCAAAATTACAGAAATTCCCCAAATTTTGGGGAAAAATTGCAGAAATTCCCCTTATTTTGGAGCAAAAATGCAGAAATTTTCTTTAATTCAGGGAAAAAATACAGAAATTACCCTGATTTTTGGGCAAAAATGCAGAAATTTCCTTTAATTTGGGGCAAAAATGCAGAAATTCCCCTTATTTGGGGCCAAAAAGGCAGGAATTTCCCTTATTTTGGGGCAAAAGTATAGAAATTTAACTTATTTTAGGATAATATTGCAGAAATTTACCTTATTTTGTGGCAAAAATGAAGAAATTCCCATTATTTTGGAACAAAATTGCAGAAATTTTCCATATTTTGTGGCAAAAATTCTGTAATGCTTCTAAATTTGGGGCAAAAATCAGAAATTCCGTTAATTTTTGGGCAAAAAGACAGAAATTCCCCTTATTGTGGGGCAAAATTAATGAAATTTTCCTTTTTTGGGACAAAATTGCAGAAATTTCCCTTATTTTGGAGCAAAATTGCAGAAATTCCCCTTATTTTGGGGCATAAATGCAGAAATTCTCTATATTTTGGGGCAAAAATGCTGAAATTCCTCTTATTTTGGAGCAAAAATGCTGAAATTCCAATAATTTTGGGGCAAAAAGGCAGAAATTCCACTTATTTGTGTGCAAAAATTCAGAAATTTCCCTTATTTTGGGGCAAAATTTAGAAATTCCACTAATTTTGGGGCAAAAAGGCCGAAATTCCAATTATTTGGGGGCAAAAATTTAGAAATTTCCCTTTTTTGGGTCAAAAAGGCAGAAAATTCTTCTTTTTTGAGGCAAATTGCAGAAATTTCCTTTATTTGTTTCAAAAAGGCAGAAATTCTTTTTATTTTTGAGGAAAAATGTAGGAAATACTATTATTTTGGTGCAAAATTGCAGAAATTCCCCTAATGTTGGTAAAAAATTGCAGAAATTTCCCTTATTTTGAGGCAAATTGCAGAAATTCCCCTAATTTTTGGGCAAAATTTTAGAAATTTCCCTTATTTTGGGGCAAAATTAAAGAAATTCCCCTATTTTGGGGAAAAATTGCAGAAATTCCCCTTATTTTGGAGCAAAAATGCAGAAATTTTCTTTAATTCAGGGCAAAAATACAGAAATTACCCTTATTTTTGGGCAAAAATGCAGAAATTACCCTTAATTAGGGGCTAAAATGCAAAAATTCTTCTTATTTGGGGCCAAAAAGGCAGGAATTTCCCTTATTTTGGGGCAAAAGTATAGAAATTTAACTTATTTTTGATAATATTGCAGAAATTTACCTTATTTTGTGGCAAAAATGAAGAAATTCCTATTATTTTGGAACAAAATTGCAGAAATTTCCCATATTTTGGGGCAAAAATGCAGTAATGCTGCTAATTTTGGGGAAAAATTCAGAAATTTCACTAATTTTGGGGCAAAAAGGCAGAAATTCCCCTATTGTGGGGCAAAATTACTGACATTTCCATTTTTTGGACAAAATTGCAAAAATTTCCCCTATTTTGGGATAAAATTGCAGAAATTTCCCTTATCTTGGGCAAAAATGTTACAAATTCCCCTTCTTTCAGGTCATAAAGGCAGAAATTCCACTTATTAGGGGGCAAATTGCAGAAATTACCCTTATTTTAGGGCAAAAGACTGACATTGCTTTTATTTTTTGCTTTAAAGGCAGAAATTCTTTTTATTTTAGGGCAAAAATCAGAAAATCCACTTAATTTTGGGCAAAAATGCAGAAATTTCTCTTATTTTGGACAAAAAGACAGTAATGCACCTAATTTGGGGGCAAAAAGGCAGAAATTCCCCTAATTTTGAGGCAAAATGGCAGAAATTCCCCTTATTTTGGGGCAAAAATCCTGAAATTCCCCTTATTTTGGAGAAAAAATGCAGAAATTTTCCTTATTTTCGAGCAAAAAGAAAGAAATTCTCATTATTTTGGGCCAAAAATAGAAATTACCCTTATTTTAGGCCAAAAAGACTAAATTCATTTTGTTTTGGGGCAAAAAGGCAGAAATTCCTCTTATTTTAGGGCAAAAAGGCAGAAATTCCCCTTAATTTTGGGCAAAAATGCAGAAATTCACCTTATTTTGGGCCAAATAGGCAGAAATTTCCCTTATTTTGAGGCAAAAGTATAGAAATTTAACTTATTTTAAGATAAAATTGCAGAAACTTCCCTTATTTTGTGGAAAAAAATGCAGATATTCCTATTATTTTCGGGTAAAAAGGCAGAAATTTCCCTTATTTTGGAACAAAATTGCAAAAATTTCCCATATTTTGGGGCAAAAAAGCAGTAATGCTTCTAATTTTGGGGCAAAATTCAGAAATTTCACTTATTTTGGAACAACATTCAGAAATTTAACTAATTTTGGGGCAAAAAGGCAGAAATTCCTATTATTTTGGGGCAAAAATGCATAAATTCCTTTTATTTGGGGGCAAAAAGGCAGAAATTCTTTTCATTTTGGGGCAAAAAGGAAGAAATTTCCATTATTTTTGGGCAAATTTGCAGAAATTTTCCTTATCATGGGACAAAAATCCAGAAATTCCCCTCATTTTAGGTCAAAAAGGCAGAAATTCCGCTAATTTGGGGGCAAATTGCAGAAATTAAACTTATTTAAGGGAAGAAGACTGAAATTCCCCTTATTTTGTGCCAAAAAAGCAGAAATTCTTCTTATTTTAGGTCAAAAAGGCAGAAATTCCAATTAATTTTGGGGAAAAATGCAGAAATTTCAGTTATTTTGGGGCAAAAACACAGTAATGCCTCTAATTTTTTGGCATAAATGCAGAAATTCCCCTTATTTTGGGGCAAAAGGCAGAAATTCCCCTTATTGTGGGGCAAAATTGCTGAAATTACCCTTTTTTGGGACAAAATTGCAAAAATTTCTCTTATTTTGGGGCAAAATTGCAGAAATACCTTTTATTTCGGGTCAAAATTCAGAAACACCGCATACTTGGTGTCAAATGTGCAGAAATTACCCTTATTTTAGGGCAAAAAGACTGAAATTCCCCCTTTTTTGTGCCAAAAAGGCAGAAATTTTCCTTAATTTGGCGCAAAAATGCAGAAATTCCCCTTATTTTGGAACAAAATTGCAGAAATTCTCCTTTTTTTGTTTCAAAAAGGAAGCAATTCCCTTTATTTTGGAGCAAAAATGAAGAAAATTCCCTTATTGTGGTGCAAAATTGCATAAATTTCCCTTATTATGTGGCAAAAGGCATAAATTCCCCTAATTTTGGGGAAAAATTACAGAAATTTCCCTTATTTTGGGGCAAAATTGCAGAAATTCCCCTAATTTTAGGGCAAAATTGCAGAAATTCCCCTTATTTGGGGCAAAATTACAGAAATTCCCATAATTTGGGGGAAAAATTGCAGAAATTCACCTTAGTTTGGAGCAAAAATGCAGAAATTTTCCTTAATACAGGACAAAAATCAAGGAATTCCCCTTATTTTGGGGCAAAAATGCAGAAATTCCCCATATTTTAGGCCAAAAATACAGAAATTACCCTTATTTTTGGGCAAAAATGCAGAAATTTCCCTTAATTTGGGGCAAAAATGCAGAAATTCCTCTTATTTGGGGCTACAAAGGCAGGAATTTCTTTTATTTTGGGGCAAAAGTATAGAAATTTAACTTATTTTAGGATAATATTGCAGAAATTTACCGTATTTTGTGGCAAAAATGAAGAAATTCCCATTATTTTGGGGTAGAAAGGCAGAAATTCCCTTTATTTTGGAACAAAATTACAGAAATTTCCCATATTTTTGGGCAAAAATGCACTAATGCTTCTAATTTTGGGGCAAAATTTAGAAATTCCACTAATTTTGGGGCAAAAAGGCAGAAATTCCACTTATTTGGGAGCAAAAATTGAGAAATTTCCTTTTTTTGGGTCAAAAAGGCAGAAAATTCTTCTTTTTCGAGGCAAATTGCTGAAATTTCCCTTATTTTGTAACAAAATTGCAGAAATTTCCCATATTTTGGGGCAAAAAAACAGTAATGCTTCTAATTTTGGTGCAAAATTCAGAAATTTCACTAATTTTGGGACAAAATTCAGAAATTTCACTAATTTTGGGGCAAAAAGGCAGAAATTCCTATTATTTTGTGGCAAAAAAGCAGAAATTCCTATTATTTGGGGGCAAACAGGCAGAAATTCTCCTCATATTGGGGCAAAAAGGCAGAAATTCCCTCTATTTTGGAGCAAAAATGAAGAAAATTCCCTTATTTTGGTGCAAAATTGCATAAATTTTCCTTATTATGGGGCAAAAAGGCAGAAATTCCCCTTATTTTAGGCCAAAAATAAAGAAATTACCCTTATTTTTGGGCAAAAATGCAGAAATTTTCCTTAATTTGGGGCAAAAATGCAAAAATTCCCCTTACTTGGGGCTAAAAAGGCAGGAATTTCCCTTATTTTGAGGCAAAAGTATAGAAATTTAACTTATTTTAGAATAATATTGCAGATATTTACCTTATTTTGTAGCAAAAATGAAGAAATTCCCATTATTTTGGGGTAGAAAGGCAGAAATTTCTTTTATTTTGGAACAAAATTGCAAAAATTTCCCATATTTTTAAGCAAAAATGTACTAATGCTTCTAATTTTGGGGCAAAAATTAGAAATTCCACTAATTTTGGGGCAAAAAGGCAGAAATTCCACTTATTTGGGGGCAAAAATTCAGAAATTTCCTTTTTTTTGGTCAAAACGGCAGAAAATTCTTCTTTTTTGAGGCAAATTGTTAAAATTTCCCTTATTTTGTGGCAAAAATTCTGTAATGCTTCTAATTTTGGGGCAAAAATCAGAAATTCCGTTAATTTTGGGGCAAAAAGACAGAAATTCCCCTTATTGTGGGGGAAATTAATGAAATTTTTTTTTGGGACAAAATTGCAGAAATTTCCCATATTTTTAAGCAAAATTGCAGAAATTTCCTTTATCTTCTGGCAAAAATACAGAAATTTCTTTTATTTCAAGGCAAAAGAGCAGAAATTACGCTTTTTTGGGGGCAAATTCCAGAACTTACCCTTATTTTAGGGAAAAAGCCTTAAATTTCTTTTATTTTGTGCCAAAAAGGCAGAAATTCTTCTTATTTTTGAGGAAAAAGGCAGAAATTCCACATAATTTTGGCAATAAATGCAGAAATTTCCATTATTTTGGGGCAAAAACACAGTAATGCACCTAATTTGGGGGCAAAAAGGCAGAAATTCCCCTAATTATGGGGCAAAAAGGCAGAAATTTCCCTTATTTGGGGGCAAAAATGCTGAAATTCCCCTTATTTTCGAGCAAAAATGCAGAAATTTTCCTTATTTTAGGGCAAAAAGACAGAAATTCTTATTATTTTAGGCCAAAAATAGAAATTACCCTTATTTTAGGTCAAAAAGACTAAATTACCCTTATTTTGGGGCAAAAAGGCAGAAATTCTCTGTATTTTAGGGCAAAAAAGCAGAAATTCCCCTTAGTTTTGGGCAAAAATGCAGAAATTTCCCTTAATTTTGTGCAAAAATGCAGAAATTCCCCTTATTTTGGGCCAAATAGGCAGAAATTTCCCTTATTTTGTGGCAAAAGAATAGAAATTTAACTTATTTTAAGATAAAATTTCAGAAACTTCCCTTATTTTATGGCAAAAATGCAGAAATTCCCATTATTTTGGGGTAAAAAGGCAGAAATTTCCCTTATTTTGGAACAAAATTTCAGAAATTTCCCATATTTTGGAGCAAAAATGCAGTAATGCTGCTAATTTTGGGGCAAATTCAGAAATTTCACTAATTTTGGGGCAAAAAGGCAAAAATACCTATTATTTTGGGGCAAAAATGCAGAAATATCCCTTTTTTGGGACAAAATTGCAGAATTTTCCTTTATTTTGAGGCAAATTGCAGAAATTTCCCTTATTATGGGGTAAAAATGCAGTAATGCTTCTAATTTTGGAGCAAAAATTCAGAAATTCCCCTAATTTTGGGGCAAAAAGGCAGAAATTCCCCTATTGTGGGGCAAAATTGCTGACATTTTCTTTTTTGGACAAAATTGCAAAAATTTCCCCTATTTTGGGATAAAATTGCAGAAATTTACCTTATCTTGGGCAAAAATGTTAGAAATTCCCCTTCTTTCAGATCATAAAGGCAGAAATTCCACTTATTAGGGGGCAAATTGCAGAAATTACCCTTATTTTAGGGCAAAAAGACTGAAAATCCCCTTATTTTTTAACTTAAAGGCAGAAATTACCCTTATTTTAGTGCAAAAATCAGAAATTCCACTTAATTTTGGGCAAAAATGCAGAAATTTTCCTTAATTTCTGGCAAAAATGCAGAAATTTTGCTTATTTTTTGCAAAAGAGGCAGAAATTTCCCTTTTTTTGAGGCAAAAGTTTAGAAATTTAACTTATTTTAGGATAAAATTGCAGAAACTTCTCTTATTTTGTGGCAAAAATGCAGAAATTCCCATTATTTTGTGGTAAAATAATAGAAATTTCCCTTATTTTGTAACAAAATTGCAGAAATTTCCCATATTTTGTGGCAAAAAAGCAGTAATGCTTCTAATTTTGGTGCAAAATTCAGAAATTTCACTATTTTTGGGACAAAATTCAGAAATTTCAATAATTTTGGGGCAAAAGGCAGAAATTCCTATTATTTTGTGGCAAAAATGCAGAAATTCCTTTTATTTGGGGGCAAAAAGGCAGAAATTCTCCTCATTTTGGGGCAAAAAGGCAGAAATTCCCTTTATTTTGGAGCAAAAATGAAGAAAATTCCCTTATTTTTGTGCAAAATTGCATAAATTTCCCTTATTATGGGGCAAAAAGGCAGAAATTCCCCTAATTTTAGGGCAAAATTGCAGAAATTTCACTTATGTGGGGCAAAATTACAGAAATTCCCCTAATTTTGGGATAAAATTGCAGAAATTCCCCTTATTTTGGAGCAAAAATGCAAAAATTTTCCTTAATACAGGGCAAAAATACAGAAATTCCCCTTAATTTCGGGCAAAAATGCAGAAATTCCCCTTATTTTAGGCCCAAAATACAGAAATTACCCTTATATTTGGGCAAAAATGCAGAAATTTCCCATAATTTGGGGCAAAAATGCAGAAATTCCCCTTACTTGTGGCTAAAAAAGCAGGAATTTTGCTTAATTTGAGGCAAAAGTATAGAAATTTAACTTATTTTAGAATAATATTGCAGAAATTTACCTTATTTTGTGGCAAAAATGAAGAAATTCCCATTATTTTGGGGTAGAAAGGCAGAAATTCCCTTTATTTTGGAACAAAATTGCAGAAATTTCCCATATTTTTGGGCAAAAATGCACTAATGCTTCTAATTTTGGGGCAAAATTTAAAAATTCCACTAATTTTGGGGCAAAAAGGCAGAAATTCCACCTATTTGGGAGCAAAAATTCAGAAATTTCCCTTTTTGGGTCAAAAAGGCAGAAAATTCTTCTTTTTTGAGAAAAATTGCAGAAATTTCCCTTATTTTGTGGCAAAAATTCTGTAATGCTTCTAATTTTCGAGCAAAAATCAGAAATTCCGTTAATTTTGGGGCAAAAAGACAGAAATTCCCCTTATTGTGGGGGAAATTAATGAAATTTCCTTTATTTGGGACAAAATTGCAGAAATTTTCCTTATTTTTAAGCAAAATTGCAGAAATTTCCTTTATCTTGTGGCAAAAATACAGAAATTCCTTTTATTTAAGGGCAAAAGGGCAGAAATTACACTTTTTTGGGGGCAAATTCCAGAAATTAACCTTATTTTAGGGAAAAAGCCTGAAATTCCTCTTATTATGTGCTAAAAAGGCAGAAATTCTTCTTATTTTAGAGCAAAAATGCAGAAATTCCACATAATTTTGGCCAAAAATGCAGAAATTTCCATTATTTTGGGGCAAAAAGACAGTAATGCACCTAATTTGGGGGCAAAAAGTCAGAAATTCCCTTAATTTTGGGGCAAAAAGGCAGAAATTCCCCTTATTTTGAGGCAAAAATGCTAAAATTCACCTTATTTTGGAGCAAAAATGCAGAAATTTCCCTATTTTAGGGCAAAAAGACAGAAATTCTCATTATTTTATGCCAAAAATAGAAATTACCCTTATTTTTGGCCAAAAAGACTAAATTCCCATATTTTGCGGCAAAAAGGCAGAAATTCCCCTTATTTTAGGGCAAAAAGGCAGAAATTCCCCTTAATTTTGGGCAAAAATGCAGAAATTTCCCTTAATTTTGGGCAAAAATGCAGAAATTCCTTTTATTTTGGGCCAAATAGGCAAAAATTTCCCTTATTTTGAGGCAAAAGGATAGAAATTTAACTTATTTTAGGATAAAATTGCAGAAATTTCTTTTATTTTTTGGCAAAAATGCAGAAATTCCCATTATTTTGGGGTAAAAAGGCAGAAATTTCCCTTATTTTGGAACAAAATTGCAGAAATTTCCCATATTTTAGGGCAAAAATGCAGTAATGCTGCTAATTTTGGGGAAAAATTCAGAAATTTCACTAATTTTGGGGCAAAAAGGCAGAAATTCCCCTATTGTGGGGCAAAATTACTGACATTTCCATTTTTTGGACAAAATTGCAAAAATTTCCCCTATTTTGGGATAAAATTGCAGAAATTTCCCTTATCTTGGGCAAAAATGTTAGAAATTCCCCTTCTTTCAGGTCATAAAGGCAGAAATTCCACTTATTAGGGGGCAAATTGCAGAAATTACCCTTATTTTAGGGCAAAAGACTGACATTGCCCTTATTTTTTGCTTTAAAGGCAGAAATTCTTTTTATTTTAGGGCAAAAATCAGAAAATCCACTTAATTTTGGGCAAAAATGCAGAAATTTCCCTTATTTTGGACAAAAAGACAGTAATGCACCTAATTTGGGTGCAAAAAGGCAGAAATTCCCCTAATTTTGAGGCAAAATGGCAGAAATTCCCCTTATTTTGGGGCAAAAATCCTGAAATTCCCCTTATTTTGGAGCAAAAATGCAGAAATTTTCCTTATTTTAGAGCAAAAAGAAAGAAATTCTCATTATTTTGGGCCAAAAATAGAAATTACCCTTATTTTAGGCCAAAAAGACTAAATTCATTTTGTTTTGGGGCAAAAAGGCAGAAATTCCTCTTATTTTAGGGCAAAAAGGCAGAAATTCCCCTTAATTTTGGGCAAAAATGCAGAAATTCACCTTATTTTGGGCCAAATAGGCAGAAATTTCCCTTATTTTGAGGCAAAAGTATAGAAATTTAACTTATTTTAAGATAAAATTGCAGAAACTTCCCTTATTTTGTGGCAAAAAATGCAGATATTCCTATTATTTTCGGGTAAAAAGGCAGAAATTTCCCTTATTTTGGAACAAAATTGCAAAAATTTCCCATATTTTGGGGCAAAAAAAGCAGTAATGCTTCTAATTTTGGGGCAAAATTCAGAAATTTCACTTATTTTGGAACAACATTCAGAAATTTAACTAATTTTGGGGCAAAAAGGCAGAAATTCCTATTATTTTGGGGCAAAAATGCATAAATTCCTTTTATTTGGGGGCAAAAAGGCAGAAATTCTTTTCATTTTGGGGCAAAAAGGAAGAAATTTCCATTATTTTTGGGCAAATTTGCAGAAATTTTCCTTATCATGGGACAAAAATCCAGAAATTCCCCTCATTTTAGGTCAAAAAGGCAGAAATTCCGCTAAATTGGGGGCAAATTGCAGAAATTAAACTTATTTAAGGGAAGAAGACTGAAATTCCCCTTATTTTGTGCCTAAAAAGCAGAAATTCTTCTTATTTTAGGTCAAAAAGGCAGAAATTCCAATTAATTTTGGGGAAAAATGCAGAAATTTCAGTTATTTTGGGGCAAAAACACAGTAATGCCTCTAATTTTTTGGCATAAATGCAGAAATTCCCCTTATTTTGGGGCAAAAGGCAGAAATTCCCCTTATTGTGGGGCAAAATTGCTGAAATTACCCTTTTTTGGGACAAAATTGCAAAAATTTCTCTTATTTTGGGGCAAAATTGCAGAAATACCTTTTATTTCGGGTCAAAATTCAGAAACACCGCATACTTGGTGTCAAATGTGCAGAAATTACCCTTATTTTAGGGCAAAAAGACTGAAATTCCCCCTTTTTTGTGCCAAAAAGGCAGAAATTTTCCTTAATTTGGCGCAAAAATGCAGAAATTCCCCTTATTTTGGAACAAAATTGCAGAAATTCTCCTTTTTTTGTTTCAAAAAGGAAGCAATTCCCTTTATTTTGGAGCAAAAATGAAGAAAATTCCCTTATTGTGGTGCAAAATTGCATAAATTTCCCTTATTATGTGGCAAAAAGGCATAAATTCCCCTAATTTTGGGGAAAAATTACAGAAATTTCCCTTATTTTGGGGCAAAATTGCAGAAATTCCCCTAATTTTAGGGCAAAATTGCAGAAATTCCCCTTATTTGGGGCAAAATTACAGAAATTCCCATAATTTGGGGGAAAAATTGCAGAAATTCACCTTAGTTTGGAGCAAAAATGCAGAAATTTTCCTTAATACAGGACAAAAATCAAGGAATTCCCCTTATTTTGGGGCAAAAATGCAGAAATTCCCCATATTTTAGGCCAAAAATACAGAAATTACCCTTATTTTTGGGGAAAAATGCAGAAATTTCCCTTAATTTGGGGCAAAAATGCAGAAATTCCTCTTATTTGGGGCTACAAAGGCAGGAATTTCTTTTATTTTGGGGCAAAAGTATAGAAATTTAACTTATTTTAGGATAATATTGCAGAAATTTACCGTATTTTGTGGCAAAAATGAAGAAATTCCCATTATTTTGGGGTAGAAAGGCAGAAATTCCCTTTATTTTGGAACAAAATTACAGAAATTTCCCATATTTTTGGGCAAAAATGCACTAATGCTTCTAATTTTGGGGCAAAATTTAGAAATTCCACTAATTTTGGGGCAAAAAGGCAGAAATTCCACTTATTTGGGAGCAAAAATTGAGAAATTTCCTTTTTTTGGGTCAAAAAGGCAGAAAATTCTTCTTTTTCGAGGCAAATTGCTGAAATTTCCCTTATTTTGTAACAAAATTGCAGAAATTTCCCATATTTTGGGGCAAAAAAACAGTAATGCTTCTAATTTTGGTGCAAAATTCAGAAATTTCACTAATTTTGGGACAAAATTCAGAAATTTCACTAATTTTGGGGCAAAAAGGCAGAAATTCCTATTATTTTGTGGCAAAAAAGCAGAAATTCCTATTATTTGGGGGCAAACAGGCAGAAATTCTCCTCATATTGGGGCAAAAAGGCAGAAATTCCCTCTATTTTGGAGCAAAAATGAAGAAAATTCCCTTATTTTGGTGCAAAATTGCATAAATTTCCCTTATTATGGGGCAAAAAGGTAGAAATTCCCCTTATTTTATGCCAAAAATAAAGAAATTACCCTTATTTTTGGGCAAAAATGCAGAAATTTCCCTTAATTTTGGGCATAAATGCAAAAATTCCCCTTACTTGGGGCTAAAAAGGCAGGAATTTCCCTTATTTTGAGGCAAAAGTATAGAAATTTAACTTATTTTAGGATAATATTGCAGATATTTACCTTATTTTGTGGCAAAAATGAAGAAATTCCCATTATTTTGGGGTAGAAAGGCAGAAATTTCTTTTATTTTGGAACAAAATTGCAAAAATTTCCCATATTTTTAAGCAAAAATGTACTAATGCTTCTAATTTTGGGGCAAAAATTAGAAATTCCACTAATTTTGGGGCAAAAAGGCAGAAATTCCACTTATTTGGGGGCAAAAATTCAGAAATTTCCCTTTTTTGGGTCAAAACGGCAGAAAATTCTCCTTTTTTGAGGCAAATTGTTAAAATTTCCCTTATTTTGTGGCAAAAATTCTGTAATGCTTCTAATTTTGGGGCAAAAATCAGAAATTCCGTTAATTTTGGGGCAAAAAGACAGAAATTCCCCTTATTGTGGGAAAAATTAATGAAATTTTTTTTGGGACAAAATTGCAGAAATTTCCCTTATTTATAAGCAAAATTGCAGAAATTTCCTTTATCTTGTGGCAAAAATACAGAAATTCCTTTTATTTCAAGGCAAAAGGGCAGAATTTACGCTTTTTTGGGGGCAAATTCCAGAACTTACCCTTATTTTAGGGAAAAAGCCTTAAATTTTTTTTATTTTGTGCCAAAAAGGCAGAAATTCTTCTTATTTTAGAGCAAAAATGCAGAAATTCCACATAATTTTGGCCAAAAATGCAGAAATTTCCATTATTTTGGGGCAAAAAGACAGTAATGCACCTAATTTGGGGGCAAAAAGTCAGAAATTCCCTTAATTTTGGGGCAAAAAGGCAGAAATTCCCCTTATTTTGAGGCAAAAATGCTAAAATTCACCTTATTTTGGAGCAAAAATGCAGAAATTTCCCTATTTTAGGGCAAAAAGACAGAAATTCTCATTATTTTATGCCAAAAATAGAAATTACCCTTATTTTTGGCCAAAAAGACTAAATTCCCATATTTTGCGGCAAAAAGGCAGAAATTCCCCTTATTTTAGGGCAAAAAGGCAGAAATTCCCCTTAATTTTGGGCAAAAATGCAGAAATTTCCCTTAATTTTGGGCAAAAATGCAGAAATTCCTTTTATTTTGGGCCAAATAGGCAAAAATTTCCCTTATTTTGAGGCAAAAGGATAGAAATTTAACTTATTTTAGGATAAAATTGCAGAAATTTCCCTTATTTTTTGGCAAAAATGCAGAAATTCCCATTATTTTGGGGTAAAAAGGCAGAAATTTCCCTTATTTTGGAACAAAATTGCAGAAATTTCCCATATTTTGGGGCAAAAATGCAGTAATGCTGCTAATTTTGGGGAAAAATTCAGAAATTTCACTAATTTTGGGGCAAAAAGGCAGAAATTCCCCTATTGTGGGGCAAAATTACTGACATTTCCATTTTTTGGACAAAATTGCAAAAATTTCCCCTATTTTGGGATAAAATTGCAGAAATTTCCCTTATCTTGGGCAAAAATGTTAGAAATTCCCCTTCTTTCAGGTCATAAAGGCAGAAATTCCACTTATTAGGGGGCAAATTGCAGAAATTACCCTTATTTTAGGGCAAAAGACTGACATTGCCCTTATTTTTTGCTTTAAAGGCAGAAATTCTTTTTATTTTAGGGCAAAAATCAGAAAATCCACTTAATTTTGGGCAAAAATGCAGAAATTTCCCTTATTTTGGACAAAAAGACAGTAATGCACCTAATTTGGGGGCAAAAAGGCAGAAATTCCCCTAATTTTGAGGCAAAATGGCAGAAATTCCCCTTATTTTGGGGCAAAAATCCTGAAATTCCCCTTATTTTGGAGCAAAAATGCAGAAATTTTCCTTATTTTAGAGCAAAAAGAAAGAAATTCTCATTATTTTGGGCCAAAAATAGAAATTACCCTTATTTTAGGCCAAAAAGACTAAATTCATTTTGTTTTGGGGCAAAAAGGCAGAAATTCCTCTTATTTTAGGGCAAAAAGGCAGAAATTCCCCTTAATTTTGGGCAAAAATGCAGAAATTCACCTTATTTTGGGCCAAATAGGCAGAAATTTCCCTTATTTTGAGGCAAAAGTATAGAAATTTAACTTATTTTAAGATAAAATTGCAGAAACTTCCCTTATTTTGTGGCAAAAAATGCAGATATTCCTATTATTTTCGGGTAAAAAGGCAGAAATTTCCCTTATTTTGGAACAAAATTGCAAAAATTTCCCATATTTTGGGGCAAAAAAAGCAGTAATGCTTCTAATTTTGGGGCAAAATTCAGAAATTTCACTTATTTTGGAATAACATTCAGAAATTTAACTAATTTTGGGGCAAAAAGGCAGAAATTCCTATTATTTTGGGGCAAAAATGCATAAATTCCTTTTATTTGGGGGCAAAAAGGCAGAAATTCTTTTCATTTTGGGGCAAAAAGGAAGAAATTTCCATTATTTTTGGGCAAATTTGCAGAAATTTTCCTTATCATGGGACAAAAATCCAGAAATTCCCCTCATTTTAGGTCAAAAAGGCAGAAATTCCGCTAATTTGGGGGTAAATTGCAGAAATTAAACTTATTTAAGGGAAGAAGACTGAAATTCCCCTTATTTTGTGCCTAAAAAGCAGAAATTCTTCTTATTTTAGGTCAAAAAGGCAGAAATTCCAATTAATTTTGGGGAAAAATGCAGAAATTTCAGTTATTTTGGGGCAAAAACACAGTAATGCCTCTAATTTTTTGGCATAAATGCAGAAATTCCCCTTATTTTGGGGCAAAAGGCAGAAATTCCCCTTATTGTGGGGCAAAATTGCTGAAATTACCCTTTTTTGGGACAAAATTGGAAAAATTTCTCTTATTTTGGGGCAAAATTGCAGAAATACCTTTTATTTCGGGTCAAAATTCAGAAACACCGCATACTTGGTGTCAAATGTGCAGAAATTACCCTTATTTTAGGGCAAAAAGACTGAAATTCCCCCTTTTTTGTGCCAAAAAGGCAGAAATTTTCCTTAATTTGGCGCAAAAATGCAGAAATTCCCCTTATTTTGGAACAAAATTGCAGAAATTCTCCTTTTTTTGTTTCAAAAAGGAAGCAATTCCCTTTATTTTGGAGCAAAAATGAAGAAAATTCCCTTATTGTGGTGCAAAATTGCATAAATTTCCCTTATTATGTGGCAAAAAGGCATAAATTCCCCTAATTTTGGGGAAAAATTACAGAAATTTCCCTTATTTTGGGGCAAAATTGCAGAAATTCCCCTAATTTTAGGGCAAAATTGCAGAAATTCCCCTTATTTGGGGCAAAATTACAGAAATTCCCATAATTTGGGGGAAAAATTGCAGAAATTCACCTTAGTTTGGAGCAAAAATGCAGAAATTTTCCTTAATACAGGACAAAAATCAAGGAATTCCCCTTATTTTGGGGCAAAAATGCAGAAATTCCCCATATTTTAGGCCAAAAATACAGAAATTACCCTTATTTTTGGGGAAAAATGCAGAAATTTCCCTTAATTTGGGGCAAAAATGCAGAAATTCCTCTTATTTGGGGCTACAAAGGCAGGAATTTCTTTTATTTTGGGGCAAAAGTATAGAAATTTAACTTATTTTAGGATAATATTGCAGAAATTTACCGTATTTTGTGGCAAAAATGAAGAAATTCCCATTATTTTGGGGTAGAAAGGCAGAAATTCCCTTTATTTTGGAACAAAATTACAGAAATTTCCCATATTTTTGGGCAAAAATGCACTAATGCTTCTAATTTTGGGGCAAAATTTAGAAATTCCACTAATTTTGGGGCAAAAAGGCAGAAATTCCACTTATTTGGGAGCAAAAATTGAGAAATTTCCTTTTTTTGGGTCAAAAAGGCAGAAAATTCTTCTTTTTCGAGGCAAATTGCTGAAATTTCCCTTATTTTGTAACAAAATTGCAGAAATTTCCCATATTTTGGGGCAAAAAAACAGTAATGCTTCTAATTTTGGTGCAAAATTCAGAAATTTCACTAATTTTGGGACAAAATTCAGAAATTTCACTAATTTTGGGGCAAAAAGGCAGAAATTCCTATTATTTTGTGGCAAAAAAGCAGAAATTCCTATTATTTGGGGGCAAACAGGCAGAAATTCTCCTCATATTGGGGCAAAAAGGCAGAAATTCCCTCTATTTTGGAGCAAAAATGAAGAAAATTCCCTTATTTTGGTGCAAAATTGCATAAATTTCCCTTATTATGGGGCAAAAAGGTAGAAATTCCCCTTATTTTATGCCAAAAATAAAGAAATTACCCTTATTTTTGGGCAAAAATGCAGAAATTTCCCTTAATTTTGGGCATAAATGCAAAAATTCCCCTTACTTGGGGCTAAAAAGGCAGGAATTTCCCTTATTTTGAGGCAAAAGTATAGAAATTTAACTTATTTTAGGATAATATTGCAGATATTTACCTTATTTTGTGGCAAAAATGAAGAAATTCCCATTATTTTGGGGTAGAAAGGCAGAAATTTCTTTTATTTTGGAACAAAATTGCAAAAATTTCCCATATTTTTAAGCAAAAATGTACTAATGCTTCTAATTTTGGGGCAAAAATTAGAAATTCCACTAATTTTGGGGCAAAAAGGCAGAAATTCCACTTATTTGGGGGCAAAAATTCAGAAATTTCCCTTTTTTTGGTCAAAACGGCAGAAAATTCTCCTTTTTTGAGGCAAATTGTTAAAATTTCCCTTATTTTGTGGCAAAAATTCTGTAATGCTTCTAATTTTGGGGCAAAAATCAGAAATTCCGTTAATTTTGGGGCAAAAAGACAGAAATTCCCCTTATTGTGGGAAAAATTAATGAAATTTTTTTTGGGACAAAATTGCAGAAATTTCCCTTATTTATAAGCAAAATTGCAGAAATTTCCTATATCTTGTGGCAAAAATACAGAAATTCCTTTTATTTCAAGGCAAAAGGGCAGAATTTACGCTTTTTTGGGGGCAAATTCCAGAACTTACCCTTATTTTAGGGAAAAAGCCTTAAATTTTTTTTATTTTGTGCCAAAAAGGCAGAAATTCCTCTTATTTTAGAGGAAAAAGGCAGAAATTCTACATAATTTTGGCAATAAATGCAGAAATTTCCATTATTTTGGGGCAAAAACACAGTAATGCACCTAATTTGGGGGCAAAAAGGCAGAAATTCCCCTAATTTTGGGGAAAAAGGCAGAAATTCCCCTTATTTGGGGGCAAAAATGCTGAAATTCCCCTTATTTTCGAGCAAAAATGCAGAAATTTTCCTTATTTTAGGGCAAAAAGACAGAAATTCTTATTATTTTAGGCCAAAAATAGAAATTACCCTTATTTTAGGTAAAAAAGACTAAATTACCCTTATTTTGGGGCAAAAAGGCAGAAATTCTCTTTATTTTAGGGCAAAAAAGCAGAAATTCCCCTTAATTTTGGGCAAAAATGCAGAAATTTCCCTTAATTTTGTGCAAAAATGCAGAAATTCCCCTTATTTTGGGCCAAATAGGCAGAAATTTCCCTTATTTTGTGGCAAAAGAATTGAAATTTAACTTATTTTAAGATAAAATTTCAGAAACTTCCCTTATTTTATGGCAAAAATGCAGAAATTCCCATTATTTTGGGGTAAAAAGGCAGAAATTTCCCTTATTTTGGAACAAAATTTCAGAAATTTTCCATATTTTGGAGCAAAAATGCAGTAATGCTGCTAATTTTGGGGAAAAATTCAGAAATTTCACTAATTTTGGGGCAAAAAGGCAAAAATCCCTATTATTTTGGGGCAAAAATGCAGAAATATCCCTTTTTTGGGACAAAATTGCAGAATTTTCCTTTATTTTGAGGCAAATTGCTGAAATTTCCCTTATTATGGGGTAAAAATGCAGTAATGCTTCTAATTTTGGAGCAAAAATTCAGAAATTCCCCTAATTTTGGGGCAAAAAGGCAGAAATTCCCCTATTGTGGGGCAAAATTGCTGACATTTTCTTTTTTGGACAAAATTGCAAAAATTTCCCCTATTTTGGGATAAAATTGCAGAAATTTACCTTATCTTGGGCAAAAATGTTAGAAATTCCCCTTCTTTCAGGTCATAAAGGCAGAAATTCCACTTATTAGGGGGCAAATTGCAGAAATTACCCTTATTTTAGGGCAAAAAGACTGAAATTCTCCTTATTTTTCTCCTTAAAGGAAGAAATTCTTTTTATTTTAGTGCAAAAATCAGAAATTCCACTTAATTTTGGGCAAAAATGCAGAAATTTTTCTTAATTTCTGGCAAAAATGCAGAAATTTTCCTTATTTTTGGCCAAAGAGGCAGAAATTTCCCTTATTTTGAGGCAAAAGTTTAGAAATTTAACTTATTTTAGGATAAAATTGCAGAAACTTCTCTTATTTTGTGGCAAAAATGCAGAATTTCCCATTATTTTGTGGTAAAATAATAGAAATTTCCTTTATTTTGTAACAAAATTGGAGAAATTTCCCATAATTTGGGGCAAAAAAGCAGTAATGCTTCTAATTTTGGTGCAAAATTCAGAAATTTCACTAATTTTGGGACAAAATTCAGAAATTTCACTAATTTTGGTGCAAAAAGGCAGAAATTCCTATTATTTTGTGGCAAAAATGAAGAAATTCCTTTTATTTGGGGACAAAAAGGCAGAAATTCTCCTCATTTTGGGGCAAAAAGGCAGAAATTCCCTTTATTTTGGAGCAAAAATGAAGAAAATTCCCTTATTTTGGTGCAAAATTGCATAAATTTCCCTTATTATGGGGCAAAAAGGCAGAAATTCCCCTAATTTTAGGGCAAAATTGCAGAAATTTCACTTATGTGGGGCAAAATTACAGAAATTCCCCTAATTTTGGGATAAAATTGCAGAAATTCCCCTTATTTTGGAGGAAAAATGCAAAAATTTTCCTTAATACAGGGCAAAAATACAGAAATTCCCCTTAATTTCGGGCAAAAATGCAGAAATTCCCCTTATTTTAGGCCCAAAATACAGAAATTACCCTTATATTTGGGCAAAATGCAGAAATTTCCCATAATTTGGGGCAAAAATGCAGAAATTCCCCTTACTTGTGGCTAAAAAGGCAGGAATTTTGCTTATTTTGAGGCAAAAGTATAGAAATTTAACTTATTTTAGAATAATATTGCAGAAATTTACCTTATTTTGTGGCAAAAATGAAGAAATTCCCATTATTTTGGGGTAGAAAGGCAGAAATTCCCTTTATTTTGGAACAAAATTGCAGAAATTTCCCATATTTTTGGGCAAAAATGCACTAATGCTTCTAATTTTGGGGCAAAATTTAAAAATTCCACTAATTTTGGGGCAAAAAGGCAGAAATTCCACCTATTTGGGAGCAAAAATTCAGAAATTTCCCTTTTTTGGGTCAAAAAGGCAGAAAATCTTCTTTTTTGAGGAAAATTGCAGAAATTTCCCTTATTTTGTGGCAAAAATTCTGTAATGCTTCTAATTTTGGAGCAAAAATCAGAAATTCCGTTAATTTTGGGGCAAAAAGACAGAAATTTCCCTTATTGTGGGGGAAATTAATGAAATTTCCTTTATTTGGGACAAAATTGCAGAAATTTCCTTTATCTTGTGGCAAAAATACAGAAATTCCTTTTATTTCAGGGCAAAAGGGCAGAAATTACGCTTTTTTGGGGGCAAATTCCAGAAATTAACCTTATTTTAGGGAAAAAGCCTGAAATTCCTCTTATTATGTGCTAAAAAGTCAGAAATTCTTCTTATTTTAGAGCAAAAATGCAGAAATTCCACATAATTTTGGCCAAAAATGCTGAAATTTCCATTATTTTGGGGCAAAAAGGCAGAAATTCCCCTATTTTTGAGGCAAAAATGCTAAAATTCACCTTATTTTGGAACAAAAATGCAGAAATTTCCCTATTTTAGGGCAAAAAGACAGAAATTCTCATTATTTTATGCCAAAAATAGAAATTACCCTTATTTTAGGCCAAACAGACTAAATTCCCGTATTTTGCGGCAAAAGGCAGAAATTCCCCTTATTTTAGGGCAAAAAGGCAGAAATTCCCCTTAATTTTGGGCAAAAATGCAGAAATTTCCCTTAATTTTGGGCAAAAATGCAGAAATTCCCCTTATTTTGGGCCAAATAAGCAGAAATTTCCCTTATTTTGAGGAAAAAGGATAAAAATTTAACTTATTTTAGGATAAAATTGCAGAAATTTCCCTTATTTTTTGGCAAAAATGCATAAATTCCCATTATTTTGGGGTAAAAAGGCAGAAATTTCCCTTATTTTGGAACAAAATTGCAGAAATTTCCCATATTTTGGGGCAAAAATGCAGTAATGCTGCTAATTTTGGGGAAAAATTCAGAAATTTCACTAATTTTGGGGCAAAAAGGCAGAAATTCCCCTATTGTGGGGCAAAATTACTGACATTTCCATTTTTTGGACAAAATTGCAAAAATTTCCCCTATTTTGGGATAAAATTGCAGAAATTTCCCTTATCTTGGGCAAAAATGTTAGAAATTCCCCTTCTTTCAGGTCATAAAGGCAGAAATTCCACTTATTAGGGGGCAAATTGCAGAAATTACCCTTATTTTAGGGCAAAAGACTGACATTGCCCTTATTTTTTCTTTAAAGGCAGAAATTATTTTTATTTTAGGGCAAAAATCAGAAATTCCACTTAATTTTGGGCAAAAATGCAGAAATTTCCCTTATTTTGGACAAAAAGATAGTAATGCACCTAATTTGGGGGCAAAAAGGCAGAAATTCCCCTAATTTTGAGGCAAAATGGCAGAAATTCCCCTTATTTTGGGGCAAAAATCCTGAAATTCCCCTTATTTTAGAGCAAAAATGCAGAAATTTTCCTTAATTTAGAGCAAAAAGAAATTCTCATTATTTTGGGCCAAAAATAGAAATTACCCTTATTTTAGGTTAAAAAGACTAAATTCATTTTGTTTTGGGGCAAAAAGGCAGAAATTCCTCTTATTTTAGGGCAAAAAGGCAGAAATTCCCCTTAATTTTGGGCAAAAATGCAGAAATTCACCTTATTTTGGGCCAAATAGGCAGAAATTTCCCTTATTTTGAGGCAAAAGTATAGAAATTTAACTTACTTTAAGATAAAATTGCAGAAACTTCCCTTATTTTGTGGCAAAAAATGCAGAAATTCCCATTATTTTGGGGTAAAAAGGCAGAAATTTCTCTTATTTTGGAACAAAATTGCAAAAATTTCCCATATTTTTGGGCAAAAAAGCAGTAATGCTTCTAATTTTGGGGCAAAATTCAGAAATTTCACTTATTTTGGAACAACATTCAGAAATTTAACTAATTTTGGGGCAAAAAGGCAGAAATTCCAATTATTTTGGGGCAAAAATGCATAAATTCCTTTTATTTGGGGGCAAAAAGGCAGAAATTCTCTTCATTTTGGGGCAAAAAGGAAGAAATTTCCATTATTTTTGGGCAAATTTGCAGAAATTTTTCTTTTCATGGGACAAAAATCCAGAAATTCCCCTCATTTTAGGTAAAAAAGGCAGAAATTCCGCTAATTTGGGGGCAAATTGCAGAAATTAAACTTATTTAAGGGAAGAAGACTGAAATTCCCCTTATTTTGTGCCAAAAAAGCAGAAATTCTTCTTATTTTAGGTCAAAAAGGCAGAAATTCCAATTAATTTTGGGGAAAAATGCAGAAATTTCAGTTATTTTGGGGCAAAAACACAGTAATGCCTCTAATTTTTTGGCATAAATGCAGAAATTCCCCTTATTTTGGGGCAAAAGGCAGAAATTCCCCTTATTGTGGGGCAAAATTGCTGAAATTACCCTTTTTTGGGACAAAATTGCAAAAATTTCTCTTATTTTGGGGCAAAATTGCAGAAATACCCCTTATTTCGGGTCAAAAATGAAGAAACACCGCATACTTGGTGTCAAATGTGCAGAAATTACCCTTATTTTAGGGCAAAAAGACTGAAATTCCCCCTTTTTTGTGCCAAAAAGTCAGAAATTTTCCTCATTTTGGCGCTAAAATGCAGAAATTCCCCTTATTTTGGAACAAAATTGCAGAAATTCTCCTTTTTTTGTTTCAAAAAGGAAGCAATTCCCTTTATTTTGGAGCAAAAATGAAGAAAATTCCCTTATTGTGGTGCAAAATTGCATAAATTTCCCTTATTATGTGGCAAAAAGGCATAAATTCCCCTAATTTTGGAAAAAAATTACAGAAATTTCCCTTATTTTGGGGCAAAATTGCAGAAATTCCCCTAATTTTAGGGCAAAATTGCAGAAATTTCCCTTATTTGGGGCAAAATTACAGAAATTCCCATAATTTGGGGGAAAAATTGCAGAAATTCACCTTAGTTTGAAGCAAAAATGCAGAATTTTCCTTAATACAAGACAAAAATCAATGAATTCCCCTTATTTTGGGACAAAAATGCAGAAATTTCCCATATTTTAGGCCAAAAATACAGAAAATACCCTTATTTTTGGGGAAAAATGCAGAAATTTCCCTTAATTTGGGGCAAAAATGCAGAAATTCCTTTTATTTGGGGCTACAAAGGCAGGAATTTCTTTTATTTTGGGGCAAAAGTATAGAAATTTAACTTATTTTAGGATAACATTGCAGAAATTTACCGTATTTTGTGGCAAAAATGAAGAAATTCCCATTATTTTGGGGTAGAAAGGCAGAAATTCCCTTTATTTTGGAACAAAATTACAGAAATTTCCCATATTTTTGGGCAAAAATGCACTAATGCTTCTAATTGTGGGGCAAAATTTAGAAATTCCAATAATTTTGGGGCAAAAAGGCAGAAATTCCACTTAATTGGGAGCAAAAATTGAGAAATTTCTTTTTTTGGGTCAAAAAGGCAGAAAATTCTTCTTTTTCGAGGCAAATTGCTGAAATTTCCCTTATTTTGTAACAAAATTGCAGAAATTTCCCATATTTTGGGGCAAAAAAACAGTAATGCTTCTAATTTTGGTGCAAAATTCAGAAATTTCGATAATTTTGGGACAAAATTCAGAAATTTCACTAATTTTGTGGCAAAAAGGCAGAAATTCCTATTATTTTGTGGCAAAAAAGCAGAAATTCCTTTTATTTGGGGGCAAACAGGCAGAAATTCTCCTCATATTGGGGCAAAAATGAAGAAATTCTCTCTATTTTGGAGCAAAAATGAAGAAAATTCCCTTATTTTGGTGCAAAATTGCATAAATTTCCCTTATTATGGGGCAAAAAGGCAGAAATTCCCCTAATTTTAGGCCAAAAATAAAGAAATTACCCTTATTTTTGGGCAAAAATGCAGAAATTTCCCTTAATTTGGGGCAAAAATGCAAAATTCCCCTTACTTGGTGCTAAAAAGGCAGGAATTTCCCTTATTTTGAGGCAAAAGTATAGAAATTTAACTTATTTTAGGATAATATTGCAGATATTTACCTTATTTTGTGGCAAAAATGAAGAAATTCCCATTATTTTGGGGTAGAAAGGCAGAAATTTCTTTTATTTTGGAACAAAATTGCAAAAATTTCCCATATTTTTAAGCAAAAATGCACTAATGCTTCTAATTTTGGGGCAAAATTTAGAAATTCCACTAATTTAGGGGCAAAAAGGCAGAAATTCCACTTATTTGGGGGCAAAAATTCAGAAATTTCCCTTTTTTGGGTCAAAACGGCAGAAAATTCTTCTTTTTTGAGGCAAATTGTTGAAATTTCCCTTATTTTGTGGCAAAAATTCTGTAATGCTTCTAATTTTGGGGCAAAAATCAGAAATTCCGTTACTTTTGGGGCAAAAAGACAGAAATTCCCCTTATTGTGGGGGAAATTAATGAAAATTTTTTTTGGGGACAAAATTGCAGAAATTTCCCTTATTTTTAAGCAAAATTGCAGAAATTTCCTTTATCTTGTGGCAAAAATACAGAAATTCCTTTTATTTCAAGGCAAAAGGGCAGAATTTACGCTTTTTTGGGGGCAAATTCCAGAACTTACCCTTATTTTAGGAAAAAAGCCTTAAATTTCTATTATTTTGTGACAAAAAGGCAGAAATTCTTCTTATTTTAGAGGAAAAAGGCAGAAATTCCACATAATTTTGGCAATAAATGCAGAAATTTCCATTATTTTGGGGCAAAAACACAGTAATGCACCTAATTTGGGAGCAAAAAGGCAGAAATTCCCCTAATTTTGGGGCAAAAAGGCAGAAATTCCCCTTATTTTGGGGCAAAAATGCTGAAATTCCCCTTATTTTCGAGCAAAAATGCAGAAATTTTTCTTATTTTAGGGCAAAAAGACAGAAATTCTTATTATTTTAGGCCAAAAATAGAAATTACCCTTATTTTAGGTCAAAAAGACTAAATTACCCTTATTTTGGGGCAAAAAGGCAGAAATTCTCTTTATTTTAGGGCAAAAAAGCAGAAATTCCCCTTAATTTTGGGCAAAAATGCAGAAATTTCCCTTAATTTTGGGCAAAAATGCAGAAATTCCCCTTATTTTGGGCCAAATAGGCAGAAATTTCCCTTATATTGTGGCAAAAGGATAGAAATTTAACTTATTTTAAGATAAAATTTCAGAAACTTCCCTTATTTTGTGGCAAAAATGCAGAAATTCCCATTATTTTGGGGTAAAAAGGCAGAAATTTCCCTTATTTTGGAACAAAATTGCAGAAATTTCCCATATTTTGGAGCAAATATGCAGTAATGCTGCTAATTTTGGGGCTAAATTCAGAAATTTCACTAATTTTGGGGCAAAAAGGCAAAAATCCCTATTATTTTGGGGCAAAAATGCAGAAATATCCCTTTTTTGGGACAAAATTGCAGAATTTTCCTTTATTGTGAGGCAAATTGCAGAAATTTCCCTTATTATGGAGTAAAAATGCAGTAATGCTTCTAATTTTAGAGCAAAAATTCAGAAATTCCCCTAATTTTGGGGCAAAAAGGCAGAAATTCCCCTATTGTGGGGCAAAATTGCTGACATTTTCTTTTTTGGACAAAATTGCAAAAATTTCCCCTATTTTTGGATAAAATTGCAGAAATTTACCTTATCTTGGGCAAAAATGTTAGAAATTCCCCTTTTTTCAGGTCATAAAAACAGAAATTCCACTTATTAGGGGGCAAATTGCAGAAATTACCCTTATTTTAGGGCAAAAAGACTGAAATTCTCCTTATTTTTCTCCTTAAAGGAAGAAATTCTTTTTATTTTAGTGCAAAAATCAGAAATTCCACTTAATTTTGGGCAAAAATGCAGAAATTTTCCTTAATTTCTGGCAAAAATGCAGAAATTTCCCTTATTTTTGGCCAAAGAGGCAGAAATTTCCCTTATTTTGAGGCAAAAGTTTAGAAATTTAACTTATTTTAGGATAAAATTGCAGAAACTTCTCTTATTTTGTGGCAAAAATGCAGAAATTCCCATTATTTTGTGGTGAAATAATAGAAATTTCCCTTATTTTGTAACAAAATTGCAGAAATTTCCCATATTTTGGGGCAAAAAAGCAGTAATGCTTCTAATTTTGGTGCAAATTTCAGAAATTTCACTAATTTTGGGACAAAATTCAGAAATTTCACTAATTTTGGGGCAAAAAGGCAGAAATTCCTATTATTTTGTGGCAAAAATGCAGAAATTCCTTTTATTTGGGGGCAAAAAGGCAGAAATTCTCTTCATATTGGGGCAAAAAGGCAGAAATTCCCTCTATTTTGGAGCAAAAATGAAGAAAATTCTCTTATTTTGTTGCAAAATTGCATAAATTTCCCTTATTATGGGGCAAAAAGGCAGAAATTCTCCTAATTTTAGGGCAAAATTGCAGAAATTTCACTAATTTGGTGCAAAATTACAGAAATTCTGCTAATTTTGGGGAAAAATTGCAGAAATTCCCTTTATTTTGAAGCAAAAATGCAAAAATTTTCCTTAATACAGGGCAAAAATACAGAAATTCTCCTTATTTTGGGGCAAAAATGCAGAAATTCCCCTTATTTTAGGCCAAAAATACAGAAATTACCCTTATTTTTGGGCAAAAATGCAGAAATTTCCCTTACTTGGTGCTAAAAAGGCAGGAATTTCCCTTATTTTGAGGCAAAAGTATAGAAATTTAACTTATTTTAGGATAATATTGCAGAAATTTACCTTATTTTGTGGCAAAAAATGAAGAAATTCCCATTATTTTGGAGTAGAAAGGCAGAAATTCCCTTTATTTTGGAACAAAATTGCAGAAATTTCCCATATTTTTGGGCAAAAATGCACTAATGCTTCTAATTTTGGGGCAAAATTTAGAAATTGCACTAATTTTGGGGAAAAAAGGCAGAAATTCCACTTATTTGGGGGTAAAAATTCAGAAATTTCCCTTTTTTGGGTCAAAAAAGCAGAAAATTCTTCTTTTTGAGGCAAATTGCTGAAATTTCCCTTATTTTGTGGCAAAAATACTGTAATGCTTCTAATTTTGGGGCAAAAATCAGAAATTCCGTTAATTTTGGGGCAAAAAGGCAGAAATTCCCCTTATTGTGGGAGAAATTAATGAAATTTTCTTTTTTGGGACAAAATTGCAGAAATTTCCCTTATTTTTAAGCAAAATTGCAGAAATTTCCTTTATCTTGTGGCAAAAATACAGAAATTCCTTTTATTTCAAGGCAAAAGGGCAGAAATTACGCTTTTTTGGTGGCAAGTTCCAGAACTTACCCTTATTTTAGGGAAAAAAAGCCTTAAATTTCTCTTATTTTGTGCCAAAAATGCAGAAATTCTTATTATTTTAGAGCAAAAAGGCAGAAATTCCACATAATTTTGGCCATAAATGCAGAAATTCCCCTTATTTTGGGGCAAAAATGCTGAAATTCCCCTTATTTTCTAGCAAAAATGCAGAAATTTTCCTTATTTTAGGGCAAAAAGACAGAAATTCTTATTATTTTAGGCCAAAAATAGAAATTACCCTTATTTTACGTCAAAAAGACTAAATTACCCTTATTTTGGGGCACAAAGGCAGTAATTCCCTTTATTTTAGGGCAAAAAGGCAGAAATTCCCCTTAATTTTGGGCAAAAATGCAGATTTTTCCCTTAATTTTGGGCAAAAATGCAGAAATTCCCCTTATTTTGGGCCAAATAGGCAGAAATTTCCCTTATTTTGTGGCAAAAGAATAGAAATTTAACATATTTTAAGATAAAATTTCAGAAACTTCCCTTATTTTGTTGCAAAAATGCAGAAATTCTTATTATTTTGGGGTAAAAAGGCAGAAATTTCCTTTATTTTGGAACAAAATTGCAGAAATTTCTCATATTTTGGAGCAAAAATGCAGTAATGCTGCTAATTTTGGGGCAAAATTCAGAAATTTCACTAATTTTGGGGCAAAAAGGCAAAAATCCCTATTATTTTGGGGCAAAAATGCAGAAATATCCCTTTTTTGGGACAAAATTGCAGAAATTTCCTTTATTTTGAGGCAAATTGCAGAAATTTCCCTTATTATGGGGTAAAAATATATTAATGCTTCTAATTTTGGAGCAAAAATTCAGAAATTCCCCTAATTTTGGGGCAAAAAGGCAGAAATTCCCCTATTGTGGCGCAAAATTGCTGACATTTCCATTTTTTGGACAAAATTGCAAAAATTTCCCCTATTTTGGGATAAAATTGCAGAAATTTCCCTTATCTTGGGCAAAAATGTTAGAAATTCCCCTTCTTTCAGGTCATAAAGGCAGAAATTCCACTTATTAGGGGGCAAATTGCAGAAATTACCCTTATTTTAGGGCAAAAGACTGACATTGCCCTTATTTTTTGCCTTAAAGGCAGAAATTCTTTTCATTTTAGGGCAAAAATCAGAAATTCCACTTAATTTTGGGCAAAAATGCAGAAATTTTCCTTATTTTGGACAAAAAGACAGTAATGCACCTAATTTGCTGGCAAAAACGAAGAAATTCCCCTAATTTTGGGGCAAAAAAGCAGAAATTCCCCTTATTTTGGGGCAAAAATGCTGAAATTCCCCTTATTTTGGAGCAAAAATGCAGAAATTTTCCTTATTTTAGAGCAAAAAGAAAGAAATTCTCATTATTTTGGGCCAAAAATAGAAATTACCCTTATTTTAGGCCAAAAAGGATAAATTCATTTTGTTTTGGGACAAAAAGGCAGAAATTCCTCTTATTTTAGGGCAAAAAGGCAGAAATTCCCCTTAATTTTGGGCAAAAATGCAGAAATTCACCTTATTTTGGGCCAAATAGGCAGAAATTTCCCTTATTTTGAGGCAAAAGGATAGAAATTTAACTTATTTTAAGATAAAATTGCAGAAACTTCCCTTATTTTGTGGCAAAAATTGCAGAAATTCCCATTATATTGGGGTAAAAAGGCAGAAATTTCCCTTATTTTGGAACAAAATTGCAAAAATTTCCCATATTTTGGGGCAAAAAAGCAGTAATGCTTCTAATTTTGGGGCAAAATTCAGAAATTTCACTTATTTTGGGACAACATTCAGAAATTTAACTAATTTTAGGGCAAAAAGGCAGAAATTCCCTCTATTTTGGAGCAAAAATGAAGAAAATTCCCTTATTTTGGTGCAAAATTGCATAAATTTCCCTTATTATGGGGCAAAAAGGCAGAAATTCCCCTAATTTTAGGCCAAAAATAAAGAAATTACCCTTATTTTTGGGCAAAAATGCAGAAATTTCCCTTAATTTGGGGCAAAAATGCAAAATTCCCCTTACTTGGTGCTAAAAAGGCAGGAATTTCCCTTATTTTGAGGCAAAAGTATAGAAATTTAACTTATTTTAGGATAATATTGCAGATATTTACCTTATTTTGTGGCAAAAATGAAGAAATTCCCATTATTTTGGGGTAGAAAGGCAGAAATTTCTTTTATTTTGGAACAAAATTGCAAAAATTTCCCATATTTTTAAGCAAAAATGCACTAATGCTTCTAATTTTGGGGCAAAATTTAGAAATTCCACTAATTTTGGGGCAAAAAGGCAGAAATTCCACTTATTTGGGGGCAAAAATTCAGAAATTTCCTTTTTTTGGGTCAAAAAGGCAGAAAATTCTTCTTTTTTGAGGCAAATTGTTGAAATTTCCCTTATTTTGTGGCAAAAATTCTGTAATGCTTCTAATTTTGGGGCAAAAATCAGAAATTCCGTTAATTTTGGGGCAAAAAGACAGAAATTCCCCTTATTTTGGGGGAAATTAATGAAATTTTTTTTTGGGACAAAATTGCAGAAATTTCCTTTATTTTTAAGCAAAATTGCAGAAATTTCCTTTATCTTGTGGCAAAAATACAGAAATTCCTTATATTTCAAGGCAAAAGGGCAGAAATTACGCTTTTTTGGGGGCAAATTCCAGAACTTACCCTTATTTTAGGGAAAAAGCCTTAAATTTCTTTTATTTTGTGCCAAAAAGGCAGAAATTCTTCTTATTTTTGAGGAAAAAGGCAGAAATTCCACATTATTTTGGCAATAAATGCAGAAATTTCCATTATTTTGGGGCAAAAACACAGTAATGCACCTAATTTGGGGGCAAAAAGGCAGAAATTCCCCTTATTTTGGGGCAAAAATGCTGAAATTCCCCTTATTTTCGAGCAAAAATGCAGAAATTTTTCTTCTTTTAGGGCAAAAAGACAGAAATTCTTATTATTTTAGGCCAAAAATAGAAATTACCCTTATTTTAGGTCAAAAAAACTAAATTACCCTTATTTTGGTGCAAAAAGGCAGAAATTCTCTTTATTTAAGGGCAAAAAAGCTGAAATTCCCCTTAATTTTGGGCAAAAATGCAGAAATTTCCCTTAATTTTGGGCAAAAATGCAGAAATTCCCCTTATTTTGGGCCAAATAGGCAGAAATTTCCCTTATTTTGTGGCAAAAAAATAGAAATTTAACTTATTTTAAGATAAAATTGCAGAAACTTCCCTTATTTTGTGGCAAAAATGCAGAAATTCCCATTATTTTGGGGTAAAAAGGCAGAAATTTCCCTTATTTTGGAACAAAATTTCAGAAATTTCCCATATTTTGGAGCAAAAATGCAGTAATGCTGCTAATTTTGGGGCAAAATTCAGAAATTTCACTAATTTTGGGTCAAAAAGGCAAAAATCCCTATTATTTTGGGGCAAAAATGCAGAAATATCCCTTTTTTGGGACAAAATTGCAGAATTTTCCTTTATTTTGAGGCAAATTGCAGAAATTTCCCTTATTATGGGGTAGAAATGCAGTAATGCTTCTAATTTTGGAGCAAAAATTCAGAAATTCCCCTAATTTTGGGGCAAAAAGGCAGAAATTCCCCTATTGTGGGGCAAAATTGCTGACATTTCCTTTTTTGGACAAAATTGCAAAAATTTCCCCTATTTTGGGATAAAATTGCAGAAATTTACCTTATCTTGGGCAAAAATATTAGAAATTTCCCTTCTTTCTTGTCATAAAGGAAGAAATTCCACTTATTAGGGCGCAAATTGCAGAAATTACCCTTATTTTAGGGCAAAAAGACTGAAATTCTCCTTATTTTTCTCCTTAAAGGAAGAAATTCTTTTTATTTTAGTGCAAAAATCAGAAATTCCACTTAATTTTGGGCAAAAATGCAGAAATTTTCCTTAATTTCTGGCAAAAATGCAGAAATTTCCCTTATTTTTGGCCAAAGAGGCAGAAATTTCCCTTATTTTGAGGCAAAAGTTTAGAAATTTAACTTATTTTAGGATAAAATTGCAGAAACTTCTCTTATTTTGTGGCAAAAATGCAGAAATTCCCATTATTTTTGGTAAAATAATAGAAATTTCCCTTATTTTGTAACAAAATTGCAGAAATTTCCAATATTTTGGGGCAAAAAAGCAGTAATGCTTCTAATTTTGGTGCAAATTTCAGAAATTTCACTAATTTTGGGACAAAATTCAGAAATTTCACTATTTTTGGGGCAAAAAGGCAGAAATTCCTATTATTTTGTGGCAAAAATGCAGAAATTCCTTTTATTTGGGGGCAAAAAGTCAGAAATTCTCCTCATTTTTGGGCAAAAAGGCAGAAATTCCCTCTATTTTGGAGCAAAAATGAAGAAAATTCTCATATTTTGGTGCAAAATTGCATAAATTTCCCTTATTATGGGGCAAAAAGGCAGAAATTCCCCTAATTTTAGGGCAAAATTGCAGAAATTTCACTAATTTGGGGCAAAATTACAGAAATTCCGCTAATTTTGGGAAAAAATTGCAGAAATTCCCTTTATTTTGGAGCAAAAATGCAAAAATTTTCCTTAATACAGGGCAAAAATACAGAAATTCTCCTCATTTTGGGGCAAAAATGCAGAAATTCCCCTTATTTTAGGCCAAAAATACAGAAATTACCCTTATTTTTGGGCAAAAATGCAGAAATTTCCCTTAATTTGGGACAAAAATGCAGAAATTTCCCTTACTTGGTGCTAAAAAGGCAGGAATTTCCCTTATTTTGAGGCAAAAGTATAGAAATTTAACTTATTTTAGGATAATATTGCAGAAATTTACCTTATTTTGTGGCAAAAAATGAAGAAATTCCCATTATTTTGGAGTAGAAAGGCAGAAATTCCCTTTATTTTGGAACAAAATTGCAGAAATTTCCCATATTTTTGGGCACAAATGCACTAATGCTTCTAATTTTGGGGCAAAATTTAGAAATTGCACTAATTTGGGGGAAAAAAGGCAGAAATTCCACTTATTTGGGGGTAAAAATTTAGAAATTTCCCTTTTTTTGGTCAAAAAGGCAGAAAATTCTTCTTTTTTGAGGCAAATTGCTGATATTTCCCTTATTTTGTGGCAAAAATACTGTTATGCTTCTAATTTTGGGGCAAAAATCAGAAATTCCGTTAATTTTGGGGCAAAAAGACAGAAATTCCCCTTATTTTGGGAGAAATTAATGAAATATTCTTTTTTTTGGGACAAAATTGCAGAAATTTCCCTTATTTTTAAGCAAAATTGCAGAATTTTCCTTTATCTTGTGACAAAAATACAGAAATTCCTTTTATTTCAAGACAAAAGGTCAGAAATTACGCTTTTTTGGTGGCAAATTCCAGAACTTACCCTTATTTTAGGGAAAAAAGCCTTAAATTTCTCTTCTTTTGTTCCAAAATGCAGAAATTCTTCTTATTTTAGAGCAAAAAGGCAGAAATTCCACATAATTTTGGCCATAAATGCAGAAATTCCCTTTATTTTGGGGCAAAAATGCTGAAATTCCCCTTATTTTCGAGCAAAAATGCAGAAATTTTCCTTATTTTAGAGCAAAAAGAAAGAAATTCTCATTATTTTGGGCCAAAAATAGAAATTACCCTTATTTTAGGCCAAAAAGACTAAATTCATTTTGTTTTGGGGCAAAAAGGCAGAAATTCCTCTTATTTTAGGGCAAAAAGGCAGAAATTCCCCTTACTTTTGGGCAAAAATGCAGAAATTCACCTTATTTTGGGCCAAATAGGCAGAAATTTTCCTTATTTTGAGGCAAAAGGATAGAAATTTAACTTATTTTAAGATAAAATTGCAGAAACTTCCCTTATTTTGTGGCAAAAAAATGCAGAAATTCCCATTATTTTGGGGTAAAAAGGCAGAAATTTCCCTTATTTTGGAACAAAATTGCAAAAAATTCCCATATTTTGGGGCAAAAAAGCAGTAATGCTTCTAATTTTTGGGCAAAATTCAGAAATTTTACTTATTTTGGGACAACATTCAGAAATTTAACTAATTTTGGGGCAAAAAGGCAGAAATTCCCTCTATTTTGGAGCAAAAATGAAGAAAATTCCCTTATTTTGGTGCAAAATTGCATAAATTTCCCTTATTATGGGGCAAAAAGGCAGAAATTCCCCTTATTTTAGGCCAAAAATAAAGAAATTACCCTTATTTTTGTGCAAAAATGCAGAAATTTCCCTTAATTTGGGGCAAAAATGCAAAAATTCCCCTTACTTGGGGCTAAAAAGGCAGGAATTTCCCTTATTTTGAGGCAAAAGTATAGAAATTTAACTTATTTTAGGATAATATTGCAGATATTTACCTTATTTTGTGGCAAAAATGAAGAAATTCCCATTATTTTGGGGTAGAAAGGCAGAAATTTCTTTTATTTTGGAACAAAATTGCAAAAATTTCCCATATTTTTAAGCAAAAATGCACTAATGCTTCTAATTTTGGGGCAAAATTTAGAAATTCCACTAATTTTGGGGCAAAAAGGCAGAAATTCCACTTATTTGGGGGCAAAAATTCAGAAATTTCCCTGTTTTGGTTCAAAAAGGCAGAAAATTCTTCTTTTTTGAGGCAAATTGTTGAAATTTCCCTTATTTTGCGGCAAAAATTCTGTAATGCTTCTAATTTTGGGGCAAAAATCAGAAATTCCGTTAATTTTGGGGCAAAAAGACAGAAATTCCCCTTATTGTGGGGGAAATTAAAAATTTTTTTTTGGGGACAAAATTGCAGAAATTTCCCTTATTTTTAAGCAAAATTGCAGAAATTTCCTTTATCTTGTGGCAAAAATACAGAAATTCCTTTTATTACAAGGCAAAAGAGCAGAAATTACGCTTTTTTGGGGGCAAATTCCAGAACTTAGCCTTATTTTAGGAAAAAAGCCTTAAATTTCTTTTATTTTGTGCCAAAAAGGCAGAAATTCTTCATATTTTAGAGGAAAAAGGCAGAAATTCCACATAATTTTGGCAATAAATGCAGAAATTTCCATTATTTTGGGGCAAAAACACAGTAATGCACCTAATTTGGGGGCAAAAAGGCAGACATTCCCCTAATTTTGGGGCAAAAAGGCAGAAATTCCCCTTATTTTGGGGCAAAAATGCTGAAATTCCCCTTATTTTCGAGCAAAAATGCAGAAATTTTTCTTATTTTAGGGCAAAAAGACAGAAATTCTTATTATTTTAGGCCAAAAATAGAAATTACCCTTATTTTAGGTCAAAAAGACTAAATTACCCTTATTTTGGGGCAAAAATGCAGAAATTCTCTTTATTTTAGGGCCAAAAAGCAGAAATTCCCCTTAATTTTGGGCAAAAATTCAGAAATACCCCTTAATTTTGGGCAAAAATGCAGAAATTCCCCTTATTTTGGGCCAAATAGGCAGAAATTTCCCTTATTTTGAGGCAAAAGTATAGAAATTTAACTTATTTTAAGATAAAATTGCAGAAACTTCCCTTATTTTGTGGCAAAAAATGCAGAAATTCCCATTATTTTGGGGTAAAAAGGCAGAAATTTCCCTTATTTTGGAATAAAATTGCAAAAATTTCCCATATTTTGGGGCAAAAAAGCAGTAATCCTTCTAATTTTTGGGCAAAATTCAGAAATTTCACTTATTTTGGGACAACATTCAGAAATTTAACTAATTTTGGGGCAAAAAGGCAGAAATTCCCTCTATTTTGGAGCAAAAATGAAGAAAATTCCCTTATTTTGGTGCAAAATTGCATAAATTTCCCTTATTATGGGGCAAAAAGCAGAAATTCCCCTTATTATAGGCCAAAAATAAAGAAATTACCCTTATTTTTGGGCAAAAATGCAGAAATTTCCCTTAATTTGGGGCAAAAATGCAAAAATTCCCCTTACTTGGGGCTGAAAAGGCAGGAATTTCCCTTATTTTGAGGCAATAGTATAGAAATTTAACTTATTTTAGGATAATATTGCAGATATTTACCTTATTTTGTGGCAAAAATGAAGAAATTCCCATTATTTTGGGGTAGAAAGGCAGAAATTTCTTTTATTTTGGAACAAAATTGCAAAAATTTCCCATATTTTTAAGCAAAAATGCACTAATGCTTCTAATTTTGGGGCAAAATTTAGAAATTCCACTAATTTTGGAGCAAAAAGGCAGAAATTCCACTTATTTGGGGGCAAAAATTCAGAAATTTCCCTGTTTTGGTTCAAAAAGGCAGAAAATTCTTCTTTTTTGAGGCAAATTGTTGAAATTTCCCTTATTTTGTGGCAAAAATTCTGTAATGCTTCTAATTTTGGGGCAAAAATCAGAAATTCCGTTAATTTTGGGGCAAAAAGACAGAAATTCCCCTTATTGTGGGGGAAATTAATGAAATTTTTTTTTGGGGACAAAATTGCAGAAATTTCCCTTATTTTTAAGCAAAATTGCAGAAATTTCCTTTATCTTGTGGCAAAAATAGAGAAATTCCTTTTATTTCAAGGCAAAAGGGCAGAAATTACGCTTTTTTGGGGGCAAATTCCAGAACTTACCCTTATTTTAGGAAAAAAGCCTTAAATTTCTTTTATTTTGTGCCAAAAAGGCAGAAATTCTTCTTATTTTAGAGGAAAAATGCAGAAATTCCACATAATTTTGGCAATAAATGCAGAAATTTCCATTATTTTGGGGCAAAAACACAGTAATGCACCTAATTTGGGGGCAAAAAGGCAGAAATTCCCCTAATTTTGGGGCAAAAAGGCAGAAATTCCCTTTATTTTGGGGCAAAAATGCTGAAATTCCCCTTATTTTCGAGCAAAAATTCAGTAATTTTCCTTATTTTAGGGCAAAAAGACAGAAATTCTTATTATTTTAGGCCAAAAATAGAAATTACCCTTATTTTAGGTCAAAAAGACTAAATTACCCTTATTTTGGGGCAAAAAGGCAGTAATTCCCTTTATTTTAGGGCAAAAAGGCAGAAATTCCCCTTAATTTTGGGCAAAAATGCAGAAATTTCCCTTAATTTTGGGCAAAAATGCAGAATTTCCCCTTATTTTGGGCCAAATAGGCAGAAATTTCCCTTATTTTGTGGCAAAAGGATAGAAATTTAACTTATTTTAAGATAAAATTTCAGAAACTTCCCTTATTTTGTGGCAAAAATGCAGAAATTCTTATTATTTTGTGGTAAAAATGCAGAATTTTCCCTTATTTTGGAACAAAATTTCAGAAATTTCCCATATTTTGGAGCAAAAATGCAGTAATGCTGCTAATTTTGGGGCAAAATTCAGAAATTTCACTAATTTTGGGGCAAAAAGGCAAAAATCCCTATTATTTTAGGGCAAAAATGCAGAAATATCCCTTTTTTGGGACAAAATTGCAGAATTTTCCTTTATTTTGAGGCAAATTGCAGAAATTTCCCTTATTATGGGGTAGAAATGCAGTAATGCTTCTACTTTTGGAGCAAAAATTCAGAAATTCCCCTAATTTTGGGGCAAAACGGCAGAAATTCCCCTATTGTGGGGCAAAATTGCTGATATTTCCTTTTTTGGACAAAATTGCAAAAATTTCCCCTATTTTGGGATAAAATTGCAGAAATTTACCTTATCTTGGGCAAAAATGTTAGAAATTCCCCTTCTTTCTGGTCATAAAGGCAGAAATTCCACTTATTATGGGGCAAATTGCAGAAATTACCCTTATTTTAGGGCAAAAAGACTGAAATTCTCCTTATTTTTCTCCTTAAAGGAAGAAATTCTTTTTATTTTAGTGCAAAAATCAGAAATTCCACTTAATTTTGGGCAAAAATGCAGTAATTTTCCTTAATTTCTGGAAAAATGCAGAAATTTCCCTTATTTTTGGCCAAAGAGGCAGAAATTTCCCTTATTTTGAGGCAAAAGTTTAGAAATTTAACTTAATTTAAGATAAAATTGCAGAAACTTCTTTTATTTTGTGGCAAAAATGCAGAAATTCCCATTATTTTTGGTAAAATAATAGAAATTTCCCTTATTTTGTAACAAAATTGCAGAAATTTCCCATATTTTGGGGCAAAAAAGCAGTAATGCTTCTAATTTTGGTGCAAATTTCAGAAATTTCACTAATTTTGGGACAAAATTCAGAAATTTCACTAATTTTGGGGCAAAAAGGCAGAAATTCCTATTATTTTGTGGCAAAAATGCACAAATTCCTTTTATTTGGGGGCAAAAAGTCAGAAATTCTCCTCATTTTGGGGCAAAAAGGCAGAAATTCCCTCTATTTTGGAGCAAAAATGAAGAAAATTCTCTTATTTTGGTGCAAAATTGCATAAATTTCCCTTATTATGGGGCAAAAAGGCAGAAATTCCCCTAATTTTAGGGCAAAATTGCAGAAATTTCACTAATTTGGGGCAAAATTACAAAAATTCCGCTAATTTTGGGAAAAATTTGCAGAAATTCCCTTTATTTTGGAGCAAAAATGCAAAAATTTTCCTTAATACAGGGCAAAAATACAGAAATTCTCTTTATTTTGGGGCAAAAGTGCAGAAATTCCCCTTATTTTAGGCCAAAAAATACAGAAATTACCCTTATTTTTGGGCAAAAATGCAGAAATTTCTCTTAATTTCGGGCAAAAATGCAGAAATTTCCCTTACTTGGTGCTAAAAAGGCATGAATTTCCCTTATTTTGAGGCAAAAGTATAGAAATTTAACTTATTTTAGGATAATATTGCAGAAATTTACCTTATTTTGTGGCAAAAAATGAAGAAATTCCCATTATTTTGGAGTAGAAAGGCAGAAATTCCCTTTATTTTGGAACAAAATTGCAGAAATTTCCCATATTTTTGGGCAAAAATGCACTAATGCTTCTAATTTTGGGGCAAAATTTAGAAATTGCACTAATTTGGAGGAAAAAAGGCAGAAATTCCACTTATTTGGGGGTAAAAATTCAGAAATTTCCCTTTTTTGGGTCAAAAAGGCAGAAAATTTTTTTTTTGAGGCAAATTGCTGAAATTTCCCTTATTTTGTGGCAAAAATAATGTAATGCTTCTAATTTTGGGGCAAAAATCAGAAATTCCGTTAATTTTGGGGCAAAAAGACAGAAATTCCCCTTATTTTGGGAGAAATTAGTGAAATTTTCTTTTTTTGGGACAAAATTGCAGAAATTTCCCTTATTTTTAAGCAAAATTGCAGAAATTTCCTTTATCTTGTCGCAAAAATACAGAAATTCCTTTTATTTCAAGACAAAAGGGCAAAAATTACGCTTTTTTGGTTGCAAATTCCAGAACATACCCTTATTTTAGGGAAAAAAAACTTAAATTTCTCTTATTTTGTGCCAAAAATGCAGAAATTCTTATTATTTTAGAGCAAAAGGGCAGAAATTCCACATAATTTTGGCCATAAATGCAGAAATTCCCCTTATTTTGGGGCAAAAATGCTGAAATTCCCCTTATTTTCGAGCAAAAATGCAGAAATTTTCCTTATTTTAGGGCAAAAAGACAGAAATTCTTATTATTTTAGGCCAAAAATAGAAATTACCCTTATTTTAGGTCAAAAAGACTAAATTACCCTTATTTTGGGGCAAAAAGGCAGTAATTCCCTTTATTTTAGGGCAAAAAGGCAGAAATTCCCCTTAATTTTGGGCAAAAATACAGAAATTTCCCTTAATTTTGGGCAAAAATGCAGAATTTCCCCTTATTTTGGGCCAAATAGGCAGAAATTTCCCTTATTTTGTGGCAAAAGGATAGAAATTTAACTTATTTTAAGATAAAATTTCAGAAACTTCCCTTATTTTGTAGCAAAAATACAGAAATTCTTATTATTTTGTGGTAAAAATGCAGAATTTTCCCTTATTTTGGAACAAAATTTCAGAAATTTCCCATATTTTGGAGCAAAAATGCAGTAATGCTGCTAATTTTGGGGCAAAATTCAGAAATTTCACTAATGTTTGGGCAAAAAGGCAAAAATCCCTATTATTTTGGGGCAAAAATGCAGAAATATTCCTTTTTTGGGACAAAATTGCAGAATTTTCCTTTATTTTGAGGCAAATTGCAGAAATTTCCCTTATTATGGGGTAAAAATGCAGTAATGCTTCTAATTCTGGAGCAAAAATTCAGAAATTCCCCTAATTTTGGGGCAAAAAGGCAGAAATTCCCCTATTGTGGGGCAAAATTGCAGACATTTCCATTTTTTGGACAAAATTGCAAAAATTTCCCCTATTTGGGGATAAAATTGCAGAAATTTCCCTTATCTTGGGCAAAAATGTTAGATTTTCCCCTTCTTTCAGGTCATAAAGGCAGAAATTCCACTTATTAGGGGGCAAATTGCAGAAATTACCCTTATTTTAGGGCAAAAGACTGACATTGCCCTTATTTTTTGCCTTAAAGGCAGAAATTCTTTTCATTTTAGGGCAAAAATCAGAAATTCCACTTAATTTTGGGCAAAAATGCAGAAATTTTCCTTATTTTGGACAAAAAGACAGTAATGCACCTAATTTGCTGGCAAAAACGCAGAAATTCCCCTAATTTGGGGGCAAAAAAGCAGAAATTCCCCTTATTTTGGGGCAAAAATGCTGAAATTCCCCTTATTTTGGAGCAAAAATGCAGAAATTTTCCTTATTTTAGAGCAAAAAGAAAGAAATTCTCATTATTTTGGGCCAAAAATAGAAATTACCCTTATTTTAGGCCAAAAAGACTAAATTCATTTGTTTTGGGGCAAAAAGGCAGAAATTCCTCTTATTTTAGGGCAAAAAGGCAGAAATTCCCCTTAATTTTGGGCAAAAATGCAGAAATTCACCTTATTTTGGGCCAAATAGGCAGAAATTTCCCTTATTTTGAAGCAAAAGGATAGAAATTTAACTTATTTTAAGATAAAATTGCAGAAACTGCCCTTATTTTGTGGCAAAAAATGCAGAAATTCTCATTATTTTGGGGTAAAAAGGCAGAAATTTCCCTTATTTTGGAACAAAATTGAAAAATTTCCCATATATTTGGGCAAAAAAGCAGTAATGCTTCTAATTTTTGGGCAAAATTCAGAAATTTCACTTATTTTGGAACAACATTCAGAAATTTAACTGATTTTGGGGCAAAAAGGCAGAAATTCCTATTATTTTGGGGCAAATATGCAGAAATTCCTTTTAATTGGGGGCAAAAAGGCAGAAATTCTCTTCATTTTGGGGCAAAAAAGAAGAAATTTCCATTATTTTTGGGCAAATTTGCAGAAATTTTCCTTATCATGGGACAAAAATTCAGAAATTCCCCTCATTTTAGGTCAAAAAAACATAAATTACGCTAATTTGGGGGCAAATTGCAGAAATTAAAATTATTTAAGGGAAGAAGACTGAAATTCCCCTTATTTTGTGCCAAAAAAGCAGAAATTTTTCCTATTTTAGTTCAAAAAGGCAGAAATTCCAATTAATTTTGTGGAAAAATGCAGAAATTTCCCTTATTTTGGGGCAAAAAGACAGAAATTCTTATTATTTTAGGCCAAAAATAGAAATTACCCTTATTTTAGGTCAAAAAGACTAAATTACCCTTATTTTGGGGCAAAAAGGCAGAAATTCCCTTTATTTTAGGGCAAAAAGGCAGAAATTCCCCTTAATTTTGGGCAAAAATGCAGAAATTTCCCTAAATTTTGGGCAAAAATGCAGAAATTTCCCTTAATTTGGGGCAAAAATGCAGAAATTCCCCTTACTTGGGGCTAAAAAGGCAGGAATTTCCGTTTTTTTGAGGCAAATGTATAGGAATTTAACTTATTTTAGGATAATATTGCAGAAATTTACCTTATTTTGTGGAAAATATGAAGAAATTTCCATTATTTTGGGGTAGAAAGGCAGAAATTCCCTTTATTTTGGAACAAAATTGCAGAAATTTCCCATATTTTTGGGCAAAAGTGCACTAATGCTTCTAATTTTGGGGCAAAATTTAGAAATTGCACTAATTTTGGGGCAAAAAGGCAGAAATTCCACTTATTTGGGGGCAAAAATTCAGAAATTTCCCTTTTTTGGGTCAAAAAGGTAGAAAATTCTTCTTTTTTGAGGCAAATTGTTGAAATTTCCCTTATTTTGTGGCAAAAATTCTGTAATGCTTCTAATTTTGGGGCAAAAATCAGAAATTCCGTTAATTTTGGGGCAAAAAGACAGAAATTCCCCTTATTGTGGGGGATATTAATGAAATTTTTTTTTTGGGACAAAATTGCAGAAATTTCCCTTATTTTTAAGCAAAATTGCAGAAATTTCCTTTATCTTGTGGCAAAAATACAGAAATTCCTTTTATTTCAAGGCAAAAGGGCAGAAATTACGCATTTTTGGGGGCAAATTCTAGAACTTACCCTTATTTTAGGGAAAAAGCCTTAAATTTCTCTTATTTTGTGCCAAAAAGGCAGAAATTCTTGTTATTTTAGAGCAAAAAGGCAGAAATTCCACATAATTTTGGCCATAAATGCAGAAATTTCCATTATTTTGGGGCAAAAACACAGTAATGCACCTAATTTGGGGGCAAAAAGGAAGAAATTCCCCTAATTTTGGGACAAAAAGTCAGAAATTCCCCTTATTTTAGGGCAAAAATGCTGAAATTCCCCTTTATTTTCGAGCAAAAATGCAGAAATTTCCTTATTTTAGGGCAAAAAGACAGAAATTCTTATTAGTTTAGGACAAAAATAGAAATTACCCTTATTTAAGGTCAAAAAGACTAAATTAACCATATTTTGGGGCAAAAAGGCAGAAATTCCCTTTATTTTAGGGCAAAAAGGCAGAAATTCCCCTTAATTTTGGGCAAAAATGCAGAAATTTCCCTTAATTTTGGGCAAAAATTCAGAAATTCCCCTTATTTTGGGCTAAATGGGCAGAAATTTCGCTTATTTTGTGGCAAAAGGATAGAAATTTAATTTATTTTAAGATAAAATTTTAGAAACTTCCCATATTTTGTGGCAAAAATGCAGAAATTCCCATTATTTTGGGGTAAAAAGGCAGAAATTTCCCGTATTTTGGAACAAAATTTAAGAAATTTCCCATATTTTGGAGCAAACATGCAGTAATGCTGCTAATTATGAGGCAAAATTCAGAAATTTCACTAATTTTGGGGCAAAAAGGCAAAAATCCCTTTTATTTTGGGGCAAAAATGCAGAAATATCCCTTTTTTGGAACAAAATTGCAGAAATTTCCTTTATTTTGAGGCAAATTGCAGAAATTTCCCTTATTATGGGGTAAAAATGCAGTAATGCTTCTAATTTTGGAGCAAAAATTCAGAAATTCCCCTAATTTTGGGACAAAAAGGCAGAAATACCCATTATTGTGGGGCAAAATTGCTGAGATTTCCATTTTTTGGACAAAATTGCAAAAATTTCCCCTATTTTGGGAAAAATTGCAGAAATTTCCCTTATCTTGGGCAAAAATGTTAGAAATTCCCCTTCTTTCAGGTCATAAAGGCAGAAATTCCACTTATTAGGGGGCAAATTGCAGAAATTACCCTTATTTTAGAGCAAAAAGACTGAAATTCCCCTTATTTTTTGCCTTAAAGGCAGAAATTCTTTTTATTTTAGTGCAAAAATCAGTAACTCCACTTAATTTTGGGCAAAAATGCAGAAATTTTCCTTAATTTGTGGCAAAAATGCAGATTTCCCTTATTTTTGGCCAAAGAGGCAGAAATTTCCCTTTTTTGAGGCAAAAGTTTAGAAATTTAACTTATTTTAGGATAAAATTGCAGAAACTTCCCTTATTTTGTGGCAAAAATGCAGAAATTCCCATTATTTTGTGGTAAAATAGAAGAAATTTCTTTTATTTTGGGGTAAAATTGCAGAAATTTCCCTTATCTAGGGCAAAAATGTTAGAAATTCCCCTTCTTGCAGGTCATAAAGGCAGAAATTCCACTTATTAGGGGGCAAATTGCAGAAATTACCCTTATTTTAGGGCAAAAGACTGACATTGCCCTTATTTTTTGCCTTAAAGGCAGAAATTCTTTTTATTTTAGGGCAAAAATCAGAAATTCCAATTAATTTTGGGCAAAAATGCAGAAATTTCCCTTATTTTGGACAAAAAGACAGTAATGCACCTAATTGGGGGGTAAGAAGGCAGAAATTCCCCTAATTTTGGTGCAAAAAAGCAGAAATTCCTCTTATTTTGGGGCAAAAATGCTGAAATTCCCCTTATTTTGGAGCATAAATGCAGAAATTTTTCTTATTTTACAGTAAAAAGACAGAAATTATCATTATTTTAGGCCAAAAATAGAAATTACCGTTATTTTAGGCCAAAAAGACTAAATTCCCCTTGTTTTGGGGCAAAAAGGCAGAAATTCCTCTTATTTTAGTGCAAAAAGGCAGAAATTTCCCTTATTTTTAGGCAAAATTGCAGAAATTTTCCTTATCATGGGACAAAAATCCAGAAATTCCCCTCATTTTAGGTCAAAAGCAGAAATTCCGCTAATTTGGGGGCAAATTGCAGAAATTATACTTATTTAAGGGAAGAAGACTGAAATTCCCCTTATTTTGTGCCAAAAAAGCAGAAATTCTTCTTATTTTAGGGCAAAAAGGCAGAAATTCCAATTAATTTTGTGGATAAATGCAAAAATTTCCCTTATTTGGGGGCAAAAACACAGTAATGCCTCTAAATATTTGGCATAAATGCAGAAATTCCCCTAATTTTGGGGCAAAAGGCAGAAAGTCCCCTTATTGTGGGGCAAAATTGCTGAAATTTCCCTTTTTTGGGACAAAATTGCAAAAATTTCTCTTATTTTGGGGCAAAATTGCAGAAATACGCTTTATTTCGGGTCAAAAATGCAGAAACACCGCATACTTGGTGTAAATATGCAGAAATTACCCTTATTTAAGGGAAAAAAGACTGAAATTCCCCCATTTTTGCACCAAAAAGGCAGAAATTTTCCTTATTTTGCGGCAAAAATGCAGAAATTCCCCTTATTTGGAACAAAATTGCAGAAATTCTCCTTTTTTTTGTTTCAAACAGGCAGAAATTTCCTTTATTTTGAAGCAAAAATGAAGAAAATTCCCTTATTTTGGTGAAAAATTGCATAAATTTCCCTTATTATGTGGCAAAAAGGCATAAATTCCCCTAATTTTGGAGAAAAATTGCAGAAATTTCCCTTATTTTGGGGCAAAATTGCAGAAATTTCCCTAATTTTAGGGCAAAATTTCAGAAATTCACTTTAGTTTGGAGCAAAAATGCAGAAATTTTCTTTAATACAGGACAAAAATAAAGAAATTCCCCTTATTTTGGGGCAAAAATGCAGAAATTCCCCTTATTTTAGGCCAAAAATACAGAAATTACCCTTATTTTTGGAGAAAAATGCAGAAATTTCCTTTAATTCGGGGCAAAAATGCAGAAATTCCCCTTATTTGGGGCTACAAAGGCAGGAATTTCTTTTATTTTGTGGCAAAAATGAAGAAATTCCCATTATTTTGGGGTAGAAAGGCAGAAATTCCCTTTATTTTGGAACAAAATTACAGAAATTTCCCATATTTTTGGGCAAAAATGCACTAATACTGCTAATTTTGGGGCAAAATTTAGAAATTCCACTAATTTTGGGGCAAATAGGCAGAAATTCCACTTATTTGGGGGTAAAAATTCAGGAATTTCGCTTTTTTGGGTCAAAAAGGCAGAAAATTCTTCCTTGTCGAGGCAAATTGCTGAAATTTCCCTGATTTTGTGGCAAAAATTCTGTAATGCTTCTAATTTTGGGGCAAAAATCAGAAATTCCATTAATTTTGAGGCAAAAAGACAGAAAATCCTTTTATAGTTGGCGAAATTAATGAAATTTCCTTTTTTTGGGACAAAATTGCAGAAATTTCCCTTATTTTTAAACAAAATTGCAGAAATTTTCTTTATCTTGTGGCAAAAATACAGAAATTCCTTTTATTTCAGGGCAAAAGGGCAGAAATTACGCTTTTTTCGGGGCAAATTCCAGAAATTACCCTTATTTTAGGGAAAAAGCCTGAAATTCCTATAATTTTGTGCCAAAAAGGCTGAAATTCTTCTTATTTTAGAGCAAAAAAGCAGAAATTCCACATAATTTTGGCCAAAAATGCAGGAATTTCCATTATTTTGGGGCAAAAACAAAGTAATGCACCTAATTTGGGGGCAAAAAGGCAGAAATTCCCCTAATTTTGGGGCAAAAAGGCAGAAATTCCCCTTATTTTGGGGAAAAAATGCTGAAATTTCCCTTATTTTGTAGCAAAAATGCAGAAATTTTCCTTATTTTAGGGCAAAATGACAGTAATTCTCATTATTTTAGGCCAAAATTCCAAATTACCCTTACTTTAGGCCAAAAAGACTAAATTCCCCTTATTTTAGGGCAAAATGGCAGAAATTCCACTTAATTTTGGGCAAAAATGCAGAAATTTCCCTTAATTTTGGGCAAAAATGCAGAAATTCCCCTTATTTTGGGCCAAATAGGCAGACATTTCCCTTATTTTGAGGCAAAAGGATAGAAATTTAACTTATTTTGGGATAAAATTGCAGAAACTTTCCTTATTATGTGGCAAAAGTGCAGAAATTTCCATTATTTTGGGGTAAAAAGGCAGAAATTTCCCTTATTTTGGAACAAAATTGCAGAGATTTTCCACATTTTGGGGCAAAAATGCAGTAATGTTGTAATTTTTTGGCAAAATTCAGAAATTTCACTAATTTTGGGGCAAAAAGGCAAAAATCCCTATTATTTTGGGGCAAAATTGCAGAAATATACCTTTTTTTGGGACAAAATTGCAGAAATTTCCTTTATTTTGAGGCAAATTGCAGAAATTTCCCTTATTTTGGGGTAAAAATGCAGTAATGCTTCTAATTTTGAAGCAAAAATTCAGAAATTCCCCTAATTTTGGGGCAAAAAGGCAGAAATTCCCCTTATTGTGGGGCAAAATTGCTGAGATTTCCCTGTTTTTGGACAAAATTGCAAAATTATTTTTTATTTTGGGGTAAAATTGCAGAAATTTCCCTTATCTTGGTCAAAAATGTTAGAAATTCCTCTTATTTCAGGCTATAAAGAAAGAAATTCCACTTATTAGGTGGCAAATTGCAGAAATTACCCTTATTTTAGGGCAAATAAACTGAAATTCCCCTTATTTTTGCCTTAAAGGCAGAAATTCTTTTTATTTTAGGGCAAAAATCAGAAATTCCACTTAATTTTGGGCAAAAATGCAGAAATTTTCCTTAATTTGTGGCAAAAATGCAGAAATTCTCCTTATTTTTGGCCAAATAGGCAGAAATTTCCCTTATTTTGAGGCAAAAGTTTAGAAATTTAACTTAATTTAAGATAAAATTGCAGCAACTTCTCTTATTATGTGGCAAAAATGCAGAAATTCCCATTATTTTGTGGTAAAAAGGAAGATATTTCCCTTATTTCGTAACAAAATTGCAGAAATTTACCATATTTTGGGGCAAAAAACAGTAATGCTTCTAATTTTGGAGCAAAATTCAGAAATTTCACTAATTTTGGGACAAAATTCAGAAATTTCACTTATTTTGGGGCAAAAGGCAGAAATTCCTATTATTTTGGGGCAAAAATGCAGAAATTCCTTTTATTTCGGGGCAAAAAGGCAGAAATTCTCCTCATTTTAGGGCAAAAAGGTAGAAATTCCCTTTATTTTGGGGCAAAAACGCAGAAATTTCCCTTATTTTGGTGCAAAATTGCAGAAATTTTCCTTATCATGGGACAAAAATCCAGAAATTCCCCTCATTTTAGGTCAAAAAAGCAGAAATTCCGCTAATTTGGGGGCAAATTACAGAAATTAAACTTATTTAAGGGAAGAAGACTGAAATTCCCCTTATTTTTTGCCAAAAAAGCAGAAATTCTTTTTATTTTAGGGCAAAAAGGCAGAAAATCCAATTAATTTTAGGCAAAAATGCAGAAATTTACCTTATTTTCGGGCAAAAACACAGTAATGCCCATAATTTTGCGGCAAAAATGCAGAAATTCCCGTAATTTTGGGGCAAGAGGCAGAAATTTCCCTTATTTCGGGGCAAAATTGCTGAAATTTATTTTTTTTGGGACAAAATTGCAGAAATTTCTCTTATTTTGGGGCAACATTGCGGAAATTCCCCTTATATCGGGTGAAAAAGGCAGAAATACCGCATACTTGGTGTCAAAAATGCAGAAATTACCCTTATTTTAGGGCAAAAAGACTGAAATTCCCCCTTTTTTGCGCCAAAAAGGCAGAAATTCCCCTTATTTTGGGGCAAAAATGCAGAAATTCCCCATATTTTGGAAGAAAATTGCAGAAATTCCCCTTTTTTGTTTCAAAAATGCAGAAATTCTCTTTATTTTGGAGGAAAAATGTAGAAAATACCATTATTTTGGTGCAAAATTGCAGAAATTCCCCTAATTTTTGGGCAAAATTGCAGAAATTTCCCTTATTTTGGGGCAAAATTACAGAAATTTCCTTAATTTTGTGGAAAAATTGCAGAAATTCCCCTTATTTTGGAGCATAAATGCAGAAATTTTCTTTAATTCAGGGTAAAAATACAAAAATTCCCTTTATTTTGGGGCAAAAATGCAGAAATTTCCCTTATTTTAGGCCAAAAATACAGAAATTACCCTTATTTTTGGGCAAAATTGCAGAAATTTCCCTTAATTTGGGGCAAAAATGCAGAAATTCCCCTTATTTGGGTCCAAAGATGCAGGAATTTCACTTATTTTGGAACAAAAGTATAGAAATTTAACTTATTTTAGGATAATATGGCAGAAATTTACCTTATTTTATGGCAAAAATGAAGAAATTCCCATTATTTTGAAACAAAATTGCAGAAATTTCCTATATTTTGTGGCAAAAATTCTGTAATGCTTCTAATTTTGGGGCAAAAATCAGAAATTCCATTAATTTTGGGGCAAAAAGACAGAAATTCCCCTTATTGTGAGGCAAAATTAATGAAATTTCCTTTTTTTGGGACAAAATTGGAGAAATTTCTTTTATTTTTAAGCAAAATTGCAGAAATTTTCTTTATCTTGTGGCAAAAATACAGAAATTCCTTTTATTTCAAGGCAAAAGGGCAGAAATTACGTTTTTTTGTGGGCAAATTCAAGAAATTACCCTTATTTTAGGAAAAAAGCCTGAAATTCCTCTTATTTTGTGCCAAAAAGGCAGAAATTTTTCTTAATTTAGAGCACAAAGGCAGAAATTCCACATAATTTTGGCCAAAAATGCAGAATTTTCCATTATTTTCGGGCAAAAATACTGAAATTCCCCTTATTTTTTGCCTTAAAGGCAGAAATTCTTTTTATTTTAGGGCAAAAATCAGAAATTCCACTTAATTTTAGGCAAAAATAGAGAAATTTATTTTATTTTGGGCAAAAAAACAGTAATGCACCTAATTTGGGGGCAAAAAGGCAGAAATTCCCCTTATTTTAGGACAAAAAGACAGAAATTCCCATTATTTTAAGCCAAAAATAGAAATTACCCTTATTTTAGGCCAAAAAGTCTAAATTCCCCTTATTTTGCAGCAAAAAGGCAGAAATTCCCCTTATTTTAGGGCAAAAAGGCAGAAATTCCCCTTAATTTTGGGAAAAATTCAGAAATTCCCCTTATTTCGGGCCAAATAGGCAGAAATTTCCCTTCTTTTGAGGCAAAAGGATAGAAATTTAACTTATTTTAGGATAAAATTGCAGAAACTTCTCTCAATTTGTGGCAAAAATGCAGAAATTCCCATTATTTTGGGGTAAAAAGGCAGAAATTTCCCGTATTTTGGAACATAATTGCAGAAATTTCCGATATTTGGGGCAAAAATGCAGTAATGCTGCTAATTTTGGGGAAAAATTCAGAAATTTCACTAATTTTAGGGCAAAAAGGCAAAAATCCTTATTATTTTGGGGCAAAAGTGCAGAAATATCCCTTTTTGAAACAAAATTGCAGAAATTTCCTTTATTTTGAGGCAAATTGCAGAAATTTCCCTTATTTTGGGGTAAAAATGCAGTAATGCTTCTAATTTTGGAGCAAAAATTCAGAAATTCCCCTAATTTTGGGGCAAAAAGGCAGAAATTCCTATTATTGTGGGGCAAAATTGCTGAGATTTCCCTTTTTTTGGAGAAAATTGCAAAAATTTTCCCTATTTTGGGGTAAAATTGCAGAAATTTCCCTTATCTAGGGCAAAAATGTTAGAAATTCCCCTTTTTTCAGGTCATAAAGGCAGAAATTCCACTTATTAGGGGGCAAATTTCAGAAATTACCATTATTTTAGGGCAAAAAGACTGAAATTCCCCTTATTTTTTGCCTTAAAAGCAGAAATTCTTTTTATTCTAAGGCAAAAATCAGAAATTCCACTTAATTTTGGGCAAAAATGCAGAAATTTCTTTTATTTTGGGCAAAAAGACAGTAATGCACCTAATTTGGGGGCAAAAAGGCAGAAATTCTCCTCATTTTGGGGCAAAAGGCAGAAATTTCTCTTATTTTTGGGCAAAATTGCAATAATTTTCCTTATCATGGGAAAAAAAATCCAGAAATTCCCCTCATTTTAGGTAAAAAAGGCAGAAATTCCGCTAATTTGGAGGCAAATTGCAGAAATTAAACTTATTTAAGGGTAGAAGACTGAAATTCCCCTTATTTTGTGCCAAAAAAGCAGAAATTCTTCTTATTTTAGGGCAAAAAGGCAGAAATTCCAATTAAATTTGGGGAAAAATGCAGAAATTTCCCTTATTTTGGGGCAAGAACACAGTAATGCCCCTAATTTTTTGGCAAAAATGCAGAAATTCTTCTAATTTTGGTGCAAAAGGCAGAAATTTCCCTTATTTTGGGGCAGAATTGCTGAAATTTCCTTTTTTTGGGACAAAATTGCAAAAATTCCTCTAATTTTGGAGCAAAATTGCAGAAATTCTCCTTATTTCGTGTCAAAAATTCAGAAATATCGCATACTTGGGGTCAAATATGCAGAAATTACCCTTATTTTAGGGCAAAAAGACTGAAATTCCCCCTTTTTTGCACCAAAAAGGCAGAAATTTCCCTTATTTTGGGGCAAAAATGTAGAAATTCCCCTTATTTTGGAACAAAATTGCAGAAATTCCCCTTTTTTTGTTTCAAAAAGGCAGAAACTCCCTCTATTTTGAAGAAAAAATAAAGAAATATACCTTATTTTGGTGCAAAATTGCATAAATTTTTCTTATTATGGGGCAAAATGGCAGAAATTCCCCTAATTTTGGGTAAAAATTGCAGAAATTTCCCTTATTTTGGGGCAAAATTGCAGAAATTCCCCTACTTTTAGGGCAAAATTGCAGAAATTTTCCTTATTTGGGGCAAAATTACAGAAATTCCCCTAATTTTGGGGAAAAATTGTAGAAATTCCCCTTATTTTGGAGCAAAAATGCAGAAATTTTCCTTAATACAGGGCAAAAATTCAGAAATTCCCCTTATTTTGGGGCAAAAATGCAGAAATTCCCCTTATTTTAGGCCAAAAATACAGAAATTACACTTATTTTTGAGCAAAAGTGCAGAAATTTCCCTTAATTTGAGGCAAAAATGCAGAAATTCCCTTTATTTGGGGCCAAAAAGGCAGGAATTTCCCTTATTTTGGGGCAAAAGTATAGAAATTTAACTTATTTTAAGATAATATTGCAGAAATTTCCCTTATTTTGTGGCAAAAATGAAGAAATTTCCATTATTTTGGGGTAGAAAGGCAGAAATTCCCTTTATTTTGGAACAAAATTGCAGAAATTTCCCATATTTTTGGGCAAAAATGCACTAATGCTTTTAATTTTGGGGCAAAATTTAGAAATTCCACTAATTTTGGGGTAAAAAGGCAGAAATTCGACTTATTTGGGGTAAAAATTCAGAAATTTCCTTTTTTTGGGTCTAAAAGGCAAAAAATTCTTATTTTTGAGGCAAATTGCAGAAATTTCCCTTATTTTGTGGCAAAAATTCTGTAATGCTTCTAATTTTGGGGCAAAAAGCAGAAATTCCATTAATTTTGGCGCAAAAATACAGAAATTTCCCTTATTATGGAGGAAATTAATGAAATTTCTTTTTTTTGGTACAAAATTGCAGAAATTTCTCTTATTTTTAAGCAAAATTGCAGAAATTTCCTGTATCTTGTGGCAAAAATAGAGAAATTCCATTTATTTCAGGGCAAAAGCAGAAATTACGCTTTTTTGGGGGCAAATTCCAGAAATTACCCTTATTTTAGGGAAAAAGCCTGAAATTCCTCTTATTTTGTGCCAAAAAGGCAGAAATTCTTCTTATTTTTGAGCAAGAGGAAGAAATTCCACATAATTTTGGCCATAAATGCAGAAATTCCCATTATTTTGGGGCAAAAACACAGTAATGCACCTAATTTGGGGGCAAAAAGGCAGAAATTGCCCTAATTATAAGGCAAAAAGCCAGAAATTCACCTTATTTTGGGGCATAAATGCTTAAATTCCTTTTATTTTGGAGCAAAATGCAGAAATTTTCCTTATTTTAGGGAAAAAAAGAAAGAAATTATCATTATTTTAGGCCAAAAATAGAAATTACCCCTATTTTAGGCCAAAAAGACTAAATTCCCCTTATTTTGGAGCAAAAAGGCAGAAATTCCCCTTAATGTTGGGCAAAAATGCAGAAATTTCCCTTAATTTTGTGCTAAAATGCAGAAATTCCTTTTATTTTGGGCCAAATAGGCAGAAATTTCCCTTATTTTGAGGCAAAAGGATAGAAATTTAACTTATTTTAGGATAAAATTTCAGAAACTTCCCTTATTTTGTGGCAAAAATGCAGAAATTCCCATTATTTTGTGGTAAAAAGGCTAAAATTTCCCTTATTTTGGAACAAAATTGCAGAAATTTCCCATATTTTGGGGCAAAAATGCAGAAATATCCCTTTTTTGGGACAAAATTGCAGAAATTTCCTTTATTTTGAGGCAAATTGCAGAAATTTCCCTTATTTTGGGGTAAAAATGCAGTAATGCTTCTAATTTTGGAGCAAAAATTCAGAAATTCCCCTAATTTTGGGACAAAAAGGCAGAAATACCCATTATTGTGGGGCAAAATTGCTGAGATTTCCCTTTTTTTGGACAAAATTGCAAAAATTTCCCTTACTTTGGGGTAAAATTGCAGAAATTTCCCTTTTCTTGGGCAAAAATGTGAGAAATTCCCCTACTTTCAGGTCATAAAGGCAGAAATTCCATTATTAGGGGGCAAATTGCAGAAATTACCCTTATTTTAGGGCAAAAAGACTGAAATTCTTCTTATTTTTTGCCTTAAAGGCAGAAATTCTTTTTTTTTAGGGCAAAAATAAAAAATTCCAATTAATTTTGGGCAAAAATGCAGAAATTTCCCTTATTTTGGGCAAAAAATCAGTAATGCACCTAATTTGGGGGCAAAAAGGCAGAAATTCTCCTCATTTTGCGGCAAAAAGGCAGAAATTTCCATTATTTTTTGTGCAAAATTGCAGAAATTTTTCTCATCATGGGACAAAAATCCAGAAATTCCCCTCATTTTAGTTCAAAAAGGCAGAAATTCCGCTAATTTTGGGCCAAATTGCAGAAATTAAACTTATTTAAGGGAAGAAGACTGAAATTCCCCTTATTTTGTGACAAAAAGGCAGAAATTCTTCTTATTTTATGGCAAAAAGGCAGAAATTCCAATTAATTTTGGGGAAAAATGCAGAAATTTCCCTTATTTTTGGGGCAAAAACACAGTAATGCCCGTAATTTTGCGGCAAAAATGCAGAAATTCCCCTAATTTTGGGGCAAAAGGCAGAAATTCCCCTTATTGTGGGGCAAAATTGCGGAAATTTCTTTTTTGGGACAAAATTGCAAAAATTTCTCTTATTTTGGGGCAAAATTGCAGAAATTCCCCTAATTTTGAGGAAAAATTGCATAAATTCCCCTTATTTTTGGGCAAAAATCCTGAAATTCCCCATATTTTGGAGCAAAAATGCAGAAATTCCACTAATTTTGTGGCAAAAAGGCAGAAATTCCCCTAATTTTAGGGCAAAAAGGCAGAAACTCCTTTATTTTGGGGGCAAAAATGCTGAATTTCCTTTTATATTGGAGCAAAAATGCAGAAATTCCACTTATTTTGGGGCAAAAAGGCAGAAATTCCAATTATTTGGGGGCAAAAATTCAGAAATTCCACTAATTTTGGGGCAAAAGGGCAGAAATTCCACTTATTTGGGGGCAAAAATTGCGAAATTTCACTTTTTTGGTCAAAAAGGCAGAAAATTCTTCTTTTTTAAGCAAATTGCAAAAATTTCCCTTATTTTGTGGCAAAAATTCTGTAATGCTTCAAATTTTGGGGCAAAAATCAGAAATTCCATTAATTTTGGGGCAAAAAGACAGAAATTCCCCTTATTGTGGGGCAAAATTAATGAAATTTCTGTTTTTTGGAACAAAATTGCAGAAATTTTCCTTATTTTTAAGTAAAATTGCAGAAATTTCCTTTATCTTGTGGCAAAAATACAGAAATTCCTCTTATTTCAGGGCAAAAGGGCAGAAATTACACTTTTTGGGGGGCAAATTCCAGAAATTACCCTTTTTTAGGGAATAAGCCTTAAATTCCTTTTATTTTGTGCCAAAAAGGCAGAAATTCTTCTTATTTTAGAGCAAAAAGGCAGAAATTCCAAATAATTTTGGCCAAAAATGCAGAAATTTCCATTATTTTGGTGCAAAAACACAGTAATGCACCTAATTTGGGGGCAAAAATGCTGAAATTCCCCTTATTTTGGAGCAAAAATGCAGAAATTTTCCTTATTTTAGGGCAAAAAGACAGAAATTATCATTATTTTAGGCCAAAAATAGAAATTACCCTTATTTTAGGCCAAAAAGACTAAATTCCCTTTATATTGGGGAAAAAAGGCAAAATTCCACTTATTTTAGGTCAAAAAGGAAGAAATTCCCCTTAATTTTAGGCAAAAATGCAGATATTTCTTTTAATTGTGGGCAAAAATGCAGAAATTCCCCTTATTTTGGGCCAAATAGGCAGAAATTTCCCTTATTTTGAGGCAAAAGGATAGAAATTTAACATATTTTAGGATAAAATTGCAGAAACTTCCATTATTTTGTGGCAAAAATGCAGAAATTCCCATTATTTTGAGGTAAAAAGGCAGAAATTTCTCTTCTTTTAGAACAAAATTGCAGAAATTTCCCATATTTTGAGGCAAAAATGTAGTAATGCTGCTAATTTTGGAAGAAAATTCAGAAGTTTCACTAATTTTGGGGCAAAAAGGCAAAAATCCCTATTATTTGGGGCAAAAATGCAGAAATATCTTTTTTTTGGGACAAAACAGCAGAAATTTCCTTTATTTTGAGGCAAATTGCAGAAATTTCCTTTATTTTGGGGTAAAAATGCAGTAATGCTTCCAATTTTGGAGAAAAAATTCAGAAATTCCCCTAATTTGGGGGCAAAAAGGCAGAAATTCCCCTTATTGTGGGGCAAAATTGCTGAGATTTCACTTTTTTTGCACAAAATTGCAAAAATTTCCCTTATTTTGGGGTAAAATTGCAGAAATTTCCATTTTCTTGCACAAAAATGTTAGAAATTCCCGTTCTTTCATGTCATAAAGGCAGAAATTCCACTTCTTAGGGGGCAAGTTGCAGAAATTACCCTTATTTTAGGGCAAAGTGACTAAAATTCCCCTTATTTTTTGCCTTAATAGCAGAAATTCTTTTTATTTTAGGGCAAAAATCAGAAATTCCACTTAATTTTGGGCAAAAATGCAGAAATTTTCCTTAATTTGTGGCAAAAATGCAGAAATTCCCCTTATTTTTAGCCAAGTAGGCAGAAATTTCCCTTATTTTGAGGCAAAAGTTGAGAAATTTAACTTATTTTAGGATAAAATTTCAGAAACTTCCCTTATTTTGTGGCAAAAATGCAGAAATTCCCATTATTTTGTGGTAAAAATGAAGAAATTTCCCTTATTTTGTAACAAAATTGCAGAAATTTCCCATATTTTGGGGCAAAAAAGCAGTAATGCTTCGAATTTTGGAGCAAAATTCAGAAATTTCACAAATTTTGGGACAAAATTCAGAAATTTCACTAATTTTGGGGCAAAAAGGCAGAAATTCCTATTATTTTGTGGCAAAAATGCAGAAATTCTTTTTATTTGGGGGCAAAAAGGAAGAAATTCTCCTCATTTTAGGGCAAAAAGGCAGAAATTCCCTTTATTTTGGAGCAAAAATGAAGAAAATTCCTTTATTTTGGTGCAAAATTGCATAAATTTCCCTTATTATGGGGCAAAAGGCAGAAATTTTCCTAATTTTAGGGCAAAATTGCAGAAATTTCCCTTATTTGGGGCAAAATTAAAGATATTCCCCTAATTTGGGGAAAAAATTGGAGAAATTTCCCTTATTTTGGAGCAAAAATGCAAAAATTTTCCTTAATACAGGGCAAAAATACAGAAATTCCCCTGATTTTGGCGCAAAAATGCAAAAATTCCTCTTATTTTAGGCCAAAAATACAGAAATTACCATTATATTTGGGCAAAAATGCAGAAATTTCCCGTAATTTGGGTCAAAAATGCAGAAATTCCCCTTATTTGGGGCCAAAAATGCAGGAATTTCCCTTATTTTGGGGCAAAAGTATAGAACTTTAACTTATTTTATGATAATATTGCAGAAATTTACCTTATTTTGTTGCAAAAATGAAGAAATTCCCATTATTTTGGGGTAAAAATGCAGAAATTTCCCTTATTTTGGAACAAAATTGCAGAAATTTCCCATATTTTGGGGCAAAAATGCAGTAATGCTTCTAATTTTGGGGCAAAATTCCGAAATTTCACTAATTTTGGGGTAAAAAGGCAAAAATCCCTATTATTTTGGGGCAAAAATTCAGAAATATACCTTTTTTAGGACAAAATTGCAGTAATTTCCTTTATTTTGAGGCAAATTGCAGAAATTTCTTTTATTTTGGGGTAAAAATGCAGTAATGCTTCTAATTTTGGAGCAGAAATTCAGAATTCTCCTAATTTTGGGGCAAAAGGCAGAAATACCCATTATTGTGGGGCAAAATTGCTGAGATTTCCCCTTTTTTGGACAAAATTACAAAAATTTCCCTTATTTTGGGGTAAAATTGCAGAAATTTCCTTTTTCATGGGCAAAAATGTTAGAAATTCCCGTTTTTTCAGGTCATAAAGGCAGAAATTCCACTTCTTAGGGGGCAAGTTGCAGAAATTACCTTTATTTTAGGGCAAAGAGACTAAAATTCCCCTTATTTTTGCCTTAATAGCAGAAATTCTTTTTATTTTAGGGCAAAAATCAGAAATTCCACTTAATTTTGGGCAAAAATGCAGAAATTTTCCTTAATTTGTGGCAAAAATGCTGAAATTCCCCTTATTTTTGGCCAAATAGGCAAAAATTTCTCTTATTTTGAGGCAAAAGTTTAGAAATTTAACTTATTTTATAATAAAATTGCAGAAACTTCCCTTATTTTGGGGCAAAAATGCAGAAATTCCCATTATTTTGTGGTAAAAAGGAAGAAATTTCCCTTATTTTGTAACAAAATTGCAGAAATTTCCCATATTTTGGGGCAAAAAAGCAGTAATGCTTCTAATTTTGGAGCAAAATTCAGAAATTTCACTAATTTTGGGACAAAATACAGAAATTTCACTAATTTTAAGGCAAAGAGGCAGAAATTCCTATTGTTTTTTGGCAAAAATGGAGAAATTCCTTTTATTTGGGGGCAAAAAGGCAGAAATTCTCCTCATTTTGGGGCAAAAATGCAGTAATGCTTCTAATTTTGGAGCAAATAATCAGAAAATCCCCTAATTTGGGGGCAAAAAGGAAGAAATTCTCTTTATTGTGGGGCAAAATTGCTGAGATTTCTCTTTCTTTGGACAAAATTGCATATATTTCTTTTATTTTGGGGTAAAATTGCAGAAATTTTCTTTATCTTGTGCAAAAATACAGAAATTTCTCTTCTTTCAGGTCACAAAGGCAGAAATTCCACTTATTAGGGGGCAAATTGTAGAAATTACCCTTTTTTTAGGGCAAAAAGCCTGAAATTCCTCTTATTTTGTACCAAAAAGGCAGAAATTCTTCTTATTTTAGGGCAAAAATGTGAAATTCCACTTAATTTTTGGCAAAAATGCAGAAATTTCCCTTATTTTGAACAAAAAGACAGTAATGCACCGAATTTGGGGACCAAAAGGCAGAAATTACCCTAATTTTTGGGGCAAAAAGGCAGAAATTCCCCTTATTTTGGGGAAAAAATGCTGAAATTCCCCTTATTTTGCAGCAAAAAAGCAGAAATTTTCGTTATTTTAAGGCAAAAAGACAGAAATTCTCATTATTTTAGGCCAAAAATAGATATTACCCTTATTTTAGGCCAAAAAGACTAAATTCCCCTTATTTTAGGGCAAAAATCAGAAATTCCCCTTAATTTTGGGCAAAAATGCAGAAATTTCTTTTAATTGTGGGCAAAAATGCAGAAATTCCCCTTATTTTGGGCCAAATAGGCAGAAATTTCCCTTATTTTGAGGCAAAAGGAAAGAAATTTAACTTATTTTAGGATAAAATTGAAGAAACTTCCCTTATTTTGTGGCAAAAATGCAGAAATTCCCATTCTTTTGTGGTAAAAAGTCAGAAATTTCCCTTATTTTGGAACAAAATTGCAGAAATTTCCCATAATTTGGGGCAAAAAAGCAGTAATGCTTCGAATTTTGGAGCAAAATTCAGAAATTTCACAAATTTTGGGACACAATTCATAAATTTCACTAATTTTAGAGCAAAAAGGCAGAAATTCCTCATAATTTTGGCCAAAAATGCAGAAATTTCCATTATTTTGGGGCAAAAAGACTGAAATTCCCCTTATTTTTTGCCTTAAACTCAGAAATTCTTTTTATTTTAGGGCAAAAATCAGAAATTCCACTTAATTTTGGGCAAAAATGCAGAAATTTTTCTTATTTTGGGCAAAAATTGCAGAAATTCCCCTAATTTTGAGGGAAAATTGCAGAAATTCCCCTTATTTAAGGGCAAAAATGCTGAAATTCCCCTTATTTTGGAGCAAAAATGCAGAAATTCCACTAATTTTGGGGCAAAAAGGCAGAAATTCCCCTAATTTTGGGGCAAAAATTCAGAAATTTCCTTTTTTTGGGTCAATAAGGCAAAAAAAATTTTTTTTGAGCAAATTGCAGAAATTTCCCTTATTTTGTGGCAGAAATTTTGTAATGCTTCTAATTTTGGGGCAAAAATCAGAAATTCTGTTAATTTTGGGGCAAAAAGACAGAAATTATTTTTATTATGGGGCAAAATTAATGAAATTTCTTTTTTTGGGACAAAATTGCAGAAATTTTTTTTATTTTTAAGCAAAATTGCAGAAATTTCCATTATCTTGTGGCAAAAATACAGAAATTCCTTTTATTTCAGGACAAAAGGGCAGAAATTATGCTTTTTGGGGGGCAAATTCCAGAAATTACCCTTATTTTAGGGAAAAAGCCTGAAATTCCTCTTATTTTGTGCCAAAAAGGCAGAAATTCTTCTAATTTTAGAGCAAAGAGGCAGAAATTCCACATAATTTTAGCCAAAAATCCAGAAATTTCCATTATTATGGTGCAAAAACACAGTAATGCACCTAATTTGGGGGCAAAATTGCAGAAATTACCCTAATTTTGGAGCAAAAATGCAGAAATTTTCCTTATTTTTGGGCAAAAAGACAGAAATTCTCATTATTTTAGGCCAAAAATAAAATTTACCCTTATTTTAGGCCAAAAAGACTGAATTCCCTTTATTTTGGGGCAAAAAGGCAGAAATTCTTCCTATTTTAGGGCAAAAAGGCAGAAATTCCCCTTAATTTTGTGCAAAAATGCAGAAATTTCCCTTAATTTTGGGCAAAAATGCAGAAATTCCCCTTATTTTGGGACAAATAGACAGAAATTTCCCTTATTTTGAGGCAAAAGTATAGAAATTTAACTCATTTTAGGATAAAATTGCAGAAACTTCCCTTATTTTGGGGCAAAAATGCAGAAATTCCCATTATTTTGGGGTTAAAAGGCAGAAATTTCCCTTATTTTGGAACAAAATTGCAGAAATTTCCCATATTTTGGGGCAAAAATGCAGTAATGCTTCTAATTTTGGAGCAAAAATTCAGAAAATCTCCTAATATGGGGGCAAAAAGGCAGTAATTCTCCTTATTGTGGGGCAAAATTGCTGAGATTTTCCTTTCTTTGGACAAAATTGCAAATATTTCCCTTATTTGGGGGTAAAATTGCAGAAATTTCCCTTACTTTGGAGCAAAAATGCCAAAATTTTCCTTAATACAGGGCAAAAATACAGAAATTCCCCTTATTTTAGGCCAAAAATACAGAAATTACCCATATATTTGAGCAAAAATGCAGAAATTTCCCTTAATTTGGGGCAAAAATGCAGAAATTCCCCTTATTTGGGGCCAAAAAGGCAAGAATTTCCCTTTTGTTGGGGCAAAAGTATAGAACTTTAAATTATTTTAGGATAATATTGCAGAAATATACCTTATTTGGGGGAAAAAATTCAGAAATTTCCCTTTTTTTGGGTCAAAAAGGCAGAAAATTCTTCTTTTTTGAGGCAAATTGCTGAAATTTCCCTTATTTTGTGGCAAAAATTCTGTAATGCTTCTAATTTTGGGGTAAAAATCAGAAATTCCATTAATTTTGGGGCAAAAAGACAGAAATTCCCCTTATTGTGGTGGAAATTAATGAAATTTCCGTTTTTTGGGACAAAATTGCAGAAATTTCCCTTATTTTTAAAAAAATTGCAGAAATTTCCTTTATCTTATGGAAAAAATACAGAAATTCCTTTTATTTCAGGGCAAAAGTGCAGAAATTACGCTTTATTGGTTGCAAATTCCAGAACTTAACCATATTTTAGGCAAAAAGCCTGAAATTCCTCTTATTTCGTGCCAAAAAGGCAGAAATTCTTCTTATTTTAGAGCAAAAAGGCAGAAATTCCACATAATTTTGGCCAAAAATGCAGAAATTTCCATTATTTTGGGGCAAAAACACAGTAATGCACCTAATTTGGGGGCAAAAAGGCAGAAATTCCCCTAGTTTGGCGGCAAAAAGGAAGAAATTCCCCTTATTTTGGGGCAAAAATGCTGAAATTCCCCTTATTTTGAAGCAAAAATGCAGAAATTTTCCTTATGTTAGGGCAAAAAGAAAGAAATTCTCATTATTTTAGGCCAAAAATAGAAATTACCCTTATTTTAGGCCAAAAAGACTAAATTCCCCTGATTTTGGGGCAAAAAGGCAGAAATTCTACTAATTTTAGGGCAAAAAGGCAGAAATTATCCTTAATTTTGGGCAAAAATGCAGAAATTTCCCTTAATTTTGGGGAAAAAAGCAGAAATTCCATTTATTTTGGGCCAAATAGGCAGAAATTTCCCTTATTTTGTGGCAAAAGGATAGAAATTTAACTTATTTTAAGATAAAATTGCAGAAACTTCCCTTATTTTGTGGCAAAAATGCAGAAATTCTCATTATTTTGGGGTAAAAAGGCAGAAATTTCCCTTATTTTGAAACAAAATTGCAGAAATTTCCCATATTTTGGGGCAAAAATGCAGTAATGCTGCTAATTTTGGGGCAAACTTCAGAAATTTCACTAATTTTGAGGCAAAAAGGCAAAAATCCCTATTATTTTGGGGCAAAAATTCAGAAATATCCCTTTTTTGGGACAAAATTGCAAAAATTTCCTTTATTTTGAGGCAAATTGCAGAAATTTCCTTTATTTTGGGGTAAAAATGCAGTAATGCTTCTAATTATGGAGGAAAAATTCAGAAATTCTCCTAATTTTGGGGCAAAAAGGCAGAAATTCCCCTTATTGTGGGGCAAAATTGCTGAGATTTCCCTTTATTTGGACAAAATTGCAAAAATTTCTCTTATTTTGGGGTAAAATTGCAGAAATTTCCCTTATCTTGGGAAAAAATGTTAGAAATTCCCCTACTTTCAGGTCATAAAGGCAGAAATTCCACTTATTAGGGGGCAATTTGCAGAAAATACCCTTATTTTAGGGCCAACAGGCTGAAATTCCCCTTTATTTTTTGCCTTAAATGCAGAAATTCTTTTTATTTTAGGGCAAAAATCAGAAATTCCACTTAATTTTGGGCAAAAATGCAGAAATTTTTCTTATTTTGGGCAAAAAGACAGTAATGCACCTAATTTGAAGGCAAAAAGGCAGAAATTCCCCTAATTTTGGGGCAAAAAGGCAGAAATTTCCTTTATTGTGGGGCAAAATTGCTGAGATCTCCCTTTTTTTGGACAAAATTGCAAAAATTTCCCTTATTTTGGGGTAAAATTGCAGAAATTTCCCATATTTTGGGGTAAAAATGCAGTAATGCTTCTAATTTTGGAGCAAAAATTCAGAAATTCCCCTAATTTTGAGGCAAAAAGGCAGAAATTCCCCTTATTGTGGGGCAAAATTGCTGAGATTTCCTTTTCTTTGGACAAAATTGCAAAAATTTTCCTTATTTTGGGGTAAAATTGCAGAAATTTCCCTTATTTTGGGGTAAAAATGCAGTAATGCTTCTAATTTTGGAGCAAAAATTTAGAAATTCCCCTAATTTTGGGGCAAAATGGCAGAACTTCCCCTTATTGTGGGGGAAAATTGCTGAGATTTTTCTTACTTTGGACAAAATTGCAAAATCTTCCTTTATTTTGGGGTAAAATTGTAGAAATTTCTTTATCTTGGGCAAAAATACAGAAATTCCTCTTCTTTCAGGTCATAAAGGCAGAAATTCCACTTATTAGGTGGCAAATTGCAAAAATTACCCTTATTTTAGGGCAAAAAGCCTGAAATTCCTCTTATTTTGTTCCAAAAAGGCAGAAATTCTTCTTATTTTAGGGCAAAAATGAGAAATTCCACTTAATTTTGGGCAAAAATGCAGAAATTTCCCTTACTCTTAACAAAAAGACAGAAATGCACCTAATTTGGGGGCAAAAAGGCACAAATTACCGTAATTTTTGGGGCGGAAAGGCAGAAATTCCTCTTATTTTGGGTCAAAAATGCTGAAATTCCCCTTATTTTCGTGCAAAAATGCAGAAATTTTCCTTATTTTAAGGCAAAAAGACAGAAATTCTCATTATTTTAGGCCAAAAATAGAAATTACCCTTATTTTAGGCCAAAAAGACTAAATTCCCCTTATTTTGGGGCAAAAGGGAGAAATTCCCCTTATATTAGGGCAAAAAGGCAGAAATTCCCCTTAATTTTGGGCAAAAATGCAGAACGTTCTTTTAATTGTGGGCAAAAATGCAGAAATCCCCATTATTTCTGGCAAAATAGGCAGAAACTTCCCTTATTTTGAGGCAAAATGATAGAAATTTAACTTATTTTAGGATAAAATTGCAGAAACTTCCCTTATTTTGTGGCAAAAATGCAGAAATTCCCATTATTTTGGGGTAAAAAGGCAGAAATTTCATTTATTTTGGAACAAAATTGCAGAAATTTCCCATATTTTGGGGCAAAAAAACAGTAATGCTTCTAATTTTTGAGTAAAATTCAGAAATTTCACTAATTTTGGGGCAAAAAGGCAAAAATCCCTATTATTTGGGGCAAAAATGCAGAAATATCCGTTTTTGGGGACAAAATTGCAGAAATTTCTTTATTTTGAGGCAAATTGCAGAAATTTCCTCTATTTTGGGGTAAAAATGCATTAATGCTTTTAATTTTGGAGCAAAAATTCAGAAATTCCCCTAATTTTGGGGCAAAAATGCAGAAATTCCCCTTATTGTGGGGCAAAATTGCTGAGATTTCCCTTTTTTTGGACAAAATTGCAAAAATTTCCCTTTTTTGGGGTAAAATTGCAGAAATTTCCCTTATCTTGGTAAAAATTTTAGAAATTACCGTTCTTTCAGGTCATAAAGGCAGAAATTCCACTTATTAGGGGGCAAATTGCAGAAATTACCCTTATTTTAGGGCAAAAAGACTGAAAATCCCCTTATTTTTTGCCTTAAAGGCAGAAATTCTTTTTATTTTACGGCAAAAATCAGAAATTCCACTTAATTTGTGGCAAAAATGCAGAAATTCCCTTTATTTTTAGTCAAATAGGCAGAAATTTCCCTTATTTTGTGGCAAAAGTTTAGAAATTTAACTTATTTTAGGATAAAATTGCAGAAACTTTCCTTATTTTGTGTCAAAAATGCAGAAATTCCCATTATTTTGTTGTAAAAAGGAAGAAATTTCCCTTATTTTGTAACAAAATTGCTGAAATTTCCCATATTTTGGGGCAAAAAAGCAGTAATGCTTCTAATATTGGAGCAAAATTCAGAAATTTCACTAATTTTGGGACAAAATTCAGAAATTTCACTAATTTTGTGGCAAAAGGCAGAAATTCCTATTATTTTGTGGCAATAATACAGAAATTCCTTTTATTTGGGGGCAAAAAGGCAGAAATTCTCCTCATTTTGGGGTAAAATGCAGAAATTCCCTTTATTTTGGAGCAAAAATGAAGAAAATTCCCTTATTTTGGTGCAAAATTGAATAAATTTCCCTTATTTTGGGGCAAATTGCAGAAATTCCCCTAATTTTAGGACAAAATTACAAAAATTTCCCTTATTTGGGGCATAATTACAGAAATTCCCCTAATTTTGGAAAAAATTGCAGAAATTCTCCTTATTTTGGAGCAAAAATGCAAAAATTTTCCTTAATACAGGGCAAACATACAGAAATTCCCCTTATTTTGGGGCAAAAATGCAGAAATTGCTCTTATTTTAGGCCAAAAATACAGAAATTACCCTTATATTTGAGCAAAAATGCAGAAATTTCCCTTAATTTGGGGCAAAAATGCAGAAATTCCCCTTATTTGGGGCCAAAAAGGCAGGAATTTCCCTTATTTGGGGGCAAAAGTATAGAACTTTAACTTATTTTAGGATAATATTGCAGAAATTTACCTTATTTTGTGGCAAAAATGAAGAAATTCCCATTATTTTGGGGTAGAAAGGCAGAAATTCCCTTTATTTTGGAAATAAATTGCAGAAATTTCCCATATTTTTGGGCAAAAATGCACTAATGCTACTAATTTTGGGGCAAAATTTAGAAATTCCACTAATTTTAGGGCAAAAAGGCAGAAATTCCACTTATTTGGGGGCAAAAATTCAGAAATTTCTTTTTTTTTGGGTCAAAACGGCAGAAAATTCTTCTTTTTTGAGGCAAATTGCTGAAATTTCCCTTATTTTGTGGCAAAAATTCTGTAATGCTTCTAATTTAGGGGTAAAAATCAGAAATTCCGTTAATTTTGGGGCAAAAAGACAGAAATTCCCCTTATTGTGGGGGAAATTAATGAAATTTCCTTTTTTTGGGACAAAATTGCAGAAATTTCCCGTATTTTTAAGCAAAATTGCAGAAATTTCCTTTATCTTGTGGCAAAAATGCAGAAATTCCTTTTATTTCATGGCAAAAGGGCAGAAATTACGCTTTTATGGTGGCAAATTCTAGAACTTACCCTTATTTTAGGAAAAAAGCCTGAATTTCCTATTATTTTGTGCCAAAAAATAAGAAATTCTTCTTATTTTAGAGCAAAAAGGCAGAAATTCCACATAATTTTGGCCAAAAATGCAGAAATTTCCATTATTTTGGGGCAAAAACACAGTAATGCACATAATTTGGGGGCAAAAAGGCAGAAATTTCCCTAATTTGAGGGCAAAAAGGCAGAAATTCCCCTTATTTTGGGGCAAAAATGCTGAAATTCCCCTTATTTTGAAGCAAAAATGCAGAAATTTTCCTTATGTTAGGGCAAAAAGACAGAAATCCTCATTATTATAGGCCAAAAATAGAAATTACCCTTATTTTAGGCCAAAAAGACTAAATTCCCCTTGTTTTGGGGCAAAAGGCAGAAATTCCTCTTATTTTAGGGCAAAAAGGCAGAAATTCCTCTTAATTTTAGGCAAAAATGCAGAAATTTCCCTTAATTTTGGGCAAAAATGCAGAAATTCTTCTTATTTTGGGACAAATAGGCAGAAATTTCCCTTATTTTGTGGCAAAAGGATAGAAATTTAAATTATTTTAAGATAAAATTGCAGAAACTTCCCTTATTTTGTGGCAAAAATGCAGAAATTCCCATTATTTTGGGGTAAAAAGGCAGAAATTTTCCTTATTTAGGAACAAAATTGCAGAAATTTCCCATATTTTGGGGCAAAAATGCAGTAATGCTGCTAATTTTGGGGCAATATTCAGAAATTTCACTAATTTTGAGGCAAAAGGCAAAAATCCCTATTATTTTGGGACAAAAATTCAGAAATATCCCTTTTTTGGGACAAAATTACAGAAATTTCCTTTATTTTGAGGCAAATTGCCGAAATTTTCTTTATTTTAGGGTAAAAATGCAGTAATAATTCTAATTATGGAGGAAAAATTCAGAAATTTCCCTAATTTTGGGGAAAAAGCAGAAATTCCCCTTATTGTGGGGAAAAATTGCTGAGATTTCCCTTTTTTGGACAAAATTGCAAAAATTTCCCTTATTTTGATGTAAAATTGCAGAAATTTCCCTTATCTTTGGCAAATATGTTAGAAATTCCCCTTCTTTCAGGTCATAAAGGCAGAAATTCCACTTATTAGGGGGCAATTTGCAGAAAATACCCTTATTTTAGGGCAAAATTCTAAAATTCCCCTTATTTTTTGCCTTAAAGGCAGAAATTCTTTTTATTTTAGGGCATAAATCAGAAATTCCACTTAATTTTGGGCAAAAATGCAGAAATATCCCTTATTTTGGGCAAAAAGACAGTAATGCACCTAATTTGAAGGCAAAAAGGCAGAAATTCCCCTAATTTTGGGGCAAAAAGACAGAAATTTCCTTTATTGTGGGGCAAAATTGCTGAGATCTCCCTTTTTTTGGACAAAATTGCAAAAATTTCCCTTATTTTGGGGTAAAATTGCAGAAATTTACCATATTTTGGGGTAAAAATGCAGTAATGCTTCTAATTTTGGAGCAAAAATTCAGAAATTCCCCTAATTTTGAGGCAAAAAGGCAGAAATTCCCCTTATTGTGGGGGAAAATTGCTGAGATTTTTCTTACTTTGGACAAAATTGCAAAAATTTCCCTTATTTTGGGGTAAAATTGCAGAAATTTCCCTTATTTTGGGGTAAAAATGCAGTAATGCTTCTAATTTTGGAGCAAAAATTTAGAAATTCCCCTATGTTTGGGGCAAAAAGGCAGAACTTCCCCTTATTGTGGGGGAAAATTGCTGAGATTTTTTTTTCTTTGGACAAAATTGCAAAATCTTCCTTTATTTTGGGGTAAAATTTTAGAAATTTCCTTTATCTTGGGCAAAAATACAGAAATTGCTCTTTTTTCAGGTCATAAAGGCTGAAATTCTACTTATTAGGGGGCAAATTGCAGAAATTACCCTTATTTTAGGGCGAAAAGCCTGAAATTCCTCTTATTTTGTGCCAAAAGGCAGAAATTCTTTTTATTTTAGGGCAAAAATGAGAAATTCCACTTAATTTTGGGCAAAAATGCAGAAATTTCCCTTATTTTGAACAAAAAGACAGTAATGCACCTAATTTGGGGGCAAAAAGGCAGAAATTACCCTAATTTTTGGGGCAAAAGGGCAGAAATTCCTCTTATTTTGGGTCAAAAATGCTGAAATTCCCCTTATTTTCGTGCAAAAATGCAGAAATTTTCCTTATTTTAAGGCAAAAAGACAGAAATTCACATTATTTTAGGACAAAAAATAGAAATTACCCTTATTTTAGGCCAAGAAGACTAAATTCACCCTATTTTGGGGCAAAAGGGCAGAAATTCCCCTTATTTTAGGGCAAAAAGGCAGAAATTCCCCTTAATTTTGGACGAAAATGCAGAACTTTCTTTTAATTGTGGGCAAAAATGCAGAAATCCCCCTTATTTTGGGCCAAATAGGCAGAAATTTCCCTTATTTTGAGGCAAAAGGATAGAAATTTAACTTATTTTAGGATAAAATTGCAGAAACTTCCCTTATTTTGTGGCAAAAATGCAGAAATTCCCATTATTTTGGGGTAAAAAGGCAGAAATTTCCCTTATTTAGGAAAAAAATTGCAGAAATTTCCCATATTTTGGGGCAAAAATGCAGTAATGCTGCTAATTTTGGGGCAAAATTCAGAAATTTCACTAATTTTGAGGCAAAAAGGCAAAAATCCCTATTATTTTGGGGCAAAAATTCAGAAATATCCCTTTTTTGGGACAAAATTGCAGAAATTTCCTTTATTTGGGGCAAATTGCCGAAATTTTCCTTATTTTGGGGTAAAAATGCAGTAATGCTTCTAATTTTGGAGCAAAAATTCAGAAATTCCCCTAATTTTGGGGCAAAAAGGCAGAAATTCCCCTTATTGTGGGGCAAAATTGCTGAGATTTCCCTTTTTTTTGGACAAAATTGCAAAAATTTCCCTTATTTTGGGGTAAAATTGCAGAAATTTCCCTTATCTTGGTAAAAATTTTAGAAATTACCGTTCTTTCAGGTCATAAAGGTAGAAATTCCACTTATTAGAGGGCAAATTGCAGAAATTACCCTTATTTTAGGGCAAAAAGACTGAAAATCTTTTTATTTTTGGCTTTAAAGGCAGAAATTCTTTTTATTTAGGGCATAAATCAGAAATTCCACTTAATTTTGGGCAAAAATGCAGAAATTTTCTTTATTTTGGGCAAAAAGACAGTAATGCACATAATTTGAAGGCAAAAAGGCAGAAATTCCCCTAATTTTGGGGCAAAAAGGCAGAAATTTCCCTTATTGTGGGGCAAAATTGCTGAGATCTCTCTTTTTTTGGACAAAATTGCAAAAATTTCCCTTATTTTGTGGTAAAATTGCAGAAATTTCCCATATTTTGGGGTAAAAATGCAGTAATGCTTCCAATTTTGGAGCAAAAATTCAGAAATTCCCCTAATTTTGGGGCAAAAATGCAGAAATTCCCCTTATTGTGGGGCAAAATTGCTGAGATTTCCCTTTTTTTGGACAAAATTGCAAAAATTTCCCTCATTTTGAGGTAAAATTGCAGAAATTTCCCTTATCTTGGTAAAAATTTTAGAAATTACCATTCTTTCAGGTCATAAAGGCAGAAATTCCACTTATTAGAGGGCAAATTGCAGAAATTACCCTTATTTTAGGGCAGAAAGACTGAAAATCCCCTTATTTTTGGCTTTAAATGCAGAAATTCTTTTTATTTTAGGGCATAAATCAGAAATTCCACTTAATTTTGGGCAAAAATGCAGAAATTTTCTTTATTTTGGGCAAAAAGACAGTAATGCACATAATTTGAAGGCAAAAAGGCAGAAATTCCCCTAATTTTGGGGCAAAAAGGCAAAAATTTCCCTTATTGTGGGGCAAAATTGCTGAGATCTCTCTTTTTTTGGACAAAATTGCAAAAATTTCCCTTATTTTGTGGTAAAATTGCAGAAATTTCCCATATTTTGGGGTAAAAATGCAGTAATGCTTCCAATTTTGGAGCAAAAATTCAGAAATTCCCCTAATTTTGAGGCAAAAAGGAAGAAATTTCTTTTATTGTGGGGCAAAATTGCTGAGATTTCCCTTTCTTTGGACAAAATTGCAAAAATTTCTCTTATTTTGGGGTAAAATTGCAGAAATTTCCTTTATTTTGGGGTTAAAATGCAGTAATGCTTCTAATTTTGGAGCAAAAATTAAGAAATTCCCTTAATTTAGGGGCAAAAAGGCAGAACTTCCCCTTATTGTGGGAGAAAATTGCTGAGATTTTTCTTACTTTGGACAAAATTGCAAAATCTTCCTTTATTTTGGGGTAAAATTGCAGAAATTTCCTTTATCTTGGGAAAAATACAGAAATTCCTCTTCTTTCGGGTCATAAAGGAAGCAATTCCCATTATTTTTGGGGCAAAAATGCTGAAATTCCCCTTATTTTGGAGCAAAAATGCAGAAATTTTCTTTATTTTAGGGCAAAAAGACAGAAATTCTCATTATTTTAGGCCAAAAATAGAAATTACCCTTATTTTAGGCCAAAAAGACTAATTTCCCCTTATTTTGGGGCAAAAGGGCAGAAATTCCCCTTATTTTAGGGCAAAAAGGCAGAAATTCCCCTTAATTTTGGACGAAAATGCAGAACTTTCTTTTAATTGTGGGCAAAAATGCAGAAATCCCCCTTATTTTGGGCCAAATAGGCAGAAATTTCCCTTATTTTGAGGCAAAAGGATAGAGATTTAATTTATTTTAGGATAAAATTGCAGAAACTTCCATTATTTTGTGGCAAAAATGCAGAAATTCCCATTATTTTGAGGTAAAAAGGCAGAAATTTCCCTTATTTTGGAACAAAATTGCAGAAATTTCCCATATTTTGGAGCAAAAATATAGTAATGTTTCTAATTTTGGAACAAAATTCAGAAATTTCACTAATTTTGGGGCAAAAAGGCAAAAATCCCTATTATTTGGGGCAAAAATTCAGAAATATCTCTTTTTTGGGACTAAATTGCAGAAATTTCCTTTATTTTGAGGCAAATTGCAGAAATTTCCTCTATTTTGGGGTAAAAATGCAGTAATGCTTTCAATTTTGGAGCAAAAATTCAGAAATTCCCCTAATTTTGGGGCAAAAATGCAGAAATTCCCCTTATTGTGGGGCAAAATTGCTGAAATTTCCCTTTTTTTGGACAAAATTGCAAAAATTTCCCTTATTTTGTGGTAAAATTGCAGAAATTTCCCTTATCTTGGTAAAAATTTTAGAAATTACCGTTCTTTCAGGTCATAAAAGCAAAAATTCCACTTATTAGGGGGCAAATTGCAGAAATTACTCTTATTTTAGGGCAAAAAGACTGAAAATCCCCTTATTTTTTGCCTTAAAGGCAGAAATTCTTTTTATTTTAGGGCAAAAATCAGAAATTCCACTTACTTTGTGGCAAAAATGCAGAAATTCCCTTTATTTTTAGCCAAATAGGCAGAAATTTCCCTTATTTTGTGGCAAAAGTTTAGAAATTTAACTTATTTTAGGATAAAATTGCAGAAACTTCCCTTATTTTGTTGAAAAAATGCAGAAATTCCCATTATTTTGTTGTAAAAAGGAAGAAATTTCCCTTATTTTGTAACAAAATTGCTGAAATTTCCCATATTTTTGGACAAAAAAGCAGTAATGCTTCTAATTTTGGAGCAAAATTCAGAAATTTCACTAATTTTGGGACAAAATTAAGAAATTTCACTAATTTTGTTGCAAAAGGCAGAAATTCCTATTATTTTGTGGCAAAAATGCAGAAATTCCTTTTATTGGGGGGCAAAATGGCAGAAATTCTCCTCATTTTGGGGCAAAAAGGCAGAAATTCCCTTTATTTTGGAGCAAAAATGAAGAAAATTCCCTTATTTTGGTGCAAAATTGCATAAATTTCCCTTATTATGGGGCAAAAAGGCAGAAATTCCCCTAATTTTAGGGCAAAATTGCAGAAATTTCCCTTATTTGGAACATAATTACAGAAATTTCCCTAATTTTTCGGAAAAATTGCAGAAATTCCTATTATTTTGGAGCAAAAATGCAAAAATTTTTCTTAATACAGGGCAAAAATACAGAAATTCCCCTTATTTTGGGGCAAAAATGCAGAAATTGCTCTTATTTTAGGCCAAAAATACAGAAATTAACCTTATATTTGTGCAAAAATGCAGAAATTTTTCTTAATTTGGGGCAAAAATGCAGAAATTCCCTTTATTTGGGGCCAAAAAGGCAGGAATTTCCCTTACTTTGGGGCAAAAGTATAGAACTTTAACTTATTTTAGGATAATATTGCAGAAATTTACCTTATTTTGTGGCAAAAATGAAGAAATTCCTATTATTTTGGGGTAGAAAGGCAGAAATTCCCTTTATTTTGGAACAAAATTGCAGAAATTTCCCATATTTTTGGGCAAAAATGCACTAATGCTTCTAATTTTGTGGCAAAATTTAGAAATTCCACTAATTTTAGAGCAAAAAAGCAGAAATTCCATTTATTTGGGGGCAAAAATATAGAAATTTCCTTTTTTGGGTCAAAAAGGCAGAAAATTCTTTTTTTTTTGAGGCAAATTGCTGAAATTTCCCTTATTTTGTGGCAAAAATTCTGTAATGCCTCTAATTTTAGGGTAAAAATCAGAAATTCCGTTAATTTTGGGGCAAAAAGACAGAAATTCCCCTTATTGTGGGGGAAATTAATGAAATTTCCTTTTTTTGGGACAAAATTGCAGAAATTTCCCTTATTTTTAAGCAAAATTGCAGAAATTTCCTTTATCTTGTGGCAAAAATGCAGAAATTCTTTTTATTTCATGGCAAAAGGGCAGAAATTACGCTTTTTTGGTGGCAAATTCCAGAACTTACCCTATTTTAGGAAAAAAGCCTGAATTTCCTCTTATTTTGTGCCAAAAAGGCAGAAATTCTTCTTATTTTAGAGCAAAAAGGCAAAAATTCCCCTTAATTTTGGCCAAAAATGCAGAAATTTCCCTTAATTTTGGGCAAAAATGCAGAAATTCCCCTTATTTTGGGCCAAATAGGCAGAAATTTCCCTTATTTTGTTGCAAAAGGATAGAAATTTAACTTACTTTAAGAAAAAAGTGCAGAAACTTCCCTTATTTTGTGGCAAAAATGCAGAAATTCTCATTATTTTGGGGTACAAAGGCAGAAATTTCCCTTATTTTGAACAAAATTGCAGAAATTTCCCATATTTTGGGGCAAAAATGCAGTAATGCTGCTAATTTTGGGGCAAAATTCAGAAATTTCACTAATTTTGAGGCAAAAAGGCAAAAATCCCTATTATTTTGGGGAAAAATGCAGATATATTTCTTTTTTGGGACAAAATTGCAGAAATTTCCTTTATTTTGAGGCAAATTGCAGAAATTTCCCTTATTTTGGGGTAAAAATGCAGTAATGCTTCTAATTATGGAGGAAAAATTCAGAAATTCCCCTAATTTTGGGGCAAAAAAGCAGAAATTCCCCTTATTGTGGGGAAAAATTGCTGAGATTTCCCTTATTTTGGACAAAATTGCAAAAATTTCCCTTATTTTGGGGTAAAATTGCAGAAATTTCCTTTATCTAGGGAAAAATATTAGAAATTCCCCTTCTTTCAGGTCATAAAGGCAGAAATTCCACTTATTAGGGGGCAATTTGCAGAAAATACCCTTATTTTAGGGCCAAAAAGCTGAAATTCCCCTTATTTTTTGCCTTAAAGGCAGAAATTCTTTTTATTTTAGGGCAAAAATCAGAAATTCCACTTAATTTTGGGCAAAAATGCACAAATTTCCCTTATTTTGGGCAAAAAGACAGTAATGCACCTAATTTGAAGGCAAAAAGGCAGAAATTCCCCTAATTTTGGGGCAAAAAGGCAGAAATTCCCCTTATTTAGGGGCAAAAATGCTGAAATTCCTCTTATTTTCGAGCAAAAATGCAGAAATTTTCCTTATTTTAAGGCAAAAAGACAGAAATCCTCATTATTTTAGGCCAAAAATAGAAATTACCCTTATTTTTGGCCAAAAAGCCTAAATTCCCCTAATTTTGGGGCAAAAGGGCAGAAATTCCCCTTATTTTAGGGCAAAAAGGCAGAAATTCCCCTTAATTTTGGACGAAAACGCAGAACTTTCTTTTAATTGTGGGCAAAAATACAGAAATCCCCCTTATTTTGGGCCAAATAGGCAGAAATTTCCCTTATTTTGAGGCAAAAGAATAGAAATTTAACTTATTTTAGGATAAATTGCAGAAACTTCCCTTATTTTGTGGCAAAAATGCAGAAATTCCCATTATTTTGGGGTAAAAAGGCAGAAATTTCCCTTATTTTGGAACAAAAATGCAGAAATTTCCCATATTTTGGGGTAAAAATGCAGTAATGCTTCTAATTTTGGAGCAAAAATTCAGAAATTCCCCTAATTTTGAGGCAAAAATGCAGAAATTCCCCTTATTGTGGGGCAAAATTGCTGAGATTTCCCTTTTTTTGGACAAAATTGCAAAAATTTCCCTTATTTTGGGGTAAAATTGCAGAAATTTCCCTTATCTTGGTAAAAATCTTAGAAATTACCGTTCTTTCAGGTCATAAAGGCAGAAATTCCACTTATTAGGGGGCAAATTGCAGAAATTACCCTTATTTTAGGGCAAAAAGACTCAAAATCCCCTTATTTTTTGCCTTAAAGTTAGAAATTCTTTTTCTATTTTAGGGCATAAATCAGAAATTCCACTTAATTTTGGGCAAAAATGCAGAAATTTCCCTTATTTTGGGCAAAAAGACAGTAATGCACATAATTTGAAGGCAAAAAGGCAGAAATTCCTCTAATTTTTGGTCAAAAAGGCAGAAATTTCCCTTATTGTGGGGCAAAATTGCTGAGATCTCCCTTTTTTTGGACAAAATTGCAAAAATTTCCATTATTTTGGGGTAAAATTGCAGAAATTTCCCATATTTTGGGGTAAAAATGCAGTAATGCTTCTAATTTTGGAGCAAAAATTCAGAAATTCCCCTAATTTTGAGGCAAAAATGCAGAAATTCCCCTTATTGTGGGGCAAAATTGCTGAGATTTCCCTTTCTTTGGACCAAATTGCAAAAATTTCCCTTATTTTGGGGTAAAATTGCAGAAATTTCCCTTATTTTGGGGTAAAAATGCAGTAATGCTTCTAATTTTGGAGCAAAAATTAAGAAATTACTCTAATTTTGGGATAAAAAGGCAGAACTTGCCCTTATTGTGGGGGAAAATTGCTGAGATTTTTCTTTCTTTGGACAAAATTGCAAAATCTTCCTTTATTTTGGGGTAAAATTGCAGAAATTTCCTTTATCTTGGGCAAAAATACAGAAATTTCTCTTCTTTCAGGTCATAAAGGCAGAAATTCCACTTATTAGGGGGCAAATTGCAGTAATTACCCTTATTTTAGGGCAAAAAGCCTGGAATTCCTCTTATTTTGTGCCAAAAAGGCAGAAATTCTTCTTATTTTAGGGCAAAAATGAGAAATTCCAACTAATTTTGGGCAAAAATTCAGAAATTTCTCTTATTGTGAAAAAAAAGACACTAATGCACCTAATTTGGGGCAAAAAGGCAGAAATTACCCTAATTTTTTGGGGCAAAAAGGCAGAAATTCCACTTATTTTGGGGCAAAAATGCTGAAATTCCCCTTATTTTGGAGCAAAAATGCTGAAATTTTCTTTATTTTAGGGCAAAAAGACAGAAATTCTCATTATTTAAGCCAAAAATAGAAATTACCCTTATTTTAGGCCAAAAAGACTAAATTTCCCTTATTTTGGGGCAAAAGGGCAGAAATTCCCCTTATTTTAGGGCAAAAAGGCAGAAATTCCCCTTAATTTTGGAAGAAAATGCAGAATTTTCTTTTAATTGTGGGCAAAAATGCAGAAATCCCCCTTATTTTGGGCCAAATAGGCAGAAATTTCCCTTATTTTGAGGCAAAAGAATAGAAATTTTACTTATTTTAGGATAAAATTGCAGAAACTTCCATTATTTTGTGGCAAAAATGCAGAAATTCCCATTATTTTGGGGTAAAAAGGCAGAAATTTCCCTTATTTTGGAACAAAATTGCAGAAATTTCCCATATTTTGGGGCAAAAATGCAGTAATTCTTCTAATTTTTGAGTAAAATTCAGAAATTTCACTAATTTTGGGGCAAAAAGGCAAAAATCCCTATTATTTGGGGCAAAAAAGCAGAAATATCCGTTTTTGTGACAAAATTGCAGAAATTTCCTTTATTTTGAGGCAAATTGCAGAAATTTCATCTATTCTGGGGTAAAAATGAAGTAATGCTTCTAATTTTGGAGCAAAAATTCAGAAATTCCCCTAATTTTGGGGCAAAAATGCAGAAATTCCCCTTATTGTGGGGCAAAATTGCTGAGATTTCCCTTTTTTTGGACAAAATTGCAAAAATTTCCCTTATTTTGGGGTAAAATTGCAGAAATTTCCCTTATCTTGGTAAAAATTGTAGAAATTACCGTTCTTTCAAGTCATAAAGGCAGAAATTCAACTTATTAGGGACAAATTGCAGAAATTACCCTTATTTTAGGGCAAAAAGACTGAAAATCCCCTTATTTTTTGCCTTAAAGGCAGAAATTCTTTTTATTTTAGGGCATTAATCAGAAATTCCACTTAATTTTGGGAAAAAATGCAGAAATTTCCCTTATTTTGGGCAAAAAGACAGTAATGCACATAATTTGAAGGCAAAAAGGCAGAAATTCCCCTAATTTTGGGGCAAAAAGGCAGAAATTTCCCTTATTGTGGGGCAAAATTGCTGAGATCTCCCTTTTTTTGGACAAAATTGCAAAAATTTCCCTTATTTTGTGGTAAAATTGCAGAAATTTCCCATATTTTGGGGTAAAAATGCAGTAATGCTTCTAATTTTGGAGCAAAAATTCAGAAATTCTTCTAATTTTGAGGCAAAAATGCAGAAATTCCCCTTATTGTGGGGCAAAATTGCTGAGATTTCCCTTTCTTCGGACCAAATTGCAAAAATTTCCCTTATTTTGGGGTAAAATTGCAGAAATTTCCCTTATTTTCGGGTAAAAATGCAGTAATGCTTCTAATTTTGGAGCAAAAATTAAGAAATTCCTCTAATTTTGGGGGGAAAAAGCAGAACTTCCCCTTATTGTGGGGGAAAATTGCTGAGATTTTTCTTTCTTTGGACAAAATTGCAAAATCTTCCTTTATTTTGGGGTAAAATTGCAGAAATTTCCTTTATTTTGGGCAAAAATACAGAAATTCCTATTCTTTCAGGTCATAAAGGCAGAAATTCCACTTATTAGGGGGCAAATTGCAGAAATTACCCTTATTTTAAGTCAAAAAGCCTGAAATTCCTCTTATTTTGTGCCAAAAAGGCAGAAATTCTTTTTATTTTAGGGCAAAAATGAGAAATTCCACTTAATTTTGGGCAAAAATGCAGAAATTTCCCTTATTTTGAAAAAAAAGACACTAATGCACCTAATTTGGGGGCAAAAAGGCAGAAATTACCCTAATTTTTTGGGGCAAAAAGGCAGAAATTCCACTTATTTTGGGGCAAAAATGCTGATATTCCCCTTATTTTGGAGCAAAAATCCAGAAATTTTCCTTATTTTAGGGCAAAAAGACAGAAATTCTCATTATTTTAGGCCAAAAATAGAAATTAACCTTATTTTAGGCCAAAAAGACTAAATTCCCCTTATTTTAAGGCAAAAGAGCAGAAATTCCCCTTATTTTAGGGCAAAAAGAAAGAAATTCCCCTTAATTTTGGAAGAAAATGCAGAATTTTCTTTTAATTGTGGGCAAAAATGCAGAAATCCCCCTTATTTTGGGCCAAATAGGCAGAAATTTCCCTTATTTTGAGGCAAAAGAATAGAAATTTTACTTATTTTAGGATATAATTGCAGAAACTTCCCTTATTTTGTGGCAAAAATGCAGAAATTCCCATTATTTTTGCATAAAAAGCCGGAAATTTCCTTTATTTTGGAACAAAATTGCAGAAATTTCCCATATTTTGGGCAAAAATGCAGTATTGCTTCTAATTTTTGAGCAAAATTCAGAAATTTCACTAATTTTGGGGCAAAAAGGCAGAAATTCCCCTTATTGTGGGGCAAAATTGCTGAGATTTCCCTTTTTTTGGACAAAATTGCAAAAATTTTCCTTATTTTGGGGTAAAATTGCAGAAATTTCCCTTACCTAGGGCAAAAATATTAGAAATTCCCCTTCTTTCAGGTCATAAATGCAGAAATTCCACTTATTAGGGGGCAATTTGCAGAAAATACCCTTATTTTAGGGCCAAAAGGCTGAAATTCCCCTTATTTTTTGCCTTAAAGGCAGAAATTCTTTTTATTTTAGGGCAAAAATCAGAAATTCTACTTAATTTTAGGCAAAAATGCAGAAATTTCCCTTATTTTGGGCAAAAAGACAGTAATGCACCTAATTTGAAGGCAAAAAGGCAGAAATTCCCCTAATTTTGGGGCAAAAAGGCAGAAATTTCCTTTATTGTGGGGCAAAATTGCTGAGATCTCCCTTTTTTTGGACAAAATTGCAAAAATTTCCCTTATTTTGGGGTAAAATTGCAGAAATTTCCCATATTTTGGGGTAAAAATGCAGTAATGCTTCTAATTTTGGAGCAAAAATTCAGAAATTCCCCTTATTTTTAGGAAAAAAGGCAGAACTTCTCTTTTTGTGGGGGAAAATTGCTGAGATTTTTCTTTCTTTGGACAAAATTGCAAAATCTTCCTTTATTTTGGGGTAAAATTGTAGAAATTTCCTTTATTTTGGGCAAAAATACTGAAATTCCTCTTCTTTCAGGTCATAAACGCAGAAATTCCACTTATTAGGGTGCAAATTGCAGATATTACCCTTATTTTAGGGCAAAAAGCCTGAAATTCCTCATATTTTGTGCCAAAAAGGCAGAAATTCTTCTTATTTTAGGGCAATAATGAGAAATTCTACTTAATTTTGGGCAAAAATGCAGAAATTCCCATTATTTTGGGGTAAAAAGGCAGAAATTTCCCTTATTTTGGAACAAAAATGCAGAAATTTCCCATATTTTGGGGCAAAAATGCAGAAATGCTTCTAATTTTTGAGCAAATTTCAGAAGTTTCACTAATTTTGGGGAAAAATGCAAAAATCCCTATTATTTTGGGCAAAAATGCAGAAATATCCTTTTTTGGGACAAAATTGCAGAAATTTCCTTTTTTTGAGGCAAATTGGAGAAATTTCCTCTATTTTGGGGTAAAAATGCAGTAATGCTTCTAATTTTGGAGCAAAAATTCAGAAATTCCCCTAATTTTGAGGCAAAAATGCAGAAATTCCCCTTATTGTGGGGCAAAATTCCTGAGATTTCTCTTTTTTTGGACAAAATTGCAAAAATTTCCCTTATTTTGGGGTAAAATTGCAGAAATTTCCCTTATCTTGCTAAAAATTTTAGAAATTACCGTTCTTTCAGTTCATAAAGGCAGAAATTCCACTTATTAGGGGGCAAATTGCAGAAATTACCCTTATTTTAGGGCAAAAAGACTGAAAATCCCCTTATTTTTTACCTTAAAGGCAGAAATTCTTTTTATTTTAGGGCCTAAATCAGAAATTCCACTTAATTTTGGGCAAAAATGCAGAAATTTCCCTTATTATGGGCAAAAAGACAGTAATGCACATAATTTGAAGGCGAAAAGGCAGAAATTCTCCTAATTTTGGGGCAAAAAGGCAGAAATTTCCCTTATTGTGGGGCAAAATTGCTGAGATCTCCCTTTTTTTGGACAAAATTGCAAAAATTTCCCTTATTTTGGGGTAAAATTGCAGAAATTTCCCATATTTTGGGGTAAAAATGCAGTAATGCTTCTAATTTTGGAGCAAAAATTCAGAAATTCCCCTAATTTTGAGGCAAAAATGCAGAAATTCCCCTTATTGTGGGGCAAAATTGCTGAGATTTCCATTTTTTTGGACCAAATTGCAAAAATTTCCCTTATTTTGGGGTAAAATTGCAGAAATTTCCCTTATTTTGGGGTAAAAATGCAGTAATGCTTCTAATTTTGGAGCAAAAATTAAGAAATTCCTCTAAGTTTGGGGGAAAAAGGCAGAACTTCCACTTATTGTGGGGGAAAATTGCTGAGATTTTTCTTTCTTTGGACAAAATTGCAAAATCTTCCTTTATTTTGGTGTAAAATTGCAGAAATTTCCTTTATCTTTGGCAAAAATACAGAAATTCCTCTTCTTTCAGGTCATAAAGGCAGAAATTCTACTTATTAAAGGCCAAGTTGCAGAAATTACCCTTTATTATGGCAAAAAGCCTGAAATTCCTCTTATTTTGTTCCAAAAAGGCAGAAATTCTTCTTATTTTAGGGCAAAAATGAGAAATTCCATTTAATTTTGGGCAAAAATGCAGAAATCCCCCTTATTTTGGGCCAAATAGGCAGAAATTTCCCTTATTTTCAGGCAAAAGAATAGAAATTTTACATATTTTAGGATAAAATTGCAGAATCTTCCCTTATTTTGTGGCAAAAATGCAGAAATTCCCATTATTTTTGCGTAAAAAGGCAGAAATTTCCCTTATTTTGGAACAAAATTGCAGAAATTTCCCATATTTTGGGGCGTAAATGCAGTAATGCTTCTAATTTTTGAGCAAAATTCAGAAATTTCACTAATTTTGGGGCAAAAAGGCAAAAATCCCTATTATTTGGGGAAAAAATGCAGAAATATCCCTTTTTTGGGACAAAATTGCAGAAATTTCCTTTATTTTGAGGCAAATTGCAGAAATTTCCTCTATTTTGGGGTAAAAATGCAAAAATGCTTCTAATTTTGGAGCAAAAATTCAGAAATTCCCCTAATTTGGGGGCAAAAATGCAGAAATTCCCCTTATTGTGGGGCAAAATTGCTGAGATTTCCCTTTTTTTGGACAAAATTGCAAAAATTTCCCTTATTTTGGGGTAAAATTGCAGAAATTTCCCTTATCTTGGTAAAAATTTTAGAAATTACCGTTCTTTCAGTTCATAAAGGCAGAAATTCCACTTATTAGGGGGCAAATTGCAGAAATTACCCTTATTTTAGGGCAAAAAGACTGAAAATCCCCTTATTTTTTGCCTTAAAGGCAGAAATTCTTTTTATTTTAGGGCATAAATCAGAAATTCCACTTAATTTTGGGCAAAAATGCAGAAATTTTTCTTATTTTGGGCAAAAAGACAGTAATGCACATAATTTGAAGGCAAAAAGGCAGAAATTCCCCTAATTTTGGGGCAAAAAGGCAGAAATTTCCCTTATTGTGGGGCAAAATTGCTGAGATCTCCCTTTTTCTGGACAAAATTGCAAAAATTTCCCTTATTTTGGGGTAAAATTGCATAAATTTCCCATATTTTGTGGTAAAAATGCAGTAATGCTTCTAATTTTGGAGCAAAAATTCAGAAATTCCCCTAATTTTGAGGCAAAAATGCAGAAATTCCCCTTATTGAGGGGCAAAATTGCTGAGATTTCCCTTTCTTTGGACCAAATTGCAAAAATTTCCCTTATTTTGGGGTAAAATATCAGAAATTTCCCTTATTTTGGGGTAAAAATGCAGTAATGCTTCTAATTTTTGAGCAAAAATTAAGAAATTCCTCTAATTTTGGGGGGAAAAGGCAGAACTTCCCCTTATTGTGGGGGAAAATTGCTGAGATTTTTCTTTCTTTGGACAAAATTGCAAAATCTTCCTTTATTTTGGGGTAAAATTGTAGAAATTTCCTTTATTTTGGGCAAAAATACTGAAATTCCTCTTCTTTCAGGTCATAAACGCAGAAATTCCACTTATTAGGGGGCAAATTGCAGAAATTACCCTTATTTTAGGGCAAAAAGCCTGAAATTCCTCATATTTTGTGCCAAAAAGGCAGAAATTCTTCTTATTTTAGGGCAATAATGAGAAATTCTACTTAATTTTGGGCAAAAATGTAGAAATTTCCCTTATTTTGAACATAAAGACAGTAATGCACCTATTTTGGGGGCAAAAAGGCAGAAATTACCCTAAATTTTGGGGCAAAAAGGCAGAAATTTCTCTTATTTTGGGTCAAAAATGCTGAAATTCCCTTTATTTTCGAGCAAAAATGCAGAAATTTTCCTTATTTTAAGGCAAAAGGACAGAAATTCTCATTATTTTAGGCCAAAAATAGAAATTACCCTTATTTTAGGCCAAAAAGACTAAATTCCCCTTATTTTAGGGCAAAAGGGCAGAAATTCCCCTTATTTTAGGGCAAAAATGCAGAAATTCCCCTTAATTTGGACGAAAATGCAGAACTTTCTTTTTATTGTGGGCAAAAATGCAGAAATCCCCCTTATTTTGGGCCAAATAGGCAGAAATTTCCCTTATTTTGAGGCAAAAGGATAGAAATTTAACTTATTTTAGGATAAAATTGCAGAAACTTCCCTTATTTTGTGGCAAAAATGCAGAAATTCCCATTATTTTGGGGTAAAAAGGCAGAAATTTCCCTTATTTTGGAACAAAAATGCAGAAATTTCCCATATTTTGGGGCAAAAATGCAGAAATGCTTCTAATTTTTGAGCAAATTTCAGAAGTTTCACTAATTTTGGGGCAAAAAGGCAAAAATCCCTATTATTTTGGGCAAAAATGCAGAAATATCATTTTTTTGGGACAAAATTGCAGAAATTTCCTTTTTTTGAGGCAAATTGCAGAAATTTCCTCTATTTTGGGGTAAAAATGCAGTAATGCTTCTAATTTTGGAGCAAAAAATCAGAAATTCCCCTAATTTTGAGGCAAAAATGCAGAAATTCCCCTTATTGTGGGGCAAAATTCCTGAGATTTCTCTTTTTTTGGACAAAATTGCAAAAATTTCCCTTATTTTGGGGTAAAATTGCAGAAATTTCCCTTATCTTGCTAAAAATTTTAGAAATTACCGTTCTTTCAGTTCATAAAGGCAGAAATTCCACTTATTAGGGGGCAAATTGCAGAAATTACCCTTATTTTAGGGCAAAAAGACTGAAAATCCCCTTATTTTTTACCTTAAAGGCAGAAATTCTTTTTATTTTAGGGCCTAAATCAGAAATTCCACTTAATTTTGGGCAAAAATGCAGAAATTTCCCTTATTTTGGGCAAAAAGACAGTAATGCACATAATTTGAAGGCGAAAAGTCAGAAATTCTCCTAATTTTGGGGCAAAAAGGCAGAAATTTCCCTTATTGTGGGGCAAAATTGCTGAGATCTCCCTTTTTTTGGACAAAATTGCAAAAATTTCCCTTATTTTGGGGTAAAATTGCAGAAATTTCCCATATTTTGGGGTAAAAATGCAGTAATGCTTCTAATTTTGGAGCAAAAATTCAGAAATTCCCCTAATTTTGAGGCAAAAATGCAGAAATTCCCCTTATTGTGGGGCAAAATTGCTGAGATTTCCATTTTTTGGACCAAATTGCAAAAATTTCCCTTATTTTGGGGTAAAATTGCAGAAATTTCCCTTATTTTGGGGTAAAAATGCAGTAATGCTTCTAATTTTGGAGCAAAAATTAAGAAATTCCTCTAAGTTTGGGGGAAAAAGGCAGAACTTCCACTTATTGTGGGGGAAAATTGCTGAGATTTTTCTTTCTTTGGACAAAATTGCAAAATCTTCCTTTATTTTGGTGTAAAATTGCAGAAATTTCCTTTATCTTTGGCAAAAATACAGAAATTCCTCTTCTTTCAGGTCATAAAGGCAGAAATTCTACTTATTAAAGGCCAAGTTGCAGAAATTACCCTTTATTATGGCAAAAAGCCTGAAATTCCTCTTATTTTGTTCCAAAAAGGCAGAAATTCTTCTTATTTTAGGGCAAAAATGAGAAATTCCATTTAATTTTGGGCAAAAATGCAGAAATCCCCCTTATTTTGGGCCAAATAGGCAGAAATTTCCCTTATTTTCAGGCAAAAGAATAGAAATTTTACATATTTTAGGATAAAATTGCAGAATCTTCCCTTATTTTGTGGCAAAAATGCAGAAATTCCCATTATTTTTGCGTAAAAAGGCAGAAATTTCCCTTATTTTGGAACAAAATTGCAGAAATTTCCCATATTTTGGGGCGTAAATGCAGTAATGCTTCTAATTTTTGAGCAAAATTCAGAAATTTCACTAATTTTGGGGCAAAAAGGCAAAAATCCCTATTATTTGGGGAAAAAATGCAGAAATATCCCTTTTTTGGGACAAAATTGCAGAAATTTCCTTTATTTTGAGGCAAATTGCAGAAATTTCCTCTATTTTGGGGTAAAAATGCAAAAATGCTTCTAATTTTGGAGCAAAAATTCAGAAATTCCCCTAATTTGGGGGCAAAAATGCAGAAATTCCCCTTATTGTGGGGCAAAATTGCTGAGATTTCCCTTTTTTTGGACAAAATTGCAAAAATTTCCCTTATTTTGGGGTAAAATTGCAGAAATTTCCCTTATCTTGGTAAAAATTTTAGAAATTACCGTTCTTTCAGTTCATAAAGGCAGAAATTCCACTTATTAGGGGGCAAATTGCAGAAATTACCCTTATTTTAGGGCAAAAAGACTGAAAATCCCCTTATTTTTTACCTTAAAGGCAGAAATTCTTTTTATTTTAGGGCCTAAATCAGAAATTCCACTTAATTTTGGGCAAAAATGCAGAAATTTCCCTTATTTTGGGCAAAAAGACAGTAATGCACATAATTTGAAGGCGAAAAGTCAGAAATTCTCCTAATTTTGGGGCAAAAAGGCAGAAATTTCCCTTATTGTGGGGCAAAATTGCTGAGATCTCCCTTTTTTTGGACAAAATTGCAAAAATTTCCCTTATTTTGGGGTAAAATTGCAGAAATTTCCCATATTTTGGGGTAAAAATGCAGTAATGCTTCTAATTTTGGAGCAAAAATTCAGAAATTCCCCTAATTTTGAGGCAAAAATGCAGAAATTCCCCTTATTGTGGGGCAAAATTGCTGAGATTTCCATTTTTTGGACCAAATTGCAAAAATTTCCCTTATTTTGGGGTAAAATTGCAGAAATTTCCCTTATTTTGGGGTAAAAATGCAGTAATGCTTCTAATTTTGGAGCAAAAATTAAGAAATTCCTCTAAGTTTGGGGGAAAAAGGCAGAACTTCCACTTATTGTGGGGGAAAATTGCTGAGATTTTTCTTTCTTTGGACAAAATTGCAAAATCTTCCTTTATTTTGGTGTAAAATTGCAGAAATTTCCTTTATCTTTGGCAAAAATACAGAAATTCCTCTTCTTTCAGGTCATAAAGGCAGAAATTCTACTTATTAAAGGCCAAGTTGCAGAAATTACCCTTTATTATGGCAAAAAGCCTGAAATTCCTCTTATTTTGTTCCAAAAAGGCAGAAATTCTTCTTATTTTAGGGCAAAAATGAGAAATTCCATTTAATTTTGGGCAAAAATGCAGAAATCCCCCTTATTTTGGGCCAAATAGGCAGAAATTTCCCTTATTTTCAGGCAAAAGAATAGAAATTTTACATATTTTAGGATAAAATTGCAGAATCTTCCCTTATTTTGTGGCAAAAATGCAGAAATTCCCATTATTTTTGCGTAAAAAGGCAGAAATTTCCCTTATTTTGGAACAAAATTGCAGAAATTTCCCATATTTTGGGGCGTAAATGCAGTAATGCTTCTAATTTTTGAGCAAAATTCAGAAATTTCACTAATTTTGGGGCAAAAAGGCAAAAATCCCTATTATTTGGGGAAAAAATGCAGAAATATCCCTTTTTTGGGACAAAATTGCAGAAATTTCCTTTATTTTGAGGCAAATTGCAGAAATTTCCTCTATTTTGGGGTAAAAATGCAAAAATGCTTCTAATTTTGGAGCAAAAATTCAGAAATTCCCCTAATTTGGGGGCAAAAATGCAGAAATTCCCCTTATTGTGGGGCAAAATTGCTGAGATTTCCCTTTTTTTGGACAAAATTGCAAAAATTTCCCTTATTTTGGGGTAAAATTGCAGAAATTTCCCTTATCTTGGTAAAAATTTTAGAAATTACCGTTCTTTCAGTTCATAAAGGCAGAAATTCCACTTATTAGGGGGCAAATTGCAGAAATTACCCTTATTTTAGGGCAAAAAGACTGAAAATCCCCTTATTTTTTGCCTTAAAGGCAGAAATTCTTTTTATTTTAGGGCATAAATCAGAAATTCCACTTAATTTTGGGCAAAAATGCAGAAATTTTTCTTATTTTGGGCAAAAAGACAGTAATGCACATAATTTGAAGGCAAAAAGGCAGAAATTCCCCTAATTTTGGGGCAAAAAGGCAGAAATTTCCCTTATTGTGGGGCAAAATTGCTGAGATCTCCCTTTTTCTGGACAAAATTGCAAAAATTTCCCTTATTTTGGGGTAAAATTGCATAAATTTCCCATATTTTGTGGTAAAAATGCAGTAATGCTTCTAATTTTGGAGCAAAAATTCAGAAATTCCCCTAATTTTGAGACAAAAATGCAGAAATTCCCCTTATTGAGGGGCAAAATTGCTGAGATTTCCCTTTCTTTGGACCAAATTGCAAAAATTTTCCTTATTTTGGGGTAAAATTTCAGAAATTTCTCTTATTTTGGGGTAAAAATGCAGTAATGCTTCTAATTTTTGAGCAAAAATTAAGAAATTCCTCTAATTTTGGGGGGAAAAGGCAGAACTTCCCCTTATTGTGGGGGAAAATTGCTGAGATTTTTCTTTCTTTGGACAAAATTGCAAAATCTTCCTTTATTTTGGGGTAAAATTGCAGAAATTTCCTTTATCTTTGGCAAAAATACAGAAATTCCTCTTGTTTCAGGTCATAAAGGCAGAAATTCCACTTATTAGGGGGCAAATTGCAGAAATTACTCTTATTTTAGGGCAAAAATCCTGAAATTCCTCTTATTTTGTGTCAAAAAGGCAGAAATTCTTTTTATTTTAGGGCAAAAATGAGAAATTCCACTTAATTTTGGGCAAAAATGCAGAAATTTCCCTTATTTTGAATAAAAAGACACTAATGCACCTAATTTGGGGGCAAAAAGGCAGAAATTACCCTAATTTTTTGGGGCAAAAAGGCAGAAATTCCACTTATTTTGGGGCAAAAATGCTGAAATTCCCCTTATTTTGGAGCAAAAATGCAGAAATTTTCCTTATTTTAGGGCAAAAAGACAGAAATTCTCATTATTTAACCCAAAAATAGAAATTACCCTTATTTTAGGCCAAAAAGACTAAATTCCCCTTATTTTGGGGCAAAAGGGCAGAAATTCCCCTTATTTTAGGGCAAAAAGGCAGAAATTCCCCTTAATTTTGGAAGAAAATGCAGAATTTTCTTTTAATTGTGGGCAAAAATGCAGAAATCCCCCTTATTTTGGGCCAAATAGGCAGAAATTTCCCTTATTTTGAGGCAAAAGAATAGAAATTTTACTTATTTTAGGATAAAATTGCAGAATCTTCCCTTATTTTGTGGCAAAAATGCAGAAATTCCCATTATTTTTGTGTAAAAAGGCAGAAATTTCCCTTATTTTGGAACAAAATTGCAGAAATTTCCCATATTTTGGGGCATAAATGCAGTAATGCTTCTAATTTTTGAGCAAAATTCAGAAATTTCACTAATTTTGGGGCAAAAAAGCAAAAATCCCTATTATTAGGGGCAAAAATGCAGAAATATCCCTTTTTTGGGACAAAATTGCAGAAATTTCCTTTATTTTGAGGCAAATTGCAGAAATTTCCTCTATTTTGGGGTAAAAATGCAGTAATGCTTCTAATTTTGGAGCAAAAATTTAGAAATTCCCCTAATTTTGGGGCAAAAATGCAGAAATTCCCCTTATTGTGGGGCAAAATTGCTGAGATTTCCTTTTTTTTGGACAAAATTGCAAAAATTTCCCTTATTTTGGGGTAAAATTGCAGAAATTTCCCTTATCTTGGTAAAAATTTTAGAAATTACCGTTCTTTCTTGTCATAAAGGCCGAAATTCCACTTATTAGGGGGCAAATTGAAGAAATTACCCTTATTTTAGGGCAAAAAGACTGAAAATCCCCTTATTTTTTGCCTTAAAGGCAGAAATTCTTTTTATTTTAGGGCAAAAATCAGAAATTCCACTTACTTTGTGGCAAAAATGCAGAAATTCCGTTTATTTTTAGCCAAATAGGCAGAAATTTCCCTTATTTTTTGGCAAAAGTTTAGAAATTTAACTTATTTTAGGATAAAATGGCAGAAACTTCCTTTATTTTGTGGCAAAAATGCAGAAATTCCCATTATTTTGTTGTAAAAAGGAAGAAATTTCCCTTATTTTGTAACAAAATTGCTGAAATTTCCCATATTTTGGGGCAAAAAAGCAGTAATGCTTCTAATTTTGGAGCAAAATTCAGAAATTTCACTAATTTTGGGACAAAATTCAGAAATTTCACTAATTTTGTTGCAAAAGGCAGAAATTCCTATTATTTTGTGGCAAAAATGCAGAAATTCCTTTTATTTGGGGGCAAAGAGGCAGATATTCTCCTCATTTTGGGGCAAAAAGGCAAAAATTACCTTTATTTTGGAGCAAAAATGAAGAAAATTCCCTTATTTTGGTGCAAAATTGCATAAATTTCCCTTATTATGGAGCAAAAAGGCAGAAATTACCCTTATTTTAGGGCAAAAAGACTGAAATTCCCCTTATTTTTTGCCTTAAACTCAGAAATTCTTTTTATTTTAGGGTAAAAATTAGAAATTCCACATAATTTTGGGCAAAAATTCAGAAATTTACCTTATTTTGGACAAAAGGACAGTAATGCACCTAATTTGGGAACAAAAATGCAGAAATTCCCCTAATTTTGGAAGAAAATGCAGAATTTTCTTTTAATTGTGGGCAAAAATGCAGAAATCCCCCTTATTTTGGGCCAAATAGGCAGAAATTTCCCTTATTTTGAGGCCAAAGAATAGAAATTTTACTTATTTTAAGATAAAATTGCAGAAACTTCCCTTATTTTGTGGCAAAAACGCAGAAATTCCCATTATTTTTGTGTAAAAAGGCAGAAATTTCCCTTATTTTGGAACAAAATTGAAGAAATTTCCCATATTTTGGGGCATAAATGCAGTAATGCTTCTAATTTTTGAGCAAAATTCAGAAATTTCACTAATTTTGGGACAAAATTCAGAAATTTCACTAATTTTGTTGCAAAAGGCAGAAATTCCTATTATTTTGTGGCAAAAATGCAGAAATTCCTTTTATTTGGGGGCAAAAAGGCAGAAATTCTCCTCATTTTGGGGCAAAAAGGAAAAAATTCCCTTTATTTTGGAGCAAAAATGAAGAAAATTCCCTTATTTTGGTGCAAAATTGCATAAATTTCCCTTATTATGGGGCAAAAAGGCAGAAATTACCCTTATTTTAGGGCAAAAAGACTGAAATTCCCCTTATTTTTTGCCTTAAAGTCAGAAATTCTTTTTATTTTAGGGCAAAAATTAGAAATTCCACATAATTTTGGGCAAAAATTCAGAAATTTACCTTATTTTGGACAAAAAGACAGTAATGCACCTAATTTGGGAACAAAAAGGCAGAAATTCCCCTAATTTTGGGGCAAAAAGGCAGAAATTCCCCTTATCTTGGGGCAAAAATGCTGAAATTCCCCTTATTTTGGAGCAAAAATGCAGAAATTTTCCTTATTTTAGGGCAAAAAGACAGAAATTCTCATTATTTTAGGCCAAAAATAGAAATTACCCTTATTTTAGGCCAAAAAGACTAAATTCCCCTTATTTTGGGGCCAAAAGGCAGAAATTCCTCTTATTTTAGGGCAAAAAGGCAGAAATTCCCCTTAATTTTGGGCAAAAATGCAGAAATTTTTCTTATTTTGGGCAAAAACACAGTAATGCACCTAATTTGGGGGCAAAAATGCAGAAATTCCCCTAATTTTGAAGCAAAAGGCAGAAATTCCCCTTATTGTGAGGCAAAATTGCTGAAATTTCCCTTTTTTGGGACAAAATGGCAAAAATTTCTTTTATTTTGGGGCAAAATTGCAGAAATTCCCCTAATTTTGGGGGAAAATGGCAGAAATTCCCCTTATTTTGGGGCAAAAAAGCTGGAATTCCCCTTATTTTGGAGCAAAAATGCAGAAATTCCACTAATTTTGGGGAGAAACGCAGAAATTCCCCTAAATTTGGGGCAAAAAAGCTGAAATTCCCCTTATTTTGGAGCAAAAATGCAGAAATTACACTAATTTTGGTGCAAAAGGCAAAAATTCCCCTTATTTTGGGGCAAAAAAGCTGAAATTCCCCTTATTTTGGAGCAAAAATGCAGAAATTACACTAATTTTGGGGAAAAACGCAGAAATTCCCCTAATTTTGGGGCAAAAAAGCTGAAATTCCCCTTATTTTGGAGCAAAAATGCAGAAATTACACTAATTTTGGGGCAAAAAGCAGAAATTCCACTTATTTGGGGCAAAAATTCAGAAATTTCCCTTTTTTGGGGCAAAAATCTGTAATGCTTCTAATTTTGGGGCAAAAATCAGAAATTCCGTTAATTTTGGGGCAAAAAGACAGAAATTCCCCTTATTGTGGGGGAAATTAATGAAATTTCTTTTGTTTGGAAAAAATTGCAGAAATTTCCCTTATTTTTAAGCAAAATTGCAGAAATTTCCTTTATCTTGTGGCAAAAATACAGAAATTCCTTTTATTTCAGGGCAAAAGGGCAGAAATTACACTTTTTTGGGGGCAAATTCCAGAAATTACCCTTATTTTAGGGAAAAAGCCTGAAATTCCTCTTATTTTGTGGCAAAAAGGCAGAAATTCTTATTTTAGAGCAAAAAGGCAGAAATTCCACATAATTTTGGCCAAAAATGCAGAAATTTCCATAATTTTGGGGCAAAAACACAGTAATGCAACTAATTTGTGGGTAAAAAGGCAGAAATTCCCCTAATTCTGGGGCAAAAAGGCAGAAATTCTCTTTATTTTGGAGCAAAAATGCTGAAATTCCTTTTATTTTGAAGCAAAAATGCAGAAATTTTCCTTATTTTAAGGGAAAAAGACAGAAATTCTTATTATTTTAGGCCAAAAATAGAAATTACCCTTATTTTGGCCAAAAAGACTAAATTCCACTTATTTTGGGGCAAAAAGGCAGAAATTCCATTTATTTTAGGACAAAAAGGTAAAAATTCCCCTTGATTTTGGGCAAAAATGCAGAAATTTACCTTAATTTTGGGCAAAAATGCAGAAATTCCCCATATTTTGGGCCAAATAGGCAGAAATTTCCATTATTTTGAGGCAAAAGGATAGAAATTTAACTTATTTTAAGATAAAATTGCTGAAACTTTCCTTATTTTGTGGCAAAAATGCAGAAATTCCCATTATTTTGGAATAAAAAGGCAGAAATTTCCCTTATTTTGGAACAAAATTGCAGAAATATCCCATATTTTGGGGCAAAAAAGCAGGAATGCTTTTAATTTTGGGGGAAAATTCTGAAATTTAACTAATTTTGGGACAAAATTCAGAAATTTCAGTAATTTTGGGGCAAAAAGGCAGAAATTCCTATTATTTTGGGGCAAAAATGCAGAAATTCCTTTTATTTGGGGGCAAAAAGGCAGAAATTCTCCTCATTTTGGGACAAAAAGGCAGAAATTTCCCTTATTTTTGGGCAAAATTGCAGAAATTTCCCTTATCATGGGACAAAAATCCAGAAATTCCCCTCATTTTAGGTCAAAAAGGCAGAAATTCCGCTAATTTGGGGGCAAATTGCAGAAATTAAACTTATTTAAGGGAAGAAGACTGAAATTCCCTTTATTTTGTGCCAAAAAAGCAGAAATTCTTCTTATTTTAGAGCAAAAATGCAGAAATTCCAATTAATTTTGGAAAAAATGCAGAAATTTTCTTTATTTTGGGGCAAAAACACAGTAATGCCCCTAATTTTGCGGCAAAAATGAAGAAATTTTCTTAATTTTGGGGCAAAAGGCAGAAATTCCCCTTATTTCGGGTCAAAAATGCAGAAATACCGCATACTTGGTGTCAAATATGCAGAAATTACCCTTATTTTAGGGCAAATAGACTGAAATTCCCCCTTTTTTGTGCAAAAAAGGCAGAAATTTCCCTTATTTTGGGGCAAAAACACAGTAAAGCACATAATTTGGGGGCAAAAAGGCAGAAATTCCCCTAATTTTGGGGCAAAAAGGCAGAAATTCTGCTTATTTTGAGGCAAAAATGCAGAAATTCCCCTTATTTTGGAGCAAAAATGCAGAAATTTTCCTTATTTTAGGGCAAAAAGACAGAAATTCTCATTATTTTAGGCCAAAAATAGAAATTACCCTTATTTTAGGCCAAAAAGAATAAATTCCCCTTATTTTGGGGCAAAAAGGCAGTAATTCCCCTTATTTTAGGGCAAAAAGGCAGAAATTCCCCTAAATTTTGGACAAAAATGCAAAATTTTTCTTAATTTTGGGCAAAAATGCAGAAATTCTCCTTATTTTGGGCCAAATAGGCAGAAATTTCCCTTATTTTGAGGCAAAAGGATAGAAATTTAAATTATTTTACGATAAAATTGCAGAAACTTCCCTTATTTTGTGGTAAAAATGCAGAAATTCCCATTATTTTGGGGTAAAAAGGCAGAAATTTCCCTTATTTTGGAACAAAATTGCAGTAATGCTTCTAATTTTGGGGCAAAATTCAGAAATTTCACTAATTTTGGGGCAAAAATGCAAAAATCCCTATTATTTTGGGGCAAAAATGCAGAAATATCATTTTTTGGGACAAAATTGCAGAAATTTCCTTTATTTTGAGGCAAATTGCAGAAATTTCCTCTATTTTGGGGTAAAAATGCAGTAATGCTTCTAATTTTGGAGCAAAAATTCAGAAATTCTCCTAATTTTGGGGCAAAAATGCAGAAATTCCCCTTATTGTGGGGCAAAATTGCTGAGATTTCCCTTTTTTTGGACAAAATTGCAAAAATTTCCCTTATTTTGGGGTAAAATTGCAGAAATTTTCCTTATCTTGGTAAAAATTTTAGAAATTCCCCTTTTTTCAGGTCATAAATGTAGAAATTCCACTTATTAGGGGGCAAATGGCAGAAATTACCCTTATTTTAGGGCAAAAAGACTGAAATTCGCCTTATTTTTGCCTTAAAGGCAGAAATTCTTTTTATTTTAGGGCAAAAATCAGAAATTCCACTTAATTTTGGGCAAAAATGCAGAAATTTCCCTTAATTTGGGCAAAAAGACAGTAATGCACCTAATTTGGGGGCAAAAAGGCAGAAATTCCCCTAATTTTGAGGCAAAAAGGCAAAAATTCCCCTCATTTTGGGGTAAAAATGCTGAAATTCCCCTTATTTTGGAGCAAAAATGCAGAAATTTTCCTTATTTTAGGGCAAAACACAGAAATTCTCATTATTTTAGGCCAAAGATAGAAATTGCCCTTATTTTAGGCCAAAAAAGTCAAAATTTCCTTTATTTTGGGGCAAAAAAGGCAGAAATTCCCCTATTTTAGGGCAAAAAGGCAGAAATTCCCATTAATTTTGGGCAAAAATTCAGAAATTTTCTTTAATTTGTGGCAAAAATGCGGAAATTCCCCTTATTTTTGGCCAAATAGGTGGAAATTTCCCTTATTTTGAGGCAAAAGTTTAGAAATTTAACATATTTTAAGATAAAATTGCAGAAACTTCCCTTATTTTGTGGCAAAAATGGAGAAATTCCCATTATTTTGGGGTAAAAAGGAAGAAATTTTTCTTATTTTGTAACAAAATTGCAGAAATTTCCCATATTTTGGTTCAGAAAAGCAGTAATGCTTTTAATTTTGGGGAAAAATTCAGAAATTTCACTAGTTTTAGGACAAAATTCAGAAATTTCGCTAATTTTGGGGCAAAAAAGCAGAAATTCCTATTATTTTGGAGCAAAAATGCAAAAATTCCTTTTATTTGGGGGCAAAAAGGCAGAAATTCTCCACATTTTCCGGCAAAAAGGCAGAAATTTCCCTTATTTTTGGGCAAAAATGCAGAAATTTCCCTTAATTTTGGGCAAAAATGCAGAAATTTCCCATATTTGGGACAAAAATGCAGTAATGCTTCTAATTTTGGGGCAAAATTCAGAAATTTCACTAATTTTGGGACATAATTCAGAAATTTCACTAATTTTGGGGCAAAAATGCAGAAATTCCTTTTATTTGGGGGCAAAAAGGCAGAAATTCTCCTCATTTTAGGGCAAAAAAGAAGAAATTCCTATTATTTTGGTGCAAAAATGCAGAAATTCCTTTTATTTGGGGGCAAAAATGCAGAAATTCTCCACATTTTGGGGCAAAAAGGCAGGAATTTCCCTTATTTTGAGGCAAAAGGATAGAAATTTAACTTATTTTAAGATAAAATTGCAGAAACTTCCCTTATTTTGTGGCAAAAATGCAGAAATTCCCATTATTTTGGGTTAAATGCAGAAATTTCCCTTATTTTGGAACAAAATTGCAGAAATTTCCCATATTTTGGGACAAAAATGCAGTAATGCTTCTAATTTTGGGGCAAAATTCAGAAATTTCACTATTTTTGGGACATAATTCAGAAATTTTACTAATTTTGGGGCAAAAATGCAGAAATTCCTTTTATTTGGGGGCAAAAAGGCAGAAATTCTCCTCATTTTGGTGCAAAAAGGCAGAAATTCCTATTATTTTGGTGCAAAAATGCAGATATTCCTTTTATTTGGGGGCAAAAATGCAGAAATTCTCCTTATTTTGGGGCAAAAAGAAAGAAATTTCCCTTATTTTTGGGCAAAATTGCAGAAATTTTTCTTATCATGGGACAAAAATCCAGAAATTCCCCTCATTTTAGGTCAAAAAGGCAGAAATTCCGCTAATTTGGGGGCAAATTGCAGAAATTAAACTTATTTAAGGGAAGAAGACTGAAATTCCCTTTATTTTGTGCCAAAAAAGCAGAAATTCTTCTTATTTTAGGGCAAAAAAGCAGAAATTCCAATTAATTTTGGGGAAAAATGCAGAAATTTCTCTTATTTTGGGGCAAAAACACAGTAATACCCCTAATTTTGCGGCAAAAATGCAGAAATTCCCCTAATTTTTGGGCAAAAGGCAGAAATTCCCCTTATTGTGGGACAAAATTGCTGAAATTTCCCTTTTTTTGGGACAAAGTTGCAAAAATTTCTCTTAATTTGGGGCAAAATTGCAGAAATTCCCCTTATTTCGGGTCAAAAATGCAGAAATACCGCATACTTGGTGTCAAATATGCAGAAATTACCCTTATTTTAGGGCAAAAAGACTGAAATTCCCCCATTTTTTCGCCAAAAAGGCAGAAATTTCCTTTATTTTGGAGCAAAAATGCAGAAATTCCCCTTATTTTGGAAAAAAATGCAGAAATTCCCCTTTTGTTTCAAAAATGCAGAAATTCCCTATATTTTGGAGCAAAAATGAAGAAAATTTCCTTATTTTGGTGCAAAATTGCATAAATTTCCCTTATGTGGCAAAAAGGCAGAAATTCCCTTATTTTGGGGAAAAATTGCAGAAATTTCCCTTATTTTGGGGCAAAATTGCAGAAATTCCCCTAATTTTAGGGCAAAATTGCAGAAATTTCCTTTATTTGGGGCAAAATTACAGAAATTCTCCTAATTTAGGGGAAAAATTGCAGAAATTCCCCTTATTTTGGAGCTAAAATGCAGAAATTTTCCTTAATACAGGGCAAAAATACAGAAATTCCCCTTAGTTTTGGGCAAAAATGCAGAAATTTTCCTTATTTAAGCCAAAAATACAGAAATTACCCTTATTTTTGGGCAAAAATGCAGAAATTTCTCTTAATTTGGGGCAAAAGTGCAGAAATTCCCCTTATTTGGGGCTAAAAAGGCAGGAATTTCCCTTATTTTGGGGCAAAAATATAGAAATTTAACTTATTTTAGGATAATATTGCAGAAATTTACCTTATTTTAGGCAAAAATGAAGAAATTCCCATTATTTTGGGGTAGAAAGGCAGAAATTGCCTTTATTTTGGAACAAAATTGCAGAAATTTCCCATATATTTGGGCAAAAATGCACTAATGCTTCTAATTTTGGGGCAAAATTTAGAAATTCCACTAATTTTGGGGCAAAAAGGCAGAAATTCCACTTATTTGGGGGCAAAAATTCAGAAATTTCCCTTTTTTGGGTCAAAAAGGCAGAAAATTCTTCTTTTTTGAGGCAAATTGCAGAAATTTCCCTTATTTTGTGGCAATAATTCTGTAATGCTTCTAATTATGGGGCAAAAATCAGAAATTCCGTTAATTTTGGGGCAAAAAGACAGAAATTCCCCTTATTGTGGGTGAAATTAATGAAATTTCCTTTTTTTGGGACAAAATTGCAGAAATTTCCCTTATTTTTAAGCAAAATTGCACAAATTACCTTTATCTTGTGGCAAAAATACAGAAATTCTTTTTATTTCAGGGCAAAAGGGCAGAAATTACGCTTTTTTGGGGACAAATTCCAGAAATTACCCTTATTTTAGAAAAAAAGCCTGAAATTCCTCTTATTTTGTGCAAAAAAGGCAGAAATTCTTTTTATTTTAGAGCAAAAAGGCAGAAATTCCACGAAATTTTGGCCAAAAATGCAGAAATTTCCATTAATTTTGGGAAAAAACACAGTAATGCACCTAATTTGTGGGCAAAAAGGCAGAAATTCCCCTAATTTTGGGGCAGAAAGGCAGAAATTTCCTCTATTTTGGGGCAAAAATTCTGAAATCCCCCTTATTTTGGAGCAAAAATGATGAAATTTTCCTTGTTTTAGGGCAAAAAGACAGAAATTCTCATTATTTTAGTCCAAAAATAGAAATTACCCTTATTTTAGGCCACAAAGACTAAATTCCCCTTATTTTGGGGCAAAAGGCAGAAATTCCCCTTATTTTAGGGCAAAAAGGCAGAAATTCCTTTAATTTTGGGCAAAAATGCAGAAATTCCCCTAATTTTGGGGCAAAAGGCAGAAATTCCCCTTATTGTGGGGCAAATTTGCTGAAATTTCCCTTTTTTTGGGACAAAGTTGCAAAAATTTCTCTTAATTTGGGGCAAAATTGCAGAAATTCCCCTTATTTCGGGTCAAAAATGCAGAAATACCGCATACTTGGTGTCAAATATGCAGAAATTACCCTTATTTTAGGGCAAAAATACTGAAATTCCCCCTTTTTTGCGCCAAAAAGGCAGAAATTTCCCTTATTTTGGGGCAAGAATGCAGAAATTCTCCTTATTTTGGAACAAAATTGCAGAAATTCCATTTTTATTGTTTCAAAAAGGCAGAAATTCCCTTTATTTTGGAGCAAAAATTAAGAAAATTCCCTTATTTTGGTGCAAAATTGCATAAATTTCCCTTATTATGGGGCAAAAAGGCAGAAATTCCCCTAATTTTGGGGAAAAATTGCAGAAATTTCCCTTATTTGGGGCAAAATTACAGAAATTCCCCTAATTTGGGGGAAAAATTTCAGAAATTCCCCTTATTCTGGAGCAAAAATGCAGAAATTTCTCTTAATACAGGGCAAAAATACAGAAATTCCCCTTATTTGGGGGCAATAATGCAGAAATTCCCCTTATTTTAGGCCAAAAATACAAAAATTACCCTTATTTTTGGGCAAAAATGCAGAAATATTTCTTAATTTGAGGCAAAAATGCAGAAATTCCCCTTATTTGGGGCCAAAAAGGCAGGAATTTCCCTTATTTTGGGGCAAAAGTATAGAAATTTAACTTATTTTAGGATAATATTGCAGAAATTTACCTTATTTTGTGGCAAAAATGAAGAAATTACCATTATTTTGGGGTAGAAAGGCAGAAATTGCCTTTATTTTGGAACAAAGTTGCAGTAATTTCCCATATTTTTGGACAAAAATGCACTAATGCTTCTAATTTTGGGGCAAAATTTAGAAATTCCACCAATTTTGGGGCAAAAAGGAAGAAATTCCACTTATTTGGGGGCAAAAATTCAGAAATTTCCCTTTTTTGGTTCAAAAAGGCAGAAAATTCTACTTTTTTGGGGCAAATTGCAGAAATTTCCCTTATTTTGTGGCAAAAATTCTGTAATGCTTCTAATTTTGGGGCAAAAATCAGAAATTCCGTTAATTTTGGGGCAAAAAGACAGAAATTCCCCTTATTGTGGGGGAAATTAATGAAATTCTCTTTTTTTGGGAAAAAATTGCAGAAATTTCCCTTATTTTTAAGCAAAATTGCATAAATTTCTTTTATCTTGTGGCAAAAATACAGAAATTCCTTTTATTTCAGGGCAAAAGGGCAGAAATTACGCTTTTTTGGGGGCAAATTCCTGAAATTACCCTTATTTTAGGGAAAAAGAATGAAATTCCTCGTATTTTGTGCCAAAAAGGCAGAAATTCTTGATATTTTAGAGCAAAAAGGCAGAAATTCCAAATAATTTTGGCCAAAAATGCAGAAATTTCCATTATTTTGGGGCAAAAACACAGTAATGCAACTAATTTGGGGGAAAAAAGTCAGAAATTCCCCTAATTTTAGGGCAAAAAGTCAGAAATTCCCATTATTTTGGGGCAAAAATGCTGAAATTCTCTTTATTTTGGAGCAAAAATGCAGAAATTTTCCTTATTTTAGGGCAAAAAGACAGAAATTCTTATTATTTTAGAACAAAAATAGAAATAACCTTTATTTTAGGCAAAATAGACTAAATTCCCCTTATTTTAGGGCCAAAAGGCAGTAATTCCCCTTATTTTAGGGCAAAAAGGCAGAAATTCCCCTTAATTTTGGGCAAAAATGCAGAAATTTCCTTTAATTTGGGGCAAAAATGCAGAAATTCCCCTTATTTTGGGCCAAATAGGCAGAAATTTCCCTTATTTTGAGGCAAAAGGATAGAAATTTAACATATTTTAGGATAAAATTGCAGTAACATCCCTTAATTTGTGGCAAAAATGCAGAAATTTTCATTATTTTGGGGTGAAAAAGCAGAAATTTCCCTTATTTTGGAACAAAATTGCAGAAATTTACCATATTTTGGGGCAAAAATGCAGTAATGCTGCTAATTTTGGGGCAAAATTCAAAATTTTCACTAATTTTTGGGGCCAAAAGGAAAAAATCCCTATTATTTTGGGGCAAAAATGAAGAAATATCATTTTTTGGGACAAAATTTCAGAAATTTCCTTTATTTTGAGGCAAATTTCAGATATTTCCCTTATTTTTGGTTGAAAAATGCAGTAATGCTTCTAATTTTGGAGCAAAAATTCAGAAATTCCCCTAATTTTTTGGGCAAAAAAGCAGAAATTCCCCTTATTGTGGGGCAAAATTGCTGAGATTACCCTTTTTTGGACAAAATTGCAAAATTTTCCCTTATTTTGGGGTAAAATTTCAGAAATTTCCCTTATCTTGGGCAAAAATGTTAGAAATTCCCCTTCTTTCAGGTCATAAAGGCAGAAATTTCACTTATTAGGGGGCAAATTGCAGAAATTACCCTTATTTTAGGGCAAAAAGACTGAAATTCCCCTTATTTTAGCCTTATAGGCAGAAATTCTTTTTATTTTAGGGCAAAAATTAGAAATTCCACTTAATTTTGGGTAAAAATGCAGAAATTTCCCTTATTATGGGCAAAAAAACAGTAATGCACCGAATTTGGGAGCAAAAAGGCAGAAATTCCCCTAATTTTGGGGCAAAAAGGCAGAAATTCCTCTTATTTTGGGGCAAAAATACTGAAATTCCCCTTATTTTGGAGCAAAAATGCAGAAATTTTTTTTATTTTAGGACAAAATACTGAAATTCTCATTATTTTAGGCCAAAAATAGAAATTACCCTTATTTTAGGCCAAAAAGACTAAATTCCCTTTATTTTGGGACAAAAAGGCAGAAATTCCCCTTATTTTATGGCAAAAAGGCAGAATTTCCCGTTAATTTTGGGCAAAATGCAGAAATTTTCCTTAATTTGTGGCAAAAATGCAGAAATTTCCCTTTTTTTTGGCCAAATAGGTAGAAATTTCCCTTATTTTGAGGCAAAAGTTTAGAAATTTAACTTATTTTAGGATAAAATTGCAGAAACTTTCCTTATTTTGTGGCAAAAATGCAGAAATTCCCATTATTTTGGGGTAAAAAGAAAAAAATTTCCCTTATTTTGTAACAAATTGCAGAAATTTTCCATATTTTGGGGCAAAAAAAGCAGTAATGCTTATAATTTTGGAGAAAAATTCAGAGAGTTCACTAATTTTGGGAAAAAATACAGAAATTTCACTAATTTTGGGGCAAAAAGGCAGAAATTCCTATTATTTTGGAGCAAAAATGCAGAAATACCTTATATTTGGGGGCAAAAATGCAGAAATTCTCCTCATTTTGGGGCAAAAAGGCAGAAATTTCCCTTATTTTTGGCAAAATTGCAGAAATTTTCTTTATCATGGACAAAAATATAGAAATTCCTTTCCGTTTAGGTCAAAAAGGCAGAAATTCCGCTAATTTGGGGGCAAATTGCAGAAATTAAACTTATTTAAGGGAAGAAGACGGAAATTCCCCTTATTTTGTGCCAAAAAAGCAGAAATTCTTTTTATTTTAGTGCAAAAGGGCAGAAATTTCAATTAATTTTGGGGAAAAATGCAGAAATTTCTCTTATTTTGGGGCAAAATTGCAGAAATTTCCTTTATTTCGGGTCAAAAATGCAGAAATACCGCATACTTGGTGTCAAATATGCAGAAATTACCCTTATTTTAGGGCAAAAAGACTGAAATTCCCCCTTTTTTTGCACGAAAAAGGCAGAAATTTCCTTTATTTTGGGGCAAAATTGCAGAAATTCCCCTTATTTTGGAACAAAATTGCAGAAATTCCCCTTTTTTTGTTTCAAAAAAACAGAAATTCTTTTTATTTTGGAGCAAAAATGAAGAAAATTCCCTTATTTTGGTGCAAAATTGCAGAAATTTCCCTTATTTGGGGCAAAATTACAGAAATTCTCCTAATTTGGGGGAAAATTGCAAAAATTCCTCTTATTTTTTTGCAAAAATGCAGAAATTTTCCCTAATACAGGGCAAAAATACAGAAATTCTCCTTATTTTGGGGCAAAAATGCAGAAATTCCCCTTATTTTAGGCCAAAAATACAAAAATTACCTTTATTTTTGGGCAAAAATGCAGAAATTTCCCTTAATTTGTGGCAAAAATGCAGAAATTCCCCTTATTTGGGGCCAAAAAAGCAGGAATTTCCATTATTTTGAAGCAAAAGTATAGAAATTTAACTTATTTTAGGATAATATTGCAGAAATTTCCCTTATTTTTTGGCAAAAATGAAGAAATTCCCATTATTTTGGGGTAGAAAGGCAGAAATTCCCTTTATTTGGAACAAAATTGCAGAAATTTCCCATATTTTTGGGCAAAAATGCACTAATGATTCTAATTTTGGGGCAAAATTTAGAAATTCCACTAATTTTGGGGCAAAAAGGCAAAAATTCCACTTATTTGGGGTCAAAAATTCAGAAATTTCCCTTTTCTGGGTCAAAAAGGCAGAAAATTCTTCATTTTTGAGGCTAATTGCAGAAATTTCCCTAATTTTGTGGCAAAATTTCTGTAATGCTTCTAATTTTTGAGCAAAAATCAGAAATTCTGTTAATTTTGGGGCAAAAAGACAGAAATTCCCCTTATTGTGGAGGAAATTAATGAAATTTCTTTGTTTTGGGGCAAAATTGCAGAAATTTCTCTTATTTTTATGCAAAATTGCAGAAATTTCCTTTATCTTGTGGCAAAAATACAGAAATTCCTTTTATTTCAGGGATTAAGGGCAGAAATTACGCTTTTTAGGGGGCAAATTTCAGAAATTACCCCTATTTTAGTGAAAAAGCCTGAAATTCCTCTTATTTTGTGCCAAAAAGTCAGAAATTCTTCTTATTTTAGAGCAAAAAGGCAGAAATTCCACATAATTTTGGCCAAAAATGCAGAAATTTCCATTAGTTTGGGCCAAAAACAAAGTAATGCACCTAATTTGGGCGCAAAAAGTCAGAAATTACCCCAATTTTGGGGCAAAAAGGCAGAAATTCTTTTTATTTTGGGGCAAAAATGCTGAAATTCCCCTTATTTTGGAGCAAAAATGCAGAAATTTTCCTTATTTTGGGAAAAAAGACAGAAATTCTCATTATTTTAGGCCAAAAATAGAAATTACCCTTATTTTAGGCCAAAAAGACTAAATTCCCCTTATTTTGGGACAAAAAGGCAGAAATTCCCCTTATTTTAGGGCAAAAAGGCAGAAATTCCCTGTAATTTTGGGCAAAAATGGAGAAATTTCCATTAATTGTGGGCAAAAATGCAGAAATTCACCTAATTTTGGGGCAAAAGGCAGAAATTCCCCTTATTGTGGGGCAAAATTGCTGAATTTTCCCTTTTTTGGGACAAAATTGCAGAAATTTCTCTTATTTTTGGCTAAAAAGGCAGAAATTTCCCTTATTTTGGAACAAAATTGCAGAAATTTCCCATATTTTGGAGCAAAAATGCAGTAATGCTGTTAATTTTGGCGCAAAATTCAGAAATTTCACTAATTTTGGGGCAAAAAGGCAAAAATCCCTATTATTTTGGAGCAAAAATGCAGAAATATCCCTTTTTGGGACATAATTGCAGAAATTTCCTCTATTTTGAGGCAAATTGCAGAAATTTCCCTTATTTTGAGGTGAAAATGCAGTAATGCTTCTAATTTTGAAGCAAAATTTCAGAAATTCCCCTAATTTTGGGGCAAAAAGGCAGAAATTCCCCTTATTGTGGGGCAAAATTGCTGAGATTTCCCTTTTTTTGGACAAAAGTTCAAAAATTTCCTTTATTTTGGGGTAAAATTGCAGAAATTTTCCTTATCTTGGGCAAAAATGTTATAAATTCCACTTCTTTCAGGTCATAAAGGCAGAAATTCCACTTATTAGGGGGCAAATTGCAGAAATTACTCTTATTTTAGGGCAAAAAGACTAAAATTCCCCTAATGTTTTGCTTTAAAGGCAGAAATTCTTTTTATTTTAGGGCAAAAATCAGAAATTCCACTTAATTTTGGGCAAAAATGCAGAAATTTCCCTTATTTTGGGCAAAAAGGCAGGGAATCCAATAATTTTGGGCAAAAATGCAGAAATTCCCCTAATTTTGGGGCAAAAAGCAGAAATTCCCTTTATTGTGGGGCAAAATTGCTGAAATTTCCCTTTTTTGGGACAAAATTGGAGAAATTTCTCTTATTTTGGGGTAAAATTGCGGAAATTCCCCTTATATCGGGTCAAAAAGGCAGAAATACCGCATACTTGGTGTCAAAAAGGCAGAAATTCCCTTTATTTTGGAGCAAAAAGAAGAAAATTCCCTTATTTTGGTGCAAAATTGAAGAAATTCCCCTAATTTTGGGGAAAAATTGCAGAAATTTCCCTTATTTTGAGGCAAAATTGCAGAAATTCCCCTAATTTTTGGGCAAAATTTGAGAAATTCTTCTTATTTTGGAGCAAAAATGCAGAAATTTTCTTTAATTCAGGGCAAAAATACAGAAATTCCCCTTATTTTGGGGCAAAAATGCTGATATTCCCCTTATTTTAGGCCAAAAATACAGAAATTAACCTTATTTTTGGGCAAAAATGCAGAAATTTCCCTTAATTTGGGGCAAAAATGCAGAAATTCCCCTTATTTTGGGCCAAAAGGCCGGAATTTCCCTTATTTTGGGTCAAAAGTATAGAAATTTAACATATTTTAGGATAATATTGCAGAAATTTACCTAATTTTGTGGCAAAAATGAAGAAATTTCCATTATTTTGGAACAAAATTGCAGAAATTTCCCATATTTTGTGGTAAAAATTCTGTAATGCTTCTAATTTTGGGGCAAAAATCAGAAATTCCGTTAATTTTGGGTCAAATAGACAGAAATTCCCCTTATTGTGGGACAAAATTAATGAAATTTCTTTTTTAGGGACAAAATTGCAGAAATTTTACTTATTTTTAAGCAAAATTGCAGAAATTTCTTTTATCTTTTGGCAAAAATACAGAAATTCCTTTTATTTAAGGGCAAAAGGGCAGAAATTACGCTTTTTTGGGGGCAAATTCCAGAAATTACCGTTATTTTAGGGAAAAAGCCTGAAATTTCTCTTATTTTGTGCCAAAAAGGCAGAAATTCTTGTTATTTTAGAGCAAAAAGGCAGAAATTGCATATAATTTTGGCCAAAAATTCAGAGATTTCCATTATTTTGGGGCAAAAACACAGTAATGCACCTAATTTGGGGGCAAAAAGGCAGAAATTCCCCTAATTTTAGGGCAAAAAAGCAGAAATTCCCCTTATTTTGGAGCAAAAATGCAGAAATTTTCCTTATTTTAGGGCAAAAAGACAGAAATTCTCATTATTTTAGGCCAAAAATAGAAATTACCCTTATTTTAGGCCAAAAAGACTAAATTCCCTTAATTTTGGGGCTAAAGGCAGAAATTCCCGTTAATTTTGGGCAAAAATGCAGAAATTTCCCTTAATTTTTGGCAAAAATGCAGAAATTCTCCTTATTTTTGGCCAAATAGGCAGAAATTTCCCTAATTTTGAGGCAAAAGAATAAAAATTTAACTTATTTTAAAATAAAATTGCAGAAAATTCCCTTATTTTGTGACAAAAATATAGAAATTCCCATTATTTTGGGGTAAAAATGCAGAAATTTCCCTTATTTTGAAACAAAATTGCAGAAATTTCCCATATTTTGGGGCAAAAAATGCAGTAATGCTGCTAATTTTGGGGCAAAATTCAGAAATTTCACTAATTTTGGGACAAAAAGGCCAATATCCCTATTATTTTGACGAAAAAATGCAGAAATATCTCTCTTTTGGGACAAAATTGCAGAAATTTCCTTTATTTTGAGGTAAATTGCAGAAATTTCTCTTATTTTGGGGTAAAAATGCAGTAATGCTTCTAGTTTTGGAGCAAAAATTCAAAAATTCCCCTAATTTTGGGGCAAAAATGCAGAAATTCCCCTTATTTTGGAACAAAATTGCAGAAATTCCCCTCTTTTCGTTTCAAAAATGCAGAAATTCCCGTTATTTTGGAGCAAAAATTAAGAAAATTCCCTTATCTTGGTGCAAAATTGCAGAAATTTGACTAATTTTGTGTTAAAATTGCAGAAATTCTTATATTTTGGGGGCAAAATTGCAGATATTCCCCTTATTTTGTGGCAAAAATGCAGAAATTCCCGCAATTTATGGGCAAAATTGCAGAAATTTACCTTAATTTGGGGCAAAATTGCAGAAATTTACCTTATTTTGGGGCAAAAACACAGTAATGCCCCTTATTTTGCGGCAAAAATGCAGAAATTCCCCTAATTTTGGGGCAAATGGCAGAAATTCCCCTTATTGTGGGGCAAAAATGCTGAAATTTCCTTTTTTTGGGACAAAATTGCAGAAATTTCTCTTATTTTGGAGCAAAATTGCAGAAATTTACCTTATCTTGGGCAAAAATGTTAGATTTTCTCCTTCTTTCAGGTCATAAAAGCAGAAATTCCACTTATTAGGGGGCAAATTGCAGAAATTACCCTTATTTTAGGGCAAAAAGACTGAAATTCCCCTTATTTTTTGACTTAAAGGCAGAAATTCTTTTTATTTTAGGGCAAAAATCAGAAATTCCACTTGATTTTGGGCAAAAATGCAGAAATTTCCCTTAATTTAGACAAAAAGACAGTAATGCACCTAATTTGGGGGCAAAAAGGCAGAAATTCCCCTAATTTTGGGGCAAAAGGGCAGAAATTCCCCTTATTTTGGGGCAAAAATGCTGAAATTCCCCTTATTTTGGAGCAAAAATGCAGAAATTTTCTGTATTTTAGGGCAAAAAGACAGAAATTCTCATTATTTTAGGCCAAAAATAGAAATTACCCTTATTTTATGCCAAAAAGACTAAATTCCCCTTATTTTAAGGAAAAAGGCAGAAATTCCACTTATTTTAAAGCAAAAAGGCAGAAATTCCCCTTAATTTTTGGCAAAAATGCAGAAATTTTCCTTAATTTTGGGCAAAAATGCAGAAATTCCCTATATTTTGTGCCAAATAGGCAGAAATTTCCCTTATTTTGTGGCAAAAGGATAGAAATTTAACTTATTTTAGGATAAAATTGCAAAAACTTCCCTTATTTTGTAGCAAAAATGCAGAAATTCCCATTATTTTGGGGTAAAAAGGCAGAAATTTCCCTTATTTTGGAACAAAATTGCAGAAATTTCCCATATTTTGGGGCAAAAATGAAGTCATGAAGCTAATTTTGGGGCAAAATTCAGAAATTTCACTAATTTTGGGGCAAAAAGTCAAAAATCCCTATTATTTTGGGGCAAAAATGCAGAAATACACCTTTTTTGGGACATAATTGTAGAAATTTCCTTTATTTTGAGGCAAATTGCAGAAATTTCCCTAATTTTGGGGTAAAAATGCAATAATGCTTCTAATTTTGGAGAAAAAATTCAGAAATTCTTCTAATTTTGGGGCAAAAAAACAGAAATTCCCCATATTTTGGGGCAAAAAAGCAGAATGTTTTTTATTTTTGGGCAAAATTGCAGAAATTTCCCTTATCTTGGGCAAAAATGTTAGATTTTCTCCTTCTTTCAGGTCATAAAAGCAGAAATTCCACTTATTAGGGGGCAAATTGCAGAAATTACCCTTATTTTAGGGCAAAAAGACTGAAATTCCCCTTATTTTTTGGCTTAAAGGCAGAAATTCTTTTTATTTTAGGGCAAAAATCAGAAATTCCACTTGATTTTGGGCAAAAATGCAGAAATTTCCCTTAATTTAGACAAAAAGAAAGTAATTCACCTATTTTGGGGGCAAAAAGGCAGAAATTCCCCTTATTTTGGGGCAAAAATGCTGAAATTCCCCTTATTTTGGAGCAAAAATGCAGAAATTTTCTTTATTTTAGGGCAAAAAGACAGAAATTCTCATTATTTTAGGCCAAAAATTGAAATTACCCTTATTTTAGGCCAAAAAAACTAAATTCCCCTTATTTTGGGGCAAAAGGCAGAAATTCCACTTATTTTAGGGCAAAAAGGCAGAAATTCCCCTTAATTTTTGGCAAAAATGCAGAAAATTTCCTTAATTTTGGGCACAAATGCAGAAATTCCCCTTATTTTGGGCCAAATTTGCAGGAATTTTCCTTATTTTGAGGCAAAAGTATAGAAATTTAACTTATTTTAGGATAAAATTGCAGAAACTTTCCTTATTTTGTAGCAAAAATGCAGAAATTCCCATCATTTGGGGTAAAAAGGCAGAAATTTCCCTTATTTTGGAACAAAATTGCAGAAATTTCCCATATTTTGGGGCAAAAATGCAGTAATGATGCTAATTTTGGGGCAAAATTCAGAAATTTCACTAATTTTGGGGCAAAAAGGCAAAAATCCCTATCATTTTGGGGCAAAAATGCAGAAATTCACCTTTTTTGGGACATAATTGTAGAAATTTCCTTTATTTTGAGGCAAATTGCAGAAATTTCCCTAATTTTGGGGTAAAAATGCAATAATGCTTCTAGTTTTGGAGCAAAAATTCAGAAATTCCTCTAATTTTGGGGCAAAAAAAACAGAAATTCCCCATATTTTGGGGCAAAAAAGCAGAATTTTTTTTTTATTTTTGGGCAAAATTGAAGAAATTTTCCTTATCATGGGACAAAAATCCAGAAATTCCCCTTTTTTTGGGTCAAAAAGGCAGAAATTCTTCTTATTTTAGGGAAAAAAGGCAGAAAATCCAAATAATTTTGGGAAAAAATGGAGAAATTTACCTTATTTTTGGGCAAAAACACAGTAATGCCCCTAATTTTGCGGCAAAAATGCAGAAATTCCCCTAATTTTGAGGCAAAAGGCAGAAATTCCCCTTATTGTAGGGCAAAATTGCTGAAATTTCCCTTTTTTTTGGACAAAATTGCAAAAATTTCTCTTATTTTGGGGCAAAATTGCAGAAATTTCCTTTATATCGGGTCATAAAGGCAGAAATACCGCATAATTGGTGTAAAAAAGGCAGAAATTCCCCTTATTTTGGGGCAAATATGCAGATATTCCCCTTATTTTGGAACAAAATTGCAGAAATTCCCCTAATTTTGGGGCAAAAAGGCAAAAATTCCCTTTATTTTGGAGCAAAAATGAAGAAAATTCCCTTATTTTGGTGCAAAATTGCAGAAATTTGCCTAATTTTGGGGAAAAATTGCAGAAATTTCCCTTATTTTGAGGCAAAATTGCAGAAATTCTTTTTATTTTGGGGCAAAAATTCATAAATTCCCGCAATTTTTGGGCAAAATTGCAGAAATTTACCTTAATTTGGGGCAAAATTGCAGAAATTCCCCTAATTTTGTGACAAAATTGCAGAAATTCCCTTTATTTTGTGGCAAAAATGCAGAAATTCCACTTTATTTTGGTGCAAAATTGCAGAAATTCCCCTTATATTGGGGCAAAAAGGCAGAAATTTCTTTTATTTTTGGGCAAAATTGAAGAAATTTTCTTTATCATGGGACAAAAATCCAGAAATTCCCCTTATTTTGGGTCAAAAAGGCAGAAATTCTTATTATTTTAGGGCAAAAATGCAGAAAATCCAATTAATATTGGGCAAAAATTCAGAAATTTACCTTATTTTGGGACAAAAACACAGTAATGCCCCTAATTTTGCAGCAAAAATGCAGAAATTCCCCTAATTTTGGGGCAAAAGGCAGAAATGTCCTTTATTGTGGGGCAAAATTGCTAAAATTTCCCTTTTTTGGGACAAAATTGCAGAAATTTCTCTTATTTTGGAGCAACATTACAGAAATTCTCCTTATATCGGGTCAAAAAGGCAGAAATACCGCATACTTGGTGTCAAAAAGGCAGAAATTCCCCTTATTTTGGGGCAAAAATGCAGATTTTTTCTTATTTTGGAACAAAATTTCAGAAACTCCCCTTTTTTGGTTTCAAAAATGTAGAAATTCCCTTTATTTCTGAGCAAAAATGAAGAAAATTCCCTTATTTTGGTGCAAAATTGCAGAAATTCCCCTAATTTTGGGGAAAAATTGCAGAAATTGCCCTTATTTTTAGGCAAAATTGCAGAAATTCCTCTAATTTTTGGGCAAAATTGCAGAAATTTCCCTTATTTTGGAGCAAAAATGCAGAAATTTTCTTTAATTCAGGGCAAAAATACAGAATTTCTACTTATTTTGGGTAAAAATGCAGAAATCCTCCTTATTTTAGGCCAAAAATACAAAAATTACCCTTATTTTTGGGCACAAATGCAGAAATTTCCTTTAATTTGGGGCAAAAATGCAGAAATTCCTCTTATTTTGGGCCAAAAAGGCAGGAATTTCCTTTATTTTAGGGCAAAAGTATAGAAATGTAACTTATTTTAGGATAATATTGCAGAAATTTACCTTATTTTGTGGCAAAAATGAAGAAATTCCCATTATTTTGGAACAAAATTGCAAAAATCTCCCATATTTTGTGGCAAAAAATCTGTAATGCTTCTAATTTTGGCAAAAAAATCAGAAAATCCGTTAATTTTGGGGCAAAAAGACAGAAATTCCCCTTATTGTGGGGGAAATTAATGAAATTTCCTTTATTTGGGACAAAATTGCAGTAATTTCCCTTATTTTTAAGCAAAATTGCAGAAATTTCCTTTATCTTGTGGCAAAAATACAGAAATTCCTTTTATTTCAGGGCAAAAGGGGAGAAATTACGCATTTTGGGGGGGGGGAAATTTAGAAATTACCCTTATTTTAGGGAAAAAGCATGAAATTCCTCTTATTTTGTGCCAAAAGGGCAGAAATTCTTGTTATTTTAGAGCAAAAAGGCAGAAAGTCCACATAATTTAGGCAAAAAATGCAGAAATTTCCATTATTTTGGGGCAAAAACACAGTAATGCACCTAATTTGAAGGCAAAAAGGCAGAAATCCCCCTAATTATTGGGCAAAAAGGCAGAAATTCCCCTTATTTTGGGGCAAAAATGCTGAAATTCCCCTTATTTTGGAGCAAAAATGCAGAAATTTTCCATATTTTAAGGCAAAAAGACAAAAATTCTCATTATTTTAGGCCAAAAATTGAAATTACACTTATTTTAGGCCAAAAAGACTAAATTCCCCTTATTTTGGGGCAAAAAAACAGAAATTCCCATTATTTTAGAACAAAAAGGCAGAAATTCCCCTTAATTTTGGGCAAAAATGCAGAAATTTCCCTTAAATTTGGGCAAAAATGCAGAAATTCCCCTTATTTTGGGACAAAGAGGCAGAAATTTCCCTTATTTTGAGGCAAAATTATAGAAATTTAACTTATTTTAGGATAAAATTGCAGAAACTTCCCTTATTTTGTGGCAAAAATGCAGAAATTCCCATTATTTTGGGGTAAAAATGCAAAATTTCCCTTATTTTGGGGTAAAATTGCAGAAATTTCCCTTATCTTGGGCAAAAATGTTAGAAATTCCCCTTCTTGCAGGTCATAAAGGCAGAAATTCCACTTATTAGAAGGCAAATTGCAGAAATTACCCTTAATTTAGGGCAAAAAGACGTAAATTCCCCTTATTTTTTGCCTTAAAGGCAGAAATTCTTTTTATTTTAGGGCAAAAATCTGAAATTCCACTTAATTTTGGGCAAAAATGCAGAAATCTCCTTTATTTTGGGGAAAAAGACAGTAATGCCCCTAATTTTGGAGTAAAATTGCAGAAATTTCCTTAATATTGGGGCAAAAATGCAGAAATTTCCCTAATTTTGTGTCAAAATTGCAGAAATTCCCTTTTTTTGGGGCAAAATTGCAGAAATTCCCTTTATTTTGAGGCAAAAATGCAGAAATTCCACTTTATTTTGGTGCAAAATTGCAGAAATTCCCCTTATTTTGGGGCAAAAAGGCCGAAATTTCTTTTATTTTTGGGCAAAATTGAAGACATTTTTTTTACCATGGGACAAAAATCCAGAAATTCCCCTTATTTTGGGTCAAAAAGGCAGAAATTCTTATTAATTTAGGGCAAAATGCAGAAAATACAATAATTTTAGGCAAAAATGCAGAAATTTACCTTATTTTGGGGCAAAAACACAGTAATGCCCCTAATATTGCAGCAAAAGTGTAGAAATTCCCCTAATTTTAAGGCAAAAGGCAGAAATTTCCCTAATTTTGGGGCAAAAAGTCAGAAATTCCCCTAATTTTGGGGCAAAAAAGCAGAAATTCCCCTTATTTTGGGGCAAAAATGCTGAAATTCCCCTTATTTTAAAGCAAAAATGTAGAAATTTTCCTTATTTTAGAGAAAAAAGACAGAAATTCTCATTATTTTAGGCCAAAAATAGAAATTACCCTTATTTTAGGCCAAAAAGACCAAATTCCCCTTATTTTGGGACAAAAAGGCAGATATTCCCCTTAATTTTGGGCAAAAATGCAGAAATTTCCCTTAATTTTGGGCAAAAATGCAGAAATTCCCCTTATTTTGTGCCAAATAGGCAGAAATTTGCCTTATTTTGAGGCAAAAGAATAAAAATTTAAATTATTTTAAAATAAAATTGCAGAAAATTCCCTTATTTTGTGGCAAAAATGCAGAAATTCCCATTATTTTGGGGTAAAAATGCAGAAATTTCTTTTATTTTGATACAAAATTGCAGAAATTTCCCATGTTTTGGGGCAAAAAATGCAGTAATCCGGCTAATTTTGGGGCAAAATTCAGAAATTTCACTAATTTTGGGGCAAAAAGGCCAATATCCCTATTATTTTGGGGCAAAAATGCAGAAATATCTCTCTTTTGGGACAAAATTGCAGAAATTTCCTTTATTTTGAGGAAAATTGCAGAAATTTCCCTTTTTCTGGGGTAAAAATGCAGTAATGCTTTTAATTTTGGAGCAAAAATTCAAAAATTTTCCTAATTTTGGGGCAAAAAAGCAGAAATTCCCTTTATTGTGGGGCAAAATTGCTGAGATTTCCCTTTTTTTGAACAAAATTGCAGAAATTTCCCTTCTTTTGGGGTAAAATTGCAGAAATTTCCATAATCTTGGGCAAAATGTTAGAAATTCCCCTTCTTTCAGGTCATAAAGGCAGAAATTCCACTTATTAGGGGGCAAATTGCAGAAATTACCCTTATTTTAGCGAAAAAAGACTGAAATTCCCCTTATTTTTTACCTTAAAGGCAGAAATTTTTTTTATTTGAGGGCAAAAGTCAAAAATTCCACTTAATTTTGGGCAAAAATATAGAAATTTCCCTTAATTTTGGGCAAAAATTCAGAAATTCTCCTAATTTTAGGGCAAAAACGCAGAAATTCCCCTTAATTTTTGGCAAAAATGCAGAAATTTCCCTTAATTTTGGCAAAAATGCAGAAATTCCCCTTATTTTGGTCCAAATAGGCAGAAATTTCCCTTATTTTGAGGCAAAAGTATAGAAATTTAACTTATTTTAGGATAAAATTGTAGAAACTTCCCTTATTTTGTAGCAAAAATGCAGAAATTCCCATTATTTTGGGGTAAAAAGGCAGAAATTTTTCTTATTTTGGAACAAAATTGCAGAAATTTCCCATATTTTGGGACAAAAATGCAGTAATGCTGCTAATTTTGGGGCAAAATTCAGAAATTCCCCTTATTTGGGGACAAATGGCAGAAATTTCCCCTATTGTGGTGCAAAATTGCTGAAATTTCCCTTTTTTAGGGCAAAATTGCAGAAATTTCTCTTATTTTGGGGCAAAATTGCGGAAATTCCCCTTATATCAAGTCAAAAAGGCAGAAATACCGCATACTTGGTGTCAAAATGCAGAAATTCCCCTTATTTTGGTGCAAAAATGCAGAAATTCCCCTTATTTTGGAACAAAATTTCAGAAATTCCCCTCTTTTTGTTTCAAAAAGGCAGAAATTCCCGTTATTTTGGAGCAAAAATGATGAAAATTCCCTTATTTTAGTGTAAAATTGCAGAAATTTCCCTAAATTTGTGTCAAAATTGCAGAAATTCTATTATTTTGGGGGCAAAATTGCAGAAATTCCCCTTATTTTGTGGCAAAAATGCAGAAATTCGCGCAATTTATGGGCAAAATTGCAGAAATTTACCGTAATTTGTCGCAAAATTGCAGAAATTTACCTTATTTTGGGGCAAAAACACAGTAATGCCTCTAATTTTGCGGCAAAAATGCAGAAATTCCCCTAATTTTGGGGCTAAAGGCAGAAATTCCTATTATTGTGGGGCAAAAATGCTGAAATTTCCCTTATTTGGGACAAAATTGCAGAAATTTCTCTTATTTTGGGGCAAAATTGCAGAAATTTCTTTATCTTGGGCAAAAATGTTAGATTTTCCCCTTCTTTCAGGTCATAAAAGCAGAAATTCCACTTATTAGGGGGCAAATTGCAGAAATTACCCTTATTTTAGGGCAAAAAGACTGAAATTCCCCTTATTTTTTGACTTAAAGGCAGAAATTCTTTTTATTTTAGGGCAAAAATCAGAAATTCCACTTGATTTTGGGCAAAAATGCAGGAATTTCCCTTATTTTGGGCAAAAAGACAGTAATGCACCTAATTTGGGGGCAAAAAGGCAGAAATTCCCCTAATTTTGTGGCAAAAAGGCAGAAATTCCCCTTATTTTGGGGCAAAAATGCTGAAATTCCCTCTTATTTTGGAGCAAAAATGCAGAAATTTTCCTTATTTTAGGGCAAAGGACAGAAATTCTCATTTTTTAGGCCAAAAATAGAAATTACCTTTATTTTAGGCCAAAAAGAATAAATCCTCTTATTTTGGGGCAAAAGGCAGAAATTCCACTTATTTTAGGGAAAAAAGGCAGAAATTCCCCTTAATTTTTGGCAAAAATGCAGAAATTTTCCTTAATTTTGGGCACAAATGCAGAAATTCCCCTTATTTTGGGCCAAATAGGCAGGAATTTTCCTTATTTTGAGGCAAAAGTATAGAAATTTAACTTATTTTAGGATAAAATTGCAGAAACTTCCCTTATTTTGTAGCAAAAACGCAGAAATTCCCATTATTTTGGGGTAAAAAGGCAGAAATTTCCCTTATTTTGGAACAAAATTGCAGAAATTTCCCATATTTTGGGCCAAAAATGCAGTAATGCTGCTAATTTTGGGGCAAAATTCAGAAATTTCACTAATTTTGGGGCAAAAAGGCAAAAATCCCTATTATTTTGGGGAAAAATGCAGAAATATCCCTTTTTTGGGACATAATTGTAGAAATTTCCTTTATTTTGAGGCAAATTGCAGAAATTTTCCTAATTTTGGGGTAAAAATGCAGTAATGCTTCTAATTTTGGAGCAAAAATTCAGAAATTCCCCTAATTTTGGGGCAAAAAGGCAGAAATTTCCCTTATTGTGGGGCAAAATTGCTGAGATTTCCCTTTTTTGGACAAAATTGCAAAAATTTCCCTTATTTTGGGGTAAAATTGCAGAAATTTCCCTTATCTTGGGCAAAAATGTTAGAAATTCCTTTTTCTTTCATGTCATAATGGCAGAAATTCCACTTATTAGAGGGCAAATTGCAGAAATTTCCCTTATTTTAGGGCAAAAAGACTGAAATTTCCCTTATTTTTTGCCTTAAAGGCAGAAATTCTTTTTATTTTATGGCAAAAATCAGAAATTCCACTTAATTTTGGGCAAAAATGCAGAAATTTCCCTTATTTTGGGCAAAAAGACAGTAATGCCCCTAATTTTGGAGCAAAATTGCAGAAATTTCCCTAATTTTGGGGCAAAAATGCAGAAATTCTCGCAAGTATTGGGCAAAATTGCAGAAATTTACCTTAATTTCGGGCAAAATTGCAGAAATTCTCCTAATTTTGTGTCAAAATTTCAGAAATTCGCATTATTTTGAGGAAAAAATGCAGAAATTCCACTTTATTTTGGTGCAAAATTGCAGAAATTCCCCTTATTTTGGGGCAAAAAGGCAGAAATTTCTTTTATTTTTGGGCAAAATTGAAGAAATTTTATTTACCATGGGACAAAAATCCAGAAATTCCCCTTATTTTTGGTCAAAAAGGCAGAAATTCTTCTTATTTTAGGGCAAAAATGTAGAAAATCCAAATAATTTTGGGCAAAAATTCAGAAATTTACCTTATTTTGGGGCAAAAACACAGTAATGCCCATAATTTTGTGGCAAAAATGCAGAAATTCCCCTCATTTTGTGGCAATAGGCAGAAATTCCCATTATTGTGGGGCAAAATTTCTGAAATTTCCCTTTTTTGGGACAAAATTGCAGAAATTTCTCTTATTTTGGGGCAGAATTGCGGAAAATTTCCTTATATCGGGGCAAAAAGGCAGAAATACCGCATACTTGGTGTCAAAAAATAGAAATTCCCCTTATTTTGGGGCAAAAATGCAGAAATTCCTCTTATTTTGGAACAAAATTGCAGAAATTCCCCTAATTTTGGGGCAAAAAGGCAGATATTCCCTTTATTTTGGAGCAAAAATGAAGAAAATTCCCTTATTTTGGTGCAAAATTGCAGAAATTCCCCTAATTTTGAGGCAAAAATGCAGAAATTTTCCTAATTTTGTGTCAAAATTGCAGAAATTCTTTTATTTTGGGGGCAAAATTGTAGAAATTCCCCTTATTTTGGGGCAAAAATGCAGAAATTCCCGCAATTTTTGGGCAAAATTGCAGAAATTTACCTTAATTTGGGGCAAATTGCAGAAATTCCCCTAATTTTGTGTCAAAATTGCAGAAATTCCCTTTATTTTGAGGCAAAAATGCAGAAATTTCACTTTATTTTGGTGCAAAATTGCAGAAATTCCCCTTATTTTGGGGCAAATGGCAGAAATTTTTTTATTTTTGGGCAAAATTGAAGAAATTTTCCTTATCATGGGACAAAAATCTAGAAAATCCTCTAATTTTGGGTCAAAAAGGCAGAAATTCTTATTATTTTAAGGCACAAAGGCAGAAAATCCAATTAATTTTGGGCAAAAATGCAGAAATTTACCTTATTTTGGGGCAAAAACACAGTAATGCCCCTAATTTAGCAGCAAAAATGCAGAAATTCCCCTAATTTCGGGGCAAAAGGCACAAATTCCCTTTATTGTGGGGCAAAATTGCTGAAATTTCACTTTTTTGGTACAAAATTGCCGAAATTTCTCTTATTTTGGAGCAAAATTGCAGAAATTCCCCTTATATCGGGTCAAAAAGGCAGAAATACCGCATACTTGGTTTCAAAAAGGCAGAAATTCCCCTTATTTTGGGGCAAAAATGCAGATTTCTCCTTATTTTGGAACAAAATTGCAGAAATTCCCCTTTTTTTTCAAAAAGGCAAAAATTCCCTTTATTTCTGAGCAAAAATGAAGAAAATTCCCTTATTTTGGTGCAAAATTGCAGAAATTCCCCTAAATTTGGGAAAAAATTGCATCAATTTCCCTTATTTTTAGGCAAAATTGCAGAAATTCCCCTAATTTTTAGGCAAAATTGCAGAAATTTCCCTTATTTTGGAGCAAAAATGCAGAAATTTTCTTTAATTAAATGCAAAAATACAGAAATTGCCCTTATTTTGGGGCATAAATGCAGAAATTCCCCTTATTTTAGGCCAAAAATAAAGAAACTACCCTTATTTTTAAGCAAACATACAGAAATTTCCCTTAATTTAAGGCAAAAATGCAGAAATTCCCCTTTTTTTTGAGCCAAAAAGGCAGTTATTTCCCTTATTTTGGGGCAAAAGTATAGAAATTTAACTTATTTTAGGACAATATTGCAGAAATTTACCTTATTTTGTGGCAAAAATAAAGAAATTCCCATTATTTTGGAACAAAATTGCAGAAATTTTCCATATTTTGTGGCAAAAATCTGTAATGCTTCTAAATTTGGGGCAAAAAAATCAGAAATTCCGTTAATTTTGGGGCAAAAAGGCAGAAATTCCACTTATTTGGGGGAAAAAATTCAGAAATTCCTTTTTTTTTGGGTCAGAAAGGCAGAAAATTCTTCTTTTTTGAGGAAAATTGCCGAAATTTCCCTTATTTTGTGGCAAAAATTCTGTAATGCTTCTAATTTTGGGGCAAAAATCAGAAATTTCGTTAAGTTTGGGGCAAAAAGACAGAAATTCCTCTTATTGTGGGGGAAATTAATGCAATTTCCCTTATTTGGGACAAAATTGCAGAAATTTCCCTTATTTTTAAGCAAAATTGCAGAAATTTCCTTTATCTTTTGGCAAAAATACAGAAATTCCTTTTTTTTTCAGGGCAAAGGGGCAGAAATTACACTTTTTTGGGGGCAAATTCCAGAAATTACCCTTATTTTAGGGAAAAAGCCTGAAATTCCTCTTATTTTGTGCCAAAAAGGCAGTAATTCTTGATATTTTAGAGCAAAAAGGCAGAAATTCCACATAATTTTGGCCAAAAATGCAGAAAATTCCATTATTTTTGGGCAAAAACACAGTAATGCACCTAATTTGGGGGCAAAATTCAGAAATTCCCCAAATTTTGGGGCAAAAAGGCAGAAATTCCCCTTAATTTTGGGCAAAAATGCAGAAATTTCCCTTAATTTTGGGCAAAAATGCAGAAATTCCCCTTATTTTGGGACAAATAGGCAGAAATTTAACTTATTTTGAGGCAAAAGTATAGAAATCTAACTTATTTTAGGATAAAATTGCAGAAACTTCCCTTATTTTGTGGCAAAAATGCAGAAATTCCCATTATTTTGCGGTAAAAAATCTGAAATTTCCCTTATTTTGGGGTAAAATTGCAGAAATTTCCCTTATTTTGGGCAAAAATGTTAAAATTCCCCTTCATTCAGGTCATAAAGGAAGAAATTCCACTTATTAGGGGGCAAATTGCAGAAATTACTCTTATTTTAGGGCAAAAAGACAAAAATTCCCCTTATGTTTTGCCTTAAAGGAAGAAATTCTTTTATTTTAGGGCAAAAATCAGAAATTCCACTTAATTTTGGGCAAAAATGCAGAAATTTCCCTTATTTTGGGCAAAAAGACAGTAATGCCCCTAATTTTGTGTCAAAATTGCAGAAATTTCCTTAATATTGGGGCAAAAATGCAGAAATTTCCCTAATTTTGTGTCAAAATTGCAGAAATTCCCTTTTTTGGGGGCAAAATTGCAGAAATTCCTCTTATTTTGAGGCAAAAATGCAGAAATTCCCGCAATTTTTGGTCAAAATTGCAGAAATTTACCTTAATTTGGTGCAAAATTGCATAAATTCCCCTAATTTTGTGTCAAAATTTCAGAGATTCCATTTATTTTGAGGCAAAAATGCAGAAATTCCACTTTATTTTGGTGCAAAATTGCAGAAATTCTTCTTATTTTAGGGCAAAAAGGCAGAAATTTCTTTTATTTTTGGGAAAAATTGAAGAAATTTTCTTTACCATGGAACAAAAATCCAGAAATTTCCCTTATTTTGGGTCAAAAAGGCAGAAATTTCTTTTATTTTTGGGCAAAATTGAAGAAATTTTCCTTACCAAGGAACAAAAATCCAGAAATTCCCCTTATTTTGGGTCAAAAAGGCAGAAATTCTTATTAATTTAGGGCAAAAATGAAGAAAATCCAATAATTTTGGGCAAAAATGCAGAAATTTCCTTTAATTTGGGGCAAAAATGCAGAAATTCCCCTTATTTTGGGCCAAAAAGGCAGGAATTTCCCTTATTTTAGGGCAAAAGTATAGAAATTTAACTTATTTTAGGATAATATTGCAGAAATTTACCTAATTTTTTGACAAAAATGAAGAAATTCCGATTATTTTGGAACAAAATTGCATGAATTTCCCATATTTTGTGGCAAAAATTCTGTAATGCTTCTATTTTTGGTGCAAAAATCAGAAATTCCGTTAATTTTGGGGCAAAAAGACAGAAATTCCCCTTATTGTGGGGCCAAATTAATGAAATTTCTTATTTTGGGACAAAATTGCAGAAATTTTTCTTATTTAAAGCAAAATTGCAGAAATTTCTTTTATCTTTTGGCAAAAATACAGAAATTCCTTTTATTTCAGGGCAAAAGGGCAGAAATTATGCTTTTTGGGGGGCAAATTCCAGAAATTACCCTTATTTTAGGGAAAAAGCCTGAAATTCCTATTATTTTGTGCCAAAAGGCAAAAATTCTTGTTATTTTAGAGAAAAAGGCAGAAATTCCACATAATTTTGGCCAAAAATGCAGAAATTTCCATTATTTTGGGGCAAAAACACAGTAATGCACCTAATTTGGGGGTAAAAATACAGAAATTCCCCTAATTTTGGGGCAATAAAGCAGAAATTCCCCTTATTTTGGGGCAAAAATGCTGAAATCCCCCTTATTTTGGAGCAAAGATGCAGATATTTTCCTTATTTTAGGGCAAAAAGACAGAAATTCTCATTATTTTAGGCCAAAAATAGAAATTACCCTTATTTTAGGCCAAAAAGACTAAATTCCCCTTATTTCGGGGCAAAAAGGCAGAAATTCCCCTTAATTTTGGGCAAAAAGGCAAAATTTCCCTTAATTTTGGGCAAAAATGCAGAAATTCTCCTTATTTTGGGCCAAATAGGTAGAAATTTTCTTTATTGTGGGGCAAAATTGCTGAGATTTCCCTTTTTTTGGACAAAATTGCAAAATTTTCCTTTATTTTGGGGTAAAATTGCAGAAATTTCCATTATCTTGGGCAAAAATATTAGAAATACCCCTTCTTTCAGGTCATAAAGGCAGAAATTCCACTTATTAGGGGGCAAATTGCAGAAATTACACTTATTTTAGGGCAAAAAGTCTGAAATTCCCCTCATTTTTTGCCTTAAAGGCAGAAATTCTTTTTATTTTAGGGCAAAATACAAAAATTCCACTTAATTTTGGACAAAAATGCAGAAATTTCCCTTATTTTGGGCAAAAAGTAAGTAATGCACATAATTTGAGGGCAAAAAGGCAGAAATTCTCCTAATTTTGGGGCAAAAGGCAGAAATTTCCCTTATTTTGGGCAAAAATGCAGAAATTTCCCTTAATTTTGGGCAAAAATAGAGAAATTACCCTAATTTTAGGGCAAAAATGCAGAAATTCCACTTAATTTTGGGCAAAAATGCAGAAATTTCCCTTAATTTTGGGCAAAAATGCAGAAATTTCCCTTATTTTGTGCCAAATAGGCAGGAATTTCCCTTATTTTGAGGCAAAAAGATAGAAATTTAACCTATTTTAGGATAAAATTGCAGAAACTTTCCTTATTTTGTGGCAAAAATGCAGAAATTCCCATTATTTTGGGGTAACAAGGCAGAAATTTTCATTGTTTTGGAACAAAATTTCAGACATTTCTCATATTTTGGGGAAAAATGCAGTAATGCTGCTACTTTTGGGGCAAAATTCAGAAATTTCACTAATTTTGGTGCAAACAGGCAAAAATCCCTATTATTTTGGGGCAAAAATGCAGAAATATCCTATTTTGGGGACAAAATTGCAGAAATTTCCTTTATTTTGAGGCAAATTGCAGAAATTTCCCTTATTTTGGGGTAAAAATTCAGTAATGATTCTAATTTTGGAGCAAAAATTCCAAAATTCCCTTAATTTTGGGGCAAAAAAGCAGAAATTCCCCATATTGTGGGGCAAAATTGCTGAGGTTTCCTTTTTTTTGGACAAAATTGCAAAAATTTCCCTTATTTTGGGGTAAAATTGCAGAAATTTCCCTTATCTTGTGCAAAAATGTAAAAAATTCCCCTTCTTTCAGGTCATAAAAGCAAAAATTTCACTTATTAGGGGGCAAATTGCAGAAATTACCATTATTTTGGGGCAAAAAGACTGAAATTCCCCTTATTTTTTGCCTTAAAGGCAGAAATTCTTTTTATTTTAGAGCTAAAATCAGAAATTCCAATTAATTTTGGGCAAAAATGCAGAAATTTCCCTTATTTTGGGCAAAAAGACAGTAATGCCCCTAATTTTGGAGCAAAATTGCAGAAATTTCCCTTATTTTGGGCAAAAAGACAGTAATGCCCCTAATTTTGGAGCAAAAAGGCAGAAATTTTCCTAATTTTGTGTAAAAATTTCAGAAATTCCATAATTTTGGGGGCAAAATTGCAGAAATTCCCCTTATTTTGGAGCAAAAATGCAGAAATCCCCGCAATTTTTGGGCAAAATTGCAGAAATTTACCTTAATTTGGGGCAAAATTGCAGAAATTCCCCTAATTTTGTGTCAAAATTGCAGAAATTCCCTTTATTTTGTGGCAAAAATCCAGAAATTCCACTTTATTTTGGTGCAAAATTGCAGAAATTCCCCTTATTTTTGTGCAAAAAGGCAGAAATTTCTTTTATTTTTGGGCAAAATTGAAGAAATTTTTCTTATCATGGGACAAAAATCCAGAAATTCCCCTTATTTTGGGTCAAAAAGGCAGAAATTCTTATTATTTTAGGGCAAAAATGCAGAAAATCCAATTAATTTTGGGCAAAAATGCAGAAATTTACCTTATTTTGGGGAAAAATCACAGTAATGCCCCTAATTTTGCGGAAAAATGCAGAAATTCCCCTTATTTTGGGGCAAAAAGCAGAAATTCCCCGTATTGTGGGGCAAAATTGCTGAAATTTCACTTTTTTGGGACAAAATTTCAGAAATTTCTCTTATTTTGGTGCAAAATTGTGAAAATTTCTCTTATATAGGGTCAAAAATGCAGAAATACCGCATACTTGGTGTCAAAAATGCAGAAATTACCCTTTTTTAGGGCAAAAAGACTGAAATTCCCCCTTTTTTGTTTCAAAAAGGCAGAAATTCCCCTTATTTTGGGGCAAAAATCCAAAATTCCCCTAATTTTGGAACAAAATTTCAGAAATTCCCCTTTTTTTGTTTCAAAAAAGCAAAAATTCTCTTTATTTTGGAGGAAAAATTTAGGAAATACCATTATTTTGGTGCAAAATTGCAGAAATTCCCCTAATTTTGGGAAAAAATTGCAGAAATTTCCCTTATTTTGAGGCAAAATTGCAGAAATTCTTATAATTTTTGGGCAAAATTGCAGAAATTTCTCTTATGTTGGGGCTAAATTAAAGAAATTAAGCTAATTTTGAGGAAAAATTGCAGAAATTCCCCTTATTTTAGAACAAAAATGAAGAAATTTTTTTAAATCAGGGCAAAAATACAGAAATTACCCTGATTTTGGGGCAAAAATGCAGAAATTCCCATTATTTTAGGCCAAAAATACAAAAATTACCCTTATTTTTGGGCAAAAATGCAGAAATTTTCCTTAATTTGGGGCAATAATGCAGAAATTCCCCTTATTTAGGGCCAAAGTGGCAGGAATTTCCCTTACTTTGGGGCAAAAGTATAGAAATTTAACTTATTTTAGGGTAATATTGCAAAAATTTACATTATTTTGTGGCAAAAATGAAGAAATTCCCATTATTTTGGAACAAAATTGCGAAAATTTCCAATATTTTGTGGCAAAAATTCTGTAATACTTCTAATTTTGGGGAAAAAATCAGAAATTCCGTTAATTTTGGGGCAAAAAGACAGAAATTCCCCTTATTGTGGGGCAAAATTAATGAAATTTTTTTTTTGGTACAAAATTGCAGAAATTTCTTATTTTTAAGCAAAATTGCACAAATTTCCTTTATCTTGTGGCAAAAATACAGAAATTCCTTTTATTTCAGGGAAAAAGGGCAGAAATTACGGTTTTTTGGGGGCAAATTCCAGAAATTACCGTTATTTTAGGGAAAAAGCCTGAAATTTCTCTTATTTTGTGCTAAAAAGGCAGAAATTCTTGTTATTTTAGAGCAAAAAGGCAGAAATTGCACATAATTTTGGCCAAAAATGCAGAGATTTCCATTATTTTAGGGCAAAAACACAGTAATGCACCTAATTTCGAGGCAAAAATGCAGAAATTCCCCTAATTTTGGGGCAAAAAGGCAGAAATTCTTCTTATTTTGGGGCAAAATGTTGAAATTTCCCTTATTTTGGAGCAAAAATGCAGAAATTTTCCTTATTTTAGGGCAAAAAGACAGAAATTCTCATTATTTTAGGCCTAAAATAGAAATTACCCTTATTTTAGGCCAAAAAGAGTAAATTACCCTTATTTTGGGGCAAAAAGGCAGAAATTCCTCTTAATTTTGGGCAAAACTGCAGAAATTTCCCTTAATTTTGGGCAAAAATGCTGAAATTCCCTATATTTTGGGCCAAATAGGAAGAAATTTCCCTTATTGTGGGGCAAAATTGCTGAGATTTCTCTTTTTTTGGACAAAATTGCAAAAATTTCCCTTATTTTGGGGTAAAATTGCAGAAATTTCCATTATCTTGGGCAAAAATATTAGAAATTACTCTTCTTTCAGGTCATAAAGGCAGAAATTCCACTTATTATGGGGCAAATTGCAGAAATTACAGTTATTTTAGGGCAAAAAGACTGAAATTCCCCTTATTTTTTGCCTTAAAAGCAAAAATTTTTTTTATTTTAAGGCAAAAATCAAAAATTCCACTTAATTTTGGGCAAAAATGCAGAAATTTCCCTTATTTTGGGCAAAAAGTCAGGAATGCACATAATTTGAGGGCAAAAAGGCAGAAATTCCCCTAATTTTGGGGCAAAAGACAGAAATTTGCCATATTTTGGGCAAAAATGCAGAAATTTCCCTTAATTTTGGGCAAAAATGCAGAAATTTCCCTTAATTTTGGGCAAAAATGCAGAAATTTCCATTATTTTGGGCCAAATAGGCAGGAATTTCCCTTATTTTGAGGCAAAAGGATAGAAATTTAACCTATTTTAAAATAAAATTGCAGAAACTTCCCTTATTTTGTGGAAAAAATACAGAAATTCCCATTATTTTGGGGTAAAAAGGCAGAAATTTCCCTATCTTGGAACAAAATTGCAGAAATTTCCCATATTTTGGGGCAAAAATGCAGTAATGCTACTAATTTTGGGGCAAAATTCTGAAATTTCACTAATTTTGGGGCAAAAAGGCAAAAATCCCTATTATTTTGGGGCAAAAATGCAGAAATATCTTATTTTTGGGACAAAATTGCAGAAATTTTTTTTATTTTGAGGCAAATTGCAGAAATTTCCCTTATTTTGGGGTAAAAATGCAGTAATGATTCTAATTTTGGAGCAAAAATTAAGAAATTCCCTTAATTTTTGGGCAAAAAAGCAGATATTCACCTTATTGTGGGGCAAAATTGCTGGGATTTCCATTTTTTTGGACAAAATTGCAAAAATTTCCCTTATTTTGGGGTAAAATTGCAGAAATTTTCCTTATCTTGTGCAAAAATGTTAAAAATTTCCTTTCTTTCAGGTCATAAATGCAGAAATTCCACTTATTAGGGGGCAAATTGCAGAAATTACTCTTATTTTGGGGCAAAAAGACTGAAATTATCCTTATTTTTTGCCTTATAGGCAGAAATTCTTTTTATTTTCGAGCTAAAATCAGATATTCCACTTAATTTTGGTCAAAAATGCAGAAATTTCCCTTATTTTGGGCAAAAAGACAGTAATGCCCCTAATTTTGGAGCAAATTTGCAGAAATTTCCTTTATTTTGGGCAAAAAGACAGTAATGCTTCTAATTTTGGAGCAAAAAGGCAGAAATTTTCCTAATTTTGTGTCAAAATTTCAGAAATTCTTTTTTTTGGGGGGCAAAATTGCAGAAATTTCCCTTATTTGGAGCAAAAATGCAGAAATTCCCGCAATTTTTGGGCAAAATTGCAGAAATTTACCTTAATTTGGGGTAAAATTGCAGAAATTCCCCTAATTTTGTGTCAAAATTGCAGAAATTCCCTTTATTTTGTGGCAAAAATGCAGAAATTCCACTTTATTTTGGTGCAAAATTGCAGAAATTTCCATTTTCGGGAAAAAAGGCAGAAATTTCTTATATTTTTGGGCAAAATTGAAGAAATTTTCCTTATCATGGGACAAAAATCCAGAAATTCCCCTTATTTTTGGTCAAAAAGGCAGAAATTCTTATTATTTTAGGGCAAAAAGGCAGAAAATCCAATTAATTTTGGGCAAAAATGAAGAAATTTACCTTATTTTGGGGCAAAAGCACAGTAATGCCCCTAATTTTGCGGCAAAAATGCAGAAATTCCCCTAATTTTGGGCCAAAAGGCAGAAATTCCCTTTATTGTGAGGCAAAATTGCTGAAATTTCCTTTTTTTGGGACAAAATTGCAGAAATTTCTCTTATTTTGTTGCAAAATTGTGGAAATTCCCCTTATATCAGGTCAAAAAGGCAGAAATTACCCTTATTTTAGGGCAAAAAGACTGAAATTCCCTTTTTTTGGTTTCAAAAAGGCAGAAATTCCCCTTATTTTGGGGCAAAAATCCAATATTTCCCTTATTTTGGAACAAAATTTCAGAAATTCCCCTTTTTTTGTTTCAAAAAGGCAGAAATTTTCTTTATTTTGGAGGAAAAATGTAAGAAATACCATTATTTTTGTGCAAAATTGCAGAAATTCCCCTAATTTTGGGGAAAAATTGCAGAAATTTCCCTTATTTTGAGGCAAAATTGCAGAAATTCTTCTAATTTTTGGGCAAAATTGCAGAAATTTCCCTTATGTTGGGGCTAAATTACAGAAATTAACCTAATTTTGGAAAAAAATTGCAGAAATTCCCTTTATTTTAGAACAAAAATGCAGAAATTTTTTTTAAATCAGGACAAAAATACAGAAATTACCCTGATTTTGGGGCAAAAATGCAGAAATTCCCCTTATTTTAGGCCAAAAATACAAAAATTACCCTTATTTTTGGGCAAAAATGCAAAAATTTCCCTTAATTTGGGGCAAAAATGCAGAAATTCCCCTTATTTGGGGCCAAAATGGCAGGAATTTCCTTTACTTTGGGGCAAAAGTATAGAAATTTAACTTATTTTAGGGTAATATTGCAGAAATTTACATTATTTTGTGGCAAAAATGAAGAAATTCCCATTATTTTGGAACAAAATTGCAGAAATTTCCCATATTTTGTGGCAAAAATTCTGTAATGCTTCTAATTTTGGGGCAAAAATCAGAAATTCCGTTAATTTTGGGGCAAAAAGTCAGAAATTCCCCTTATTGTGGGGCAAAATTAATGAAAATTCTTTTTTTGGGACAAAATTGCAGAAATTTCCTACTTTTAAGCAAAATTGCAGAAATTTCATTTATCTTGTGGCAAAAATACAGAAATTCTTTTTATTTCAGGGCAAAAGGGCAGAAATTACGCTTTTTTTGGGGGCAAATTCCAGAAATTACCTTTATTTTAGGGAAAAAGCCTGAAATTTCTCTTATTTTGTGCCAAAAAGGCAGACATTCTTGTTATTTTAGAGCAAAAAGGCAGAAATTCCACATAATTTTGGCCAAAAATGCAGAAATTTCCAATATTTTGGGGCAAAAACACAGTAATGCACCTAATTTGCGGGCAAAAACGCAGAAATTCCCCTAATTTTGGGGCAAAAAAGCAGAAATTCTTCTTATTTTGGGGCAAAAATGCTAAAATTTCCCTTATTTTGGAGCAAAAATGCAGAAATTTTTCTTATTTTAGGGCAAAAAGACAGAAATTCTCATTATTTTAGGCCTAAAATAGAAATTACCCTTATTTTAGGCCAAAAAGAGTAAATTACCCTTATTTTGGGGCAAAAAGGCAGAAATTCCCCTTAATTTTGGGCAAAAATGCTAAAATTTCCCTTAATTTTGTGCAAAAATGCAGAAATTCCCCTTATTTTGGGCCAAATAGGCAGAAATATCCCTTATTTTGAGGCAAAAAGATAGAAATTTAACTTATTTTAGGATAAAATTGCAGAAACTTTCCTTATTTTGTGGCAAAAATGCAGAAATTCCCATTATTTTGGGGTAACAAGGCAGAAATTTTCATTGTTTTGGAACAAAATTTCAGACATTTCTCATATTTTGGGGCAAAAATGCAGTAATGCTGCTAATTTTGGGGCAAAATTCAGAAATTTCACTAATTTTGGGGCATAAAGGCAAAAAGTCCTATTATTTTTGGCGAAAATGCAGAAATATACTTTTTTGGGACAAAATTGCAGAAATTTCCTTTATTTTTAGGCAAATTGCATAAATTTACCTTATTTTGGAATAAAAATGCAGTAATGCTTCTAATTTTGGAGCAAAAATTCAGAAATTCCCCTAATTTTGGGGCAAAAAGGAAGAAATTCCCCTTATTGTGGGGCAAAATTGCTGAGATTTCCCTTTTTTGGACAAAATTGCAAAAATTTCCCTTATTTTGGGGTAAAATTTCAGATATTTCCCTTATCTTGGGCAAAAATGTTAGAAATTCCCTTTCTTTTAGGTCAGAAAGGCAGAAATTCCACTTATTAAGAGGCAAATTGTAGAAATTACCCTTATTTTAGGGCAAAAGACTGAAATTCCCCTTATATTATGCCTTAAAATCAGAAATTCTTTCTTTTTTAGGGCAAAAATCAGAAATTCTACTTAATTTTGGGCAAAAATGCAGAAATTTCCTTTATTTTGGGCAAAAAGACAGTAATGCCCCTAGTTTTGGGGCAAAAAGGCAGAAATTCTCCTAATTTTGGAGGAAAATTGCAGAAAATTCCCTAATTTTGTGGCAAAAATGCAGAAATTTCTCTAATTTTGTGTCAAAATTTCAGAAATTCCCTTTATTTTGGGGCAAAATTGCATAAATTCCCTTTATTTTGAGGCAAAAATGCAGAAATTCCCGCAATTTTTGGGCAAAATTGCAGAAATTTACCTTAATTTGGGGCAAAATTGCAGAAATTCCCCTAATTTTGTGTCAAAATTGCAGAAATTCCCTTTTTTTTGAAGCAAAAATGCAGAAATTCCACTTTATTTTGGTGCAATATTGCAGAAATTTCCTTTATTTTGGGTCAAAAAGGCAGAAATTACTTTTATTTTTGGGCAAAATTGAAGAAATTTCCCTTATAATGGGACAAAAATCCAGTAATTTCCCTTATTTTGTGTCAAAAAGGCAGAAATTCTTCTTATTTTAGGACAAAAAGGCAGAAAATCCAATTAATTTTGGGCAAAAATGCAGAAATTTACTTTATTTTGGGGCAAAAACACAGTAATGCCCCTAATTTTGCGGCAAAAATGCAGAAATTCTCCTAATTTTGGGGCAAAGGGCAGAAATTCCCCTTATTTTAGGGCAAAATTGCTGAAATTTCTTTTTTTTTGGGGCAAAATTAAAGAAATTTCTTTTATTTTGAGGCAAAATTGTAGAAATTCCCTTTATTTCGGATCAAAAAAGCAGAAATACCGCATACTTGGTGTCAAAAATGCAGAAATTACCCATATTTTAGTGCAAAAAGACTGAAATTCCCCTTTTTTTGTGCCAAAAAGGCAGAATTTCCCTTATTTTGAACAAAATTGCAAAAATTCCCCTTTTTTGTTTCAAAAACACAGAAATTCCCTATATTTTGGAGGAAAAATGCAAAAATACCATTATTTTGGTGCAAAATTGCTGGAATTCCCCTAATTTTGGGGAAAAATTGCAGAAATTTCCCTTATTTTGAGGAAAAATTGCAGAAATTTTCAAAATTTTTGGTCAAAATTGCAAAAATTTCCCTATTTTGGGGCAAAATTACAGAAATTCCCCTAATTTTGGGAAAAAATTGCAGAAATTCCTCCTATTTTGGAGCAAAAATGCAGAAATTTTCTTTAATACAGGGCAAAAATACAGAAATTCCTCTGATTTTGGGGCAAAATTTAGAAATTCCCCTTATTTTAGGCCAAAAATACAATAATTACCCTTATTTTTGGGGAAAAATGAAGAAATTTCCCTTAATTTGGGTCAAAGATGCAGAAATTCCTTTTATTTGGCGCCAAAAAGGCAGGAATTTCCTGTATTTTGGGGCAAAAGTATAGAAATTTAACTTATTTTAGGATAATATTGCAGAAATTTCCCTTATTTTGTGGCAAAAATGAAGAGATTCCCATTATTTTGGAACAAAATTGCAGAAGTTTTCCATATTTTGGGGCAAAAATGCAGTAATGCTTCTAATTTTGGGGCAAAATTCAGAAATTCCACTAATTTTGAGGCAAAAAGGCAGAAATTCCACTTACTTTGGGGCAAAAATTCAGAAATTTCCCTTTTGGGGGTCAAAAAGGCAGAAAATTCCTTTATTTTGCGGCAAATTGCAGAAATTTCCCTTATTTTGTGGCAAAAATTCTGTAATGCTTTTAATTTGGGGGCAAAAATCAGAAATTCCTTTTATTGTGGCGCAAAATTGATGAAATTTCCTTTTTTTCGGACAAAATTGCAGAAATTTCCCTTATCTTGTGGCAAAAATACAGAAATTCCTTTTATTTCAGGGCAAAAAAGCAGAAATTATGTTTATTTGGGGGCAAATTCCAGAAATTATCTTTATTTTAGGGAAAAAGCCTGAAATTCCTCTTATTTTGATCCAAAAAGGCAGAAATTCTTCTTATTTTAGAGCAAAAAGGAAGAAATTCCACATAATTTTGGGCAAAAATACAGAAATTCTCCTAATTTTGGAGTAAAATTGCAGAAATTTCCCTAATTTTGGAGCAAAATTGCAGAAAATTCCCAAATTTTGGGGCAAAAATGCAGAAATTTCCCTAATTTTGTGGCAAAATTGCAGAAATTCCCTTTATTTTGTGGCAAAATTGCAGAAATTCCCCATTATTTTGGTGCAAAATTGCAGAATTTCCCTTATTTGGGGCAAAAAGGCAGAAATTCTCTTTATTTTGGGGCAAACAGGCAGAAATTTCTCTTATTTTTGGGCAAAATTGAAGAAATTTTTCTTATCATGGGACAAAAATCCAGAAATTCTTCTTATTTCGGGTCAAAAAGGAAGAAATTATTATTTTAGGGCAAAAAGGCAGAAAATCCAAATAATTTTGGGCAAAAATGCAGAAATTTACCTTATTTTGGGGCAAAAACACAGTAATGCCCCTAATTTTGCGGCAAAAAGGCAGAAATTACCCTAATTTTGGGGCAAAAAGTCAGAATTTCTCCTTATTGTGGGGCAAAATTGCTGAAATTTCAATTTTTTGAGACAAAATTGCTGAAATTTCCATTATTTTGGGGCAAAATTGCAGAAATTCCCCTTATCATGGGACAAAAATCCAGAAATTCCCCTTATTTCAGATCAAAAAGGCAGAAATTCCGCTAATTTAGGGGCAAATTGCAGAAATTAAACTTATTTAAGGAAAAAAGACTGAAATTCGCCTTATTTTGTGCCAAAAAGGCAGAAATTCTTCTTATTTTAGAGCAAAAAGCCAGAAATTCCAATTAATTTTGGGCAAAAATGCAGAAATTCCCCTAATTTTGGGGCAAAAGGAAGGAATTCCCCTTATTGTGGGGCAAAATATCTGAAAATTCCCTTTTTTGGGAAAAAATTGCAGAAATTTCCCTTATTTTGGGGCAAAATTGCAGAAATTCCCTTCATTTTGAGGCAAAAATGCAGAAATTCCACTTTATTTTGGTGCAAAATTGCAGAATTTCCCTTATTAGGGGAAAAAAGGCAGAAATTCTCTTTATTTTGGGGCAAACAGGCAGAAATTTCTCTTATTTTTGGGCAAAATTGAAGAAATTTTTTCTTATCATGGGACAAAAATCCAGAAATTCTTTTTATTTCAGGTCAAAAAGGCAGAAATTCTTCTTATTTTAGGGCAAAAAGGCAGAAAATCCAATTAATTTTGGGCAAAAATGCAGAAATTTACATTATTTTGGTGCAAAAACACAGTAATGCCCTTAATTTTGCGGCAAAAAGGCAGAAATTACCCTAATTTTATGGCAAAAAGGCAGAATTTCCCCTTATTGTGGGGCAAAATTGCTGAAATTTCAATTTTTTGAGACAAAATTGCTGAAATTTCGATTATTTTGGGGCAAAATTGCAGAAATTCTCCTATCATGAGACAAAAATCCAGAAATTCCCCTTATTTCAGAACAAAAAGGCAGAAATTCCACTAATTTGGGGGCAAATTGCAGAAATTAAACATATTTAAGGGAAAAAGACGGAAACTACCCTTATTTTCTGCCAAAAAGGCAGAAATTCTTCTTATTTTAGAGCAAAAAGGCAATAATTCCAATTAATTTTGGGCAAAAATACAGAAATTCCCCTAATTTTGGGGCAAAAGGCAGAAATTCCCCTTATTGTTGGGCAAAATTCCTGAAATTTCCCTTTTTTGGGACAAAATTGCAGAAATTTCCCTTATTTTGGGACAAAATTGCAGAAATTCCCCTAATTTTGGGTCAAAATGCAGAAATACCGCATACTTGGTGTGAAAAATGCAGAAATTACCCTTATTTTAGGCCAAAAAAACTGAAATTCTCCTTATTTTGTGCAAAAAGGCAGAAATTTCCCTTATTTTGGGGCAAAAATGCTAATATTTCTCTTATTTTGTGTCAAAATTGCAGAAAATTCTATTATTTTGGGACAAAAATGCAGAAATTCCCCATATTTTATGGCAAAATTGCAGATATTTCCCTTATTTTGGAGCAAAATTGCAGAAATTCTTTTTATTTTGTTTCAAAAAGACAGAAATTCTTTTTATTTTGAAGAAAAAATGCAGAAAATTCCCTTATTTTGGTGCAAAATTGCATAAATTTCCCTTATTATAGGGCAAAAAGGCAGAAATTCCCCTAATTTTAGGGCAAAATTGCAGAAATTTCCCTTATTTTGGGGCAAAATTGCAGAAATTCCCCTAATTTTAGGGCAAAATTGCAGAAATTAATTTTGTTTTGGGGCAAAATTGCAGAAATTCCGTAATTTTGAAAAAAAATTGCAGAAATTCCCTTTATTTTGGAGCAAAAATGAAGAAATTTTCTTTAATTCAGGGCAAAAATACAAATATTACTCTTATTTAAGGCAAAAAGACTAAATTCCTATTATTTTGTGGCAAAAAGGCAAAAATTCCCTTTATTTTAGGGCAAAAAGGCAGAAATTCCTTTTATTGGTGGGCAAAAATGCAGAAATTTCCCGTAATTTGGGGCAAAAATGCAGATTTTCTGCTTATTTGGGTCCAAAAAGGCAGAAATTTCCCTTATTTTGGTGCAAAAGTATAGAAATTTAACCTATTTTAGGATAATATTGCAGAAATTTTCTTTATTTTGTGGCAAAAATGAAGAAATTCCCTTTATTTTGCGGTAAAAAGGTAGAAATTCCCCTTATGTTGGAACAAAATTGCAGAAATTTCCCATATTTTGGGGCAAAAATGCAGTAATGCTTCTAATTTTGGGGCAAAATTTAGAAATTCCACTAATTTGGGGCAAAAAGCAGAAATACCACTTATTTTGCGGCAAAAATTTAGAAATTTCTTTTTTTTTTTGGGTCAAAAAGGCAGAAATTTCCTTTATTTTGAGGCAAATTTCAGAAATTTCCCTTATTGTGGGGCATAAATTCTGTAATGCTTCTAATTTTTGGGCAAAAATTAGAAATTCCATTAATTTTGGGGCAAAAAGGCAGAAATTCCTCTTATTGTGAAGCAAAAATGCAGAAATTCCCCTTATTTCAGGTCAAAAAGGCAGAAATTCCGCTAATTTGGGGGCAAATTGCAGAAATTAAACTTAATTTAGGGAGAAAGACTGAAATTCCCCTTATTTTGGCTTTAAAAGCAGAAATTCTTATTTTAGGGCAAAAAGGCAGAAATTCCACTTAATTTTGGGCAAAAATGCAGAAATTTCCCTAATTTGGGGCTAAAAGACAGTAATGCCCCTAATTTTGTGTCAAAAAGGCAGAAATTCCACATATTTTGGAGAAAAATGCAGAAATTTTACTTATTTTAGGGCAAAAGGACAGAAATTCTCATTATTTTAGGCCAAAAATAGAAATTACCTTTATTTAAGGCCAAAAAGACTAAATTCCCCTTATTTTTGGGCAAAAAGGCAGAAATTCCCCATATTTGAGGGCAAAAAAGCAGAAACTCCCCTTAATTTTGGGCAAAAATGCAGAAATTTCCCTTAATTTTGGCAAAAATGCAAAAATTCCTTTTATTTTGGGCCAAATAGGCAGAAATTTCCCTTATTTTGGGCAAAAATGCAGAAATTTCCCTTAATTTTGGGCAAAAATTCAGAAATTCCCCTAATTTTAGGGCAAAAATGCAGAAATTCCCCTTAATTTTGGGCAAAAATGCAGAAATTTCCCTTATTTGGGCCAAATAGGCAGAAATTTCCCTTATTTTGAGGCAAAAGGATAGAAATTTAACTTATTTTAGGATAAAATTGCAGAAACTTCTTTTATTTTGTGGCAAAAATTCAGAAACTCCCATTATTTTGGAATAAAAAGGCAGAAATTTCCCTATTTTGGAACAAAATTGCAGAAATTTCCCATATTTTGGGGCAAAAATGCCCTAATGCTGCTAATTTTAGGGCAAAATTCAGAAATTTCACTAATTTTGGGGCAAAAAGGCAGAAATTCCCCTTATTGTGGGGCAAAATTGCTGAGATTTCCCTTTTTTTGGACAAAATTGAAAAAATTTCTCGTATTTTGGGGTAAAATTGCAGAAATTTCTCTTATCTTGGGCAAAATGTTAGAAATTGCCCTTCTTTCAGGTCATAATGGCAGAAATTCCACTTATTAGGGGGCAAATTGCAGAAATTACCCTTATTTTACGGCAAAATGACTGAAATTCCCCTTATTTATTGCCTTAAAGGCAGTAATTCTTTTTATCTTAGGGCAAAAATCAGAAATTCCACTTAATTTTGGGCAAAAATGCAGAAATTTCCCTTAATTTTGGGCAAAAATTCAGAAATTCCCCTAATTTTTGGGCAAAAACGCAGAAATTCCCTTTAATTTTGGCAAAAATACAGAAATTTCCCTTAATTTTGGGCAAAAATGCAGAAATTCCCCTTATTTTGGGCCAAATAGGCAGAAATTTCCCTTATTTTGAGGCAAAAGGATAGAAATTTAACTTATTTTAGGATAAAATTGCAGAAACTTCCCTTATTTTGTAGCAAAAATGCAGAAATTCCCATTATTTTGGGGTAAAAAGGCAGAAATTTTTCTTATTTTGGAAAAAAATTGCAGAAATTTCCCATATTTGGGGGCAAAAATGCAGTAATGCTGCTAATTTTGGGGCAAAATTCAGAAATTTCACTAATTTTGGGGCAAAAAGTCAAAAATCCCTATTATATTGGGGTAAAAATGCAGTAATTTCCCTTTTTTGGGCAAAAAGACAGTAATGCTCCTAATTTGGGTGCACAAAGGCAGAAATTCCCCTAATTTTGGGGCAAAAGGCAGAAATTCCCCTTATTTTTGGGCAAAAATGCTGAAATTCCCCTTATTTTGGAGCAAAAATGCAGAAATTTTCCTTATTTAGGGCAAAAAGACAGAAAATCTCATTATTTTAGGCCAAAAATAGAAATTACCTTTATTTTATGCCAAAATGACTAAATTCTCCATATTTTGGGGCAAAAAGGCAGAAATTCCCCTTATTTGAGAGCAAAAAGGCAGAAATTCCCCTTAATTTTTGGCCAAAATGCAGAAATTTCCCTTAATTTTGGGCAAAAATGCAGAAATTCCTTTTATTTTGGGCCAAATAAGCAGAAAATTTTTTATATTTTGAGACAAAAGAATAGAAATTTAACTTATTTTAGGATAAAATTTCAGAAACTTCTCTTATTTTGTGGCAAAAATGCAGAAATTCCCATTATTTTTGGGTAAAAAGGCAGAAATTTCCCTTATTTTGGTGCAAAAGTATAGAAATTTAACTTATTTTAGGATAATATTGCAAAAATTTTCCTTATTTTGTGGCAAAAATGAAGAAATTCCCATTATTTTGCGGTAAAAAGGTAGAAATTCCCCTTATTTTGGAACAAAATTACAGAAATTTCCCATATTTTGGGGCAAAAATGCAGTAATGCTTCTAATTTTTGGGCAAAATTTAGAAATTCCACTAATATTGGGGCAAAAAGCAGAAATACCACTTATTTTGCGGCAAAAATTCAAAAATTTCTTTTGTTTGGGTCAAAAAGGCAGAAATTTCCTTTATTTTGAGGCAAATTGCAGAAATTTCCCTTATTTTGGGGCAAAATTGCAAATTCCCCTTATCTTTTGGCAAAAATACAGAAATTCCTTTTATTAGAGGTAAAAAATTCAGAAATTAAGCTTTCTTGGGGGCAAATTCCAGAAATTACCCTAATTTTAGGGAAAAAGCCTGAAATTCCTCTTATTTTGTGACAAAAAGGAAGAAATTTTTCTTATTTTAGAGCAAAAAGGCAGAAATTCCACATAATTTTGGGCAAAAATGCAGAAATTTCCCTTATTTTCTGGCAAAAACACAGTAATGCCCCTAATTTTAGAGCAAAAAGGCGGAAATTCCCCTAATTTTGGGGTAAAAAGGCAGAAATTCCCCTTATTGTGAAGCAAAAATGCAGAAATTCCCCTTATTTCAGGTAAAAAAGGCAGAAATTCCGCTAATTTGGGGCAAATTGCAGAAATTAAACTTAATTTAGGGAGAAAGACTGAAATTCCCCTTATTTTGTGCTTTAAAGGCAGAAATTCTTATTTTAGGGCAAAAAGGCAGAAATTCCACTTAATTTTGGGCAATAATGCAGAAATTTCCCTTATATGGGGCAGAAAGACAGTAATGCCCCTAATGTTGTGTCAAAAAGTCAGAAATTCCACTTATTTTGGAGCAAAAATGCAGAAATTTTACTTATTTTAGAGCAAAAAGACAGAAAATCTCATTATTTTAGGACAAAAATAGAAATTACCCTTATTTTATGCCAAAATGACTAAATTCCCCTTATTTTGGGGCAAAAAGGAAGAAATTCCCCTTATTTTAGATCAAAAAGGCAGAAATTCCCCTTAATTTTGGGCAAAAATGCAGAAATTTCCCTTAATTTTGGGCAAAAATGCAGAAATTCCCCTTATTTTGGGCCAAATAGGCAGAAATTTTTTTTATTTTGAGACAAAAGATAAAAATTTAACTTATTTTAGGATAAAATTTCAGAAACTTCCCTTATTTTGTGGCAAAAATGCAGAAATTTTCATTATTTTGGGGTAAAAATGCAGAAATTTCCTGTATTTTGGTGCAAAAGTATAGAAATTTAACTTATTTTAGGATAATATTGCAGAAATTTTCCTTATTTTGTGGCAAAAATGAAGAAATTCCCATTATTTTGCGGTGAAAAGGTAGAAATTCCCCTTATTTTGGAACAAAATTACAGAAATTTCCCATATTTTGGGGCAAAAATGCAGTAATGCTTCTAATTTTGGGGCAAAATTTAGAAATTCCACAAATTTTGGGGCAAAAAAGCAGAAATACCACTTATTTTGCGGCAAAAAATCAGAAATTTCTTTTTTTTGGGTCAAAAAGGCAGAAATTTCCTTTATTTTGAGGCAAATTGCAGAAATTTCCCTTATTGTGGGGCATAAATTCTGTAATGCTTCTAATTTTTGGGCAAAAATGAGAAATTCCATTAATTTTGGGGCAAAGAGGCAGAAATTTCCCTTATTGTGGGGCAAAATTGCAGAAATTTCCTTTATTTTTGGGCAAAATTGCAAATTTCCCTTATCTTGTGGCAAAAATACAGAAATTCCTTTTATTTGAGGTCAAAAATGCAGAAATTAAGCTTTCTTGGGGACAAATTCCAGAAATTACCCTAATTTTAGGGAAAAAGCCTGAAATTCCTCATATTTTGTGCCAAAAAGGCAGAAATTCTTCTTATTTTAGAGCAAAATGGCAGATATTCCACATAATTTTTGGCAAAAATGCAGAAATTTCCCTTATTTTGGAACAAAAACACAGTAATGCCCCTAATTTTGGAGCAAAAAGGCAGAAATTCCCCTAATTTGGGGGTAAAGAGGCAGAAATTCCCCTTATTGTGAAGCAAAAATGCAGAAATTCCCCTTATTTCAGGTCAAAAAGGCAGAAATTCCGCTAATTTGGGACAAATTGCAGAAATTAAACTTAATTTAGGGAGAAAGACTGAAATTCCCCTTTATTTTTTGTGCTTTAAAGGCAGAAATTCTTTTTATTTTAGGGCAAAAATAAGAAATTCCACTTAATTTTGGGAAAAAATGCAGAAATTTCCCTTATTTTGGGAAAAAAGACAGTAATGCACCTAATTTGGGGGCAAAAAGACAAAAATTCCCCTAATTTTGGGGCAAAAGGCAGAAATTCCCCTTATTTTGGGGCAAAAATGCTGAAATTCCCCTTATTTTGGAGCAAAAATGCAGAAATTTTCCTTATTTAGGGCAAAAAGACAGAAAATCTCATTATTTTAGGCCAAAAAGAGAAATTACCCTTATTTTATGCCAAAATGACTAAATTCTCCTTATTTTGGGGCAAAAAGGCAGAAATTCCCCTTATTTGAGGGCAAAAAGGCAGAAATTCCCTTTAATTTTGGGCAAAAATGAAGAAATTTCCCTTAATTTTGGGCAAAAATGCAGAAATTCCCCTTATTTTCGGCCAAATAGGCCGAAATTTTTTTTATGTTGAGACAAAAGGATAGAAATTTAACTTATTTTAGGATAAAATTTCAGAAACTTCCCTTATTTTGTGGAAAAATGCAGAAATTTCTATTATTTGGGGGTAAAAAGGCAGATATTTCTTTTATTTTGCAACAAAATTGCAGAAATTTTTCATATTTTGGGGCAAAAATGCAGTAATCCTGCTAATTTTGGGGCAAAATTCAGAAATTTCACTAATTTTGGGGCATAAAGGCAAAAATCCCTATTATTTTGGAGCAAAAATGCAGAAATATCCCTTGTTTGGGACAAAATTGCAGAAATTTCCTTTATTTTGCGGCAAATTGCAGAAATTTCCTTTATTTTGGGGTAAAAATGCAGTAATGCTTCTAATTTTGGAGCAAAAATTCAGAAATTTCCCTAATTTTGGGTCAAAAAGGCAGAAATTCCCCTTACTGTGGGGGAAAATTGCTGAGATTTCCCTTTTTTTGGACAAAATTGCAAAAATTTCTCTTATTTTGGGGTAAAATTGCAGAAATTTCTCTTATTTTGGGCAAAAATGTAAGAAATTCCCCTTCTTTCAGGTCATATAAGCAGAAATTCCACTTATTAGGGGGCAAATTGCAGAAATTACCCCTATTTTAGGGCAAAAAGAATGAAATTCCCCTTCTTTTTTGCCTTAAATGCAGTAATTCTTTTTTTAGGGCAAAAATCAGAAATTCCACTTAAATTTGGGCATAAATGCAGAAATTTCCCTTATTTTGGGCAAAAATTCAGAAATTCCCCTAATTTTAGGGCAAAAACGCAGAAATTCTCCTTAATTTTGGGCAAAAATGCAGAAATATTCTTTAATTTTTGGAAAAAATGCAGAAATTCCCCTTATTTTGGGCCAAATAGGCAGAAATTTCCCTCATTTTGAGGCAAAAGGATAGAAATTTAACTTATTTTAGGATAAAATTTCAGAAACTTCCCTTATTTTGTGGCAAAAATGCAGAAATTCCCATTTTTTGGGGGTAAAAAGGCAGAAATTTCCCTATTTTGGAACAAAATTGCAGAAATTTCCCATATTTAGGGGCAAAAATGCAGTAATGCTTCTAATTTTGGGGCAAAATTCAGAAATTTCACTAATTTTGGGGAAAACAGGCGAAAATCCCTATTATTTTGGGGCAAAAATGCAGAAAATTCTCTTTTTTGGGACAAATTTGCAGAAATTTCTTTTATTTTTAGGCAAATTGCAGAAATTTCTCTTATTTTGGGGTAAAAATGCAGTAATGCTTCTAATTTTGGAGCAAAAATTCAGAAATTCCCCTAATTTTGGGTCAAAAAGGCAGAAATTCCCCTTATTGTGGGGGAAAATTGCTGAGATTTCCCTTTTTTTGGACAAAATTGCAAAAATTTCTCTTATTTTGGGGTAAAATTGCAGAAATTTCTCTTATTTTTGGCAAAAATGTAAGAAATTCCTTTTCTTTCAGGTCATATAAGCAGAAATTCCACTTATTAGGGGGCAAATTGCAGAAATTACCCCTATTTTAGGGCAAAAAGAATGAAATTCCCCTTCTTTTTTGCCTTAAATGCAGTAATTCTTTTTTTTAGGGCAAAAATCAGAAATTCCACTTAAATTTGGGCATAAATGCAGAAATTTCCCTTATTTTGGGCAAAAATTCAGAAATTCCCCTAATTTTAGGGCAAAAACGCAGAAATTCTCCTTAATTTTGGGCAAAAATGCAGAAATATTCCTTAATTTTGGGAAAAATGCAGAAATTCCCCTTATTTTGTGCCAAATAGGCAGAAATTTCCCTCATTTTGAGGCAAATGGATAGAAATTTAACTTATTTTAGGATAAAATTTCAGAAACTTCCCTTCTTTTGTGGCAAAAATGCAGAAATTCCCATTTTTTTGGGGGTAAAAGGGCAGAAATTTCCCTATTTTGGAACAAAATTGCAGAAATTTCCCATATTTAGGGGCAAAAATGCAGTAATTCTTCTAATTTTGGGGCAAAATTCAGAAATTTCACTAATTTTGGGGAAAACAGGCGAAAATCCCTATTATTTTGGGGCAAAAATGCAGAAATTTCTCTTTTTTGGGACAAATTTGCCGAAATTTCTTTTATTTTTAGGCAAATTGCAGAAATTTCTCTTATTTTGGGGTAAAAATGCAGTAATGCTTCTAATTTTGGAGCAAAAATTCAGATATTCCCCTAATTTTGGTTCAAAAAGGCAGAAATTCCCCGTATTGTGGGGCAAAATTGCTGAGATTTCCCTTTTTTTGGACAAAATTGCAAAAATTTCTCTTATTTTGGGGTAAAATTGCAGAAATTTCCCTTATCTTGGGCAAAAATGTTAGAAATTCCCCTTCTTTCAGGTCATAAAAGCAGAAATTCCACATATTAGGTGGCAAATTGCAGAAATTACCCTTATTTTAGGGCAAAATGAATGAAATTCCCCTTATTTTTTGCCTTAAAGGCAGTAATTCTTTTTATTTTAGGGCAAAAATCTGAAGTTCCACTTAAATTTGGGCAAAAATGCAGAAATTTTCCTTATTTTGGCAAAAATTCAGAAATTCCCCTAATTTTAGGGCAAAAACGCAGAAATTCCCGTTAATTTTGGGCAAAAATGTAGAAATATCCCTTAATTTTGGGCAAAAATGCAGAAATTTCCCTTATTTTGTGCAAAAAAACAGTAATGCACCTAATTTGGGGGCAAAAAGGCAGAAATTCCCCTAATTTTTGGGCAAAAGGCAGAAATTCACCATATTTTGGGGAAATAATGCTGAAATTCCCCTTATTTTGGAGCAAAAATGAAGAAATTTTTCTTATTTAGGGCAAAAAGACAGAAAATCTCATTATATTAGGCCAAAAATAGAAATTACCTTTATTTTATGCCAAAATGACTAAATTCTTCTTATTTTTGGGCAAAAAGGCAGAAATTCCCCTTATTTGAGGGCAAAAGGCAGAAATTCCCCTTAATTTTGGGCAAAAATGCAGAAATTTCTCTTAATTTTGGGCAAAAATGCAGAAATTCCCTTTATTTTGGGCCAAATAGGCAGAAATTTCCTTTATTTTGGGCAAAAATGCAGAAATTACCCTTATTTTGGGCCAAATAGGCAATAATTTCCCTTATTTTGAGGCAAAAGGATAGAAATTTAACTTATTTTAGTATAAAATTGCAGAAACTTCTTTTATTTTGTGGCAAAAATTCAGAAATTCCCATTATTTTGGGGTAAAAAGGCAGAAATTTCCCTATTATGGAACAAAATTGCAGAAATTTCCCATATTTGGGGGCAAAAATGCAGTAATGCTGCTAATTTTGGGGCAAAATTCAGAAATTTCACTAATTTTGGGGCAAAAAGGCAAAAATCCCTATTATATTGGGGCAAAAATGCAGAAATTTCCCTTTTTTGGGCAAAAAGACAGTAATGCTTCTAATTTGGGTTCACAAAGGCAGAAATTCCCCTAATTTTGGGGCAAAAGGCAGAAATTCCCCTTATTTTTGGGCAAAAATGCTTAAATTCCCCTTATTTTGGAGCTAAAATGCAGAAATTTTCTTTATTTAGGGCAAAAAGACAGAAAATCTCATTATTTTAGGCCAAAAATAGAAATTACCTTTATTTTATGCCAATATGACTAAATTCTCCTTATTTTGGGGCAAAAAGGCAGAAATTCCCCTTATTTGAGGGCAAAGAGGCAGAAATTTTCTTTAATTTTTGGCCAAAATGCAGAAATTTCTTTTAATTTTGGGCAAAAATGCAGAAATTCCCCTTATTTTGGGCCAAATAAGCAGAAATTTTTTTTATTTTGAGACAAAAGTATAGAAATTTAACTTATTTTAGGATAAAATTTCAGAAACTTCTCTTATTTTGTGGCAAAAATGCAGAAATTCCCATTATTTTTGGGTAAAAAGCAGAAATTTTCCTTATTTTGGTGCAAAAGTATAGAAATTTAACTTATTTTAGGATAATATTGCAAAAATTTTCCTTATTTTGTGGCAAAAATGAAGAAATTCCCATTATTTTGCGGTAAAAAGGTAGAAATTCCCCTTATTTTGGAACAAAATTGCAGAAATTTCCCATATTTTGGGGCAAAAATGCAGTAATGCTTCTAATTTTGGGGCAAAATTTAGAAATCCCTCTAATTTTGGGGCATAAAGCAGAAATACCACTTATTTTGCGGCAAAAATTCAGAAATTTCTTTTGTTTGGGTCAAAAAAGCAGAAATTTCCTTTATTTTGACCAAATTGCAGAAATTTCCCTTATTTTGGGGCAAAATTGCAAATTTCCCTTATCTTGTGGCAAAAATACAGAAATTCCTTTTATTAGAGGTAAAAAATGCAGAAATTAAGCTTTCTTGGGGGCAAATTCCAGAAATTACCCTAATTTTAGGGAAAAAGCCTGAAATTCCTCTTATTTTGTGACAAAAAGGAAGAAATTCTTCTTATTTTAGAGCAAAAAGGTAGAAATTCCACATAATTTTGGGCAAAAATGCAGAAATTTCCCTTATTTTCTGGCAAAAATGCGGAAATTCCCCTAATTTTGGGGTAAAGAGGCAGAAATTCCCCCTACTGTGAAGCAAAAATGCAGAAATTCCCCTTGTTTCAGGTCAAAAATGCAGAAATTCCGCTAATTTGGGGCAAATTGCAGAAATTAAACTTAATTTAGGGAGAAAGACTGAAATTCCCCTTATTTTGTGCTTTAAAGGCAGAAATTCTTATTTTAGGGCAAAAAGGCAGAAATTCCACTTAATTTTGGGCAATAATGCAGAAATTTCCCTTATATGGGGCAGAAAGACAGTAATGCCCCTAATGTTGTGTCAAAAAGTCAGAAATTCCACTTATTTTGGAGCAAAAATGCAGAAATTTTACTTATTTTAGAGCAAAAAGACAGAAAATCTCATTATTTTAGGCCAAAAATAGAAATTACCCTTATTTTATGCCAAAATGACTAAATTTTCCTTATTTTGGGGCAAAAAGGCAGAAATTCCCCTTATTTGAGGGCAAAAAGGCAGAAATTCCCCTTAATTTTGGTCAAAAATGCAGAAATTTCCCTTAATTTTGGGCAAAAATGCAGAAATTCCCCTTATTTTGGGCCAAATAGGCAGAAGTTTTTTTTATTTTGAGACAAAAGATAAAAATTTAACTTATTTTAGGATAAAATTTCAGAAACTTCCCTTATTTTGTGGCAAAAATGCAGAAATTCCCATTATTTTGGGGTAAAAATGCAGTAATTTCCCGTATTTTGGTGCAAAAGTATAGAAATTTAACTTATTTTAGGATAATATTGCAGAAATTTTCCTTATTTTGTGGCAAAAATGAAGAAATTCCCATTATTTTGCGGTGAAAAGGTAGAAATTCCCCTTATTTTGGAACAAAATTGCAGAAATTTCCCATATTTTGGGGCAAAAATGCAGTAATGCTTCTAATTTTGGGGCAAAATATAGAAATTCCACTAATTTTGGGGCAAAAAAGCAGAAATACCGCTTATTTTGCGGCAAAAATTCAGAAATTTCTTTTTTTGGGGGGTAAAAAGGCAGAAATTTCCTTTATTTTGAGGCAAATTGCAGAAATTTCCTTTTGTGGGGCATAAATTCTGTAATGCTTCTAATTTTTGGGCAAAAATGAGAAATTCCATTAATTTTGGGGCAAAAAGGCACAAATTCCCCTTATTGTGGGGCAAAATTGCAGAAATTTCCCTTATTTTTGGGCAAAATTGCAAATTTCCCTTATCTTGTGGCAAAAATACAGAAATTTCTTTTATTTGAGGTCAAAAATGCAGAAATTAAGCTTTCTTGGGGACAAATTCCAGAAACTACCCTAATTTTAGGGAAAAAGCCTGAAATTCCTCTTATTTTGTGCCAAAAAGGCAGAAATTCTTCTTATTTTAGAGCAAAATGGCAGATATTCCACATAATTTTTGGCAAAAATGCAGAAATTTCCCTTATTTTGGGACAAAAACACAGTAATGCCCCTAATTTTGGAGCAAAAAGGCGGAAATTCCCATAATTTGGGGGTAAAAAAGCAGAAATTCCCCTTATTGTGAAGCAAAAATGCAGAAATTCCCCTTATTTCAGGTCAAAAAGGCAGAAATTCCACTAATTTGGGGGCAAATTGCAGAAATTAAACTTAATTTAGGGAGAAATACTGAAATTCCCCTTTATTTTTTGTGCTTTAAAGGCAGAAATTCTTTTTATTTTAGGGCAAAAATAAGAAATTCCACTTAATTTTGGGCAAAAATGCAGAAATTTCCCTTATTTTGGGAAAAAAGACAGTAATGCACCTAATTTGGGAACAAAAAGGTAGAAATTCCCCTAATTTTGGGGCAAAGGCAGAAATTCCCCTTATTTTGGGCAAAAATGCTGAAATTCCCCTTATTTTTGAGCAAAAATGCAGAAATTTTCCTTATTTAGGGCAAAAAGACAGAAAATCTCATTATTTTAGGCCAAAAATAGAAATTACCCTTATTTTATGCCAAAATGACTAAATTCTCCTTATTTTGGGGCAAAAAGGCAGAAATTCCCCTTATTTGAGGGCAAAAAGGCAGAAATTCCCCTTAATTTTGGGCAAAAATGCAGAAATTTCTCTTAATTTTGGGCAAAAATGCAGAAATTCCCCTTATTTTCGGCCAAATAGGCAGAAATTTTTTTTATATTGAGACAAAAGGATAGAAATTTAACTTATTTTAGGATAAAATTTCAGAAACTTCCCTTATTTTGTAGAAAAATGCAGAAATACCTATTATTTTGGGGTAAAAAGGCAGATATTTCCCTTATTTTGGAACAAAATTGCAGAAATTTCCCATATTTTGGGGCAAAAATGCAGTAATCCTGCTAATTTTGGGGCAAAATTCAAAAATTTCACTAATTTTGGGGCAAAAAGGCAAAAATCCCTATTATTTTGGAGCAAAAATGCAGAAATATCCCTTGTTTGGGACAAGGCAGAAATTCCCCTTATCCTGGAACAAAATTGCAGAAATTACCCTAATTTTGGGGCAAAAAGGCAGAATTTCCCCTTATTGTGGGGCAAAATTGCTGAAATTTCAATTTTTTAGGACAAAATTGCTGAAATTTCCAGTATTTGGGGCAAAATTGCAGAAATTCCTCTAATCATGGGACAAAAATCCAGAAATTCCCCTTATTTCAGATCAAAAAGGCAGAAATTCTGCTAATTCGGGGGCAAATTGCAGAAATTAAACTTATTTAAGGGAAAAAGACTGAAATTCCCCTTATTTTGTGCCAAAAAGGCAGAAATTCTTTTTATTTTAGAGCAAAAAGGCAGAAATTCCAATTAATTTTGGGCAAAAATGCAGAAATTCCCCTAATTTTGGGGCAAAAGGCAGAAATTCCCCTTATTGTGGGGCAAAATTCCTGAAATTTCCCTTTTTTGGGACAAAATTGCAGAAATTTCCCTTATTTTGGGGCAAAATTGCAGAAATTCCCCTTACTTTGGGTCAAAATGCAGAAATACCGCATACTTGGTGTGAAAAATGCAGAAATTACCCTTATTTTAGGCAAAAAAGACTGAAATTCCCCTTATTTTGTGCCAAAAAGGGAGAAATTTCCCTTATTTTGGGGCAAAAATGCAAATATTTCCCTTATTTTGTGGCAAAATTGCAGAAAATTCCCTTATTTTTGGACAAAAATGCAGAAATTCCCCATATTTTATGGCAAAGTTGCAGATATTTCCCTTATTTTGGAGCAAAATTGCAGAAATTTTTTTTATTTTGTTTCAAAAAGACAGAAATTCTTTTTATTTTGGAGCAAAAATGCAGAAAATTCCCTTATTTTGGTGCAAAATTGCATAAATTTCCCTTATAATAGGGCAAAAAGGCAGAAATTCCCCTAATTTTAAGGCAAAATTGCAGAAATTTCCCTTATTTTGGGGCAAAATTGCAGAAATTCCCCTAATTTTAGGGCAAAATTGCAGAAATTAATTATATTTTGGGGCAAAATTGCAGAAATTCCGTAATTTTGAAAAAAAATTGCAGAAATTCCCTTTATTTTGGAGCAAAAATGCAGAAATTTTCTTTAATTCCATAAATTTCCCTTATTATAGGGCAAAAATACAGATATTACACTTATTTAAGGCAAAAAGATTAAATTCCTATTATTTTGGGGCAAGAAGGCAGAAATTCCTCTTATTTTAGGGCAAAAAGGCAGAAATTTTCTTTAATTCCATAAATTTCCCTTATTATAGGGCAAAAATACAGATATTACACTTATTTAAGGCAAAAAGTTTAAATTCCTATTATTTTGGGGCAAGAAGGCAGAAATTTTTCTTATTTTAGGGCAAAAAGGCAGAAATTTTTTTTATTTATGGGCAAAAATACAGAAATTTTCCTTAATTTGGGGCAAAAATGCAGATTTTCCCCTTATTTGGGGCCAAAAAGGCAGAAATTTCCATTATTTTGGAACAAAATTGCAGAAATTTCCCATATTTTGGGGCAAAAATGCAGTAATGCTGCTAATTTTGGGGCAAAATTCAGAAATTTCACTAATTTTGGGGGAAAAAGGCAGAAATATCCCTTTTTTGGGACAAAATTGCAGAAATTTCCTTTGTTTTGAGGCAAATTGAAGAAATTTCTCTATTTTGGGGTAAAAATACAGTAATGCTTCTAATTTTGGAGCAAAAATTCAGAAATTCCCCTAATTTTGGGGCAAAAAGGCAGAAATTCCCTTTATTGTGGGGCAAAATTGCTGAGATTTCCCTTTTTTTGGACAAAATTTCAAAAATTTCTCTTATTTTGGGGTAAAATTGCAGAAATTTCTCTTATCTTGAGCAAAAATGTTAGAAATTCCCATTCTTTCAGGTTATAAAGGCAGAAATTCCACTTATTAGGGGGCAAATTGCAGAAATTACCCTTATTTTAGGGCAAAAAGACTGAAATTCCCCTTATTTTTTGCCTTAAAGGCAGAAATTCTTTTTATTTTAGGGCAAAAATAAGAAATTCCACTTAATTTTGGGCAAAAATGCAGAAATTTCCCTTATTTTGGGCAAAAAGACAGTAATGCCTATAATTTTGAGGAAAAATTGCAGAAATTTCCCTTATTTTGAGGCAAAATTGCAGAAATTCTTCTAATTTTTGGGCAAAATTGCAGAAATTTCCCTTATATTGGGGCAAAATTACAGAAATTAACCTAATTTTGGGGAAAAATTGCAGAAATTCCCCTTATTTCGGAACAAAAATGCAGAAATTGTCTTTAATTCAGGGCAAAAATACAGAAATTCCCCTGATTTTGGGGCAAAAATGCAGAAATTCCCTTTATTTTAGGTCAAAAATACAAAAATTACCCTTATTTTTGAGCAAAAATGCAGAAATTTCCCTTAATTTGGGGCAAAAATGCAGAAATTCCTCTTATTTGGGGCCAAAAAGGCAGTAATTTCCCTTACTTTGGGGCAAAAGTATAGAAATTTAACTTATTTTAGGATAATATTGCAGAAATTTACCTTATTTTGTGGCAAAAATGAAGAAATTCCCATTATTTTGGAACAAAATTGCAGAAATTTTTCATATTTTGTGGCAAAAATTCTGTAATACTTTTAATATTGGGGCAAAAATCAGAAAATCCGTTAATTTGGGGGCAAAAAAACAGAAATTCCCTTTATTGTGGTGCAAAATTAATGAAATTTCCTTTTTTTAGGACAAAATGGCAGAAATTTCTCTTATTTTTAAGCAAAATTGCAGAAATTTCCTTTATCTTGTGGCAAAAATACAGAAATTTCTTTTATTTCAGGGCAAAAGGGCAGAAATTAAACTTTTTGGGGGGCAAATTCCAGAAATTACCCTTATTTTAGGGAAAAAGCCTGAAATTCCTTTTATTTTGTGCCAAAAAGGCAGAATTCTTGTTATTTTAGAGCAAAAAGGCAGAAATTCCACATAATTTTGGCCAAAAATGCAGAAATTTCCATTATTTTGGGGCAAAAACACAGTAATGCACCTAATTTGGGGGCAAAAATGCAGAAATTCCCCTAATTTTGGGGCAAAGAGGCAGAAATTCCCCCTTATTTTGGGGCAAAAATGCTGAAATTTCCCTTATTTTGGAGCAAAAATGCAGAAATTTTCTTTATTTTAGGGCAAAAAGACAGAAATTCTCATTATTTTAGGCCTAAAATAGAAATTACCCTTATTTTAGGCCAAAAAGACTAAATTTCCCTTATTTTGGGGCAAAAAGGCAGAAATTCCCCTAAATTTTGGGCAAAAATGCAGAAATTTCCCTTAATTTTGGGCAAAAATTCAGAAATTCCTTTTATTTTGGGCCAAATAGGCAGAAATTTTCCTTATTTTGAGGCAAAAGGTTAGAAATTTAACTTATTTTAGGATAAAATTGCAGAAACTTCCCTTATTTTGTGGCAAAAATGCAGAAATTCCCATTATTTTGGGGTAAAAAGGCAGAAATTCCCCTTATTCTGGAACAAAATTGCAGAAATTTTCCATATTTTGGGGCAAAAATGCAGTAATGCTGCTAATTTTGGGGCAAAATTCAGAAATTTCACTAATTTTGGGGCAAAAAGGCAAAAATCCCTATTATTTTGGGGCAAAAATGCAGAAATATTTCTTTTTTGGGACAAAATTCAGAAATTTCCTTTATTTTGAGGCAAATTGCCGAAATTTCCTTTATTTTGGGGTAAAAATGTACTAATGCTTCTAAATTAGGAGCAAAAAATCAGAAATTCCCCTAATTTTGGGGCAAAAAGGCAGAAATTCCCCTTATAGTGGGGAAAAATTGCTGAGATTTCCCTTTTTTTGAACAAAATTGCAAAAATTTTTCTTATTTTGGCGTAAAATTGCAGAATTTTCTCTTATCTTGGGCAAAAATGTTAGAAATTCCTCTTCTTTCAGGTCATAAAGGCAGAAATTCTGCTTATTTGCGGTCAAAAATGCAGAACTTACCCTTATTTTAGGGCAAAAAGACTGAAATTCCCCTTATTTTTTGCCTTAAAGGCAGAAATTCTTTTTATTTTACGGAAAAAAATCAGAAATTCCTCTTAATTTTGGGCAAAAATGCAGAACTTACCCTTATTTTAGGGCAAAAAGACTGAAATTCCCCGTATTTTTTGCCTTAAAGGCAGAAATTCTTTTTATTTTAGGGCAAAAATCAGAAATTCCTCTTAATTTTGGGCAAAAATGCAGAAATTTCCATTATTTTGGACAAAAAGACAGTAATGCCCCTAGTTTTGGGGCAAAAAGGAAGAAATTCTCCTAATTTTGGAGCAAAATTGCAGATATTTCCCTAATTTTGGGGCAAAAGTGCAGAAATTTCCCTAATTTTGTTTCAAAATTTCAGAAATTCCCTTTATTTTTGGGCAAAATTGCAGAAATTCCCCTTATTTTGGGGCAAAAATGCAGAAATTCTTGCAATTTTTGGGCAGAATTGCAGAAACTTTCCTTAATTTGGGGCAAAATTGCAAAAATTCCCCTAATTTTGTGTCAAAATTGTAGAAATTCCCTTTTTTTGAGGCAAAAATGCAGAAATTCCACTATATTTTGGTGCAAAATTTCAGAAATTTTCTTTATTTTGGGGCAAAAAGGCAGAAATTACTTTTATTTTTGGGCAAAATTGAAGAAATTTCCTTTATCATTGGACAAAAATCCAGTAATTCCCCTTATTTTGGGTCAAAAAGGCAGAAATTTTTCTTATTTTAGGGCAAAAAGGCAGAAAATCCAATTAATTTTGGGCAAAAATGCAGAAATTTACCTTATTTTGGGGCAAAAACACAGTAATGCCCCTAATTTTGTGGCAAAAATGCAGAAATTCCCCTAATTTTGGGGCAAAAGGCAGAAATTCCCCTTATTGTGGGGCAAAATTGCTGAAATTTCCCTTTTTGGGACAAAATTGCAGCAATTTCTCTTATTTTGGGGCAAAATTGCAGAAATTCCCCTTATTTCGCGTCAAAAAGGCAGAAATACCGCATACTTGGTGTCAAAAATGCAGAAATTACCCTTATTTTAGTGCAAAAAGACTGAAATTCCCACTTTTTCGCGCCAAAAAGGCAGAAATTTACTTTATTTTGGAACAAAATTGCAGAAATTCCCCTTCTTTTGTTTCAAAAAGGCAGAAATTCCCTATATTTTGGAGGAAAAATTTAGAAAATACCATTATTTTGGTGCAAAATTACAGAAATTTCCCTAATTTTGGGCAAAAATTGCAGAAATTCCTCTTATTTTGGAGCAAAAATGCAGAAAATTTCCTTAATATAGGGCAAAAATACAGAAATTCCCCTGATATTGGGGCAAAAATTCAGAAATTCCCCTTATTTTAGGCCAAAAATACAAAAATTACCCTAATTTTTGGGGAAAAATGCAGAAATTTCCTTTAATTTGGAGCAAAAATGCAGAAATTCCCCTTATTTGGGGCCAAAAAGTCAGGAATTTCCCATATTTTGGGGCAAAAGTATAGAAATTTAACTTATTTTAGGATAATATTGCAGAAATTTTCCTTATTTTGTGGCAAAAATGAAAAAATTCCCATTATTTTGGAACAAAATTGCATTAATTTTCCATATTTTGGGGCAAAAATGCAGTAATGCTTCTAATTTTGAGGCAAAATTCAGAAATTCCACTAATTTTGCGGCAAAAAGGCAGAAATTCCACTTATTTTGGGGCAAAAATTCAGAAATTTCCTATTTTGGGCTCAAAAAAGCAGAAAATTCCTTTATTTTGCAGCAAATTGCAGAAATTTCCCTTATTTTGTGGCAAAAATTCTGTAATGCTTCTAATTTTGGGGCAAAAAATCAGAAATTCCTTTTATTGTGGGGCAAAATTGATGAAATTTCCTTTTTTGGGACAAAATTGCAGAAATTTTCCTTATTTTTAAGCAAAATTGCAGAAATTTCCCTTATCTTGTGGCAAAAATACAGAAATTCCTTTTATTTCAGGGCAGAAGGGCAGAAATTCAGCTTATTTGGGGGCAAATTCCAGAAATTATCCATATTTAAGGGAAAAAGACTGAAATTCCTCTTATTTTGTACCAAAAAGGCAGAAATTTTTCTTATTTTAGAGCAAAAAGGCAGAAATTCCACATAATTTTGGGCAAAAATACAGAAATTCTCCTAATTTTGGAGCAAAATTGCAGAAATTTCCCAAATTTTGGGGCAAAAATGCAGAAATTTCCCTAATTTTGTGGCAAAATTGCAGAAATTCCTTTTATTTTGGGGCAAAATTGCAGAAATTCCCCATTATTTTGGAGCAAAATTGCAGAAATTCTTCTTATTTTGGCGCAAAAATGCAGAAATTCCCGCAATTTTTGGGCAAAATTGCAGAAATTTACCTTAATTTAAGGCAAAATAGCAGAAATTCCTATAATTTTGTGTCAAAATTGCAGAAATTCCCTTCATTTTGAGGCAAAATGGCAGAAATTCCACTTTATTTTGGTGCAAAATTGCAGAATTTCTCTTATTTGGGGCAAAAAGGCAGAAATTCTCTTTATTTTGGGGCAAACAGGCAGAAATTTCTCTTATTTTTGGGCAAAATAGAAGAAATTTTTCTTATCATGGATCAAAAATCCAGAAATTCTTTTTATTTCGGGTCAAAAAGGCAGAAATTCTTCTTATTTTAGGGCAAAAAGGCAGAAATTACCCTAATTTTGGGGCAAAAAGGCAGAATTTCTTCTTATTGTGGGGCAAAATTGCTGAAATTTCAATTTGTTAGGACAAAATTGCTGAAATTTCCATTATTTGGGGCAAAATTGCAGAAATTCCATTTATCATGGGACAAAAATCCAGAAATTCCCCTTATTTCAGATCAAAAAGGCAGAAATTCTGGTAATTTGGGGGCAAATTGCAGAAATTAAACTTATTTAAGGGAAAAAGACTGAAATTTCCCTTATTTTGTGCCAAAAAGGCAGAAATTCTTCTTTTTTAGAGCAAAAAGGCAGAAATTCCAATTAATTTTGGGCAAAAATGCAGAAATTCCCCTAATTTTGGGGCAAAAGGCAGAAATTCCTCTTATTGTGGGGCAAAATTCCTGAAATTTCCCTTTTTTTGGGACAAAATTGCAGAAATTTCCCTTATTTTGGGGCAAAATTGCACAAATTCCCCTTACTTTGGGTCAAAATGCAGAAATACCGCATACTTGGTTTGAAAAATGCAGAAATTACCCTTATTTTAGGCCAAAAAGACTGAAATTCCCTTATTTTGTGCCAAAAGGGCAGAAATTTCCCTTATTTTGGGGCAAAAATGCAAATATTTCCCTTATTTTGTGGCAAAATTGCAGAAAATTCCTTTATTTTGGGACAAAAATGCAGAAATTCCCCATATTTTATGGCAAAATTGCAGATATTTCCCTTATTTTGGAGCAAAATTGCAGAAATTCTTTTTATTTTGTTTCAAAAAGACAGAAATTCTTTTTATTTTGGAGCAAAAATGCAGAAATTCCCTTATTTTGGTGCAAAATTGCATAAATTTCCCTTATTATAGGGCAAAAGGCAGAAATTCCCCTAATTATAGGGCAAAACTGCAGAAATTTCCCTTATTTTGGGGAAAAATTGCAAAAATTCCCCTAATTTTAGGGCAAAATTGCAGAAATTAATCTTATTTTGGGGCAAAATTGCAGAAATTCCGTAATTTTGAAAAAAAATTGCAGAAATTCCCTTTATTTTGGAGCAAAAATGCAGAAATTTTCCTTAATTACCTAAATTTTCTTATTATAGGGCAAAAATACAGATATTACCCTTATTTAAGGCAAAAAGATTAAATTCCTATTATTTTGGGGCAAAAAGGCAGAAATTCCTTCTATTTTAGGGCAAAAAGGCAGAAATTTTCCTTATTTGTGGGCAAAAATACAGAAATTTCCCTTAATTTGAAGCAAAAAAGCAGATTTTCCCCTTATTTGGGGCCAAAAAGGCAGAAATTTCCCTTATTTTGGAACAAAATTGCAGAAATTTCCCATATTTTGGGGCAAAAATGCAGTAATGCTGCTAATTTTGGGGCAAAATTCAGAAATTTCACTAATTTTGGGGCAAAAAGGCAAAAATCCCTATTACTTTGGGGCAAAAATGTAGAAATATCCCTTTTTTGGGACAAAATTGCAGAAATTTTCTTTATTTTGAGGCAAATTGCAGAAATTTCCCTTATTTTGGGGTAAAAATGCAGTAATGCTTTTAATTTTGGAGCAAAAATTCAGAAATTCCCCTAATTTTGGGGCAAAAAGGCAAAAATTCCCCTTATTATGGGAAAAAATTGCTGAGATTTCCCATTTTTGGACAAAATTGCAAAAATTTCTTTTATTTTGGGGTAAAATTGCAGAAATTTCTCTTATCTTGTGCAAAAATGTTAGAAATTCCCCTTCTTTCAGGTGTTAAAGGCAGAAATTCCACTTATTAGGGGGCAAATTGCAGAAATTACCCTTATTTTAGGGCAAAAAAACTGAAATTCCCATTATTTTTTGTCGTAAAGGCAGAAATTCTTTTTATTTTAGGGCAAAAATCAGAAATTCCACTTAATTTTGGGCAAAAATGCAGAAAATTCCCTAATTTTGGGCAAAAAGACAGTAATGCCCCTAATTTTGGAGCAAAACTGCAGAAATTTCCCTTATTTTGGGCAAAAAGACAGTAATGCCCCTAATTTTGGAGCAAAAAGGCAGAAATTTCCCTAATTTTGTGTCAAAATTTCAGAAATTCCCTTTTTTTGGGGCAAAATTGCAGAAATTCCCCTTATTTTGGGAAAAAATGCAGAAATTCCCACAGTCTTTGGGCAAAATTGCAGAAATTTACCTTAATTTGTGGCAAAATTGCAGAAATTCCCCTAATTTTGTGTCAAAATTGAAGAAATTCCCTTTATTTTGAGGCAAAAATGCAGAAATTCCACTTTATTTTGGTGCAAAATTGCAGAAATTCCCCTTATTTTGGGGCAAAAAGGCAGAAATTTCTTTTATTTTTGGGCAAAATTCAAGAAATTTTCCTTATCATGGAACAAAAATCCAGAAATTCCCCTTATTTTGGGTCAAAAAGGCAGAAATTCTTATTATTTTAGGGCAAAAAGGCAGAAAATCCAATTAATTTTGGTCAAAATGCAGAAATTTACCTTATTTTGGGGCAAAAACACAGTAATGCCCCTAATTTTGTGGCAAAAATGCTGAAATAACCCTAATTTTGGGGCAAAAGGCAGAAATTCCCCTTATTGTGAGGCAAAATTGCTGAAATTTCCCTTTTTTGGGACAAAATTGCAGAAATTTCTCTTATTTTGGTGCAAAATTGTGAAAATTCCCCTTATATCGGGGCAAAAAGGCAGAAATACCGCATACTTGGTGTCAAAAATGCAGAAATTACCCTTATTTTAGAGCAAAAAGACAGAAATTCCCCCTTTTTTGTTTCAAAAAGGCAGAAATTCCCCTTATTTTGGGGCAAAAATGCAAAATGCCCCTTATTTTGGAATAAAATTGCAGAAATTCCCCTGTTTTTTGTTTCAAAAAGGCAGAAATTCTCTTTATTTTGGAGGAAAAATGTAGGAAATACCATTATTTTGGTGCAAAATTGCAGAAATTCCCATAATTTTGAGTAAAAATTGCAGAAATTTCCCTTATTTTGAGGCAAAATTGCAGAAATTCTTCTAATTTTTGGGCAAAATTGCAGAAATTTTTCTTATATTGGGGCAAAATTACAGAAATTAACCTAATTTTGGGAAAAAATTGCAGAAATTCCCCTTATTTTGGAACAAAAATGCAGAAATTGTCTTTAATTCAGGGCAAAAATACAGAAATTCCCCTGATCTTGGGGCAAAAATGCAGAAATTCCCTTTATTTTAGGCCAAAAATACAAAAATTACCCTTATTTTGGAGCAAAAACACAGTAATGCCCCTAATTTTGGAGCAAAATGGCAGAAATTCCCCTAATTTGGGGGTAAAAATGCTGAAATTCCCCTTATTCTTGGGCAAAAATGCTGAAATTCCCTTTATTTTAGGCCAAAAATACAAAAATTACCCTTATTTTGGAGCAAAAACACAGTAATGCCCCTAATTTTGGAGCAAAATGGCAGAAATTCCCCTAATTTGGGGGTAAAAATGCTGAAATTCCCCTTATTCTTGGGCAAAAATGCTGAAATTCCCTTTATTTTGGAGCAAAAATGCAGAAATTCCCGTTATTTCAGGTAAAAAAGGCAGAAATTCTGCAAATTTGGGGACAAATTGCAGAAATGAAACTTAATTTAGGGAAAAAGACTGAAATTCTTCTTATTTTGTGCCTTAAAGGCAGAAATTCTTATTTTAGGGCAAAAATACAGAAATTCCACTTAATTTTGAGCAAAAATGCAGAATTTTTCATTAATTTGTGGAAAAATGCAGAAATTTCCCTTATTTTTGGCCAAATAGGCAGAAATTTCTTTTATTTTGAGGCAAAAGCTTAGAAATTGAACTTGTTTTAGGATAAAATTGCAGAAACTTTCCTTATTTTGTAGCAAAAATGCAGAAATTCCCATTATTTTGGGGGAAAAAGGAACTAATTTCCCTTATTTTGTAACAAAATTGCAGAAATTTCCCATATTTTAGGGCAAAAATGCAGTAATGCTTCTAATTTTGGGGCAAAATCAGAAATTTCACTAATTTTGGGGGAAAATTCAGAAATTTCACTAATTTTGGGGCAAAAAGGCAGAAATTCCTAATATTTTGGGGCAAAATGAAGAAATTCCTTTTATTTGGGGGCAAAAAGGCAGAAATTCTCCTCATTTTGGGGCAAAAAGGCAGAAATTTTCCTTAGTTTTAGGTAAAATTGCAGAAATTTCCCTTATCATGGGACAAAAATCCAGAAATTGCCCTCATTTTAGGTCAAAAAGGCAGAAATTCCGCTAATATGGGGGGAAATTGCAGATATTAAACTTATTTAAGGGAAGAATACTGAAATTTCACTTATTTTGATCCAAAAAATCAGAAATTCTTCTTATGTTAGAGCAAAAAGGCAGAAATTCCAATTAATTTTGGGGAAAAATGCAGAAATTTCCCGTATTTTGGGGCAAAAACACAGTAATGCCCCTAATTTTGCGGCAAAAATGCAAAAATTCCCCTAATTTTGGGGCAAAAAGCAGAAATTCCCCTTATTGTGGGGCAAAATTGCTGAAATTTCCCTTTTTTGGGACAAAATTGCAGAAATTTCTCTTATTTTGGGGCAAAATTGCAGAATTCACCCTTATTTCGGGTCAAAAATGCAGAAATACCGCATACTTGGTGTCAAAATGCAGAAATTACCCATATTTTAGGGCAAAAAGACTGAAATTCCCTTTTTTGCACGAAAAATGCAGAAATTCCCCTTATTTTGGGGCAAAAATGCTGAAATTCCCCTTATTTTGGAACAAAATTGTAGAAATTCCCCTTTTATCTTTGAAAAAGGCAGAAATTCTCTTTATTTTTGAGCAAAAATGCAGAAAATTTCCTTATTTTGGTGCAAAATTGCATAAATTTCCTTTATTATAGCATAAAAAGGCAGAAATTCCTCTAATTATAGGTTAAAATTGCAGAAATTTGCCTTATTTTGGGGCAAAAATGCAGAAATTCCCCTATTTTGGGGCAAAATTGCAGAAATTTCCCTTATTTTCGGGCAAAATTGCAGAAATTCCCCTAATTTTGTGTCAAAATGGCAGAAAATGCCTTTATTTTTGGGCAAAAATGCAGAAAATCAACATTAATTTGGAGCAAAATTGCAGAAACTCCTCTTATTTTGTGGCAAAAAGGCAAAAATTCTCATTATTTTGGGGCAAAAAGCAGAAATTTCCCTTATTTTTGGGCAAAATTGCAGAAATTTCCCTTATCATGGGACAAAAATCCAGAAATTTCCCTTATTTCAGGTCAAAATGCAGAAATTCCGCTAATTTGGAAGCCAATTCCAAAAATTACCCTAATTTTAGGGAAAAAGCCTGAAATTCCCCATTTTTTGGGCAAAAATGCAGAAATTTCCCTTAATTTTGGGCAAAAATGCAGAATTTTCTCCTTACTTGGGGCCAAAAAGGCAGAAATTTCCCTTATTTTGGTGCAAAAGTATAGAAATTTCACTTATTTTAGGATAATATTGCAGAATTTTTTCTTATTTTGTGGCAAAAATGAAGAAAATCCCATTATTGTGCGGTAAAAACGCAGAAATTCCCATTATTTTGGAACAAAATTAAAGAAATTTTCCATATTTTGGGGCAAAAATGCAGTAATGCTTTAAATTTTGGGGCAAAATTCAGAAATTCCACTAATTTTGGGGCAAAAAGGCAGAAATTCCACTTATTTTGTGGAAAAATTCAGAATTTCCCTTTTTTGGGTCAAAAAGGCAGAAAGTTCCTTTATTTTGAGCCCAATTGCAGAAATTTCCCTTATTTTGGGGCAAAAATTGCAGAAATTTCCCTTTTTTGGGACAGAATTGCAGAAATTTCTTTTATTTTTGGGCAAAATTGCAGAAATTTCCCTTATCTTGTTGCCAAAATACAGAAATTCCTTTTATTTCAGGTCAAAAAGGCAGAAATTATGCTTTCTTGAGGGCAAATTTTAGAAATTACCCTTATTTTATAGAAAAAGCCTGAAATTCCTCTTATTTTTTGCCAAAAAAGCAGAAATTTTTCTTATTTTAGAGCAAAAAGGCAGAAATTCCACATAATTTTGGGCAAAAATGCAGAAATTTCCCTTATTTTGGGGCAAAAACACAATAATACCCCTAATTTTGGAGCATAATGGCGGAAATTCCCCTAATTTGGGGGTAAAAATGCAGAAATTCCCCTTATTTTTGGGCAAAAATGCTGAAATTCCCCTATTTTGGAGCAAAAATGCAGAAATTCCCCTTATTTCAGGTCAAAAAGGCAGAAATTCTGCTAATTTGGAGGCAAATTGCAGAAATTAAACTTAATTTAGGGAAAAAGACTTAAATTCCTTTTATTTTGTGCCCTATAGCAGAAATTATTATTTTAGGGCAAAAATACAGAAATTCCACTTAATTTTGAGCAAAAATGCAGAAATTTTCCTTAATTTGTGGAAAAATGCAGAAATTTCCCTTATTTTTGGCCAAATAGGCAGAAATTTCTTTTATTTTGAGGCAAAAGCTTAGAAATTTAACTTATTTTAGGATAAAATTGCAGAAACTTCACTTATATTGTAGCAAAAATGCAGAAATACCATTATTTTGGGGTAAAAAGGAAGAAATTTACTTTATTTTGGAACAAAATTGTAGAAATTTCTCAAATTTTGGGGCAAAAATGCAGTAATGCTTCTTATTTTGGAGCAAATATCAGAAATTTCACTAATTTTGGGGCAAAATTCAGAAATTTAACTAATTTTGGGGCAAAAGGCAGAAATTCCTATTATTTTGGGGCAAAAATGCAGAAATTCCTTTTATTTGGGGGCAAAAATGCAGAAATTCTTCTCATTTTGGGGCAAAAAGGCAGAAATTTTCCTTAGTTTTAGGTAAAATTGCAGAAATTTCCCTTATTATGGTACTAAATCCAGAAATTCCCCTAATTTTAGGTCAAAAAGGCAGGAATTCCGCTAATTTGGGGGCAAATTGCAGAAATTAAACTTATTTAAGGGAAGAATACTGAAATTTCCCTTATTTTGATCCAAAAAAGCAGAAATTCTTCTTATTTTAGGGCAAAAAGGCAGAAATTCCAATTAATTTTGGGGAAAAATGCAGAAATTACCCGTATTTTGGGGTAAAAACACAGTAATGCCCCTAATTTTGGGGCAAAAATACAGAAATTCCCCTAATTTTTGGGCAAAAAGCAGAAATTCCCATTATTGTGGGGCAAAATTGCTGAAATTTTCCTTTTTGGGGCAAAATTGAAGAATTCACCCTTATTTCGGGTCAAAAATGCAGAAATACCACATACTTGATGTCAAAATGCAAAAATTACCCTTATTTTAGGGAAAAAAGACTGAAATTCCCCCTTTTTTGCGCCAAAAATGCAGAAATTCCCCTTATTTTGGGGCAAAAATCCAGAAATTCCCCTTATTTTGGAACAAAATTGTAGAAATTCCTCTTTTTTTGTTTCAAAAAGGCAGAAATTCCCTTTATTTTGCAGCAAAAATGCAGAAAATTTCCTTATTTTGGTGCAAAATTGCATAAATTTCCATTATTATAGGGTAAAAGTCAGCAATTCCTGTAATTATAGGGCAAAATTGCAGAAATTTGCCTTATTTTGGGGCAAAAATGCAGAAATTTCCCTAATTTTGGGGCAAAATTGCAGAAATTTAATTATTTTCAGACAAAATTGCAGAAATTCCCCTAATTTTGTGTCAAAATTGCAGAAAATGCCTTTATTTTGGGGCAAAAATTCAGAAAATCAACATGAATTTGGAGCGAAATTGCAGAAACTCCTCTTATTTTGGGGCAAAAAGGCAAAAATTCTCCTTATTTTGGGGCAAAATGCAGAAATTTCCCTTATTTTTGGGCAAAATTGCAGAAATTTCCCTTATCATGGGACAAAAATCCAGAAATTTCCCTTATTTCAGGTCAAAAAGGCAGAAATTCCGCTAATTTGGGGGCAAATTCCAGAAATTACCCTAATTATACGGAAAAAGCCTGAAATTTCCCTTTTTTTGGGCAAACATGCAGAAATTTCTCTTAATTTGGGGCAAAATTCAGATTTTACCTTTTATTTGGGGCCAAAAATGCAGAAATTTCCCTTATTTTTGGCCAAATAGGCAGAAATTTCTTTTATTTTGAGGCAAAAGCTTAGAAATTTAACTTATTTTAAGATAAAATTGCAGAAACTTTCCTTATTTTGTAGCAAAAATGCAGAAATTCCCATAATTTGGGGGTAAAAAGCAACTAATTTCCCTTATATTGTAACAAAATTGCAGAAATTTCCCATATTTTGGGGCAAAAATGAAGTAATGCTTCTAATTTTGGGGGAAAATTCAGAAATTTCACTAATTTTGGGGCAAAATTCAGAAATTTCACTAATTTTGGGGCAAAAAGGCAGAAATTCCTATTATTTTTGTGCAAAATGCAGAAATTCCTTTTATTTGGGGGCAAAAAGGCAGAAATTCTCCTCATTTTGGGGCAAAAAGGCAGAAATTTCCCTTATTTTTGGGCAAAATTGCAGAAATTTTCCTTATCATGGGACAAAAATCCAGAAATTCCCCTCATTTTAGGTCAAAAAGGCAGAAATTCCGCTAATTTGGGGGCAAATTGCAGATATTAAACTTATTTAAGGGAAGAAGACTGAAATTCCCCTTATTTTGTGCCAAAAAAGCAGAAATTCTTCTTATTTTAGGGCAAAAAGTCAGAAATTCCAATTAATTTTGGGGAAAAATTCAGAAATTTCCCTTATTATGGGGCAAAAACACAGTAATGCCTCTCATTTTGTGGCAAAAATGCAGAAATTCCTCTAATTTTGGGGCATAAGGCAGAAATTCTCTTTATTGTGGGGCAAAATTGCTGAAATTTCCCTTTTTTGGGACAAAATTGCAGAAATTCCCCTTATTTCGGGTCAAAATGGGAGAAATACCGCATACTTGGTGTCAAAAATGCAGAAATTACCCTTATTTTAGGGCAAAAACACTGTAATTCCCCCTTTTTTGCGCCAAAAAGGAGGAAATTCCCCTTATTTTGGAACAAAATTGCAGAAATTCCCCTTTTTTTGTTTCAAAAAGGCAGAAATTCCCTTTATTTTAGAGCAGAATTGCAAAAGATTCCCTTATTTTGGTGCAAAATTGCATAAATTTCCTTATTATAGGGCAAAAAGGCAGAAATTCCCCTAATTATAGGGCAAAATTGCAGAAATTTCCCTTATTTTGGGGCAAAATTGCAGAAATTTCCATAATTTTAGGGCAAAATTGCATTAATTTCCCTTATGTTGTTGCAAAAATGCAGAAATTCCCCTAAATTTGGAAAAAAATTGCAGAAATTCCCTTTATTTTGGAGCAAAAATGCAAATATTTTCCTTAATTCAGGGCAAAAATACAGACATTCCCCTTATTTTGGGGCAAAAATGCAGAAATTTCTCTTATTTTAGGGCAAAAATACAGAAATTACCCTTATATAAGGCAAAAAGAATAAATTCCCTTTATTTTGGGGCAAAAGGCAGAAATTCCCATTATTTTAGGGCAAAAAGTTAGAAATTCCTTTTTTTGGGGGGCAAAAATGCAGAAATTTCCCTTAATTTGGGGCAAAAATGCAGATTTTCCCCTTATTTAGGGCCAAAAAGTCAGCAATTTCCTTTATTTTGGTGCAAAAGTAGAGAAATTTAAGTTATTTTAAAATAATATTGCAGAAATTTTCCTTATTTTATGGCAAAAATGAAGAAATTCTCATTATTTTGCAATAAAAATGCAGAAATTCCCTTTATTTTGGAACAAAATTGAAAAAATTTCCTATATTTTGGGGCAAAAATGCAGTAATGCTTCTAATTTGGGGGCAAAATAAGGAAATTCCCCTAATTTTTTGGGCAAAAATGCAGAAATTCCACTTATTTTGTGGAAAAAAATCAGAAATTTCCCTTTTTTGGGTCAAAAAGGCAAAAATTTCCTTTATTTTGAGGCAAATTGCAGAAATTTCCCTTATTGTGGGGCAAAAATTCTGTAATGCTTTTAATTTTGGGGCAAAAATCAGAAATTCCATTAATTTTGGTTCAAAAAGGCAGAAATTCCCCTTATTGTGGATCAAAATTGCTGAAATTTCCCTCTTTTGGGACAAAATTGCAGAAATTTCCCTTATCTTGTTGCCAAAATACAGAAATTCCTTTTATTTCAGTTCAAAAAGGCAGAAATTACTGTTTCTTGAGGGCAAATTTTAGAAATTACCCTTATTTTAGAGAAAAAGCCTGAAATTCCTCTTATTTTGTGCCAAAAATCAGAAATTCTTCTTGTTTTAAAGCAAAAAGGCAGAAATTCCACATAATTTTGGCAAAAATGCAGAAATTTCCCTTATTTTGGGGCAAAAACACAGTAATGCCCCTAATTATGGAGCAAAAAGGCAGAAATTCCCCTAATTTGGGGGTAAAAATGCAGAAATTACCCTTATTTTTGGGCAAAAATGCTGAAATTCCCCTTATTTTGGAGCAAAAATGCAGAAATTCCCCTTATTTCAGGTCAAAAAGGCAGAAATTCCGCTAATTTGGGGGCAAATTGCAGAAATTAAACTTAATTTAGGGAAAAAGACTGAAATTCCCCTTATTTTGTGCCTTAAAGGCAGAAATTATTATTTTAGGGCAAAAATACAGAAATTCCACTTAATTTTGAGCAAAAATGCAGGAATTTTCCTTAATTTGTGGAAAAATGAGGAAATTTCCCTTATTTTTGGCCAAATAGGCAGAAATTTCTTATATTTTGAGGCAAAAGCTTAGAAATTTAACTTATTTTAGGATAAAATTGCAGAAACTTCACTTATTTTGTAGCAAAAATGCAGAAATTCCCATTATTTTGGGGTAAAAAGAAAATACTTTCCCTTATTTTGTAACAAAATTGCAGAAATTTCCCATATTTTGGGGCAAAAATGCAGTACTGTTTCTAATTTTGGGGCAAAATTCAGAAATTTCACTAATTTTGGGGCAAAATTCAGAAATTTCACTAATTTTGGTGCAAAAAGGCAGAAATTTCTATTATTTTGTGGCAAAATGCAGAAATTCCTTTTATTTGGGGGCAAAAAGGCAGAAATTCTCCTCATTTTGGGGCAAAAAGGCAGAAATATCCCTTATTTTTGGGCAAAATTGTAGAAATTTCCCTTATCATGGGACAAAAATCCAGAAATTCCCCACATTTTAGGTCGAAAAGGAAGAAATTCCGCTAGTTTGGGGGCAAATAGCAGATATTAAACTTATTTAAGGTAAGAAGACTGAAATTCCCCTTATTTTGTGCCAAAAAAGCAGAAATTCTTCTTATTTTAGGGCAAAAAGGCAGAAATTCCAATTAATTTTGGGGAAAAATTCAGAAATTTCCCTTATTATGGGGCAAAAACACAGTAATGCCTCTCATTTTGCGGCAAAAATGCAGAAATTCCCCTAATTTTGATGAAAAAGGTAGAAATTCCTTTTATTGTGGGGCAAAATTGCTGAAATTTCCCTTTTTTGGGACAAAATTGCAGAAATTCCCCTTATTTCGGGTCAAAATGGCAGAAATACCGCATACTTGGTGTCAAAAATGCAGAAATTACCCTTATTAGAGGGCAAAATGATTGAAATTCCCCCTTATTTGCACAAAAAAGGCAGAAATTCCTTTTATTTTGGGGCAAAAATGCAGGAATTCTCCTTATTTTGGAAAAAAATTGCAGAAATTCCCCTTTTTTTGTTTTAAAAAGGCAGAAATTCCCTTTATTTTAAAGGAAAAATGCAGAAGATTCCCTTATTTTGGTGCAAAATTGCATAAATTTCCCCTATTATAGGGCAAAAAGGCAGAAATTCCCCTAATTATAGGGCAAAATTGCAGAAATTTCCCTTATTTTGGGGCAAAATTGCAGAAATTTTCATAATTTTTGGGAGAAAGTGCAGAAATTTCCCTTATTTTGGGGCAAAATTGCAGAAATTCCCCTAATTTTGGAAAAAAAATTGCAGAAATTCCCCTTATTTCGGAGCAAAAATGCAGAAATTTTCCTTAATTCAGGGCAAAAATACAGAAATTCCCCTTATTTTGGGGCAAAAATGCAGAAATTTCTCTTATTTTAGGGCAAAAATACAGAAATTACCCTTATTTAAGGCAAAAAGGGTAAATTCCCCTTATTTAAGGGCAAAAAACAGAAATTCCCCTTATTTTAGGGCAAAAAGTAAGAAATTCTCCCTTTTTGGGGGCAAAAATGCAGAAATTTCCCTTAATTTGTGGCAAAAATGCAGAATTTCCCCTTATTTGGGGCCAAAAAGTCAAAAATTTCCCTTATTTTTGTGGAAAAGTATAGAAATTTAACTTATTTTAAAATAATATTGCAGAAATTTCATTTATTTTGTGGCAAAAATGAAGAAATTCCCATTATTTTGCAAAAAAAAGGCAGAAATTCCCTTTATTTTGGAACAAAATTGCAGAAATTTCCTATATTTTGGGGCAAAAATGCAGTAATGCTTCTAATTTGGGGGAAATATTAGGAAATTCCACAAATTTTGGGGCAAAAAGGCAAAAATTCCACTTATTTTGCGGCAAAAATTCAGAAATTTCCATTTTTTGGGTCAAAAAGGCACAAATTTTCTTTATTTTGAGGCAAATTTCAGAAATTTCCCTTATTTTGTGGCAAAAATTCTGTAATGCTTCTAATTTCTGGGCAAAAATCAGAAATTCCATTAATTTTGAGGCAAAAGGCAGAAATTCCCCTTATTGTGGAGCAAAATTGCTGAAATTTCCCTTTTTTGGAACAAAATTGCAGAAATTTCCCTTATTTTTGGGCAAAATTGCAGAAATTTCCCTTATCTTGTGGCCAAAATACAGAAATTCCTTTTTTTTCAGGTCAAAAAGGCAGAAATTACGCTTTCTTGGGGGCAAATTTTAGAAATTACCCTTATTTTAGAGAAAAAGCCTGAAATTCCTCTTATTTTTTGACAAAAAGGCAGAAATTCTTCTTATTTTAGAGCAAAAAGGCAGAAATTCCACATAATTTTGGGCAAAAATGCAGAAATTTCCCTTATTTTGAGGTAAAACACAGTAATGCCCCTAATTTTGTAGCAAAAATGCGGAAATTCCCCTAATTTTGGGGTAAAAAGGCAGAAATTCCTCTTATTTTGGGACAAAAATGCTGAAATTCCCCTTATTTTGGAATAATAATGCAGAAATTTTCTTTTATTTTAGGGCAAAAAGACAGAATTTCTCCTTAATTTAGGCCAAAAATACAGAAATTACCCTTATATTAGGCCAAAAAGACTAAATTCCCCTTATTTTGGAGCAAAAAGGCAGAAATTCCCCTTATTTTAGGGAAAAAAGGCAGAAATTCTCGTTAATTTTGGGCAAAAATGCAGAAATTTTCCTTAATTTGTGGCAAAAATGCAGAAATTTCTCTTATTTTTGGCCAAATAGGCAGAAATTTCTTATATTTTGAGGCAAAAGGGTAGAAATTTAACTTATTTTAGTATAAAATTGCAAAAACTTCCCTTATTTTGTAGAAAAAATGCAGAAATTCCCATTATTTTGGGGTTAAAAAAAAAAGAAATTTTCCTTATTTTGGAACAAAATTGCAGAAATTTCCTATATTTTGGGGCAAAAATGCAGTAATGCTTCTAATTTTAGGGCAAAATTCAGATATTTCACTAATTTGGAGGCAAAATTCAGAAATTTCACTAATTTTGGGGCAAAAGGCAGATTCCTATTATTTTGGGGCACAAATGCAGAAATTTCTTTTTTTGGGGGCAAAAAGGCAAAAATTCTCCTCATTTTGGGGCAATAAGGCAGAAATATCCCTTATTTTTGGGCAAAATTGCAGAAATTTCCCTTATCATGGGACAAAAATACAGAAATTCCTTTCATTTTAGGTCAAAAAGGCAGAAATTCCGCTAATTTGAGAGCTAATTGCAGATATTAAACTTATTTAAGGGAAGAAGACTGAAATTCCTCTTATTTTGTGCCAATAAAGAAGAAATTCTTCTTATTTTAGGTCAAAAAGGCAGAAATTCCAATTAATTTTAAGAAAAAATGCAGAAATTTTCCATATTTTGGGGCAAAAACACAGTAATGCCCCTAATTCTGCGGCAAAAACGCAGAAATTTTCCTAATTTTGGGGCAAAAGGCAGAAATTCCCCTTATTGTGGGGCAAAATTGCTGAAATTTCCCTTTTTTGGGACAAAATTGCAGAAATTCTTTTATTTTGGGGCCAAATTGCAGAATTCACCTTTATTTCGGGTCAAAAATGCAGAAATACCGCATACTTGGTGTCAAAATGTAGAAATTACCCTTATTTTAGGGCAAAAAGACTGAAATTCCCTCTTTTTTGCGCGAAAGAGGCAGAAATTCCTCTTATTTTGGGGCAAAAATGCTGAAATTCCCCTTATTTTGGAACAAAATTGTAGAAATTCCTTTTTTTTTTGTTTCAAAAATGCAGAAATTTCTTTTATTTTGGAGCAAAAATGCAGAAAATTTTCTTATTTTGGTGCAAAATTGCATAAATTTCCCTTACTATAGGGTAAAAAGGCAGAAATTCCTCTAATTATAGGGCAAAATTGCAGAAATTTGCCTTATTTTGAGGAAAAAAGGCAGAAATTCCCCTAATTTTGGGGCAAAATTGCAGAAATTTCCTTTATTTTCAGGCAAAATTGCAGAAATTCCCCTAATTTTGTGTCAAAATTGCAGAAAATGCCTTTATTTTGGGAAAAAAATGCAGAAAATCAACATTAATTTGGAACAAAATTGCAGAAACTCCTCTTATTTTGGGGCAAAAAGGCAAAAATTCTAATTATTTTGGGGCAAAAGGCAGAAATTTCCCTTATTTTTAGACAAAATTGCAGAAATTTCCCTTTTCATGGGACAAAAATACAGAAATTTCCCTTATTTCAAGTCAAAAAGGCAGAAATTCCGCTAATTTGGGGGCAAATTCTAGAAATTACCCTAATTATAGGGAAAAAGCCTGAAATTCCCCTTTTTTTGGGCAAAAATGCAGAAATTTCCCTTAATTTGGGGCAAAAATGCAGATTTTTCCCCAGATTTGGGGCCAAAAAGGCAGAAATTTCCCTTATTTTGGTGCAAAAGTATAGAAATTTAACTTATTTTAGAATAATATTGCAGAATTTTCCATAATTTTGTGGCAAAAATGAAGAAATTACCATTATTTTGCTGTAGAAACGCAGAAATTCCCATTATTTTGGAACAAAATTGAAAAAAATTTCCATATTTTGAGGCAAAAATGCAGTAATGCTTCTAATTTTGGGGCAAAATTCAGAAATTCCACTAATTTTGGTGCAAAAAAGCAGAAATTCCACTTATTTTGCGGCAAAAATTCAGAAATTTCCTTTTTTGGGTCAAAAAAGCAGAAATTTTCTTTATTTTGAGGCAAATTGCAGAAATTTCCCTTATTTTGGGGCAAAAATTCTGTAATGCTTCTAATTTTGGGGCAAAAATGAGAAATTCCATTAATTTTGGGGCAAAATGGAAGAAATTCCCCTTATTGTGGGCAAAATTGCAGAAATTTCCCTTTTTTGGGACAAAATTGCAGAAATTTCCCTTATTTTTTGGCAAAATTGCAGAAATTTCCCTTATCTTGTTGCCCAAATAGAGAAATTCCTTTTATTTCAGTCAAAAACGCAGAAATTATGCTTTCTTGAGGGCAAATTTTAGAAACTACCCTTATTTTAGAGAAAAAGCCTGAAATTCCTCTTATTTTGTGCCAAAAAAGCAGAAATTCTTCTTATTTTAGAGCAAAAAGGCAGAAATTCCACATAATTTTGGGCAAAAATGCAGAAATTTCCTCTATTTTGGGGCAAAAACACAGTAATGCCCCTAATTTTGAAGCAAAAAGGCGGAAATTCCCCTAATTGGGGGGTAAAAATGAAGAAATTCCCCTCATTTTGGGCAAAAATGCTGAAATTCCCCTTATTTTGAAGCAAAAATGCAGAAATTCTCCTTATTTCAGGTCAAAAGGCAGAAATTCCGCTAATTTGGGGAAAAATAGAAGAAATTAAACTTAATTTAGGGAAAAAGACTGAAATTCCCCTTATTTTGTGCCTTAAAGGCAGAAATTCTTATTTTAGGGCAAAAATACAGACATTCCAATTATTTTTGAGCAAAAATGCAGAAATTTTCCTTAATTTATGGAAAAATGCAGAAATTTCCCTTATTTTTGGCCAAATAGGCAGAAATTTCTTTTATTTTGAGGCAAAAGCTTAGAAATTTAACTTATTTTAGGATAAAATTGCAGAAACTTTCCTTATTTTGTAGCAAAAATGCAGAAATTCCCATAATTTTGGGGTAAAAAGGAACTAATTTCCTTTATATTGTAACAAAATTGCAGAAATTTCCCATATTTTGGGGCAAAAATGCAGTAATGCTTCTAATTTTGGGGCAAAATTCAGAAATTTCACTAATTTTGGGGCAAAATTCAGAAATTTCACTAATTTTTGGGCAAAAAGGCAGAAATTCCTATTATTTTGGGGCAAAATGCAGAAATTCCTTTGATTTGGGGGCAAAAAGGCAGAAATTCTCCTCATTATGGGGCAAAAAGGCAGAAATTTCCCTTATTTTTGGGCAAAATTGCAGAAATTTCCCTTATCATGGGACAAAAACCCTAAAAGTCCCCTCTTTTTAGGTCAAAAAGGCAGAAATTCCTCTAATTTGGGGGCAAATTGCAGATATTAAACTTATTTAAGGGAAGAAGACTGAAATTCCCCTTATTTTGTGCCAAAAAAGCAGAAATTCTTCTTATTTTAGGGCAAAAAGGCAGAAATTCCAATTAATTTTGGGGAAAAATGCAGAAATTTCCCATTTTTTTGGGCAAAAACACAGTAATGCCCCTAATTTTGCGGCAAAAATGCAGAAATTCCCCTAATTTTGGGGCAAAAAGCAGAAATTCCCCTTATTGTGGGGCAAAATTGCTGAAATTTCTTTTTTTGGGACAAAATTGCAGAAATTTCTCTTATTTTGGGGCAAAATTGCAGAATTCACCCTTATTTCGGGTGAAAAAATGCAGAAATACCGCATACTTGGTGTCAAAATGCAGAAATAACCCTTATTTTAAAGCAGAAAGACTGAAATTCCCCCTTTTTTTGCACCAAAAATGCAGAAATTCCCCTTATTTTGGGGCAAAAATGCTGAAATTCCCCTTATTTTGGAACAAAATTGTAGAAATTCCCCTTTTTTCTTTGAAAAAGGCAGAAATTCTCTTTATTTTTGAGCAAAAATGCAGAAAATTTCCTTATTTTGGTGCAAAATTGCATAAATTTCCCTTATTATAACGTAAAAAGCAGAAATTCCTCTAATTATAGGTCAAAATTGCAGAAATTTGCCTTATTTTGGGGCAAAAATGCAGAAATTCCCCTATTTTTGGGGCAAAATTGCAGAAATTTCCCTTATTTTCGGGCAAAATTGCAGAAATTCCCCTAATTTTGTGTCAAAATTGCAGAAAATGCCTTTATTTTGGGGCAAAAATGCAGAAAATCAACATTAATTTGGAGCAAAATTGCAGAAACTCCTTTTTTTGGGGGCAAAAAGGCAAAAATTCTAATTATTTTGGGGCAAAGGCAGAAATTTCCCTTATATTTGGGCAAAATTGCAGAAATTTCCCTTATCATGGGACAAAAATCCAGAAATTTCCCTTATTATAGGTCAAAAAGGCAGAAATTCCGCTAATGTGGGGGCAAATTCCAGAAATTACCCTAATTTTAGGGAAAAAGGCTGAAATTCCCCTTTTTTGGGCAAAAATGAAGAAATTTCCGTTAATTTGGGGCAAAAACGCAGAATTTCCCCTTACTTGGGGCCAAAAAGGCAGAAATTTCCCTTATATTGGTGCAAAATTATAGAAATTTAACTTATTTTAGGATAATATTGCAGAATTTCCCTTATTTTGTGGCAAAAATGAAGAAAATAACATTATTGTGCGGTAAAAACGCAGAAATTCCCATTATTTTGGAACAAAATTGAAGAATTTTTCTATATTTTGGGGCAAAAATGCAGTAATGCTTGTAAATTTGGGGCAAAATTCAGAAATTCCACTAATTTTGGGGCAAAAATGCAGAAATTCCGCTAATTTGGGTGCAAATTCCAAAAATTACCCTAATTTTAGGGAAAAAGCCTGAAATTCCTTTTTTTTAGAGCAAAAATGCAGAAATTTCCCTTAATTTTGGGCAAAAATGCAGAATTTTCTCCTTACTTGGGGCCAAAAAGGCAGAAATTTCCCTTATTTTGGTGCAAAAGTATAGAAATTTAACTTATTTTTGGATAATATTGCAGAATTTCCCTTATTTTGTGGCAAAAATGAAGAAAATAACATTATTGTGCGGTAAAAACGCAGAAATTCCCATTATTTTGGAACAAAATTGAAGAATTTTTCTATATTTTGGGGCAAAAATGCAGTAATGCTTGTAATTTTGGGGCAAAATTCAGAAATTCCACTAATTTTGGGGCAAAAATGCAGAAATTCCGCTAATTTGGGGGCAAATTCCAAAAATTACCCTAATTTTAGGGAAAAAGCCTGAAATTCCTTTTTTTTAGAGCAAAAATGCAGAAATTTCCCTTAATTTTGGGCAAAAATGCAGAATTTTCTCCTTACTTGGGGCCAAAAAAGCAGAAATTTCCCTTATTTTGGTGCAAAAGTATAGAAATTTAACTTATTTTAGGATAATATTGCAGAATTTTTTCATATTTTCTAGCAAAAATGAAGAAAATTCCATTATTGTGCGGTAAAAACGCAGAAATTCCTATTATTTTGGAACAAAATTGAAGAAATTTTTCACATTTTGGGGCAAAAATGCAGTAATGCTTCTAATTTTGGGGCAAAATTCAGAAATTCCACTAATTTTGGTGCAAAAAGGCAGAAATTCCACTTATTTTGCGGCAAAAATTCAGAAATTTCCCTTTTTTGGGTCAAAAAGGCAGAAATTTCCTTTATTTTGAGGCAAATTGCAGAAATTTCCCTTATTTTGGAACAAAATTGCAGAAATTTCCCTTTTTTGGAACAGAAATGCAGAAATTTCCCTTATTTTTGGGCAAAATTGCAGAAATTTCCTTTATCTTGTTGCAAAAATACAGAAATTCCTTTTATTTCAGGTCAAAAAGGCAGAAATTATGCTTTCTTGAGGGCAAATTTTAGAAATTACCCTTATTTTAGAGAAAAAGCCTGAAATTCCTCTTATTTTTTGCCAAAAAAGCAGAAATTCTTCTTATTTTAGAGCAAAAAGGCAGAAATTCCACATAATTTTGGGCAAAAATGCAGAAATTTCCCTTATTTTGGGGCAAAAACACAGTAATGCACCTAATTTTGGAACAAAATGGCGGAAATTCCCCTAATTTGGGGGTAAAAAAGCAGAAATTCCCCTTATTTTTGGGGAAAAATGCTGAAAATCCTCTAATTTTGGAGCAAAAATGCAGAAATTCCCCTTATTTCAGGTCAAAAAGGCAGAAATTCTGCTAATTTGGAGGCAAATTGCAGAAATTAAACTTAATTTAGGGAAAAATACTTAAATTCCTGTTATTCTGTGTTCTAATAGCAGAAATTCTTATTTTAGGGCACAAATACAGAAATTCCACTTAATTTTGAGCAAAAATGCAGAAATTTTCTTTACTTTGTGGAAAAATGCAGAAATTTCCCTTATTTTTGGCCAAATAGTTAGAAATTTCTTTTATTTTGAGGCAAAAGCTTAGAAATTTAACTTATTTTAGGATAAAATTGCAGAAACTTCCCTTATTTTGTAGCAAAAATGCAGAAATTCCCATTATTTTGAGGGAAATAGGAACTAATTTCACTTTTTTTGTAACAAAATTGCAGAAATTTCCCATATTTTGGGGCAAAAATGCAGTAATGCTTCTAATTTTGGGGCAAAATCAGAAATTTAACTAATTTTGAGGGAAAATTCAGAAATTTCACTAATTTTGGGGCAAAAAGGAAGAAATTCCTAATATTTTGTGGCAAAATGAAGAAATTCCTTTTATTTGGGGGCAAAAAGGCAGAAATTCTCCTCATTTTGTGGCAAAAAGGCAGAAATTTCCCTTATTTTTGGGCAAAATTGCAGAAATTTCCCTTATCATGGGACAAAATCCTGAAATTCCCCTCATTTTAGGTCAAAAATGCAGAAATTCCCCTAATTTGGGGGCAAATTGCAAATATTAAACTTATTTAAGGGAAGAAGACTGAAATTCCCCTTATTTTGAGCCAAAAAAGAAGAAATTCTTCTTATTTTAGGGCAAAAAGGCAGAAATTCCAATTAATTTTGGGGAAAAATGCAGAAATTTCCCGTATTTTGGGGCAAAAACACAGTAATGCCCCTAATTTTGAGGCAAAAATGCAGAAATTCCCCTAATTTTTGGGCAAAAGGCAGAAATTCCCCTTATTGTGAGGCAAAATTGCTGAAATTTCCCTTTTTTAAGACAAAATTGCAGAAATTTCTCTTATTTTGGGGCAAAATTGCAGAATTCACCCTTATTTCGGGTCAAAAATGCAGAAATACCGCATACTTGGTTCGAAAATGCAGAAATTACCCTTATTTTAGGGCAAAATGACTGATATTCCCCTTTTTTGCACCAAAAATGCAGAAATTCCCCTTATTTTGGGGCAAAAATGCTGAAATTCCCTTTATTTTGAAACAAAATTGTAGAAATTCCCCTTTTTATCTTTAAAAAAGGCAGAAATTCTCTTTATTTTAGAGCAAAAATGCAGAAAATTTTTTTATTTTGGTGCAAAATTGCATAAATTTCCCTTATTATAGCGTAAAAAGGCAGAAATTCCTCTAATTATAGGTCAAAAATGCAGAAATTTGCCTTATTTTGGGGCAAAAATGCAGAAATTCCCATTATTTTTGGGGGAAAAAGGCACTAATTTCCCTGATTTTGTAACAAAATTGCAGAAATTTCCCATAATATAGGGCAAAAATGCAGTAATGCTTCTAATTTTGGGGCAAAATCAGAAATTTCACTAATTTTGTGGGAAAATTCCGAAATTTCACTAATTTTGGGGCAAAAAGGCAGAAATTCCTAATATTTTGGGGCAAAATGAAGAAATTCCTTTTATTTGGGGGCAAAAAGGCAGAAATTCTCCTCATTTTGGGGCAAAAAGGCAGAAATTTTCCTTAGTTTTAGGGAAAATTCCGAAATTTCACTAATTTTGGGGCAAAAAGGCAGAAATTCCTAATATTTTGGGGCAAAATGAAGAAATTCCTTTTATTAGGGGGCAAAAAGGCAGAAATTCTCCTCATTTTGGGGCAAAAAGGCAGAAATTTTCCTTAGTTTTAGGTAAAATTGCAGAAATTTCCCTTATCATGGGACAAAAATCCAGAAATTGCCCTCATTTTAGGTCAAAAAGGCAGAAATTCCGCTAATATGGGGGGAAATTGCAGATATTAAACTTATTTAAAGGAAGAATACTGAAATTTCCCTTATTTTGATCCAAAAAAGCAGAAATTCTTCTTATTTTAGGGCAAAAAGGCAGAAATTCCAATTAATTTTGGGGAAAAATGCAGAAATTTCCCGTATTTTGGGGCAAAAACACAGTAATGCCCCTAATTTTGCGGCAAAAATGCAGAAATTCCCCTAATTTTGGGGCAAAAAGCAGAAATTCCCCTTATTGTGGGGCAAAATTGCTGAAATTTCCCTTTTTGGGACAAAATTGCAAAAATTTCTCTTATTTTGGGGCAAAATTGCAGAATTCACCCTTATTTCGGGTCAAAAATGCAGAAATACCACATACTTGGTTTCAAAATGCAGAAATAACCCTTATTTTAAAGCAGAAAGACTGAAATTCCCCCTTTTTTTGCACCAAAAATGCAGAAATTCCCCTTATTTTGGGGCAAAAATGCTGAAATTCCCCTTATTTTGGAACAAAATTGTAGAAATTCCCCTTTTTTCTTTGAAAAAGGCAGAAATTCTCTTTATTTTTGAGCAAAAATGCAGAAAATTTCCTTATTTTGGTGCAAAATTGCATAAATTTCCCTTATTATAACGTAAAAAGCAGAAATTCCTCTAATTATAGGTCAAAATTGCAGAAATTTGCCTTATTTTGGGGCAAAAATGCAGAAATTCCCCTATTTTTGGGGCAAAATTGCAGAAAATTCCCTTATTTTCGGGCAAAATTGCAGAAATTCCCCAAATTTTGTGTCAAAATTGCAGAAAATGCCTTTATTTTGGGGCAAAAATGCAGAAAATCAACATTAATTTGGAGCAAAATTGCAGAAACTCCTCTTATTTTTGGGCAAAAAGGCAAAAATTCTAATTATTTTGGGGCAAAGGCAGAAATTTCCCTTATATTTGGGCAAAATTGCAGAAATTTCCCTTATCATGGGACAAAAATCCAGAAATTTCCCTTATTATAGGTCAAAAAGGCAGAAATTCCGCTAATGTGGGGGCAAATTCCAGAAATTACCCTAATTTTAGGGAAAAAGGCTGAAATTCCCCTTTTTTGGGCAAAAATGCAGAAGTTTCCGTTAATTTAGGGCAAAAACGCAGAATTTCCCCTTACTTGGGGCCAAAAAGGCAGAAATTTCCATTATATTGGTGCAAAATTATAGAAATTTAACTTATTTTAGGATAATATTGCAGAATTTTCCCTTATTTTGTGGCAAAAATTAAGAAAATCCCATTATTGTGCGGTAAAAACGCAGAAATTCCCATTATTTTGGAACAAAATTGAAGAAATTTTCCATATTTTGGGGCAAAAATGCAGTAATGCTTCTAATTTTGGGGCAAAATTCAGAAATTCTACTGATTTTGGTGCAAAAAGGCTGAAATTCCAATTATTTTGTGGCAAGAAATCAGAAATTTTTCTTTTTTGGGTCAAAAAGGCAGAAATTTCCTTTATTTTGAGGCAAATTGAAGAAATTTCCCTTATTTTGGGGCAAAAATTCTGTAATGCTTCTAATTTCGGGGCAAAAATGAGAAATTACATTAATTTTGGGGCAAAAAGGCAGAAATTACCCTTATTGTGGGGTAAAATTGCAGAAATTTCCCTTTTTTGGGACAGAATTGCAGAAATTTCCCTTATTTTTGGGCAAAATTGCAGAAATTTCCCTTATCTTGTTGCCAAAATACAGAAATTCCTTTTATTTCAGGTCAAAAAGGCAGAAATTACGCTTTCTTGAGGGCAAATTTTAGAAATTACCCTTATTTTAGAGGAAAAGCCTGAAATTCATTATATTTTGTGCCAAAAAAGCAGAAATTCTTCTTATTTAAAGCAAAAAGGCAGAAATTCCACATAATTTTGGGCAAAAATGCAGAAATTTCCCTTATTTTGGGGCAAAAACACAGTAATGCCCCTAATTTTGGAGCAAAATGGCAGAAATTCCCCTAATTTGGGGGTAAAAATGCTGAAATTCCCCTTATTTTTGGGCAAAAATGCTGAAATTCTCTTTATTTTGGAGCAAAAATGCAGAAATTCCCGTTATTTCAGGTAAAAAAGGCAGAAATTCTGCTAATTTGGGGACAAATTGCAGAAATTAAACTTAATTTAGGGAAAAAGACTGAAATTCTTCTTATTTTGTGCCTTAAAGGCAGAAATTCTTATTTTAGGGCAAAAATACAGAAATTCCACTTAATTTTGAGCAAAAATACAGAAATTTTCCTTAATTTGTGGAAAAATGCAGAAATTTCCCTTATTTTTGGCCAAATAGGCAGAAATTTCTTTTATTTTGAGGCAAAAGCTTAGAAATTTAACTTATTTTAGGATAAAATTGCAGATACTTCCCTTATTTTGTAGCAAAAATGCAGAAATTCCCATTATTTTGGGGGAAAAAGGCACTAATTTCCCTGATTTTGTAACAAAATTGCAGAAATTTCCCATATTTTGGAGCAAAAATGCAGTAATGCTTCTAATTTTGGGGCAAAATCAGAAATTTCACTAATTTTGGGGGAAAATTCCGAAATTTCACTAATTTTGGGGCAAAAAGGCAGAAATTCCTAATATTTTGGGGCAAAATGAAGAAATTCCTTTTATTAGGGGGCAAAAAGGCAGAAATTCTCCTCATTTTGGGGCAAAAAGGCAGAAATTTTCCTTAGTTTTAGGTAAAATTGCAGAAATTTCCCTTATCATGGGACAAAAATCCAGAAATTGCCCTCATTTTAGGTCAAAAAGGCAGAAATTCCGCTAATATGGGGGGAAATTGCAGATATTAAACTTATTTAAAGGAAGAATACTGAAATTTCCCTTATTTTGATCCAAAAAAGCAGAAATTCTTCTTATTTTAGGGCAAAAAGGCAGAAATTCCAATTAATTTTGGGGAAAAATGCAGAAATTTCCCGTATTTTGGGGCAAAAACACAGTAATGCCCCTAATTTTGCGGCAAAAATGCAGAAATTCCCCTAATTTTGGGGCAAAAAGCAGAAATTCCCCTTATTGTGGGGCAAAATTGCTGAAATTTCCCTTTTTGGGACAAAATTGCAAAAATTTCTCTTATTTTGGGGCAAAATTGCAGAATTCACCCTTATTTCGGGTCAAAAATGCAGAAATACCACATACTTGGTTTCAAAATGCAGAAATAACCCTTATTTTAAAGCAGAAAGACTGAAATTCCCCCTTTTTTTGCACCAAAAATGCAGAAATTCCCCTTATTTTGGGGCAAAAATGCTGAAATTCCCCTTATTTTGGAACAAAATTGTAGAAATTCCCCTTTTTTCTTTGAAAAAGGCAGAAATTCTCTTTATTTTTGAGCAAAAATGCAGAAAATTTCCTTATTTTGGTGCAAAATTGCATAAATTTCCCTTATTATAACGTAAAAAGCAGAAATTCCTCTAATTATAGGTCAAAATTGCAGAAATTTGCCTTATTTTGGGGCAAAAATGCAGAAATTCCCCTATTTTTGGGGCAAAATTGCAGAAAATTCCCTTATTTTCGGGCAAAATTGCAGAAATTCCCCAAATTTTGTGTCAAAATTGCAGAAAATGCCTTTATTTTGGGGCAAAAATGCAGAAAATCAACATTAATTTGGAGCAAAATTGCAGAAACTCCTCTTATTTTTGGGCAAAAAGGCAAAAATTCTAATTATTTTGGGGCAAAGGCAGAAATTTCCCTTATATTTGGGCAAAATTGCAGAAATTTCCCTTATCATGGGACAAAAATCCAGAAATTTCCCTTATTATAGGTCAAAAAGGCAGAAATTCCGCTAATGTGGGGGCAAATTCCAGAAATTACCCTAATTTTAGGGAAAAAGGCTGAAATTCCCCTTTTTTGGGCAAAAATGCAGAAGTTTCCGTTAATTTGGGGCAAAAACGCAGAATTTCCCCTTACTTGGGGCCAAAAAGGCAGAAATTTCCATTATATTGGTGCAAAATTATAGAAATTTAACTTATTTTAGGATAATATTGCAGAATTTTCCCTTATTTTGTGGCAAAAATTAAGAAAATCCCATTATTGTGCGGTAAAAACGCAGAAATTCCCATTATTTTGGAACAAAATTGAAGAAATTTTCCATATTTTGGGGCAAAAATGCAGTAATGCTTCTAATTTTGGGGCAAAATTCAGAAATTCTACTGATTTTGGTGCAAAAAGGCTGAAATTCCAATTATTTTGTGGCAAGAAATCAGAAATTTTTCTTTTTTGGGTCAAAAAGGCAGAAATTTCCTTTATTTTGAGGCAAATTGAAGAAATTTCCCTTATTTTGGGGCAAAAATTCTGTAATGCTTCTAATTTCGGGGCAAAAATGAGAAATTACATTAATTTTGGGGCAAAAAGGCAGAAATTACCCTTATTGTGGGGTAAAATTGCAGAAATTTCCCTTTTTTGGGACAGAATTGCAGAAATTTCCCTTATTTTTGGGCAAAATTGCAGAAATTTCCCTTATCTTGTTGCCAAAATACAGAAATTCCTTTTATTTCAGGTCAAAAAGGCAGAAATTACGCTTTCTTGAGGGCAAATTTTAGAAATTACCCTTATTTTAGAGGAAAAGCCTGAAATTCATTATATTTTGTGCCAAAAAAGCAGAAATTCTTCTTATTTAAAGCAAAAAGGCAGAAATTCCACATAATTTTGGGCAAAAATGCAGAAATTTCCCTTATTTTGGGGCAAAAACACAGTAATGCCCCTAATTTTGGAGCAAAATGGCGGAAATTCCCCTAATTTGGGGGTAAAAATGCTGAAATTCCCCTTATTTTTGGGTAAAAATGCTGAAATTCCCTTTATTTTGGAGCAAAAATGCAGAAATTCCCGTTATTTCAGGTAAAAAAGGCAGAAATTCTGCTAATTTGGGGACAAATTGCAGAAATGAAACTTAATTTAGGGAAAAAGACTGAAATTCTTCTTATTTTGTGCCTTAAAGGCAGAAATTCTTATTTTAGGGCAAAAATACAGAAATTCCACTTAATTTTGAGCAAAAATGCAGAAATTTTCCTTAATTTGTGGAAAAATGCAGAAATTTCCCTTATTTTTGGCCAAATAGGCAGAAATTTCTTTTATTTTGAGGCAAAAGCTTAGAAATTTAACTTATTTTAGGATAAAATTGCAGATACTTCCATTATTTTGTAGCAAAAATGCAGAAATTCCCATTATTTTGGGGGAAAAAGGCACTAATTTCCCTGATTTTGTAACAAAATTGCAGAAATTTCCCATAATATAGGGCAAAAATGCAGTAATGCTTCTAATTTTGGGGCAAAATCAGAAATTTCACTAATTTTGGGGGAAAATTCCGAAATTTCACTAATTTTGGGGCAAAAAGGCAGAAATTCCTAATATTTTGGGGCAAAATGAAGAAATTCCTTTTATTTGGGGGCAAAAAGGCAGAAATTCTCCTCATTTTGGGGCAAAAAGGCAGAAATTTTCCCTAGTTTTAGGTAAAATTGCAGAAATTTCCCTGATCATGGGACAAAAATCCAGAAATTGCCCTCATTTTAGGTCAAAAAGGCAGAAATTCCGCTAATATGGGGGGAAATTGCAGATATTAAACTTATTTAAAGGAAGAATACTGAAATTTCCCTTATTTTGATCCAAAAAAGCAGAAATTCTTCTTATTTTAGGGGAAAAAGGCAGAAATTCCAATTAATTTTGGGGAAAAATGCAGAAATTTCCTGTATTTTGGGGCAAAAACACAGTAATGCCCCCAATTTTGCGGCAAAAATGCAGAAATTCCCCTAATTTTGGGGCAAAAAGCAGAAATTCCCCTTATTGTGGGGCAAAATTGCTGAAATTTCCCTTTTTTGGGACAAAATTGCAAAGATTTCTCTTATTTTGGGGCAAAATTGCAGAATTCACCCTTATTTCGGGTCAAAAATGCAGAAATACCACATACTTGGTGTCAAAATGCAGAAATAACCCTTATTTTAAAGCAAAAAGACTGAAATTCCCCCTTTTTTGCACCAAAAATGCAGAAATTCCCCTTATTTTGGGGCAAAAATGCTGAAATTCACCTTATTTTGGAACAAAATTGTAGAAATTCCCCTTTTTTCTTTGAAAAAGGCAGAAATTCTCTTTATTTTTGAGCAAAAATGCAGAAAATTTCCTTATTTTGGTGCAAAATTGCATAAATTTCCCTTATTATAACGTAAAAAGCAGAAATTCCTCTAATTATAGGTCAAAATTGCAGAAATTTGCCTTATTTTGGGGCAAAAATGCAGAAATTCCCCTATTTTTGGGGCAAAATTGCAGAAATTTCCCTTATTTTCGGGCAAAATTGCAGAAATTCCACTAATTTTGTGTCAAAATTGCAGAAAATGCCTTTATTTTGGGGCAAAAATGCAGAAAATCAACATTAATTTGGAGCAAAATTGCAGAAACTCCTCTTATTTTGGGGCAAAAAGGCAAAAATTCTAATTATTTTGGGGCAAAGGCAGAAATTTCCCTTATATTTGGGCAAAATTGCAGAAATTTCCCTTATCATGGGACAAAAATCCAGAAATTTTCCTTATTATAGGTCAAAAAGGCAGAAATTCCGCTAATGTGGGGGCAAATTCCAGAAATTACGCTAATTTTAGGGAAAAAGGCTGAAATTCCCCTTTTTTGGGCAAAAATGCAGAAGTTTTTGTTAATTTGGGGCAAAAACGCAGAATTTCCCCTTACTTGGGGCCAAAAAGGCAGAAATTTCCATTATATTGGTGCAAAATTATAGAAATTTAACTTATTTTAGGATAATATTGCAGAATATTCCCTTATTTTGTGGCAAAAATTAAGAAAATCCCATTATTGTGCGGTAAAAACGCAGAAATTCCCATTATTTTGGAACAAAATTGAAGAAATTTTCCATATTTTGGGGCAAAAATGCAGTAATGCTTCTAATTTTGGGGCAAAATTCAGAAATTCTACTGATTTTGGTGCAAAAAGGCTGAAATTCCAATTATTTTGCGGCAAGAATTCAGAAATTTTCCTTTTTTGGGTCAAAAAGGCAGAAATTTCCTTTATTTTGAGGCAAATTGCAGAAATTTCCCTTATTTTGGGACAAAAATTCTGTAATGCTTCTAATTTCGGGGCAAAAATGAGAAATTCCATTAAATTTGGGGCAAAAAGGCAGAAATTCCCCTTATTGTGGGGTAAAATTGCAGAAATTTCCCTTTTTTGGGACAGAATTGCAGAAATTTCCCTTATTTTTTGGCAAAATTGCAGAAATTTCCCTTATCTTGTTGCCCAAATAAAGAAATTCCTTTTATTTCAGTCAAAAACGCAGAAATTATGCTTTCTTGAGGGCAAATTTTAGAAACTACCCTTATTTTAGAGAAAAAGCCTGAAATTCCTCTTATTTTGTGCCAAAAAAGCAGAAATTCTTCTTATTTTAGAGCAAAAAGGCAGAAATTCCACATAATTTTGGGCAAAAATGCAGAAATTTCCTCTATTTTGGGGCAAAAACACAGAAATGCCCCTAATTTTGAAGCAAAAAGGCGGAAATTCCCCTAATTGGGGGGTAAAAATGAAGAAATTCCCCTCATTTTGGGCAAAAATGCTGAAATTCCCCTTATTTTGAAGCAAAAATGCAGAAATTCTCCTTATTTCAGGTCAAAAGGCAGAAATTCCGCTAATTTGGGGAAAAATAGAAGAAATTAAACTTAATTTAGGGAAAAAGACTGAAATTCCCCTTATTTTGTGCCTTAAAGGCAGAAATTCTTATTTTAGGGCAAAAATACAGACATTCCAATTATTTTTGAGCAAAAATGCAGAAATTTTCCTTAATTTGTGGAAAAATGCAGAAATTTCCCTTATTTTTGGCCAAATAGGCAGAAATTTCTTTTATTTTGAGGCAAAAGCTTAGAAATTTAACTTATTTTAGGATAAAATTGCAGAAACTTTCCTTATTTTGTAGCAAAAATGCAGAAATTCCCATAATTTTGGGGTAAAAAGGAACTAATTTCCTTTATATTGTAACAAAATTGCAGAAATTTCCCATATTTTGGGGCAAAAATGCAGTAATGCTTCTAATTTTGGGGCAAAATTCAGAAATTTCACTAATTTTGGGGCAAAATTCAGAAATTTCACTAATTTTTGGGCAAAAAGGCAGAAATTCCTATTATTTTGGGGCAAAATGCAGAAATTCCTTTGATTTGGGGGCAAAAAGGCAGAAATTCTCCTCATTATGGGGCAAAAAGGCAGAAATTTCCCTTATTTTTGGGCAAAATTGCAGAAATTTCCCTTATCATGGGACAAAAACCCTAAAAGTCCCCTCTTTTTAGGTCAAAAAGGCAGAAATTCCTCTAATTTGGGGGCAAATTGCAGATATTAAACTTATTTAAGGGAAGAAGACTGAAATTCCCCTTATTTTGTGCCAAAAAAGCAGAAATTCTTCTTATTTTAGGGCAAAAAGGCAGAAATTCCAATTAATTTTGGGGAAAAATGCAGAAATTTCCCATTTTTTTGGGCAAAAACACAGTAATGCCCCTAATTTTGCGGCAAAAATGCAGAAATTCCCCTAATTTTGGGGCAAAAGGCAAAAATTCCCCTTATTGTGGGGCAAAATTGCTGAAATTTCTTTTTTTTGGGACAAAATTGCAGAAATTTCTCTTATTTTGGGGCAAAATTGCAGAATTCACCCTTATTTCGGGTGAAAAAATGCAGAAATACCGCATACTTGGTGTCAAAATGCAGAAATAACCCTTATTTTAAAGCAGAAAGACTGAAATTCCCCCTTTTTTTGCACCAAAAATGCAGAAATTCCCCTTATTTTGGGGCAAAAATGCTGAAATTCCCCTTATTTTGGAACAAAATTGTAGAAATTCCCCTTTTTTCTTTGAAAAAGGCAGAAATTCTCTTTATTTTTGAGCAAAAATGCAGAAAATTTCCTTATTTTGGTGCAAAATTGCATAAATTTCCCTTATTATAACGTAAAAAGCAGAAATTCCTCTAATTATAGGTCAAAATTGCAGAAATTTGCCTTATTTTGGGGCAAAAATGCAGAAATTCCCCTATTTTTGGGGCAAAATTGCAGAAATTTCCCTTATTTTCGGGCAAAATTGCAGAAATTCCCCTAATTTTGTGTCAAAATTGCAGAAAATGCCTTTATTTTGGGGCAAAAATGCAGAAAATCAACATTAATTTGGAGCAAAATTGCAGAAACTCCTTTTTTTGGGGCAAAAAGGCAAAAATTCTAATTATTTTGGGGCAAAGGCAGAAATTTCCCTTATATTTGGGCAAAATTGCAGAAATTTCCCTTATCATGGGACAAAAATCCAGAAATTTCCCTTATTATAGGTCAAAAAGGCAGAAATTCCGCTAATGTGGGGGCAAATTCCAGAAATTACCCTAATTTTAGGGAAAAAGGCTGAAATTCCCCTTTTTTGGGCAAAAATGAAGAAATTTCCGTTAATTTGGGGCAAAAACGCAGAATTTCCCCTTACTTGGGGCCAAAAAGGCAGAAATTTCCCTTATATTGGTGCAAAATTATAGAAATTTAACTTATTTTATGATAATATTGCAGAATTTCCCTTATTTTGTGGCAAAAATGAAGAAAATAACATTATTGTGCGGTAAAAACGCAGAAATTCCCATTATTTTGGAACAAAATTGAAGAATTTTTCTATATTTTGGGGCAAAAATGCAGTAATGCTTGTAAATTTGGGGCAAAATTCAGAAATTCCACTAATTTTGGGGCAAAAATGCAGAAATTCCGCTAATTTGGGGGCAAATTCCAAAAATTACCCTAATTTTAGGGAAAAAGCCTGAAATTCCTTTTTTTTAGAGCAAAAATGCAGAAATTTCCCTTAATTTTGGGCAAAAATGCAGAATTTTCTCCTTACTTGGGGCCAAAAAGGCAGAAATTTCCCTTATTTTGGTGCAAAAGTATAGAAATTTAACTTATTTTTGGATAATATTGCAGAATTTCCCTTATTTTCTGGCAAAAATGAAGAAAATAACATTATTGTGCGGTAAAAACGCAGAAATTCCCATTATTTTGGAACAAAATTGAAGAATTTTTCTATATTTTGGGGCAAAAATGCAGTAATGCTTGTAATTTTGGGGCAAAATTCAGAAATTCCACTAATTTTGGGGCAAAAATGCAGAAATTCCGCTAATTTGGGGGCAAATTCCAAAAATTACCCTAATTTTAGGGAAAAAGCCTGAAATTCCTTTTTTTTAGAGCAAAAATGCAGAAATTTCCCTTAATTTTGGGCAAAAATGCAGAATTTTCTCCTTACTTGGGGCCAAAAAAGCAGAAATTTCCCTTATTTTGGTGCAAAAGCATAGAAATTTAACTTATTTTAGGATAATATTACAGAATTTTTTCATATTTTCTAGCAAAAATGAAGAAAATTCCATTATTGTGCGGTAAAAACGCAGAAATTCCTATTATTTTGGAACAAAATTGAAGAAATTTTTCATATTTTGGGGCAAAAAATGCAGTAATGCTTCTAATTTTGGGGCAAAATTCAGAAATTCCACTAATTTTGGTGCAAAAAGGCAGAAATTCCACTTATTTTGCGGCAAAAATTCAGAAATTTCCCTTTTTTGGGTCAAAAAGGCAGAAATTTCCTTTATTTTGAGGCAAATTGCAGAAATTTTACTTATTTTGGAACAAAATTGCAGAAATTTCCCTTTTTTGGGACAGAAATGCAGAAATTTCCCTTATTTTTGGGCAAAATTGCAGAAATTTCCCTTATCTTGTTGCCAAAATACAGAAATTCCTTTTATTTCAGGTCAAAAAGGCAGAAATTACGCTTTCTTGAGGGCAAATTTTAGAAATTACCCTTATTTTAGAGGAAAAGCCTGAAATTCATTATATTTTGTGCCAAAAAAGCAGAAATTCTTCTTATTTAAAGCAAAAAGGCAGATATTCCACATAATTTTGGGCAAAAATGCAGAAATTTCCCTTATTTTGGGGCAAAAACACAGTAATGCCCCTAATTTTGGAGCAAAATGGCGGAAATTCCCCTAATTTGGGGGTAAAAATGCTGAAATTCCCCTTATTTTTGGGCAAAAATGCTGAAATTCCCTTTATTTTGGAGCAAAAATGCAGAAATTCCCGTTATTTCAGGTAAAAAAGGCAGAAATTCTGCTAATTTGGGGACAAATTGCAGAAATTAAACTTAATTTAGGGAAAAAGACTGAAATTCTTCTTATTTTGTGCCTTAAAGGCAGAAATTCTTATTTTAGGGCAAAAATACAGAAATTCCAATTAATTTTGAGCAAAAATGCAGAAATTTTCCTTAATTTGTGGAAAAATGCAGAAATTTCCCTTATTTTTGGCCAAATAGGCAGAAATTTCTTTTATTTTGAGGCAAAAGCTTAGAAATTTAACTTATTTTAGGATAAAATTGCAGATACTTCCCTTATTTTGTAGCAAAAATGCAGAAATTCCCATTATTTTGGGGGAAAAAGGCACTAATTTCCCTGATTTTGTAACAAAATTGCAGAAATTTCCCATATTTTGGGGCAAAAATGCAGTAATGCTTCTAATTTTGGGGCAAAATCAGAAATTTCACTAATTTTGGGGGAAAATTCCGAAATTTCACTAATTTTGGGGCAAAAAGGCAGAAATTCCTAATATTTTGGGGCAAAATGAAGAAATTCCTTTTATTAGGGGGCAAAAAGGCAGAAATTCTCCTCATTTTGGGGCAAAAAGGCAGAAATTTTCCTTAGTTTTAGGTAAAATTGCAGAAATTTCCCTTATCATGGGACAAAAATCCAGAAATTGCCCTCATTTTAGGTCAAAAAGGCAGAAATTCCGCTAATATGGGGGGAAATTGCAGATATTAAACTTATTTAAAGGAAGAATACTGAAATTTCCCTTATTTTGATCCAAAAAAGCAGAAATTCTTCTTATTTTAGGGCAAAAAGGCAGAAATTCCAATTAATTTTGGGGAAAAATGCAGAAATTTCCGGTATTTTGGGGCAAAAACACAGTAATGCCCCTAATTTTGCGGCAAAAATGCAGAAATTCCCCTAATTTTGGGGCAAAAAGCAGAAATTCCCCTTATTGTGGGGCAAAATTGCTGAAATTTCCCTTTTTGGGACAAAATTGCAAAAATTTCTCTTATTTTGGGGCAAAATTGCAGAATTCACCCTTATTTCGGGTCAAAAATGCAGAAATACCACATACTTGGTGTCAAAATGCAGAAATAACCCTTATTTTAAAGCAGAAAGACTGAAATTCCCCCTTTTTTTGCACCAAAAATGCAGAAATTCCCCTTATTTTGGGGCAAAAATGCTGAAATTCCCCTTATTTTGGAACAAAATTGTAGAAATTCCCCTTTTTTCTTTGAAAAAGGCAGAAATTCTCTTTATTTTTGAGCAAAAATGCAGAAAATTTCCTTATTTTGGTGCAAAATTGCATAAATTTCCCTTAATATAACGTAAAAAGCAGAAATTCCTCTAATTATAGGTCAAAATTGCAGAAATTTGCCTTATTTTGGGGCAAAAATGCAGAAATTCCCCTATTTTTGGGGCAAAATTGCAGAAATTTCCCTTATTTTCGGGCAAAATTGCAGAAATTCCACTAATTTTGTGTCAAAATTGCAGAAAATGCCTTTATTTTGGGGCAAAAATGCAGAAAATCAACATTAATTTGGAGCAAAATTGCAGAAACTCCTCTTATTTTGGGGCAAAAAGGCAAAAATTCTAATTATTTTGGGGCAAAGGCAGAAATTTCCCTTATATTTGGGCAAAATTGCAGAAATTTCCCTTATCATGGGACAAAAATCCAGAAATTTTCCTTATTATAGGTCAAAAAGGCAGAAATTCCGCTAATGTGGGGGCAAATTCCAGAAATTACGCTAATTTTAGGGAAAAAGGCTGAAATTCCCCTTTTTTGGGCAAAAATGCAGAAGTTTTTGTTAATTTGGGGCAAAAACGCAGAATTTCCCCTTACTTGGGGCCAAAAAGGCAGAAATTTCCATTATATTGGTGCAAAATTATAGAAATTTAACTTATTTTAGGATAATATTGCAGAATATTCCCTTATTTTGTGGCAAAAATTAAGAAAATCCCATTATTGTGCGGTAAAAACGCAGAAATTCCCATTATTTTGGAACAAAATTGAAGAAATTTTCCATATTTTGGGGCAAAAATGCAGTAATGCTTCTAATTTTGGGGCAAAATTCAGAAATTCTACTGATTTTGGTGCAAAAAGGCTGAAATTCCAATTATTTTGCGGCAAGAATTCAGAAATTTTCCTTTTTTGGGTCAAAAAGGCAGAAATTTCCTTTATTTTGAGGCAAATTGCAGAAATTTCCCTTATTTTGGGACAAAAATTCTGTAATGCTTCTAATTTCGGGGCAAAAATGAGAAATTCCATTAATTTTGGGGCAAAAAGGCAGAAATTCCCCTTATTGTGGGGTAAAATTGCAGAAATTTCCCTTTTTTGGGACAGAATTGCAGAAATTTCCCTTATTTTTTGGCAAAATTGCAGAAATTTCCCTTATCTTGTTGCCCAAATAAAGAAATTCCTTTTATTTCAGTCAAAAACGCAGAAATTATGCTTTCTTGAGGGCAAATTTTAGAAACTACCCTTATTTTAGAGAAAAAGCCTGAAATTCCTCTTATTTTGTGCCAAAAAAGCAGAAATTCTTCTTATTTTAGAGCAAAAAGGCAGAAATTCCACATAATTTTGGGCAAAAATGCAGAAATTTCCTCTATTTTGGGGCAAAAACACAGAAATGCCCCTAATTTTGAAGCAAAAAGGCGGAAATTCCCCTAATTGGGGGGTAAAAATGAAGAAATTCCCCTCATTTTGGGCAAAAATGCTGAAATTCCCCTTATTTTGAAGCAAAAATGCAGAAATTCTCCTTATTTCAGGTCAAAAGGCAGAAATTCCGCTAATTTGGGGAAAAATAGAAGAAATTAAACTTAATTTAGGGAAAAAGACTGAAATTCCCCTTATTTTGTGCCTTAAAGGCAGAAATTCTTATTTTAGGGCAAAAATACAGACATTCCAATTATTTTTGAGCAAAAATGCAGAAATTTTCCTTAATTTGTGGAAAAATGCAGAAATTTCCCTTATTTTTGGCCAAATAGGCAGAAATTTCTTTTATTTTGAGGCAAAAGCTTAGAAATTTAACTTATTTTAGGATAAAATTGCAGAAACTTTCCTTATTTTGTAGCAAAAATGCAGAAATTCCCATAATTTTGGGGTAAAAAGGAACTAATTTCCTTTATATTGTAACAAAATTGCAGAAATTTCCCATATTTTGGGGCAAAAATGCAGTAATGCTTCTAATTTTGGGGCAAAATTCAGAAATTTCACTAATTTTGGGGCAAAATTCAGAAATTTCACTAATTTTTGGGCAAAAAGGCAGAAATTCCTATTATTTTGGGGCAAAATGCAGAAATTCCTTTGATTTGGGGGCAAAAAGGCAGAAATTCTCCTCATTATGGGGCAAAAAGGCAGAAATTTCCCTTATTTTTGGGCAAAATTGCAGAAATTTCCCTTATCATGGGACAAAAACCCTAAAAGTCCCCTCTTTTTAGGTCAAAAAGGCAGAAATTCCTCTAATTTGGGGGCAAATTGCAGATATTAAACTTATTTAAGGGAAGAAGACTGAAATTCCCCTTATTTTGTGCCAAAAAAGCAGAAATTCTTCTTATTTTAGGGCAAAAAGGCAGAAATTCCAATTAATTTTGGGGAAAAATGCAGAAATTTCCCATTTTTTTGGGCAAAAACACAGTAATGCCCCTAATTTTGCGGCAAAAATGCAGAAATTCCCCTAATTTTGGGGCAAAAGGCAAAAATTCCCCTTATTGTGGGGCAAAATTGCTGAAATTTCTTTTTTTTGGGACAAAATTGCAGAAATTTCTCTTATTTTGGGGCAAAATTGCAGAATTCACCCTTATTTCGGGTGAAAAAAATGCAGAAATACCGCATACTTGGTGTCAAAATGCAGAAATAACCCTTATTTTAAAGCAGAAAGACTGAAATTCCCCCTTTTTTTGCACCAAAAATGCAGAAATTCCCCTTATTTTGGGGCAAAAATGCTGAAATTCCCCTTATTTTGGAACAAAATTGTAGAAATTCCCCTTTTTTCTTTGAAAAAGGCAGAAATTCTCTTTATTTTTGAGCAAAAATGCAGAAAATTTCCTTATTTTGGTGCAAAATTGCATAAATTTCCCTTATTATAACGTAAAAAGCAGAAATTCCTCTAATTATAGGTCAAAATTGCAGAAATTTGCCTTATTTTGGGGCAAAAATGCAGAAATTCCCCTATTTTTGGGGCAAAATTGCAGAAATTTCCCTTATTTTCGGGCAAAATTGCAGAAATTCCCCTAATTTTGTGTCAAAATTGCAGAAAATGCCTTTATTTTGGGGCAAAAATGCAGAAAATCAACATTAATTTGGAGCAAAATTGCAGAAACTCCTTTTTTTGGGGCAAAAAGGCAAAAATTCTAATTATTTTGGGGCAAAGGCAGAAATTTCCCTTATATTTGGGCAAAATTGCAGAAATTTCCCTTATCATGGGACAAAAATCCAGAAATTTCCCTTATTATAGGTCAAAAAGGCAGAAATTCCGCTAATGTGGGGGCAAATTCCAGAAATTACCCTAATTTTAGGGAAAAAGGCTGAAATTCCCCTTTTTTGGGCAAAAATGAAGAAATTTCCGTTAATTTGGGGCAAAAACGCAGAATTTCCCCTTACTTGGGGCCAAAAAGGCAGAAATTTCCCTTATATTGGTGCAAAATTATAGAAATTTAACTTATTTTATGATAATATTGCAGAATTTCCCTTATTTTGTGGCAAAAATGAAGAAAATAACATTATTGTGCGGTAAAAACGCAGAAATTCCCATTATTTTGGAACAAAATTGAAGAATTTTTCTATATTTTGGGGCAAAAATGCAGTAATGCTTGTAAATTTGGGGCAAAATTCAGAAATTCCACTAATTTTGGGGCAAAAATGCAGAAATTCCGCTAATTTGGGGGCAAATTCCAAAAATTACCCTAATTTTAGGGAAAAAGCCTGAAATTCCTTTTTTTTAGAGCAAAAATGCAGAAATTTCCCTTAATTTTGGGCAAAAATGCAGAATTTTCTCCTTACTTGGGGCCAAAAAGGCAGAAATTTCCCTTATTTTGGTGCAAAAGTATAGAAATTTAACTTATTTTTGGATAATATTGCAGAATTTCCCTTATTTTGTGGCAAAAATGAAGAAAATAACATTATTGTGCGGTAAAAACGCAGAAATTCCCATTATTTTGGAACAAAATTGAAGAATTTTTCTATATTTTGGGGCAAAAATGCAGTAATGCTTGTAATTTTGGGGCAAAATTCAGAAATTCCACTAATTTTGGGGCAAAAATGCAGAAATTCCGCTAATTTGGGGGCAAATTCCAAAAATTACCCTAATTTTAGGGAAAAAGCCTGAAATTCCTTTTTTTTAGAGCAAAAATGCAGAAATTTCCCTTAATTTTGGGCAAAAATGCAGAATTTTCTCCTTACTTGGGGCCAAAAAAGCAGAAATTTCCCTTATTTTGGTGCAAAAGTATAGAAATTTAACTTATTTTAGGATAATATTACAGAATTTTTTCATATTTTCTAGCAAAAATGAAGAAAATTCCATTATTGTGCGGTAAAAACGCAGAAATTCCTATTATTTTGGAACAAAATTGAAGAAATTTTTCATATTTTGGGGCAAAAAATGCAGTAATGCTTCTAATTTTGGGGCAAAATTCAGAAATTCCACTAATTTTGGTGCAAAAAGGCAGAAATTCCACTTATTTTGCGGCAAAAATTCAGAAATTTCCCTTTTTTGGGTCAAAAAGGCAGAAATTTCCTTTATTTTGAGGCAAATTGCAGAAATTTCCCTTATTTTGGAACAAAATTGCAGAAATTTCCCTTTTTTGGGACAGAAATGCAGAAATTTCCCTTATTTTTGGGCAAAATTGCAGAAATTTCCCTTATCTTGTTGCCAAAATACAGAAATTCCTTTTATTTCAGGTCAAAAAGGCAGAAATTACGCTTTCTTGAGGGCAAATTTTAGAAATTACCCTTATTTTAGAGGAAAAGCCTGAAATTCATTATATTTTGTGCCAAAAAAGCAGAAATTCTTCTTATTTAAAGCAAAAAGGCAGATATTCCACATAATTTTGGGCAAAAATGCAGAAATTTCCCTTATTTTGGGGCAAAAACACAGTAATGCCCCTAATTTTGGAGCAAAATGGCGGAAATTCCCCTAATTTGGGGGTAAAAATGCTGAAATTCCCCTTATTTTTGGGCAAAAATGCTGAAATTCCCTTTATTTTGGAGCAAAAATGCAGAAATTCCCGTTATTTCAGGTAAAAAAGGCAGAAATTCTGCTAATTTGGGGACAAATTGCAGAAATTAAACTTAATTTAGGGAAAAAGACTGAAATTCTTCTTATTTTTTGCCTTAAAGGCAGAAATTCTTATTTTAGGGCAAAAATACAGAAATTCCAATTAATTTTGAGCAAAAATGCAGAAATTTTCCTTAATTTGTGGAAAAATGCAGAAATTTCCCTTATTTTTGGCCAAATAGGCAGAAATTTCTTTTATTTTGAGGCAAAAGCTTAGAAATTTAACTTATTTTAGGATAAAATTGCAGATACTTCCCTTATTTTGTAGCAAAAATGCAGAAATTCCCATTATTTTGGGGGAAAAAGGCACTAATTTCCCTGATTTTGTAACAAAATTGCAGAAATTTCCCATATTTTGGGGCAAAAATGCAGTAATGCTTCTAATTTTGGGGCAAAATCAGAAATTTCACTAATTTTGGGGGAAAATTCCGAAATTTCACTAATTTTGGGGCAAAAAGGCAGAAATTCCTAATATTTTGGGGCAAAATGAAGAAATTCCTTTTATTAGGGGGCAAAAAGGCAGAAATTCTCCTCATTTTGGGGCAAAAAGGCAGAAATTTTCCTTAGTTTTAGGTAAAATTGCAGAAATTTCCCTTATCATGGGACAAAAATCCAGAAATTGCCCTCATTTTAGGTCAAAAAGGCAGAAATTCCGCTAATATGGGGGGAAATTGCAGATATTAAACTTATTTAAAGGAAGAATACTGAAATTTCCCTTATTTTGATCCAAAAAAGCAGAAATTCTTCTTATTTTAGGGCAAAAAGGCAGAAATTCCAATTAATTTTGGGGAAAAATGCAGAAATTTCCGGTATTTTGGGGCAAAAACACAGTAATGCCCCTAATTTTGCGGCAAAAATGCAGAAATTCCCCTAATTTTGGGGCAAAAAGCAGAAATTCCCCTTATTGTGGGGCAAAATTGCTGAAATTTCCCTTTTTGGGACAAAATTGCAAAAATTTCTCTTATTTTGGGGCAAAATTGCAGAATTCACCCTTATTTCGGGTCAAAAATGCAGAAATACCACATACTTGGTGTCAAAATGCAGAAATAACCCTTATTTTAAAGCAGAAAGACTGAAATTCCCCCTTTTTTTGCACCAAAAATGCAGAAATTCCCCTTATTTTGGGGCAAAAATGCTGAAATTCCCCTTATTTTGGAACAAAATTGTAGAAATTCCCCTTTTTTCTTTGAAAAAGGCAGAAATTCTCTTTATTTTTGAGCAAAAATGCAGAAAATTTCCTTATTTTGGTGCAAAATTGCATAAATTTCCCTTAATATAACGTAAAAAGCAGAAATTCCTCTAATTATAGGTCAAAATTGCAGAAATTTGCCTTATTTTGGGGCAAAAATGCAGAAATTCCCCTATTTTTGGGGCAAAATTGCAGAAATTTCCCTTATTTTCGGGCAAAATTGCAGAAATTCCCCTAATTTTGTGTCAAAATTGCAGAAAATGCCTTTATTTTGGGGCAAAAATGCAGAAAATCAACATTAATTTGGAGCAAAATTGCAGAAACTCCTCTTATTTTTGGGCAAAAAGGCAAAAATTCTAATTATTTTGGGGCAAAGGCAGAAATTTCCCTTATATTTGGGCAAAATTGCAGAAATTTCCCTTATCATGGGACAAAAATCCAGAAATTTCCCTTATTATAGGTCAAAAAGGCAGAAATTCCGCTAATGTGGGGGCAAATTCCAGAAATTACCCTAATTTTAGGGAAAAAGGCTGAAATTCCCCTTTTTTGGGCAAAAATGCAGAAGTTTCCGTTAATTTGGGGCAAAAACGCAGAATTTCCCCTTACTTGGGGCCAAAAAGGCAGAAATTTCCATTATATTGGTGCAAAATTATAGAAATTTAACTTATTTTAGGATAATATTGCAGAATTTTCCCTTATTTTGTGGCAAAAATTAAGAAAATCCCATTATTGTGCGGTAAAAACGCAGAAATTCCCATTATTTTGGAACAAAATTGAAGAAATTTTCCATATTTTGGGGCAAAAATGCAGTAATGCTTCTAATTTTGGGGCAAAATTCAGAAATTCTACTGATTTTGGTGCAAAAAGGCTGAAATTCCAATTATTTTGTGGCAAGAAATCAGAAATTTTTCTTTTTTGGGTCAAAAAGGCAGAAATTTCCTTTATTTTGAGGCAAATTGAAGAAATTTCCCTTATTTTGGGGCAAAAATTCTGTAATGCTTCTAATTTCGGGGCAAAAATGAGAAATTACATTAATTTTGGGGCAAAAAGGCAGAAATTACCCTTATTGTGGGGTAAAATTGCAGAAATTTCCCTTTTTTGGGACAGAATTGCAGAAATTTCCCTTATTTTTGGGCAAAATTGCAGAAATTTCCCTTATCTTGTTGCCAAAATACAGAAATTCCTTTTATTTCAGGTCAAAAAGGCAGAAATTACGCTTTCTTGAGGGCAAATTTTAGAAATTACCCTTATTTTAGAGGAAAAGCCTGAAATTCATTATATTTTGTGCCAAAAAAGCAGAAATTCTTCTTATTTAAAGCAAAAAGGCAGAAATTCCACATAATTTTGGGCAAAAATGCAGAAATTTCCCTTATTTTGGGGCAAAAACACAGTAATGCCCCTAATTTTGGAGCAAAATGGCAGAAATTCCCCTAATTTGGGGGTAAAAATGCTGAAATTCCCCTTATTTTTGGGCAAAAATGCTGAAATTCCCTTTATTTTGGAGCAAAAATGCAGAAATTCCCGTTATTTCAGGTAAAAAAGGCAGAAATTCTGCTAATTTGGGGACAAATTGCAGAAATTAAACTTAATTTAGGGAAAAAGACTGAAATTCTTCTTATTTTGTGCCTTAAAGGCAGAAATTCTTATTTTAGGGCAAAAATACAGAAATTCCACTTAATTTTGAGCAAAAATGCAGAATTTTTCATTAATTTGTGGAAAAATGCAGAAATTTCCCTTATTTTTGGCCAAATAGGCAGAAATTTCTTTTATTTTGAGGCAAAAGCTTAGAAATTGAACTTGTTTTAGGATAAAATTGCAGAAACTTTCCTTATTTTGTAGCAAAAATGCAGAAATTCCCATTATTTTGGGGGAAAAAGGAACTAATTTCCCTTATTTTGTAACAAAATTGCAGAAATTTCCCATATTTTAGGGCAAAAATGCAGTAATGCTTCTAATTTTGGGGCAAAATCAGAAATTTCACTAATTTTGGGGGAAAATTCAGAAATTTCACTAATTTTGGGGCAAAAAGGCAGAAATTCCTAATATTTTGGGGCAAAATGAAGAAATTCCTTTTATTTGGGGGCAAAAAGGCAGAAATTCTCCTCATTTTGGGGCAAAAAGGCAGAAATTTTCCTTAGTTTTAGGTAAAATTGCAGAAATTTCCCTTATCATGGGACAAAAATCCAGAAATTGCCCTCATTTTAGGTCAAAAAGGCAGAAATTCCGCTAATATGGGGGGAAATTGCAGATATTAAACTTATTTAAGGGAAGAATACTGAAATTTCACTTATTTTGATCCAAAAAATCAGAAATTCTTCTTATGTTAGAGCAAAAAGGCAGAAATTCCAATTAATTTTGGGGAAAAATGCAGAAATTTCCCGTATTTTGGGGCAAAAACACAGTAATGCCCCTAATTTTGCGGCAAAAATGCAAAAATTCCCCTAATTTTGGGGCAAAAAGCAGAAATTCCCCTTATTGTGGGGCAAAATTGCTGAAATTTCCCTTTTTTGGGACAAAATTGCAGAAATTTCTCTTATTTTGGGGCAAAATTGCAGAATTCACCCTTATTTCGGGTCAAAAATGCAGAAATACCGCATACTTGGTGTCAAAATGCAGAAATTACCCATATTTTAGGGCAAAAAGACTGAAATTCCCTTTTTTGCACGAAAAATGCAGAAATTCCCCTTATTTTGGGGCAAAAATGCTGAAATTCCCCTTATTTTGGAACAAAATTGTAGAAATTCCCCTTTTATCTTTGAAAAAGGCAGAAATTCTCTTTATTTTTGAGCAAAAATGCAGAAAATTTCCTTATTTTGGTGCAAAATTGCATAAATTTCCTTTATTATAGCATAAAAAGGCAGAAATTCCTCTAATTATAGGTTAAAACTGCAGAAATTTGCCTTATTTTGGGGCAAAAATGCAGAAATTCCCCTATTTTGGGGCAAAATTGCAGAAATTTCCCTTATTTTCGGGCAAAATTGCAGAAATTCCCCTAATTTTGTGTCAAAATGGCAGAAAATGCCTTTATTTTTGGGCAAAAATGCAGAAAATCAACATTAATTTGGAGCAAAATTGCAGAAACTCCTCTTATTTTGTGGCAAAAAGGCAAAAATTCTCATTATTTTGGGGCAAAAAGCAGAAATTTCCCTTATTTTTGGGCAAAATTGCAGAAATTTCCCTTATCATGGGACAAAAATCCAGAAATTTCCCTTATTTCAGGTCAAAATGCAGAAATTCCGCTAATTTGGAAGCCAATTCCAAAAATTACCCTAATTTTAGGGAAAAAGCCTGAAATTCCCCTTTTTTTGGGCAAAAATGCAGAAATTTCCCTTAATTTTGGGCAAAAATGCAGAATTTTCTCCTTACTTGGGGCCAAAAAGGCAGAAATTTCCCTTATTTTGGTGCAAAAGTATAGAAATTTCACTTATTTTAGGATAATATTGCAGAATTTTTTCTTATTTTGTGGCAAAAATGAAGAAAATCCCATTATTGTGCGGTAAAAACGCAGAAATTCCCATTATTTTGGAACAAAATTAAAGAAATTTTCCATATTTTGGGGCAAAAATGCAGTAATGCTTTAAATTTTGGGGCAAAATTCAGAAATTCCACTAATTTTGGGGCAAAAAGGCAGAAATTCCACTTATTTTGTGGAAAAATTCAGAATTTCCCTTTTTTGGGTCAAAAAGGCAGAAAGTTCCTTTATTTTGAGCCCAATTGCAGAAATTTCCCTTATTTTGGGGCAAAAATTGCAGAAATTTCCCTTTTTTGGGACAGAATTGCAGAAATTTCTTTTATTTTTGGGCAAAATTGCAGAAATTTCCCTTATCTTGTTGCCAAAATACAGAAATTCCTTTTATTTCAGGTCAAAAAGGCAGAAATTATGCTTTCTTGAGGGCAAATTTTAGAAATTACCCTTATTTTATAGAAAAAGCCTGAAATTCCTCTTATTTTTTGCCAAAAAAGCAGAAATTTTTCTTATTTTAGAGCAAAAAGGCAGAAATTCCACATAATTTTGGGCAAAAATGCAGAAATTTCCCTTATTTTGGGGCAAAAACACAATAATACCCCTAATTTTGGAGCATAATGGCGGAAATTCCCCTAATTTGGGGGTAAAAATGCAGAAATTCCCCTTATTTTTGGGCAAAAATGCTGAAATTCCCCTATTTTGGAGCAAAAATGCAGAAATTCCCCTTATTTCAGGTCAAAAAGGCAGAAATTCTGCTAATTTGGAGGCAAATTGCAGAAATTAAACTTAATTTAGGGAAAAAGACTTAAATTCCTTTTATTTTGTGCCCTATAGCAGAAATTATTATTTTAGGGCAAAAATACAGAAATTCCACTTAATTTTGAGCAAAAATGCAGAAATTTTCCTTAATTTGTGGAAAAATGCAGAAATTTCCCTTATTTTTGGCCAAATAGGCAGAAATTTCTTTTATTTTGAGGCAAAAGCTTAGACATTTAACTTATTTTAGGATAAAATTGCAGAAACTTCACTTATATTGTAGCAAAAATGCAGAAATACCATTATTTTGGGGTAAAAAGGAAGAAATTTACTTTATTTTAGAAACAAAATTGTAGAAATTTCTCAAATTTTGGGGCAAAAATGCAGTAATGCTTCTTATTTTGGAGCAAATATCAGAAATTTCACTAATTTTGGGGCAAAATTCAGAAATTTAACTAATTTTGGGGCAAAAGGCAGAAATTCCTATTATTTTGGGGCAAAAATGCAGAAATTCCTTTTATTTGGGGGCGAAAATGCAGAAATTCTTCTCATTTTGGGGCAAAAAGGCAGAAATTTTCCTTAGTTTTAGGTAAAATTGCAGAAATTTCCCTTATTATGGTACTAAATCCAGAAATTCCCCTAATTTTAGGTCAAAAAGGCAGGAATTCCGCTAATTTGGGGGCAAATTGCAGAAATTAAACTTATTTAAGGGAAGAATACTGAAATTTCCCTTATTTTGATCCAAAAAAGCAGAAATTCTTCTTATTTTAGGGCAAAAAGGCAGAAATTCCAATTAATTTTGGGGAAAAATGCAGAAATTACCCGTATTTTGGGGTAAAAACACAGTAATGCCCCTAATTTTGGGGCAAAAATACAGAAATTCCCCTAATTTTGGGGCAAAAAGCAGAAATTCCCATTATTGTGGGGCAAAATTGCTGAAATTTTCCTTTTTGGGGCAAAATTGAAGAATTCACCCTTATTTCGGGTCAAAAATGCAGAAATACCACATACTTGATGTCAAAATGCAAAAATTACCCTTATTTTAGGGAAAAAAGACTGAAATTCCCCCTTTTTTGCGCCAAAAATGCAGAAATTCCCCTTATTTTGGGGCAAAAATCCAGAAATTCCCCTTATTTTGGAACAAAATTGTAGAAATTCCTCTTTTTTTGTTTCAAAAAGGCAGAAATTCCCTTTATTTTGCAGCAAAAATGCAGAAAATTTCCTTATTTTGGTGCAAAATTGCATAAATTTCCATTATTATAGGGTAAAAGTCAGCAATTCCTGTAATTATAGGGCAAAATTGCAGAAATTTGCCTTATTTTGGGGCAAAAATGCAGAAATTTCCCTAATTTTGGGGCAAAATTGCAGAAATTTAATTATTTTCAGACAAAATTGCAGAAATTCCCCTAATTTTGTGTCAAAATTGCAGAAAATGCCTTTATTTTGGGGCAAAAATTCAGAAAATCAACATGAATTTGGAGCGAAATTGCAGAAACTCCTCTTATTTTGGGGCAAAAAGGCAAAAATTCTCCTTATTTTGGGGCAAAATGCAGAAATTTCCCTTATTTTTGGGCAAAATTGCAGAAATTTCCCTTATCATGGGACAAAAATCCAGAAATTTCCCTTATTTCAGGTCAAAAAGGCAGAAATTCCGCTAATTTGGGGGCAAATTCCAGAAATTACCCTAATTATACGGAAAAAGCCTGAAATTTCCCTTTTTTTGGGCAAACATGCAGAAATTTCTCTTAATTTGGGGCAAAATTCAGATTTTACCTTTTATTTGGGGCCAAAAATGCAGAAATTTCCCTTATTTTTGGCCAAATAGGCAGAAATTTCTTTTATTTTGAGGCAAAAGCTTAGAAATTTAACTTATTTTAAGATAAAATTGCAGAAACTTTCCTTATTTTGTAGCAAAAATGCAGAAATTCCCATAATTTGGGGGTAAAAAGCAACTAATTTCCCTTATATTGTAACAAAATTGCAGAAATTTCCCATATTTTGGGGCAAAAATGAAGTAATGCTTCTAATTTTGGGGGAAAATTCAGAAATTTCACTAATTTTGGGGCAAAATTCAGAAATTTCACTAATTTTGGGGCAAAAATGCAGAAATTCCTATTATTTTTGTGCAAAATGCAGAAATTCCTTTTATTTGGGGGCAAAAAGGCAGAAATTCTCCTCATTTTGGGGCAAAAAGGCAGAAATTTCCCTTATTTTTGGGCAAAATTGCAGAAATTTTCCTTATCATGGGACAAAAATCCAGAAATTCCCCTCATTTTAGGTCAAAAAGGCAGAAATTCCGCTAATTTGGGGGCAAATTGCAGATATTAAACTTATTTAAGGGAAGAAGACTGAAATTCCCCTTATTTTGTGCCAAAAAAGCAGAAATTCTTCTTATTTTAGGGCAAAAAGTCAGAAATTCCAATTAATTTTGGGGAAAAATTCAGAAATTTCCCTTATTATGGGGCAAAAACACAGTAATGCCTCTCATTTTGCGGCAAAAATGCAGAAATTCCTCTAATTTTGGGGCATAAGGCAGAAATTCTCTTTATTGTGGGGCAAAATTGCTGAAATTTCCCTTTTTTGGGACAAAATTGCAGAAATTCCCCTTATTCCGGGTCAAAATGGGAGAAATACCGCATACTTGGTGTCAAAAATGCAGAAATTACCCTTATTTTAGGGCAAAAACACTGTAATTCCCCCTTTTTTGCGCCAAAAAGGAGGAAATTCCCCTTATTTTGGAACAAAATTGCAGAAATTCCCCTTTTTTTGTTTCAAAAAGGCAGAAATTCCCTTTATTTTAGAGCAGAATTGCAAAAGATTCCCTTATTTTGGTGCAAAATTGCATAAATTTCCTTATTATAGGGCAAAAAGGCAGAAATTCCCCTAATTATAGGGCAAAATTGCAGAAATTTCCCTTATTTTGGGGCAAAATTGCAGAAATTTCCATAATTTTAGGGCAAAATTGCATTAATTTCCCTTATGTTGTTGCAAAAATGCAGAAATTCCCCTAAATTTGGAAAAAAATTGCAGAAATTCCCTTTATTTTGGAGCAAAAATGCAAATATTTTCCTTAATTCAGGGCAAAAATACAGACATTCCCCTTATTTTGGGGCAAAAATGCAGAAATTTCTCTTATTTTAGGGCAAAAATACAGAAATTACCCTTATATAAGGCAAAAAGAATAAATTCCCTTTATTTTGGGGCAAAAGGCAGAAATTCCCATTATTTTAGGGCAAAAAGTTAGAAATTCCTTTTTTTGGGGGGCAAAAATGCAGAAATTTCCCTTAATTTGGGGCAAAAATGCAGATTTTCCCCTTATTTAGGGCCAAAAAGTCAGCAATTTCCTTTATTTTGGTGCAAAAGTAGAGAAATTTAAGTTATTTTAAAATAATATTGCAGAAATTTTCCTTATTTTATGGCAAAAATGAAGAAATTCTCATTATTTTGCAATAAAAATGCAGAAATTCCCTTTATTTTGGAACAAAATTGAAAAAATTTCCTATATTTTGGGGCAAAAATGCAGTAATGCTTCTAATTTGGGGGCAAAATAAGGAAATTCCCCTAATTTTTTGGGCAAAAATGCAGAAATTCCACTTATTTTGTGGAAAAAAATCAGAAATTTCCCTTTTTTGGGTCAAAAAGGCAAAAATTTCCTTTATTTTGAGGCAAATTGCAGAAATTTCCCTTATTGTGGGGCAAAAATTCTGTAATGCTTTTAATTTTGGGGCAAAAATCAGAAATTCCATTAATTTTGGTTCAAAAAGGCAGAAATTCCCCTTATTGTGGATCAAAATTGCTGAAATTTTCCTCTTTTGGGACAAAATTGCAGAAATTTCCCTTATCTTGTTGCCAAAATACAGAAATTCCTTTTATTTCAGTTCAAAAAGGCAGAAATTACTGTTTCTTGAGGGCAAATTTTAGAAATTACCCTTATTTTAGAGAAAAAGCCTGAAATTCCTCTTATTTTGTGCCAAAAATCAGAAATTCTTCTTGTTTTAAAGCAAAAAGGCAGAAATTCCACATAATTTTGGCAAAAATGCAGAAATTTCCCTTATTTTGGGGCAAAAACACAGTAATGCCCCTAATTATGGAGCAAAAAGGCAGAAATTCCCCTAATTTGGGGGTAAAAATGCAGAAATTACCCTTATTTTTGGGCAAAAATGCTGAAATTCCCCTTATTTTGGAGCAAAAATGCAGAAATTCCCCTTATTTCAGGTCAAAAAGGCAGAAATTCCGCTAATTTGGGGGCAAATTGCAGAAATTAAACTTAATTTAGGGAAAAAGACTGAAATTCCCCTTATTTTGTGCCTTAAAGGCAGAAATTATTATTTTAGGGCAAAAATACAGAAATTCCACTTAATTTTGAGCAAAAATGCAGGAATTTTCCTTAATTTGTGGAAAAATGAGGAAATTTCCCTTATTTTTGGCCAAATAGGCAGAAATTTCTTATATTTTGAGGCAAAAGCTTAGAAATTTAACTTATTTTAGGATAAAATTGCAGAAACTTCACTTATTTTGTAGCAAAAATGCAGAAATTCCCATTATTTTGGGGTAAAAAGAAAATACTTTCCCTTATTTTGTAACAAAATTGCAGAAATTTCCCATATTTTGGGGCAAAAATGCAGTACTGTTTCTAATTTTGGGGCAAAATTCAGAAATTTCACTAATTTTGGGGCAAAATTCAGAAATTTCACTAATTTTGGTGCAAAAAGGCAGAAATTTCTATTATTTTGTGGCAAAATGCAGAAATTCCTTTTATTTGGGGGCAAAAAGGCAGAAATTCTCCTCATTTTGGGGCAAAAAGGCAGAAATATCCCTTATTTTTGGGCAAAATTGTAGAAATTTCCCTTATCATGGGACAAAAATCCAGAAATTCCCCACATTTTAGGTCGAAAAGGAAGAAATTCCGCTAGTTTGGGGGCAAATAGCAGATATTAAACTTATTTAAGGTAAGAAGACTGAAATTCCCCTTATTTTGTGCCAAAAAAGCAGAAATTCTTCTTATTTTAGGGCAAAAAGGCAGAAATTCCAATTAATTTTGGGGAAAAATTCAGAAATTTCCCTTATTATGGGGCAAAAACACAGTAATGCCTCTCATTTTGCGGCAAAAATGCAGAAATTCCCCTAATTTTGATGAAAAAGGTAGAAATTCCTTTTATTGTGGGGCAAAATTGCTGAAATTTCCCTTTTTTGGGACAAAATTGCAGAAATTCCCCTTATTTCGGGTCAAAATGGCAGAAATACCGCATACTTGGTGTCAAAAATGCAGAAATTACCCTTATTAGAGGGCAAAATGATTGAAATTCCCCCTTATTTGCACAAAAAAGGCAGAAATTCCTTTTATTTTGGGGCAAAAATGCAGGAATTCTCCTTATTTTGGAAAAAAATTGCAGAAATTCCCCTTTTTTTGTTTTAAAAAGGCAGAAATTCCCTTTATTTTAAAGGAAAAATGCAGAAGATTCCCTTATTTTGGTGCAAAATTGCATAAATTTCCCCTATTATAGGGCAAAAAGGCAGAAATTCCCCTAATTATAGGGCAAAATTGCAGAAATTTCCCTTATTTTGGGGCAAAATTGCAGAAATTTTCATAATTTTTGGGAGAAAGTGCAGAAATTTCCCTTATTTTGGGGCAAAATTGCAGAAATTCCCCTAATTTTGGAAAAAAAAAATTGCAGAAATTCCCCTTATTTCGGAGCAAAAATGCAGAAATTTTCCTTAATTCAGGGCAAAAATACAGAAATTCCCCTTATTTTGGGGCAAAAATGCAGAAATTTCTCTTATTTTAGGGCAAAAATACAGAAATTACCCTTATTTAAGGCAAAAAGGGTAAATTCCCCTTATTTAAGGGCAAAAAAACAGAAATTCCCCTTATTTTAGGGCAAAAAGTAAGAAATTCTCCCTTTTTGGGGGCAAAAATGCAGAAATTTCCCTTAATTTGTGGCAAAAATGCAGAATTTCCCCTTATTTGGGGCCAAAAAGTCAAAAATTTCCCTTATTTTTGTGGAAAAGTATAGAAATTTAACTTATTTTAAAATAATATTGCAGAAATTTCATTTATTTTGTGGCAAAAATGAAGAAATTCCCATTATTTTGCAAAAAAAAAGGCAGAAATTCCCTTTATTTTGGAACAAAATTGCAGAAATTTCCTATATTTTGGGGCAAAAATGCAGTAATGCTTCTAATTTGGGGGAAATATTAGGAAATTCCACAAATTTTGGGGCAAAAAGGCAAAAATTCCACTTATTTTGCGGCAAAAATTCAGAAATTTCCATTTTTTGGGTCAAAAAGGCACAAATTTTCTTTATTTTGAGGCAAATTTCAGAAATTTCCCTTATTTTGTGGCAAAAATTCTGTAATGCTTCTAATTTCTGGGCAAAAATCAGAAATTCCATTAATTTTGAGGCAAAAGGCAGAAATTCCCCTTATTGTGGAGCAAAATTGCTGAAATTTCCCTTTTTTGGAACAAAATTGCAGAAATTTCCCTTATTTTTGGGCAAAATTGCAGAAATTTCCCTTATCTTGTGGCCAAAATACAGAAATTCCTTTTTTTTCAGGTCAAAAAGGCAGAAATTACGCTTTCTTGGGGGCAAATTTTAGAAATTACCCTTATTTTAGAGAAAAAGCCTGAAATTCCTCTTATTTTTTGACAAAAAGGCAGAAATTCTTCTTATTTTAGAGCAAAAAGGCAGAAATTCCACATAATTTTGGGCAAAAATGCAGAAATTTCCCTTATTTTGAGGTAAAACACAGTAATGCCCCTAATTTTGTAGCAAAAATGCGGAAATTCCCCTAATTTTGGGGTAAAAAGGCAGAAATTCCTCTTATTTTGGGACAAAAATGCTGAAATTCCCCTTATTTTGGAATAATAATGCAGAAATTTTCTTTTATTTTAGGGCAAAAAGACAGAATTTCTCCTTAATTTAGGCCAAAAATACAGAAATTACCCTTATATTAGGCCAAAAAGACTAAATTCCCCTTATTTTGGAGCAAAAAGGCAGAAATTCCCCTTATTTTAGGGAAAAAAGGCAGAAATTCTCGTTAATTTTGGGCAAAAATGCAGAAATTTTCCTTAATTTGTGGCAAAAATGCAGAAATTTCTCTTATTTTTGGCCAAATAGGCAGAAATTTCTTATATTTTGAGGCAAAAGGGTAGAAATTTAACTTATTTTAGTATAAAATTGCAAAAACTTCCCTTATTTTGTAGAAAAAATGCAGAAATTCCCATTATTTTGGGGTTAAAAAAAAAAGAAATTTTCCTTATTTTGGAACAAAATTGCAGAAATTTCCTATATTTTGGGGCAAAAATGCAGTAATGCTTCTAATTTTAGGGCAAAATTCAGATATTTCACTAATTTGGAGGCAAAATTCAGAAATTTCACTAATTTTGGGGCAAAAGGCAGATTCCTATTATTTTGGGGCACAAATGCAGAAATTTCTTTTTTTGGGGGCAAAAAGGCAAAAATTCTCCTCATTTTGGGGCAATAAGGCAGAAATATCCCTTATTTTTGGGCAAAATTGCAGAAATTTCCCTTATCATGGGACAAAAATACAGAAATTCCTTTCATTTTAGGTCAAAAAGGCAGAAATTCCGCTAATTTGAGAGCTAATTGCAGATATTAAACTTATTTAAGGGAAGAAGACTGAAATTCCTCTTATTTTGTGCCAATAAAGAAGAAATTCTTCTTATTTTAGGTCAAAAAGGCAGAAATTCCAATTAATTTTAAGAAAAAATGCAGAAATTTTCCATATTTTGGGGCAAAAACACAGTAATGCCCCTAATTCTGCGGCAAAAACGCAGAAATTTTCCTAATTTTGGGGCAAAAGGCAGAAATTCCCCTTATTGTGGGGCAAAATTGCTGAAATTTCCCTTTTTTGGGACAAAATTGCAGAAATTCTTTTATTTTGGGGCCAAATTGCAGAATTCACCTTTATTTCGGGTCAAAAATGCAGAAATACCGCATACTTGGTGTCAAAATGTAGAAATTACCCTTATTTTAGGGCAAAAAGACTGAAATTCCCTCTTTTTTGCGCGAAAGAGGCAGAAATTCCTCTTATTTTGGGGCAAAAATGCTGAAATTCCCCTTATTTTGGAACAAAATTGTAGAAATTCCTTTTTTTTTTGTTTCAAAAATGCAGAAATTTCTTTTATTTTGGAGCAAAAATGCAGAAAATTTTCTTATTTTGGTGCAAAATTGCATAAATTTCCCTTACTATAGGGTAAAAAGGCAGAAATTCCTCTAATTATAGGGCAAAATTGCAGAAATTTGCCTTATTTTGAGGAAAAAAGGCAGAAATTCCCCTAATTTTGGGGCAAAATTGCAGAAATTTCCTTTATTTTCAGGCAAAATTGCAGAAATTCCCCTAATTTTGTGTCAAAATTGCAGAAAATGCCTTTATTTTGGGAAAAAAATGCAGAAAATCAACATTAATTTGGAACAAAATTGCAGAAACTCCTCTTATTTTGGGGCAAAAAGGCAAAAATTCTAATTATTTTGGGGCAAAAGGCAGAAATTTCCCTTATTTTTAGACAAAATTGCAGAAATTTCCCTTTTCATGGGACAAAAATACAGAAATTTCCCTTATTTCAAGTCAAAAAGGCAGAAATTCCGCTAATTTGGGGGCAAATTCCAGAAATTACCCTAATTATAGGGAAAAAGCCTGAAATTCCCCTTTTTTTGGGCAAAAATGCAGAAATTTCCCTTAATTTGGGGCAAAAATGCAGATTTTTCCCCAGATTTGGGGCCAAAAAGGCAGAAATTTCCCTTATTTTGGTGCAAAAGTATAGAAATTTAACTTATTTTAGAATAATATTGCAGAATTTTCCATAATTTTGTGGCAAAAATGAAGAAATTACCATTATTTTGCTGTAGAAACGCAGAAATTCCCATTATTTTGGAACAAAATTGAAAAAAATTTCCATATTTTGAGGCAAAAATGCAGTAATGCTTCTAATTTTGGGGCAAAATTCAGAAATTCCACTAATTTTGGTGCAAAAAAGCAGAAATTCCACTTATTTTGCGGCAAAAATTCAGAAATTTCCTTTTTTGGGTCAAAAAAGCAGAAATTTCCTTTATTTTGAGGCAAATTGCAGAAATTTCCCTTATTTTGGGGCAAAAATTCTGTAATGCTTCTAATTTTGGGGCAAAAATGAGAAATTCCATTAATTTTGGGGCAAAATGGAAGAAATTCCCCTTATTGTGGGCAAAATTGCAGAAATTTCCCTTTTTTGGGACAAAATTGCAGAAATTTCCCTTATTTTTTGGCAAAATTGCAGAAATTTCCCTTATCTTGTTGCCCAAATAGAGAAATTCCTTTTATTTCAGTCAAAAACGCAGAAATTATGCTTTCTTGAGGGCAAATTTTAGAAACTACCCTTATTTTAGAGAAAAAGCCTGAAATTCCTCTTATTTTGTGCCAAAAAAGCAGAAATTCTTCTTATTTTAGAGCAAAAAGGCAGAAATTCCACATAATTTTGGGCAAAAATGCAGAAATTTCCTCTATTTTGGGGCAAAAACACAGTAATGCCCCTAATTTTGAAGCAAAAAGGCGGAAATTCCCCTAATTGGGGGGTAAAAATGAAGAAATTCCCCTCATTTTGGGCAAAAATGCTGAAATTCCCCTTATTTTGAAGCAAAAATGCAGAAATTCTCCTTATTTCAGGTCAAAAGGCAGAAATTCCGCTAATTTGGGGAAAAATAGAAGAAATTAAACTTAATTTAGGGAAAAAGACTGAAATTCCCCTTATTTTGTGCCTTAAAGGCAGAAATTCTTATTTTAGGGCAAAAATACAGACATTCCAATTATTTTTGAGCAAAAATGCAGAAATTTTCCTTAATTTATGGAAAAATGCAGAAATTTCCCTTATTTTTGGCCAAATAGGCAGAAATTTCTTTTATTTTGAGGCAAAAGCTTAGAAATTTAACTTATTTTAGGATAAAATTGCAGAAACTTTCCTTATTTTGTAGCAAAAATGCAGAAATTCCCATAATTTTGGGGTAAAAAGGAACTAATTTCCTTTATATTGTAACAAAATTGCAGAAATTTCCCATATTTTGGGGCAAAAATGCAGTAATGCTTCTAATTTTGGGGCAAAATTCAGAAATTTCACTAATTTTGGGGCAAAATTCAGAAATTTCACTAATTTTTGGGCAAAAAGGCAGAAATTCCTATTATTTTGGGGCAAAATGCAGAAATTCCTTTGATTTGGGGGCAAAAAGGCAGAAATTCTCCTCATTATGGGGCAAAAAGGCAGAAATTTCCCTTATTTTTGGGCAAAATTGCAGAAATTTCCCTTATCATGGGACAAAAACCCTAAAAGTCCCCTCTTTTTAGGTCAAAAAGGCAGAAATTCCTCTAATTTGGGGGCAAATTGCAGATATTAAACTTATTTAAGGGAAGAAGACTGAAATTCCCCTTATTTTGTGCCAAAAAAGCAGAAATTCTTCTTATTTTAGGGCAAAAAGGCAGAAATTCCAATTAATTTTGGGGAAAAATGCAGAAATTTCCCATTTTTTTGGGCAAAAACACAGTAATGCCCCTAATTTTGCGGCAAAAATGCAGAAATTCCCCTAATTTTGGGGCAAAAAGCAGAAATTCCCCTTATTGTGGGGCAAAATTGCTGAAATTTCTTTTTTTGGGACAAAATTGCAGAAATTTCTCTTATTTTGGGGCAAAATTGCAGAATTCACCCTTATTTCGGGTGAAAAAATGCAGAAATACCGCATACTTGGTGTCAAAATGCAGAAATAACCCTTATTTTAAAGCAGAAAGACTGAAATTCCCCCTTTTTTTGCACCAAAAATGCAGAAATTCCCCTTATTTTGGGGCAAAAATGCTGAAATTCCCCTTATTTTGGAACAAAATTGTAGAAATTCCCCTTTTTTCTTTGAAAAAGGCAGAAATTCTCTTTATTTTTGAGCAAAAATGCAGAAAATTTCCTTATTTTGGTGCAAAATTGCATAAATTTCCCTTATTATAATGTAAAAAGCAGAAATTCCTCTAATTATAGGTCAAAATTGCAGAAATTTGCCTTATTTTGGGGCAAAAATGCAGAAATTCCCCTATTTTTGGGGCAAAATTGCAGAAATTTCCCTTATTTTCGGGCAAAATTGCAGAAATTCCCCTAATTTTGTGTCAAAATTGCAGAAAATGCCTTTATTTTGGGGCAAAAATGCAGAAAATCAACATTAATTTGGAGCAAAATTGCAGAAACTCCTTTTTTTGGGGGCAAAAAGGCAAAAATTCTAATTATTTTGGGGCAAAGGCAGAAATTTCCCTTATATTTGGGCAAAATTGCAGAAATTTCCCTTATCATGGGACAAAAATCCAGAAATTTCCCTTATTATAGGTCAAAAAGGCAGAAATTCCGCTAATGTGGGGGCAAATTCCAGAAATTACCCTAATTTTAGGGAAAAAGGCTGAAATTCCCCTTTTTTGGGCAAAAATGAAGAAATTTCCGTTAATTTGGGGCAAAAACGCAGAATTTCCCCTTACTTGGGGCCAAAAAGGCAGAAATTTCCCTTATATTGGTGCAAAATTATAGAAATTTAACTTATTTTAGGATAATATTGCAGAATTTCCCTTATTTTGTGGCAAAAATGAAGAAAATAACATTATTGTGCGGTAAAAACGCAGAAATTCCCATTATTTTGGAACAAAATTGAAGAATTTTTCTATATTTTGGGGCAAAAATGCAGTAATGCTTGTAAATTTGGGGCAAAATTCAGAAATTCCACTAATTTTGGGGCAAAAATGCAGAAATTCCGCTAATTTGGGTGCAAATTCCAAAAATTACCCTAATTTTAGGGAAAAAGCCTGAAATTCCTTTTTTTTAGAGCAAAAATGCAGAAATTTCCCTTAATTTTGGGCAAAAATGCAGAATTTTCTCCTTACTTGGGGCCAAAAAGGCAGAAATTTCCCTTATTTTGGTGCAAAAGTATAGAAATTTAACTTATTTTTGGATAATATTGCAGAATTTCCCTTATTTTGTGGCAAAAATGAAGAAAATAACATTATTGTGCGGTAAAAACGCAGAAATTCCCATTATTTTGGAACAAAATTGAAGAATTTTTCTATATTTTGGGGCAAAAATGCAGTAATGCTTGTAATTTTGGGGCAAAATTCAGAAATTCCACTAATTTTGGGGCAAAAATGCAGAAATTCCGCTAATTTGGGGGCAAATTCCAAAAATTACCCTAATTTTAGGGAAAAAGCCTGAAATTCCTTTTTTTTAGAGCAAAAATGCAGAAATTTCCCTTAATTTTGGGCAAAAATGCAGAATTTTCTCCTTACTTGGGGCCAAAAAAGCAGAAATTTCCCTTATTTTGGTGCAAAAGTATAGAAATTTAACTTATTTTAGGATAATATTGCAGAATTTTTTCATATTTTCTAGCAAAAATGAAGAAAATTCCATTATTGTGCGGTAAAAACGCAGAAATTCCTATTATTTTGGAACAAAATTGAGGAAATTTTTCACATTTTGGGGCAAAAAATGCAGTAATGCTTCTAATTTTGGGGCAAAATTCAGAAATTCCACTAATTTTGGTGCAAAAAGGCAGAAATTCCACTTATTTTGCGGCAAAAATTCAGAAATTTCCCTTTTTTGGGTCAAAAAGGCAGAAATTTCCTTTATTTTGAGGCAAATTGCAGAAATTTCCCTTATTTTGGAACAAAATTGCAGAAATTTCCCTTTTTTGGAACAGAAATGCAGAAATTTCCCTTATTTTTGGGCAAAATTGCAGAAATTTCCTTTATCTTGTTGCAAAAATACAGAAATTCCTTTTATTTCAGGTCAAAAAGGCAGAAATTATGCTTTCTTGAGGGCAAATTTTAGAAATTACCCTTATTTTAGAGAAAAAGCCTGAAATTCCTCTTATTTTTTGCCAAAAAAGCAGAAATTCTTCTTATTTTAGAGCAAAAAGGCAGAAATTCCACATAATTTTGGGCAAAAATGCAGAAATTTCCCTTATTTTGGGGCAAAAACACAGTAATGCACCTAATTTTGGAACAAAATGGCGGAAATTCCCCTAATTTGGGGGTAAAAAAGCAGAAATTCCCCTTATTTTGGGGGAAAAATGCTGAAAATCCTCTAATTTTGGAGCAAAAATGCAGAAATTCCCCTTATTTCAGGTCAAAAAGGCAGAAATTCTGCTAATTTGGAGGCAAATTGCAGAAATTAAACTTAATTTAGGGAAAAATACTTAAATTCCTGTTATTCTGTGTTCTAATAGCAGAAATTCTTATTTTAGGGCACAAATACAGAAATTCCACTTAATTTTGAGCAAAAATGCAGAAATTTTCTTTAATTTGTGGAAAAATGCAGAAATTTCCCTTATTTTTGGTCAAATAGGCAGAAATTTCTTTTATTTTGAGGCAAAAGCTTAGAAATTTAACTTATTTTAGGATAAAATTGCAGAAACTTCCCTTATTTTGTAGCAAAAATGCAGAAATTCCCATTATTTTGAGGGAAATAGGAACTAATTTCACTTTTTTTGTAACAAAATTGCAGAAATTTCCCATATTTTGGGGCAAAAATGCAGTAATGCTTCTAATTTTGGGGCAAAATCAGAAATTTAACTAATTTTGAGGGAAAATTCAGAAATTTCACTAATTTTGGGGCAAAAAGGAAGAAATTCCTAATATTTTGTGGCAAAATGAAGAAATTCCTTTTATTTGGGGGCAAAAAGGCAGAAATTCTCCTCATTTTGTGGCAAAAAGGCAGAAATTTCCCTTATTTTTGGGCAAAATTGCAGAAATTTCCCTTATCATGGGACAAAATCCTGAAATTCCCCTCATTTTAGGTCAAAAATGCAGAAATTCCCCTAATTTGGGGGCAAATTGCAAATATTAAACTTATTTAAGGGAAGAAGACTGAAATTCCCCTTATTTTGAGCCAAAAAAGAAGAAATTCTTCTTATTTTAGGGCAAAAAGGCAGAAATTCCAATTAATTTTGGGGAAAAATGCAGAAATTTCCCGTATTTTGGGGCAAAAACACAGTAATGCCCCTAATTTTGAGGCAAAAATGCAGAAATTCCCCTAATTTTTGGGCAAAAGGCAGAAATTCCCCTTATTGTGAGGCAAAATTGCTGAAATTTCCCTTTTTTAAGACAAAATTGCAGAAATTTCTCTTATTTTGGGGCAAAATTGCAGAATTCACCCTTATTTCGGGTCAAAAATGCAGAAATACCGCATACTTGGTTCGAAAATGCAGAAATTACCCTTATTTTAGGGCAAAATGACTGATATTCCCCTTTTTTGCACCAAAAATGCAGAAATTCCCCTTATTTTGGGGCAAAAATGCTGAAATTCCCCTTATTTTGAAACAAAATTGTAGAAATTCCCCTTTTTTTCTTTAAAAAAGGCAGAAATTCTCTTTATTTTAGAGCAAAAATGCAGAAAATTTTTTTATTTTGGTGCAAAATTGCATAAATTTCCCTTATTATAGCGTAAAAAGGCAGAAATTCCTCTAATTATAGGTCAAAAATGCAGAAATTTGCCTTATTTTGGGGCAAAAATGCAGAAATTCCCATTATTTTGGGGGAAAAAGGCACTAATTTCCCTGATTTTGTAACAAAATTGCAGAAATTTCCCATAATATAGGGCAAAAATGCAGTAATGCTTCTAATTTTGGGGCAAAATCAGAAATTTCACTAATTTTGGGGGAAAATTCCGAAATTTCACTAATTTTGGGGCAAAAAGGCAGAAATTCCTAATATTTTGGGGCAAAATGAAGAAATTCCTTTTATTTGGGGGCAAAAAGGCAGAAATTCTCCTCATTTTGGGGCAAAAAGGCAGAAATTTTCCTTAGTTTTAGGGAAAATTCCGAAATTTCACTAATTTTGGGGCAAAAAGGCAGAAATTCCTAATATTTTGGGGCAAAATGAAGAAATTCCTTTTATTAGGGGGCAAAAAGGCAGAAATTCTCCTCATTTTGGGGCAAAAAGGCAGAAATTTTCCTTAGTTTTAGGTAAAATTGCAGAAATTTCCCTTATCATGGGACAAAAATCCAGAAATTGCCCTCATTTTAGGTCAAAAAGGCAGAAATTCCGCTAATATGGGGGGAAATTGCAGATATTAAACTTATTTAAAGGAAGAATACTGAAATTTCCCTTATTTTGATCCAAAAAAGCAGAAATTCTTCTTATTTTAGGGCAAAAAGGCAGAAATTCCAATCAATTTTGGGGAAAAATGCAGAAATTTCCCGTATTTTGGGGCAAAAACACAGTAATGCCCCTAATTTTGCGGCAAAAATGCAGAAATTCCCCTAATTTTGGGGCAAAAAGCAGAAATTCCCCTTATTGTGGGGCAAAATTGCTGAAATTTCCCTTTTTGGGACAAAATTGCAAAAATTTCTCTTATTTTGGGGCAAAATTGCAGAATTCACCCTTATTTCGGGTCAAAAATGCAGAAATACCACATACTTGGTTTCAAAATGCAGAAATAACCCTTATTTTAAAGCAGAAAGACTGAAATTCCCCCTTTTTTTGCACCAAAAATGCAGAAATTCCCCTTATTTTGGGGCAAAAATGCTGAAATTCCCCTTATTTTGGAACAAAATTGTAGAAATTCCCCTTTTTTCTTTGAAAAAGGCAGAAATTCTCTTTATTTTTGAGCAAAAATGCAGAAAATTTCCTTATTTTGGTGCAAAATTGCATAAATTTCCCTTATTATAACGTAAAAAGCAGAAATTCCTCTAATTATAGGTCAAAATTGCAGAAATTTGCCTTATTTTGGGGCAAAAATGCAGAAATTCCCCTATTTTTGGGGCAAAATTGCAGAAAATTCCCTTATTTTCGGGCAAAATTGCAGAAATTCCCCAAATTTTGTGTCAAAATTGCAGAAAATGCCTTTATTTTGGGGCAAAAATGCAGAAAATCAACATTAATTTGGAGCAAAATTGCAGAAACTCCTCTTATTTTTGGGCAAAAAGGCAAAAATTCTAATTATTTTGGGGCAAAGGCAGAAATTTCCCTTATATTTGGGCAAAATTGCAGAAATTTCCCTTATCATGGGACAAAAATCCAGAAATTTCCCTTATTATAGGTCAAAAAGGCAGAAATTCCGCTAATGTGGGGGCAAATTCCAGAAATTACCCTAATTTTAGGGAAAAAGGCTGAAATTCCCCTTTTTTGGGCAAAAATGCAGAAGTTTCCGTTAATTTGGGGCAAAAACGCAGAATTTCCCCTTACTTGGGGCCAAAAAGGCAGAAATTTCCATTATATTGGTGCAAAATTATAGAAATTTAACTTATTTTAGGATAATATTGCAGAATTTTCCCTTATTTTGTGGCAAAAATTAAGAAAATCCCATTATTGTGCGGTAAAAACGCAGAAATTCCCATTATTTTGGAACAAAATTGAAGAAATTTTCCATATTTTGGGGCAAAAATGCAGTAATGCTTCTAATTTTGGGGCAAAATTCAGAAATTCTACTGATTTTGGTGCAAAAAGGCTGAAATTCCAATTATTTTGTGGCAAGAAATCAGAAATTTTTCTTTTTTGGGTCAAAAAGGCAGAAATTTCCTTTATTTTGAGGCAAATTGAAGAAATTTCCCTTATTTTGGGGCAAAAATTCTGTAATGCTTCTAATTTCGCGGCAAAAATGAGAAATTACATTAATTTTGGGGCAAAAAGGCAGAAATTACCCTTATTGTGGGGTAAAATTGCAGAAATTTCCCTTTTTTGGGACAGAATTGCAGAAATTTCCCTTATTTTTGGGCAAAATTGCAGAAATTTCCCTTATCTTGTTGCCAAAATACAGAAATTCCTTTTATTTCAGGTCAAAAAGGCAGAAATTACGCTTTCTTGAGGGCAAATTTTAGAAATTACCCTTATTTTAGAGGAAAAGCCTGAAATTCATTATATTTTGTGCCAAAAAAGCAGAAATTCTTCTTATTTAAAGCAAAAAGGCAGAAATTCCACATAATTTTGGGCAAAAATGCAGAAATTTCCCTTATTTTGGGGCAAAAACACAGTAATGCCCCTAATTTTGGAGCAAAATGGCAGAAATTCCCCTAATTTGGGGGTAAAAATGCTGAAATTCCCCTTATTTTTGGGCAAAAATGCTGAAATTCCCTTTATTTTGGAGCAAAAATGCAGAAATTCCCGTTATTTCAGGTAAAAAAGGCAGAAATTCTGCTAATTTGGGGACAAATTGCAGAAATGAAACTTAATTTAGGGAAAAAGACTGAAATTCTTCTTATTTTGTGCCTTAAAGGCAGAAATTCTTATTTTAGGGCAAAAATACAGAAATTCCACTTAATTTTGAGCAAAAATGCAGAAATTTTCCTTAATTTGTGGAAAAATGCAGAAATTTCCCTTATTTTTGGCCAAATAGGCAGAAATTTCTTTTATTTTGAGGCAAAAGCTTAGAAATTTAACTTATTTTAGGATAAAATTGCAGATACTTCCATTATTTTGTAGCAAAAATGCAGAAATTCCCATTATTTTGGGGGAAAAAGGCACTAATTTCCCTGATTTTGTAACAAAATTGCAGAAATTTCCCATAATATAGGGCAAAAATGCAGTAATGCTTCTAATTTTGGGGCAAAATCAGAAATTTCACTAATTTTGGGGGAAAATTCCGAAATTTCACTAATTTTGGGGCAAAAAGGCAGAAATTCCTAATATTTTGGGGCAAAATGAAGAAATTCCTTTTATTTGGGGGCAAAAAGGCAGAAATTCTCCTCATTTTGGGGCAAAAAGGCAGAAATTTTCCCTAGTTTTAGGTAAAATTGCAGAAATTTCCCTGATCATGGGACAAAAATCCAGAAATTGCCCTCATTTTAGGTCAAAAAGGCAGAAATTCCGCTAATATGGGGGGAAATTGCAGATATTAAACTTATTTAAAGGAAGAATACTGAAATTTCCCTTATTTTGATCCAAAAAAGCAGAAATTCTTCTTATTTTAGGGGAAAAAGGCAGAAATTCCAATTAATTTTGGGGAAAAATGCAGAAATTTCCTGTATTTTGGGGCAAAAACACAGTAATGCCCCCAATTTTGCGGCAAAAATGCAGAAATTCCCCTAATTTTGGGGCAAAAAGCAGAAATTCCCCTTATTGTGGGGCAAAATTGCTGAAATTTCCCTTTTTTGGGACAAAATTGCAAAGATTTCTCTTATTTTGGGGCAAAATTGCAGAATTCACCCTTATTTCGGGTCAAAAATGCAGAAATACCACATACTTGGTGTCAAAATGCAGAAATAACCCTTATTTTAAAGCAAAAAGACTGAAATTCCCCCTTTTTTGCACCAAAAATGCAGAAATTCCCCTTATTTTGGGGCAAAAATGCTGAAATTCACCTTATTTTGGAACAAAATTGTAGAAATTCCCCTTTTTTCTTTGAAAAAGGCAGAAATTCTCTTTATTTTTGAGCAAAAATGCAGAAAATTTCCTTATTTTGGTGCAAAATTGCATAAATTTCCCTTATTATAACGTAAAAAGCAGAAATTCCTCTAATTATAGGTCAAAATTGCAGAAATTTGCCTTATTTTGGGGCAAAAATGCAGAAATTCCCCTATTTTTGGGGCAAAATTGCAGAAATTTCCCTTATTTTCGGGCAAAATTGCAGAAATTCCACTAATTTTGTGTCAAAATTGCAGAAAATGCCTTTATTTTGGGGCAAAAATGCAGAAAATCAACATTAATTTGGAGCAAAATTGCAGAAACTCCTCTTATTTTGGGGCAAAAAGGCAAAAATTCTAATTATTTTGGGGCAAAGGCAGAAATTTCCCTTATATTTGGGCAAAATTGCAGAAATTTCCCTTATCATGGGACAAAAATCCAGAAATTTTCCTTATTATAGGTCAAAAAGGCAGAAATTCCGCTAATGTGGGGGCAAATTCCAGAAATTACGCTAATTTTAGGGAAAAAGGCTGAAATTCCCCTTTTTTGGGCAAAAATGCAGAAGTTTTTGTTAATTTGGGGCAAAAACGCAGAATTTCCCCTTACTTGGGGCCAAAAAGGCAGAAATTTCCATTATATTGGTGCAAAATTATAGAAATTTAACTTATTTTAGGATAATATTGCAGAATATTCCCTTATTTTGTGGCAAAAATTAAGAAAATCCCATTATTGTGCGGTAAAAACGCAGAAATTCCCATTATTTTGGAACAAAATTGAAGAAATTTTCCATATTTTGGGGCAAAAATGCAGTAATGCTTCTAATTTTGGGGCAAAATTCAGAAATTCTACTGATTTTGGTGCAAAAAGGCTGAAATTCCAATTATTTTGCGGCAAGAATTCAGAAATTTTCCTTTTTTGGGTCAAAAAGGCAGAAATTTCCTTTATTTTGAGGCAAATTGCAGAAATTTCCCTTATTTTGGGACAAAAATTCTGTAATGCTTCTAATTTCGGGGCAAAAATGAGAAATTCCATTAAATTTGGGGCAAAAAGGCAGAAATTCCCCTTATTGTGGGGTAAAATTGCAGAAATTTCCCTTTTTTGGGACAGAATTGCAGAAATTTCCCTTATTTTTTGGCAAAATTGCAGAAATTTCCCTTATCTTGTTGCCCAAATAAAGAAATTCCTTTTATTTCAGTCAAAAACGCAGAAATTATGCTTTCTTGAGGGCAAATTTTAGAAACTACCCTTATTTTAGAGAAAAAGCCTGAAATTCCTCTTATTTTGTGCCAAAAAAGCAGAAATTCTTCTTATTTTAGAGCAAAAAGGCAGAAATTCCACATAATTTTGGGCAAAAATGCAGAAATTTCCTCTATTTTGGGGCAAAAACACAGAAATGCCCCTAATTTTGAAGCAAAAAGGCGGAAATTCCCCTAATTGGGGGGTAAAAATGAAGAAATTCCCCTCATTTTGGGCAAAAATGCTGAAATTCCCCTTATTTTGAAGCAAAAATGCAGAAATTCTCCTTATTTCAGGTCAAAAGGCAGAAATTCCGCTAATTTGGGGAAAAATAGAAGAAATTAAACTTAATTTAGGGAAAAAGACTGAAATTCCCCTTATTTTGTGCCTTAAAGGCAGAAATTCTTATTTTAGGGCAAAAATACAGACATTCCAATTATTTTTGAGCAAAAATGCAGAAATTTTCCTTAATTTGTGGAAAAATGCAGAAATTTCCCTTATTTTTGGCCAAATAGGCAGAAATTTCTTTTATTTTGAGGCAAAAGCTTAGAAATTTAACTTATTTTAGGATAAAATTGCAGAAACTTTCCTTATTTTGTAGCAAAAATGCAGAAATTCCCATAATTTTGGGGTAAAAAGGAACTAATTTCCTTTATATTGTAACAAAATTGCAGAAATTTCCCATATTTTGGGGCAAAAATGCAGTAATGCTTCTAATTTTGGGGCAAAATTCAGAAATTTCACTAATTTTGGGGCAAAATTCAGAAATTTCACTAATTTTTGGGCAAAAAGGCAGAAATTCCTATTATTTTGGGGCAAAATGCAGAAATTCCTTTGATTTGGGGGCAAAAAGGCAGAAATTCTCCTCATTATGGGGCAAAAAGGCAGAAATTTCCCTTATTTTTGGGCAAAATTGCAGAAATTTCCCTTATCATGGGACAAAAACCCTAAAAGTCCCCTCTTTTTAGGTCAAAAAGGCAGAAATTCCTCTAATTTGGGGGCAAATTGCAGATATTAAACTTATTTAAGGGAAGAAGACTGAAATTCCCCTTATTTTGTGCCAAAAAAGCAGAAATTCTTCTTATTTTAGGGCAAAAAGGCAGAAATTCCAATTAATTTTGGGGAAAAATGCAGAAATTTCCCATTTTTTTGGGCAAAAACACAGTAATGCCCCTAATTTTGCGGCAAAAATGCAGAAATTCCCCTAATTTTGGGGCAAAAGGCAAAAATTCCCCTTATTGTGGGGCAAAATTGCTGAAATTTCTTTTTTTTGGGACAAAATTGCAGAAATTTCTCTTATTTTGGGGCAAAATTGCAGAATTCACCCTTATTTCGGGTGAAAAAATGCAGAAATACCGCATACTTGGTGTCAAAATGCAGAAATAACCCTTATTTTAAAGCAGAAAGACTGAAATTCCCCCTTTTTTTGCACCAAAAATGCAGAAATTCCCCTTATTTTGGGGCAAAAATGCTGAAATTCCCCTTATTTTGGAACAAAATTGTAGAAATTCCCCTTTTTTCTTTGAAAAAGGCAGAAATTCTCTTTATTTTTGAGCAAAAATGCAGAAAATTTCCTTATTTTGGTGCAAAATTGCATAAATTTCCCTTATTATAACGTAAAAAGCAGAAATTCCTCTAATTATAGGTCAAAATTGCAGAAATTTGCCTTATTTTGGGGCAAAAATGCAGAAATTCCCCTATTTTTGGGGCAAAATTGCAGAAATTTCCCTTATTTTCGGGCAAAATTGCAGAAATTCCCCTAATTTTGTGTCAAAATTGCAGAAAATGCCTTTATTTTGGGGCAAAAATGCAGAAAATCAACATTAATTTGGAGCAAAATTGCAGAAACTCCTTTTTTTGGGGCAAAAAGGCAAAAATTCTAATTATTTTGGGGCAAAGGCAGAAATTTCCCTTATATTTGGGCAAAATTGCAGAAATTTCCCTTATCATGGGACAAAAATCCAGAAATTTCCCTTATTATAGGTCAAAAAGGCAGAAATTCCGCTAATGTGGGGGCAAATTCCAGAAATTACCCTAATTTTAGGGAAAAAGGCTGAAATTCCCCTTTTTTGGGCAAAAATGAAGAAATTTCCGTTAATTTGGGGCAAAAACGCAGAATTTCCCCTTACTTGGGGCCAAAAAGGCAGAAATTTCCCTTATATTGGTGCAAAATTATAGAAATTTAACTTATTTTATGATAATATTGCAGAATTTCCCTTATTTTGTGGCAAAAATGAAGAAAATAACATTATTGTGCGGTAAAAACGCAGAAATTCCCATTATTTTGGAACAAAATTGAAGAATTTTTCTATATTTTGGGGCAAAAATGCAGTAATGCTTGTAAATTTGGGGCAAAATTCAGAAATTCCACTAATTTTGGGGCAAAAATGCAGAAATTCCGCTAATTTGGGGGCAAATTCCAAAAATTACCCTAATTTTAGGGAAAAAGCCTGAAATTCCTTTTTTTTAGAGCAAAAATGCAGAAATTTCCCTTAATTTTGGGCAAAAATGCAGAATTTTCTCCTTACTTGGGGCCAAAAAGGCAGAAATTTCCCTTATTTTGGTGCAAAAGTATAGAAATTTAACTTATTTTTGGATAATATTGCAGAATTTCCCTTATTTTCTGGCAAAAATGAAGAAAATAACATTATTGTGCGGTAAAAACGCAGAAATTCCCATTATTTTGGAACAAAATTGAAGAATTTTTCTATATTTTGGGGCAAAAATGCAGTAATGCTTGTAATTTTGGGGCAAAATTCAGAAATTCCACTAATTTTGGGGCAAAAATGCAGAAATTCCGCTAATTTGGGGGCAAATTCCAAAAATTACCCTAATTTTAGGGAAAAAGCCTGAAATTCCTTTTTTTTAGAGCAAAAATGCAGAAATTTCCCTTAATTTTGGGCAAAAATGCAGAATTTTCTCCTTACTTGGGGCCAAAAAAGCAGAAATTTCCCTTATTTTGGTGCAAAAGCATAGAAATTTAACTTATTTTAGGATAATATTACAGAATTTTTTCATATTTTCTAGCAAAAATGAAGAAAATTCCATTATTGTGCGGTAAAAACGCAGAAATTCCTATTATTTTGGAACAAAATTGAAGAAATTTTTCATATTTTGGGGCAAAAAATGCAGTAATGCTTCTAATTTTGGGGCAAAATTCAGAAATTCCACTAATTTTGGTGCAAAAAGGCAGAAATTCCACCTATTTTGCGGCAAAAATTCAGAAATTTCCCTTTTTTGGGTCAAAAAGGCAGAAATTTCCTTTATTTTGAGGCAAATTGCAGAAATTTTACTTATTTTGGAACAAAATTGCAGAAATTTCCCTTTTTTGGGACAGAAATGCAGAAATTTCCCTTATTTTTGGGCAAAATTGCAGAAATTTCCCTTATCTTGTTGCCAAAATACAGAAATTCCTTTTATTTCAGGTCAAAAAGGCAGAAATTACGCTTTCTTGAGGGCAAATTTTAGAAATTACCCTTATTTTAGAGGAAAAGCCTGAAATTCATTATATTTTGTGCCAAAAAAGCAGAAATTCTTCTTATTTAAAGCAAAAAGGCAGATATTCCACATAATTTTGGGCAAAAATGCAGAAATTTCCCTTATTTTGGGGCAAAAACACAGTAATGCCCCTAATTTTGGAGCAAAATGGCGGAAATTCCCCTAATTTGGGGGTAAAAATGCTGAAATTCCCCTTATTTTTGGGCAAAAATGCTGAAATTCCCTTTATTTTGGAGCAAAAATGCAGAAATTCCCGTTATTTCAGGTAAAAAAGGCAGAAATTCTGCTAATTTGGGGACAAATTGCAGAAATTAAACTTAATTTAGGGAAAAAGACTGAAATTCTTCTTATTTTGTGCCTTAAAGGCAGAAATTCTTATTTTAGGGCAAAAATACAGAAATTCCAATTAATTTTGAGCAAAAATGCAGAAATTTTCCTTAATTTGTGGAAAAATGCAGAAATTTCCCTTATTTTTGGCCAAATAGGCAGAAATTTCTTTTATTTTGAGGCAAAAGCTTAGAAATTTAACTTATTTTAGGATAAAATTGCAGATACTTCCCTTATTTTGTAGCAAAAATGCAGAAATTCCCATTATTTTGGGGGAAAAAGGCACTAATTTCCCTGATTTTGTAACAAAATTGCAGAAATTTCCCATATTTTGGGGCAAAAATGCAGTAATGCTTCTAATTTTGGGGCAAAATCAGAAATTTCACTAATTTTGGGGGAAAATTCCGAAATTTCACTAATTTTGGGGCAAAAAGGCAGAAATTCCTAATATTTTGGGGCAAAATGAAGAAATTCCTTTTATTAGGGGGCAAAAAGGCAGAAATTCTCCTCATTTTGGGGCAAAAAGGCAGAAATTTTCCTTAGTTTTAGGTAAAATTGCAGAAATTTCCCTTATCATGGGACAAAAATCCAGAAATTGCCCTCATTTTAGGTCAAAAAGGCAGAAATTCCGCTAATATGGGGGGAAATTGCAGATATTAAACTTATTTAAAGGAAGAATACTGAAATTTCCCTTATTTTGATCCAAAAAAGCAGAAATTCTTCTTATTTTAGGGCAAAAAGGCAGAAATTCCAATTAATTTTGGGGAAAAATGCAGAAATTTCCGGTATTTTGGGGCAAAAACACAGTAATGCCCCTAATTTTGCGGCAAAAATGCAGAAATTCCCCTAATTTTGGGGCAAAAAGCAGAAATTCCCCTTATTGTGGGGCAAAATTGCTGAAATTTCCCTTTTTGGGACAAAATTGCAAAAATTTCTCTTATTTTGGGGCAAAATTGCAGAATTCACCCTTATTTCGGGTCAAAAATGCAGAAATACCACATACTTGGTGTCAAAATGCAGAAATAACCCTTATTTTAAAGCAGAAAGACTGAAATTCCCCCTTTTTTTGCACCAAAAATGCAGAAATTCCCCTTATTTTGGGGCAAAAATGCTGAAATTCCCCTTATTTTGGAACAAAATTGTAGAAATTCCCCTTTTTTCTTTGAAAAAGGCAGAAATTCTCTTTATTTTTGAGCAAAAATGCAGAAAATTTCCTTATTTTGGTGCAAAATTGCATAAATTTCCCTTAATATAACGTAAAAAGCAGAAATTCCTCTAATTATAGGTCAAAATTGCAGAAATTTGCCTTATTTTGGGGCAAAAATGCAGAAATTCCCCTATTTTTGGGGCAAAATTGCAGAAATTTCCCTTATTTTCGGGCAAAATTGCAGAAATTCCACTAATTTTGTGTCAAAATTGCAGAAAATGCCTTTATTTTGGGGCAAAAATGCAGAAAATCAACATTAATTTGGAGCAAAATTGCAGAAACTCCTCTTATTTTGGGGCAAAAAGGCAAAAATTCTAATTATTTTGGGGCAAAGGCAGAAATTTCCCTTATATTTGGGCAAAATTGCAGAAATTTCCCTTATCATGGGACAAAAATCCAGAAATTTTCCTTATTATAGGTCAAAAAGGCAGAAATTCCGCTAATGTGGGGGCAAATTCCAGAAATTACGCTAATTTTAGGGAAAAAGGCTGAAATTCCCCTTTTTTGGGCAAAAATGCAGAAGTTTTTGTTAATTTGGGGCAAAAACGCAGAATTTCCCCTTACTTGGGGCCAAAAAGGCAGAAATTTCCATTATATTGGTGCAAAATTATAGAAATTTAACTTATTTTAGGATAATATTGCAGAATATTCCCTTATTTTGTGGCAAAAATTAAGAAAATCCCATTATTGTGCGGTAAAAACGCAGAAATTCCCATTATTTTGGAACAAAATTGAAGAAATTTTCCATATTTTGGGGCAAAAATGCAGTAATGCTTCTAATTTTGGGGCAAAATTCAGAAATTCTACTGATTTTGGTGCAAAAAGGCTGAAATTCCAATTATTTTGCGGCAAGAATTCAGAAATTTTCCTTTTTTGGGTCAAAAAGGCAGAAATTTCCTTTATTTTGAGGCAAATTGCAGAAATTTCCCTTATTTTGGGACAAAAATTCTGTAATGCTTCTAATTTCGGGGCAAAAATGAGAAATTCCATTAATTTTGGGGCAAAAAGGCAGAAATTCCCCTTATTGTGGGGTAAAATTGCAGAAATTTCCCTTTTTTGGGACAGAATTGCAGAAATTTCCCTTATTTTTTGGCAAAATTGCAGAAATTTCCCTTATCTTGTTGCCCAAATAAAGAAATTCCTTTTATTTCAGTCAAAAACGCAGAAATTATGCTTTCTTGAGGGCAAATTTTAGAAACTACCCTTATTTTAGAGAAAAAGCCTGAAATTCCTCTTATTTTGTGCCAAAAAAGCAGAAATTCTTCTTATTTTAGAGCAAAAAGGCAGAAATTCCACATAATTTTGGGCAAAAATGCAGAAATTTCCTCTATTTTGGGGCAAAAACACAGAAATGCCCCTAATTTTGAAGCAAAAAGGCGGAAATTCCCCTAATTGGGGGGTAAAAATGAAGAAATTCCCCTCATTTTGGGCAAAAATGCTGAAATTCCCCTTATTTTGAAGCAAAAATGCAGAAATTCTCCTTATTTCAGGTCAAAAGGCAGAAATTCCGCTAATTTGGGGAAAAATAGAAGAAATTAAACTTAATTTAGGGAAAAAGACTGAAATTCCCCTTATTTTGTGCCTTAAAGGCAGAAATTCTTATTTTAGGGCAAAAATACAGACATTCCAATTATTTTTGAGCAAAAATGCAGAAATTTTCCTTAATTTGTGGAAAAATGCAGAAATTTCCCTTATTTTTGGCCAAATAGGCAGAAATTTCTTTTATTTTGAGGCAAAAGCTTAGAAATTTAACTTATTTTAGGATAAAATTGCAGAAACTTTCCTTATTTTGTAGCAAAAATGCAGAAATTCCCATAATTTTGGGGTAAAAAGGAACTAATTTCCTTTATATTGTAACAAAATTGCAGAAATTTCCCATATTTTGGGGCAAAAATGCAGTAATGCTTCTAATTTTGGGGCAAAATTCAGAAATTTCACTAATTTTGGGGCAAAATTCAGAAATTTCACTAATTTTTGGGCAAAAAGGCAGAAATTCCTATTATTTTGGGGCAAAATGCAGAAATTCCTTTGATTTGGGGGCAAAAAGGCAGAAATTCTCCTCATTATGGGGCAAAAAGGCAGAAATTTCCCTTATTTTTGGGCAAAATTGCAGAAATTTCCCTTATCATGGGACAAAAACCCTAAAAGTCCCCTCTTTTTAGGTCAAAAAGGCAGAAATTCCTCTAATTTGGGGGCAAATTGCAGATATTAAACTTATTTAAGGGAAGAAGACTGAAATTCCCCTTATTTTGTGCCAAAAAAGCAGAAATTCTTCTTATTTTAGGGCAAAAAGGCAGAAATTCCAATTAATTTTGGGGAAAAATGCAGAAATTTCCCATTTTTTTGGGCAAAAACACAGTAATGCCCCTAATTTTGCGGCAAAAATGCAGAAATTCCCCTAATTTTGGGGCAAAAGGCAAAAATTCCCCTTATTGTGGGGCAAAATTGCTGAAATTTCTTTTTTTTGGGACAAAATTGCAGAAATTTCTCTTATTTTGGGGCAAAATTGCAGAATTCACCCTTATTTCGGGTGAAAAAAATGCAGAAATACCGCATACTTGGTGTCAAAATGCAGAAATAACCCTTATTTTAAAGCAGAAAGACTGAAATTCCCCCTTTTTTTGCACCAAAAATGCAGAAATTCCCCTTATTTTGGGGCAAAAATGCTGAAATTCCCCTTATTTTGGAACAAAATTGTAGAAATTCCCCTTTTTTCTTTGAAAAAGGCAGAAATTCTCTTTATTTTTGAGCAAAAATGCAGAAAATTTCCTTATTTTGGTGCAAAATTGCATAAATTTCCCTTATTATAACGTAAAAAGCAGAAATTCCTCTAATTATAGGTCAAAATTGCAGAAATTTGCCTTATTTTGGGGCAAAAATGCAGAAATTCCCCTATTTTTGGGGCAAAATTGCAGAAATTTCCCTTATTTTCGGGCAAAATTGCAGAAATTCCCCTAATTTTGTGTCAAAATTGCAGAAAATGCCTTTATTTTGGGGCAAAAATGCAGAAAATCAACATTAATTTGGAGCAAAATTGCAGAAACTCCTTTTTTTGGGGCAAAAAGGCAAAAATTCTAATTATTTTGGGGCAAAGGCAGAAATTTCCCTTATATTTGGGCAAAATTGCAGAAATTTCCCTTATCATGGGACAAAAATCCAGAAATTTCCCTTATTATAGGTCAAAAAGGCAGAAATTCCGCTAATGTGGGGGCAAATTCCAGAAATTACCCTAATTTTAGGGAAAAAGGCTGAAATTCCCCTTTTTTGGGCAAAAATGAAGAAATTTCCGTTAATTTGGGGCAAAAACGCAGAATTTCCCCTTACTTGGGGCCAAAAAGGCAGAAATTTCCCTTATATTGGTGCAAAATTATAGAAATTTAACTTATTTTATGATAATATTGCAGAATTTCCCTTATTTTGTGGCAAAAATGAAGAAAATAACATTATTGTGCGGTAAAAACGCAGAAATTCCCATTATTTTGGAACAAAATTGAAGAATTTTTCTATATTTTGGGGCAAAAATGCAGTAATGCTTGTAAATTTGGGGCAAAATTCAGAAATTCCACTAATTTTGGGGCAAAAATGCAGAAATTCCGCTAATTTGGGGGCAAATTCCAAAAATTACCCTAATTTTAGGGAAAAAGCCTGAAATTCCTTTTTTTTAGAGCAAAAATGCAGAAATTTCCCTTAATTTTGGGCAAAAATGCAGAATTTTCTCCTTACTTGGGGCCAAAAAGGCAGAAATTTCCCTTATTTTGGTGCAAAAGTATAGAAATTTAACTTATTTTTGGATAATATTGCAGAATTTCCCTTATTTTGTGGCAAAAATGAAGAAAATAACATTATTGTGCGGTAAAAACGCAGAAATTCCCATTATTTTGGAACAAAATTGAAGAATTTTTCTATATTTTGGGGCAAAAATGCAGTAATGCTTGTAATTTTGGGGCAAAATTCAGAAATTCCACTAATTTTGGGGCAAAAATGCAGAAATTCCGCTAATTTGGGGGCAAATTCCAAAAATTACCCTAATTTTAGGGAAAAAGCCTGAAATTCCTTTTTTTTAGAGCAAAAATGCAGAAATTTCCCTTAATTTTGGGCAAAAATGCAGAATTTTCTCCTTACTTGGGGCCAAAAAAGCAGAAATTTCCCTTATTTTGGTGCAAAAGTATAGAAATTTAACTTATTTTAGGATAATATTACAGAATTTTTTCATATTTTCTAGCAAAAATGAAGAAAATTCCATTATTGTGCGGTAAAAACGCAGAAATTCCTATTATTTTGGAACAAAATTGAAGAAATTTTTCATATTTTGGGGCAAAAAATGCAGTAATGCTTCTAATTTTGGGGCAAAATTCAGAAATTCCACTAATTTTGGTGCAAAAAGGCAGAAATTCCACTTATTTTGCGGCAAAAATTCAGAAATTTCCCTTTTTTGGGTCAAAAAGGCAGAAATTTCCTTTATTTTGAGGCAAATTGCAGAAATTTCCCTTATTTTGGAACAAAATTGCAGAAATTTCCCTTTTTTGGGACAGAAATGCAGAAATTTCCCTTATTTTTGGGCAAAATTGCAGAAATTTCCCTTATCTTGTTGCCAAAATACAGAAATTCCTTTTATTTCAGGTCAAAAAGGCAGAAATTACGCTTTCTTGAGGGCAAATTTTAGAAATTACCCTTATTTTAGAGGAAAAGCCTGAAATTCATTATATTTTGTGCCAAAAAAGCAGAAATTCTTCTTATTTAAAGCAAAAAGGCAGATATTCCACATAATTTTGGGCAAAAATGCAGAAATTTCCCTTATTTTGGGGCAAAAACACAGTAATGCCCCTAATTTTGGAGCAAAATGGCGGAAATTCCCCTAATTTGGGGGTAAAAATGCTGAAATTCCCCTTATTTTTGGGCAAAAATGCTGAAATTCCCTTTATTTTGGAGCAAAAATGCAGAAATTCCCGTTATTTCAGGTAAAAAAGGCAGAAATTCTGCTAATTTGGGGACAAATTGCAGAAATTAAACTTAATTTAGGGAAAAAGACTGAAATTCTTCTTATTTTGTGCCTTAAAGGCAGAAATTCTTATTTTAGGGCAAAAATACAGAAATTCCAATTAATTTTGAGCAAAAATGCAGAAATTTTCCTTAATTTGTGGAAAAATGCAGAAATTTCCCTTATTTTTGGCCAAATAGGCAGAAATTTCTTTTATTTTGAGGCAAAAGCTTAGAAATTTAACTTATTTTAGGATAAAATTGCAGATACTTCCCTTATTTTGTAGCAAAAATGCAGAAATTCCCATTATTTTGGGGGAAAAAGGCACTAATTTCCCTGATTTTGTAACAAAATTGCAGAAATTTCCCATATTTTGGGGCAAAAATGCAGTAATGCTTCTAATTTTGGGGCAAAATCAGAAATTTCACTAATTTTGGGGGAAAATTCCGAAATTTCACTAATTTTGGGGCAAAAAGGCAGAAATTCCTAATATTTTGGGGCAAAATGAAGAAATTCCTTTTATTAGGGGGCAAAAAGGCAGAAATTCTCCTCATTTTGGGGCAAAAAGGCAGAAATTTTCCTTAGTTTTAGGTAAAATTGCAGAAATTTCCCTTATCATGGGACAAAAATCCAGAAATTGCCCTCATTTTAGGTCAAAAAGGCAGAAATTCCGCTAATATGGGGGGAAATTGCAGATATTAAACTTATTTAAAGGAAGAATACTGAAATTTCCCTTATTTTGATCCAAAAAAGCAGAAATTCTTCTTATTTTAGGGCAAAAAGGCAGAAATTCCAATTAATTTTGGGGAAAAATGCAGAAATTTCCGGTATTTTGGGGCAAAAACACAGTAATGCCCCTAATTTTGCGGCAAAAATGCAGAAATTCCCCTAATTTTGGGGCAAAAAGCAGAAATTCCCCTTATTGTGGGGCAAAATTGCTGAAATTTCCCTTTTTGGGACAAAATTGCAAAAATTTCTCTTATTTTGGGGCAAAATTGCAGAATTCACCCTTATTTCGGGTCAAAAATGCAGAAATACCACATACTTGGTGTCAAAATGCAGAAATAACCCTTATTTTAAAGCAGAAAGACTGAAATTCCCCCTTTTTTTGCACCAAAAATGCAGAAATTCCCCTTATTTTGGGGCAAAAATGCTGAAATTCCCCTTATTTTGGAACAAAATTGTAGAAATTCCCCTTTTTTCTTTGAAAAAGGCAGAAATTCTCTTTATTTTTGAGCAAAAATGCAGAAAATTTCCTTATTTTGGTGCAAAATTGCATAAATTTCCCTTAATATAACGTAAAAAGCAGAAATTCCTCTAATTATAGGTCAAAATTGCAGAAATTTGCCTTATTTTGGGGCAAAAATGCAGAAATTCCCCTATTTTTGGGGCAAAATTGCAGAAATTTCCCTTATTTTCGGGCAAAATTGCAGAAATTCCCCTAATTTTGTGTCAAAATTGCAGAAAATGCCTTTATTTTGGGGCAAAAATGCAGAAAATCAACATTAATTTGGAGCAAAATTGCAGAAACTCCTCTTATTTTTGGGCAAAAAGGCAAAAATTCTAATTATTTTGGGGCAAAGGCAGAAATTTCCCTTATATTTGGGCAAAATTGCAGAAATTTCCCTTATCATGGGACAAAAATCCAGAAATTTCCCTTATTATAGGTCAAAAAGGCAGAAATTCCGCTAATGTGGGGGCAAATTCCAGAAATTACCCTAATTTTAGGGAAAAAGGCTGAAATTCCCCTTTTTTGGGCAAAAATGCAGAAGTTTCCGTTAATTTGGGGCAAAAACGCAGAATTTCCCCTTACTTGGGGCCAAAAAGGCAGAAATTTCCATTATATTGGTGCAAAATTATAGAAATTTAACTTATTTTAGGATAATATTGCAGAATTTTCCCTTATTTTGTGGCAAAAATTAAGAAAATCCCATTATTGTGCGGTAAAAACGCAGAAATTCCCATTATTTTGGAACAAAATTGAAGAAATTTTCCATATTTTGGGGCAAAAATGCAGTAATGCTTCTAATTTTGGGGCAAAATTCAGAAATTCTACTGATTTTGGTGCAAAAAGGCTGAAATTCCAATTATTTTGTGGCAAGAAATCAGAAATTTTTCTTTTTTGGGTCAAAAAGGCAGAAATTTCCTTTATTTTGAGGCAAATTGAAGAAATTTCCCTTATTTTGGGGCAAAAATTCTGTAATGCTTCTAATTTCGGGGCAAAAATGAGAAATTACATTAATTTTGGGGCAAAAAGGCAGAAATTACCCTTATTGTGGGGTAAAATTGCAGAAATTTCCCTTTTTTGGGACAGAATTGCAGAAATTTCCCTTATTTTTGGGCAAAATTGCAGAAATTTCCCTTATCTTGTTGCCAAAATACAGAAATTCCTTTTATTTCAGGTCAAAAAGGCAGAAATTACGCTTTCTTGAGGGCAAATTTTAGAAATTACCCTTATTTTAGAGGAAAAGCCTGAAATTCATTATATTTTGTGCCAAAAAAGCAGAAATTCTTCTTATTTAAAGCAAAAAGGCAGAAATTCCACATAATTTTGGGCAAAAATGCAGAAATTTCCCTTATTTTGGGGCAAAAACACAGTAATGCCCCTAATTTTGGAGCAAAATGGCAGAAATTCCCCTAATTTGGGGGTAAAAATGCTGAAATTCCCCTTATTTTTGGGCAAAAATGCTGAAATTCCCTTTATTTTGGAGCAAAAATGCAGAAATTCCCGTTATTTCAGGTAAAAAAGGCAGAAATTCTGCTAATTTGGGGACAAATTGCAGAAATTAAACTTAATTTAGGGAAAAAGACTGAAATTCTTCTTATTTTGTGCCTTAAAGGCAGAAATTCTTATTTTAGGGCAAAAATACAGAAATTCCACTTAATTTTGAGCAAAAATGCAGAATTTTTCATTAATTTGTGGAAAAATGCAGAAATTTCCCTTATTTTTGGCCAAATAGGCAGAAATTTCTTTTATTTTGAGGCAAAAGCTTAGAAATTGAACTTGTTTTAGGATAAAATTGCAGAAACTTTCCTTATTTTGTAGCAAAAATGCAGAAATTCCCATTATTTTGGGGGAAAAAGGAACTAATTTCCCTTATTTTGTAACAAAATTGCAGAAATTTCCCATATTTTAGGGCAAAAATGCAGTAATGCTTCTAATTTTGGGGCAAAATCAGAAATTTCACTAATTTTGGGGGAAAATTCAGAAATTTCACTAATTTTGGGGCAAAAAGGCAGAAATTCCTAATATTTTGGGGCAAAATGAAGAAATTCCTTTTATTTGGGGGCAAAAAGGCAGAAATTCTCCTCATTTTGGGGCAAAAAGGCAGAAATTTTCCTTAGTTTTAGGTAAAATTGCAGAAATTTCCCTTATCATGGGACAAAAATCCAGAAATTGCCCTCATTTTAGGTCAAAAAGGCAGAAATTCCGCTAATATGGGGGGAAATTGCAGATATTAAACTTATTTAAGGGAAGAATACTGAAATTTCACTTATTTTGATCCAAAAAATCAGAAATTCTTCTTATGTTAGAGCAAAAAGGCAGAAATTCCAATTAATTTTGGGGAAAAATGCAGAAATTTCCCGTATTTTGGGGCAAAAACACAGTAATGCCCCTAATTTTGCGGCAAAAATGCAAAAATTCCCCTAATTTTGGGGCAAAAAGCAGAAATTCCCCTTATTGTGGGGCAAAATTGCTGAAATTTCCCTTTTTTGGGACAAAATTGCAGAAATTTCTCTTATTTTGGGGCAAAATTGCAGAATTCACCCTTATTTCGGGTCAAAAATGCAGAAATACCGCATACTTGGTGTCAAAATGCAGAAATTACCCATATTTTAGGGCAAAAAGACTGAAATTCCCTTTTTTGCACGAAAAATGCAGAAATTCCCCTTATTTTGGGGCAAAAATGCTGAAATTCCCCTTATTTTGGAACAAAATTGTAGAAATTCCCCTTTTATCTTTGAAAAAGGCAGAAATTCTCTTTATTTTTGAGCAAAAATGCAGAAAATTTCCTTATTTTGGTGCAAAATTGCATAAATTTCCTTTATTATAGCATAAAAAGGCAGAAATTCCTCTAATTATAGGTTAAAACTGCAGAAATTTGCCTTATTTTGGGGCAAAAATGCAGAAATTCCCCTATTTTGGGGCAAAATTGCAGAAATTTCCCTTATTTTCGGGCAAAATTGCAGAAATTCCCCTAATTTTGTGTCAAAATGGCAGAAAATGCCTTTATTTTTGGGCAAAAATGCAGAAAATCAACATTAATTTGGAGCAAAATTGCAGAAACTCCTCTTATTTTGTGGCAAAAAGGCAAAAATTCTCATTATTTTGGGGCAAAAAGCAGAAATTTCCCTTATTTTTGGGCAAAATTGCAGAAATTTCCCTTATCATGGGACAAAAATCCAGAAATTTCCCTTATTTCAGGTCAAAATGCAGAAATTCCGCTAATTTGGAAGCCAATTCCAAAAATTACCCTAATTTTAGGGAAAAAGCCTGAAATTCCCCTTTTTTTGGGCAAAAATGCAGAAATTTCCCTTAATTTTGGGCAAAAATGCAGAATTTTCTCCTTACTTGGGGCCAAAAAGGCAGAAATTTCCCTTATTTTGGTGCAAAAGTATAGAAATTTCACTTATTTTAGGATAATATTGCAGAATTTTTTCTTATTTTGTGGCAAAAATGAAGAAAATCCCATTATTGTGCGGTAAAAACGCAGAAATTCCCATTATTTTGGAACAAAATTAAAGAAATTTTCCATATTTTGGGGCAAAAATGCAGTAATGCTTTAAATTTTGGGGCAAAATTCAGAAATTCCACTAATTTTGGGGCAAAAAGGCAGAAATTCCACTTATTTTGTGGAAAAATTCAGAATTTCCCTTTTTTGGGTCAAAAAGGCAGAAAGTTCCTTTATTTTGAGCCCAATTGCAGAAATTTCCCTTATTTTGGGGCAAAAATTGCAGAAATTTCCCTTTTTTGGGACAGAATTGCAGAAATTTCTTTTATTTTTGGGCAAAATTGCAGAAATTTCCCTTATCTTGTTGCCAAAATACAGAAATTCCTTTTATTTCAGGTCAAAAAGGCAGAAATTATGCTTTCTTGAGGGCAAATTTTAGAAATTACCCTTATTTTATAGAAAAAGCCTGAAATTCCTCTTATTTTTTGCCAAAAAAGCAGAAATTTTTCTTATTTTAGAGCAAAAAGGCAGAAATTCCACATAATTTTGGGCAAAAATGCAGAAATTTCCCTTATTTTGGGGCAAAAACACAATAATACCCCTAATTTTGGAGCATAATGGCGGAAATTCCCCTAATTTGGGGGTAAAAATGCAGAAATTCCCCTTATTTTTGGGCAAAAATGCTGAAATTCCCCTATTTTGGAGCAAAAATGCAGAAATTCCCCTTATTTCAGGTCAAAAAGGCAGAAATTCTGCTAATTTGGAGGCAAATTGCAGAAATTAAACTTAATTTAGGGAAAAAGACTTAAATTCCTTTTATTTTGTGCCCTATAGCAGAAATTATTATTTTAGGGCAAAAATACAGAAATTCCACTTAATTTTGAGCAAAAATGCAGAAATTTTCCTTAATTTGTGGAAAAATGCAGAAATTTCCCTTATTTTTGGCCAAATAGGCAGAAATTTCTTTTATTTTGAGGCAAAAGCTTAGACATTTAACTTATTTTAGGATAAAATTGCAGAAACTTCACTTATATTGTAGCAAAAATGCAGAAATACCATTATTTTGGGGTAAAAAGGAAGAAATTTACTTTATTTTAGAAACAAAATTGTAGAAATTTCTCAAATTTTGGGGCAAAAATGCAGTAATGCTTCTTATTTTGGAGCAAATATCAGAAATTTCACTAATTTTGGGGCAAAATTCAGAAATTTAACTAATTTTGGGGCAAAAGGCAGAAATTCCTATTATTTTGGGGCAAAAATGCAGAAATTCCTTTTATTTGGGGGCGAAAATGCAGAAATTCTTCTCATTTTGGGGCAAAAAGGCAGAAATTTTCCTTAGTTTTAGGTAAAATTGCAGAAATTTCCCTTATTATGGTACTAAATCCAGAAATTCCCCTAATTTTAGGTCAAAAAGGCAGGAATTCCGCTAATTTGGGGGCAAATTGCAGAAATTAAACTTATTTAAGGGAAGAATACTGAAATTTCCCTTATTTTGATCCAAAAAAGCAGAAATTCTTCTTATTTTAGGGCAAAAAGGCAGAAATTCCAATTAATTTTGGGGAAAAATGCAGAAATTACCCGTATTTTGGGGTAAAAACACAGTAATGCCCCTAATTTTGGGGCAAAAATACAGAAATTCCCCTAATTTTGGGGCAAAAAGCAGAAATTCCCATTATTGTGGGGCAAAATTGCTGAAATTTTCCTTTTTGGGGCAAAATTGAAGAATTCACCCTTATTTCGGGTCAAAAATGCAGAAATACCACATACTTGATGTCAAAATGCAAAAATTACCCTTATTTTAGGGAAAAAAGACTGAAATTCCCCCTTTTTTGCGCCAAAAATGCAGAAATTCCCCTTATTTTGGGGCAAAAATCCAGAAATTCCCCTTATTTTGGAACAAAATTGTAGAAATTCCTCTTTTTTTGTTTCAAAAAGGCAGAAATTCCCTTTATTTTGCAGCAAAAATGCAGAAAATTTCCTTATTTTGGTGCAAAATTGCATAAATTTCCATTATTATAGGGTAAAAGTCAGCAATTCCTGTAATTATAGGGCAAAATTGCAGAAATTTGCCTTATTTTGGGGCAAAAATGCAGAAATTTCCCTAATTTTGGGGCAAAATTGCAGAAATTTAATTATTTTCAGACAAAATTGCAGAAATTCCCCTAATTTTGTGTCAAAATTGCAGAAAATGCCTTTATTTTGGGGCAAAAATTCAGAAAATCAACATGAATTTGGAGCGAAATTGCAGAAACTCCTCTTATTTTGGGGCAAAAAGGCAAAAATTCTCCTTATTTTGGGGCAAAATGCAGAAATTTCCCTTATTTTTGGGCAAAATTGCAGAAATTTCCCTTATCATGGGACAAAAATCCAGAAATTTCCCTTATTTCAGGTCAAAAAGGCAGAAATTCCGCTAATTTGGGGGCAAATTCCAGAAATTACCCTAATTATACGGAAAAAGCCTGAAATTTCCCTTTTTTTGGGCAAACATGCAGAAATTTCTCTTAATTTGGGGCAAAATTCAGATTTTACCTTTTATTTGGGGCCAAAAATGCAGAAATTTCCCTTATTTTTGGCCAAATAGGCAGAAATTTCTTTTATTTTGAGGCAAAAGCTTAGAAATTTAACTTATTTTAAGATAAAATTGCAGAAACTTTCCTTATTTTGTAGCAAAAATGCAGAAATTCCCATAATTTGGGGGTAAAAAGCAACTAATTTCCCTTATATTGTAACAAAATTGCAGAAATTTCCCATATTTTGGGGCAAAAATGAAGTAATGCTTCTAATTTTGGGGGAAAATTCAGAAATTTCACTAATTTTGGGGCAAAATTCAGAAATTTCACTAATTTTGGGGCAAAAATGCAGAAATTCCTATTATTTTTGTGCAAAATGCAGAAATTCCTTTTATTTGGGGGCAAAAAGGCAGAAATTCTCCTCATTTTGGGGCAAAAAGGCAGAAATTTCCCTTATTTTTGGGCAAAATTGCAGAAATTTTCCTTATCATGGGACAAAAATCCAGAAATTCCCCTCATTTTAGGTCAAAAAGGCAGAAATTCCGCTAATTTGGGGGCAAATTGCAGATATTAAACTTATTTAAGGGAAGAAGACTGAAATTCCCCTTATTTTGTGCCAAAAAAGCAGAAATTCTTCTTATTTTAGGGCAAAAAGTCAGAAATTCCAATTAATTTTGGGGAAAAATTCAGAAATTTCCCTTATTATGGGGCAAAAACACAGTAATGCCTCTCATTTTGCGGCAAAAATGCAGAAATTCCTCTAATTTTGGGGCATAAGGCAGAAATTCTCTTTATTGTGGGGCAAAATTGCTGAAATTTCCCTTTTTTGGGACAAAATTGCAGAAATTCCCCTTATTCCGGGTCAAAATGGGAGAAATACCGCATACTTGGTGTCAAAAATGCAGAAATTACCCTTATTTTAGGGCAAAAACACTGTAATTCCCCCTTTTTTGCGCCAAAAAGGAGGAAATTCCCCTTATTTTGGAACAAAATTGCAGAAATTCCCCTTTTTTTGTTTCAAAAAGGCAGAAATTCCCTTTATTTTAGAGCAGAATTGCAAAAGATTCCCTTATTTTGGTGCAAAATTGCATAAATTTCCTTATTATAGGGCAAAAAGGCAGAAATTCCCCTAATTATAGGGCAAAATTGCAGAAATTTCCCTTATTTTGGGGCAAAATTGCAGAAATTTCCATAATTTTAGGGCAAAATTGCATTAATTTCCCTTATGTTGTTGCAAAAATGCAGAAATTCCCCTAAATTTGGAAAAAAATTGCAGAAATTCCCTTTATTTTGGAGCAAAAATGCAAATATTTTCCTTAATTCAGGGCAAAAATACAGACATTCCCCTTATTTTGGGGCAAAAATGCAGAAATTTCTCTTATTTTAGGGCAAAAATACAGAAATTACCCTTATATAAGGCAAAAAGAATAAATTCCCTTTATTTTGGGGCAAAAGGCAGAAATTCCCATTATTTTAGGGCAAAAAGTTAGAAATTCCTTTTTTTGGGGGGCAAAAATGCAGAAATTTCCCTTAATTTGGGGCAAAAATGCAGATTTTCCCCTTATTTAGGGCCAAAAAGTCAGCAATTTCCTTTATTTTGGTGCAAAAGTAGAGAAATTTAAGTTATTTTAAAATAATATTGCAGAAATTTTCCTTATTTTATGGCAAAAATGAAGAAATTCTCATTATTTTGCAATAAAAATGCAGAAATTCCCTTTATTTTGGAACAAAATTGAAAAAATTTCCTATATTTTGGGGCAAAAATGCAGTAATGCTTCTAATTTGGGGGCAAAATAAGGAAATTCCCCTAATTTTTTGGGCAAAAATGCAGAAATTCCACTTATTTTGTGGAAAAAAATCAGAAATTTCCCTTTTTTGGGTCAAAAAGGCAAAAATTTCCTTTATTTTGAGGCAAATTGCAGAAATTTCCCTTATTGTGGGGCAAAAATTCTGTAATGCTTTTAATTTTGGGGCAAAAATCAGAAATTCCATTAATTTTGGTTCAAAAAGGCAGAAATTCCCCTTATTGTGGATCAAAATTGCTGAAATTTTCCTCTTTTGGGACAAAATTGCAGAAATTTCCCTTATCTTGTTGCCAAAATACAGAAATTCCTTTTATTTCAGTTCAAAAAGGCAGAAATTACTGTTTCTTGAGGGCAAATTTTAGAAATTACCCTTATTTTAGAGAAAAAGCCTGAAATTCCTCTTATTTTGTGCCAAAAATCAGAAATTCTTCTTGTTTTAAAGCAAAAAGGCAGAAATTCCACATAATTTTGGCAAAAATGCAGAAATTTCCCTTATTTTGGGGCAAAAACACAGTAATGCCCCTAATTATGGAGCAAAAAGGCAGAAATTCCCCTAATTTGGGGGTAAAAATGCAGAAATTACCCTTATTTTTGGGCAAAAATGCTGAAATTCCCCTTATTTTGGAGCAAAAATGCAGAAATTCCCCTTATTTCAGGTCAAAAAGGCAGAAATTCCGCTAATTTGGGGGCAAATTGCAGAAATTAAACTTAATTTAGGGAAAAAGACTGAAATTCCCCTTATTTTGTGCCTTAAAGGCAGAAATTATTATTTTAGGGCAAAAATACAGAAATTCCACTTAATTTTGAGCAAAAATGCAGGAATTTTCCTTAATTTGTGGAAAAATGAGGAAATTTCCCTTATTTTTGGCCAAATAGGCAGAAATTTCTTATATTTTGAGGCAAAAGCTTAGAAATTTAACTTATTTTAGGATAAAATTGCAGAAACTTCACTTATTTTGTAGCAAAAATGCAGAAATTCCCATTATTTTGGGGTAAAAAGAAAATACTTTCCCTTATTTTGTAACAAAATTGCAGAAATTTCCCATATTTTGGGGCAAAAATGCAGTACTGTTTCTAATTTTGGGGCAAAATTCAGAAATTTCACTAATTTTGGGGCAAAATTCAGAAATTTCACTAATTTTGGTGCAAAAAGGCAGAAATTTCTATTATTTTGTGGCAAAATGCAGAAATTCCTTTTATTTGGGGGCAAAAAGGCAGAAATTCTCCTCATTTTGGGGCAAAAAGGCAGAAATATCCCTTATTTTTGGGCAAAATTGTAGAAATTTCCCTTATCATGGGACAAAAATCCAGAAATTCCCCACATTTTAGGTCGAAAAGGAAGAAATTCCGCTAGTTTGGGGGCAAATAGCAGATATTAAACTTATTTAAGGTAAGAAGACTGAAATTCCCCTTATTTTGTGCCAAAAAAGCAGAAATTCTTCTTATTTTAGGGCAAAAAGGCAGAAATTCCAATTAATTTTGGGGAAAAATTCAGAAATTTCCCTTATTATGGGGCAAAAACACAGTAATGCCTCTCATTTTGCGGCAAAAATGCAGAAATTCCCCTAATTTTGATGAAAAAGGTAGAAATTCCTTTTATTGTGGGGCAAAATTGCTGAAATTTCCCTTTTTTGGGACAAAATTGCAGAAATTCCCCTTATTTCGGGTCAAAATGGCAGAAATACCGCATACTTGGTGTCAAAAATGCAGAAATTACCCTTATTAGAGGGCAAAATGATTGAAATTCCCCCTTATTTGCACAAAAAAGGCAGAAATTCCTTTTATTTTGGGGCAAAAATGCAGGAATTCTCCTTATTTTGGAAAAAAATTGCAGAAATTCCCCTTTTTTTGTTTTAAAAAGGCAGAAATTCCCTTTATTTTAAAGGAAAAATGCAGAAGATTCCCTTATTTTGGTGCAAAATTGCATAAATTTCCCCTATTATAGGGCAAAAAGGCAGAAATTCCCCTAATTATAGGGCAAAATTGCAGAAATTTCCCTTATTTTGGGGCAAAATTGCAGAAATTTTCATAATTTTTGGGAGAAAGTGCAGAAATTTCCCTTATTTTGGGGCAAAATTGCAGAAATTCCCCTAATTTTGGAAAAAAAAAATTGCAGAAATTCCCCTTATTTCGGAGCAAAAATGCAGAAATTTTCCTTAATTCAGGGCAAAAATACAGAAATTCCCCTTATTTTGGGGCAAAAATGCAGAAATTTCTCTTATTTTAGGGCAAAAATACAGAAATTACCCTTATTTAAGGCAAAAAGGGTAAATTCCCCTTATTTAAGGGCAAAAAAACAGAAATTCCCATTATTTTAGGGCAAAAAGTAAGAAATTCTCCCTTTTTGGGGGCAAAAATGCAGAAATTTCCCTTAATTTGTGGCAAAAATGCAGAATTTCCCCTTATTTGGGGCCAAAAAGTCAAAAATTTCCCTTATTTTTGTGGAAAAGTATAGAAATTTAACTTATTTTAAAATAATATTGCAGAAATTTCATTTATTTTGTGGCAAAAATGAAGAAATTCCCATTATTTTGCAAAAAAAAAGGCAGAAATTCCCTTTATTTTGGAACAAAATTGCAGAAATTTCCTATATTTTGGGGCAAAAATGCAGTAATGCTTCTAATTTGGGGGAAATATTAGGAAATTCCACAAATTTTGGGGCAAAAAGGCAAAAATTCCACTTATTTTGCGGCAAAAATTCAGAAATTTCCATTTTTTGGGTCAAAAAGGCACAAATTTTCTTTATTTTGAGGCAAATTTCAGAAATTTCCCTTATTTTGTGGCAAAAATTCTGTAATGCTTCTAATTTCTGGGCAAAAATCAGAAATTCCATTAATTTTGAGGCAAAAGGCAGAAATTCCCCTTATTGTGGAGCAAAATTGCTGAAATTTCCCTTTTTTGGAACAAAATTGCAGAAATTTCCCTTATTTTTGGGCAAAATTGCAGAAATTTCCCTTATCTTGTGGCCAAAATACAGAAATTCCTTTTTTTTCAGGTCAAAAAGGCAGAAATTACGCTTTCTTGGGGGCAAATTTTAGAAATTACCCTTATTTTAGAGAAAAAGCCTGAAATTCCTCTTATTTTTTGACAAAAAGGCAGAAATTCTTCTTATTTTAGAGCAAAAAGGCAGAAATTCCACATAATTTTGGGCAAAAATGCAGAAATTTCCCTTATTTTGAGGTAAAACACAGTAATGCCCCTAATTTTGTAGCAAAAATGCGGAAATTCCCCTAATTTTGGGGTAAAAAGGCAGAAATTCCTCTTATTTTGGGACAAAAATGCTGAAATTCCCCTTATTTTGGAATAATAATGCAGAAATTTTCTTTTATTTTAGGGCAAAAAGACAGAATTTCTCCTTAATTTAGGCCAAAAATACAGAAATTACCCTTATATTAGGCCAAAAAGACTAAATTCCCCTTATTTTGGAGCAAAAAGGCAGAAATTCCCCTTATTTTAGGGAAAAAAGGCAGAAATTCTCGTTAATTTTGGGCAAAAATGCAGAAATTTTCCTTAATTTGTGGCAAAAATGCAGAAATTTCTCTTATTTTTGGCCAAATAGGCAGAAATTTCTTATATTTTGAGGCAAAAGGGTAGAAATTTAACTTATTTTAGTATAAAATTGCAAAAACTTCCCTTATTTTGTAGAAAAAATGCAGAAATTCCCATTATTTTGGGGTTAAAAAAAAAAGAAATTTTCCTTATTTTGGAACAAAATTGCAGAAATTTCCTATATTTTGGGGCAAAAATGCAGTAATGCTTCTAATTTTAGGGCAAAATTCAGATATTTCACTAATTTGGAGGCAAAATTCAGAAATTTCACTAATTTTGGGGCAAAAGGCAGATTCCTATTATTTTGGGGCACAAATGCAGAAATTTCTTTTTTTGGGGGCAAAAAGGCAAAAATTCTCCTCATTTTGGGGCAATAAGGCAGAAATATCCCTTATTTTTGGGCAAAATTGCAGAAATTTCCCTTATCATGGGACAAAAATACAGAAATTCCTTTCATTTTAGGTCAAAAAGGCAGAAATTCCGCTAATTTGAGAGCTAATTGCAGATATTAAACTTATTTAAGGGAAGAAGACTGAAATTCCTCTTATTTTGTGCCAATAAAGAAGAAATTCTTCTTATTTTAGGTCAAAAAGGCAGAAATTCCAATTAATTTTAAGAAAAAATGCAGAAATTTTCCATATTTTGGGGCAAAAACACAGTAATGCCCCTAATTCTGCGGCAAAAACGCAGAAATTTTCCTAATTTTGGGGCAAAAGGCAGAAATTCCCCTTATTGTGGGGCAAAATTGCTGAAATTTCCCTTTTTTGGGACAAAATTGCAGAAATTCTTTTATTTTGGGGCCAAATTGCAGAATTCACCTTTATTTCGGGTCAAAAATGCAGAAATACCGCATACTTGGTGTCAAAATGTAGAAATTACCCTTATTTTAGGGCAAAAAGACTGAAATTCCCTCTTTTTTGCGCGAAAGAGGCAGAAATTCCTCTTATTTTGGGGCAAAAATGCTGAAATTCCCCTTATTTTGGAACAAAATTGTAGAAATTCCTTTTTTTTTTGTTTCAAAAATGCAGAAATTTCTTTTATTTTGGAGCAAAAATGCAGAAAATTTTCTTATTTTGGTGCAAAATTGCATAAATTTCCCTTACTATAGGGTAAAAAGGCAGAAATTCCTCTAATTATAGGGCAAAATTGCAGAAATTTGCCTTATTTTGAGGAAAAAAGGCAGAAATTCCCCTAATTTTGGGGCAAAATTGCAGAAATTTCCTTTATTTTCAGGCAAAATTGCAGAAATTCCCCTAATTTTGTGTCAAAATTGCAGAAAATGCCTTTATTTTGGGAAAAAAATGCAGAAAATCAACATTAATTTGGAACAAAATTGCAGAAACTCCTCTTATTTTGGGGCAAAAAGGCAAAAATTCTAATTATTTTGGGGCAAAAGGCAGAAATTTCCCTTATTTTTAGACAAAATTGCAGAAATTTCCCTTTTCATGGGACAAAAATACAGAAATTTCCCTTATTTCAAGTCAAAAAGGCAGAAATTCCGCTAATTTGGGGGCAAATTCCAGAAATTACCCTAATTATAGGGAAAAAGCCTGAAATTCCCCTTTTTTTGGGCAAAAATGCAGAAATTTCCCTTAATTTGGGGCAAAAATGCAGATTTTTCCCCAGATTTGGGGCCAAAAAGGCAGAAATTTCCCTTATTTTGGTGCAAAAGTATAGAAATTTAACTTATTTTAGAATAATATTGCAGAATTTTCCATAATTTTGTGGCAAAAATGAAGAAATTACCATTATTTTGCTGTAGAAACGCAGAAATTCCCATTATTTTGGAACAAAATTGAAAAAAATTTCCATATTTTGAGGCAAAAATGCAGTAATGCTTCTAATTTTGGGGCAAAATTCAGAAATTCCACTAATTTTGGTGCAAAAAAGCAGAAATTCCACTTATTTTGCGGCAAAAATTCAGAAATTTCCTTTTTTGGGTCAAAAAAGCAGAAATTTCCTTTATTTTGAGGCAAATTGCAGAAATTTCCCTTATTTTGGGGCAAAAATTCTGTAATGCTTCTAATTTTGGGGCAAAAATGAGAAATTCCATTAATTTTGGGGCAAAATGGAAGAAATTCCCCTTATTGTGGGCAAAATTGCAGAAATTTCCCTTTTTTGGGACAAAATTGCAGAAATTTCCCTTATTTTTTGGCAAAATTGCAGAAATTTCCCTTATCTTGTTGCCCAAATAGAGAAATTCCTTTTATTTCAGTCAAAAACGCAGAAATTATGCTTTCTTGAGGGCAAATTTTAGAAACTACCCTTATTTTAGAGAAAAAGCCTGAAATTCCTCTTATTTTGTGCCAAAAAAGCAGAAATTCTTCTTATTTTAGAGCAAAAAGGCAGAAATTCCACATAATTTTGGGCAAAAATGCAGAAATTTCCTCTATTTTGGGGCAAAAACACAGTAATGCCCCTAATTTTGAAGCAAAAAGGCGGAAATTCCCCTAATTGGGGGGTAAAAATGAAGAAATTCCCCTCATTTTGGGCAAAAATGCTGAAATTCCCCTTATTTTGAAGCAAAAATGCAGAAATTCTCCTTATTTCAGGTCAAAAGGCAGAAATTCCGCTAATTTGGGGAAAAATAGAAGAAATTAAACTTAATTTAGGGAAAAAGACTGAAATTCCCCTTATTTTGTGCCTTAAAGGCAGAAATTCTTATTTTAGGGCAAAAATACAGACATTCCAATTATTTTTGAGCAAAAATGCAGAAATTTTCCTTAATTTATGGAAAAATGCAGAAATTTCCCTTATTTTTGGCCAAATAGGCAGAAATTTCTTTTATTTTGAGGCAAAAGCTTAGAAATTTAACTTATTTTAGGATAAAATTGCAGAAACTTTCCTTATTTTGTAGCAAAAATGCAGAAATTCCCATAATTTTGGGGTAAAAAGGAACTAATTTCCTTTATATTGTAACAAAATTGCAGAAATTTCCCATATTTTGGGGCAAAAATGCAGTAATGCTTCTAATTTTGGGGCAAAATTCAGAAATTTCACTAATTTTGGGGCAAAATTCAGAAATTTCACTAATTTTTGGGCAAAAAGGCAGAAATTCCTATTATTTTGGGGCAAAATGCAGAAATTCCTTTGATTTGGGGGCAAAAAGGCAGAAATTCTCCTCATTATGGGGCAAAAAGGCAGAAATTTCCCTTATTTTTGGGCAAAATTGCAGAAATTTCCCTTATCATGGGACAAAAACCCTAAAAGTCCCCTCTTTTTAGGTCAAAAAGGCAGAAATTCCTCTAATTTGGGGGCAAATTGCAGATATTAAACTTATTTAAGGGAAGAAGACTGAAATTCCCCTTATTTTGTGCCAAAAAAGCAGAAATTCTTCTTATTTTAGGGCAAAAAGGCAGAAATTCCAATTAATTTTGGGGAAAAATGCAGAAATTTCCCATTTTTTTGGGCAAAAACACAGTAATGCCCCTAATTTTGCGGCAAAAATGCAGAAATTCCCCTAATTTTGGGGCAAAAAGCAGAAATTCCCCTTATTGTGGGGCAAAATTGCTGAAATTTCTTTTTTTGGGACAAAATTGCAGAAATTTCTCTTATTTTGGGGCAAAATTGCAGAATTCACCCTTATTTCGGGTGAAAAAATGCAGAAATACCGCATACTTGGTGTCAAAATGCAGAAATAACCCTTATTTTAAAGCAGAAAGACTGAAATTCCCCCTTTTTTTGCACCAAAAATGCAGAAATTCCCCTTATTTTGGGGCAAAAATGCTGAAATTCCCCTTATTTTGGAACAAAATTGTAGAAATTCCCCTTTTTTCTTTGAAAAAGGCAGAAATTCTCTTTATTTTTGAGCAAAAATGCAGAAAATTTCCTTATTTTGGTGCAAAATTGCATAAATTTCCCTTATTATAACGTAAAAAGCAGAAATTCCTCTAATTATAGGTCAAAATTGCAGAAATTTGCCTTATTTTGGGGCAAAAATGCAGAAATTCCCCTATTTTTGGGGCAAAATTGCAGAAATTTCCCTTATTTTCGGGCAAAATTGCAGAAATTCCCCTAATTTTGTGTCAAAATTGCAGAAAATGCCTTTATTTTGGGGCAAAAATGCAGAAAATCAACATTAATTTGGAGCAAAATTGCAGAAACTCCTTTTTTTGGGGGCAAAAAGGCAAAAATTCTAATTATTTTGGGGCAAAGGCAGAAATTTCCCTTATATTTGGGCAAAATTGCAGAAATTTCCCTTATCATGGGACAAAAATCCAGAAATTTCCCTTATTATAGGTCAAAAAGGCAGAAATTCCGCTAATGTGGGGGCAAATTCCAGAAATTACCCTAATTTTAGGGAAAAAGGCTGAAATTCCCCTTTTTTGGGCAAAAATGAAGAAATTTCCGTTAATTTGGGGCAAAAACGCAGAATTTCCCCTTACTTGGGGCCAAAAAGGCAGAAATTTCCCTTATATTGGTGCAAAATTATAGAAATTTAACTTATTTTAGGATAATATTGCAGAATTTCCCTTATTTTGTGGCAAAAATGAAGAAAATAACATTATTGTGCGGTAAAAACGCAGAAATTCCCATTATTTTGGAACAAAATTGAAGAATTTTTCTATATTTTGGGGCAAAAATGCAGTAATGCTTGTAAATTTGGGGCAAAATTCAGAAATTCCACTAATTTTGGGGCAAAAATGCAGAAATTCCGCTAATTTGGGTGCAAATTCCAAAAATTACCCTAATTTTAGGGAAAAAGCCTGAAATTCCTTTTTTTTAGAGCAAAAATGCAGAAATTTCCCTTAATTTTGGGCAAAAATGCAGAATTTTCTCCTTACTTGGGGCCAAAAAGGCAGAAATTTCCCTTATTTTGGTGCAAAAGTATAGAAATTTAACTTATTTTTGGATAATATTGCAGAATTTCCCTTATTTTGTGGCAAAAATGAAGAAAATAACATTATTGTGCGGTAAAAACGCAGAAATTCCCATTATTTTGGAACAAAATTGAAGAATTTTTCTATATTTTGGGGCAAAAATGCAGTAATGCTTGTAATTTTGGGGCAAAATTCAGAAATTCCACTAATTTTGGGGCAAAAATGCAGAAATTCCGCTAATTTGGGGGCAAATTCCAAAAATTACCCTAATTTTAGGGAAAAAGCCTGAAATTCCTTTTTTTTAGAGCAAAAATGCAGAAATTTCCCTTAATTTTGGGCAAAAATGCAGAATTTTCTCCTTACTTGGGGCCAAAAAAGCAGAAATTTCCCTTATTTTGGTGCAAAAGTATAGAAATTTAACTTATTTTAGGATAATATTGCAGAATTTTTTCATATTTTCTAGCAAAAATGAAGAAAATTCCATTATTGTGCGGTAAAAACGCAGAAATTCCTATTATTTTGGAACAAAATTGAAGAAATTTTTCACATTTTGGGGCAAAAATGCAGTAATGCTTCTAATTTTGGGGCAAAATTCAGAAATTCCACTAATTTTGGTGCAAAAAGGCAGAAATTCCACTTATTTTGCGGCAAAAATTCAGAAATTTCCCTTTTTTGGGTCAAAAAGGCAGAAATTTCCTTTATTTTGAGGCAAATTGCAGAAATTTCCCTTATTTTGGAACAAAATTGCAGAAATTTCCCTTTTTTGGAACAGAAATGCAGAAATTTCCCTTATTTTTGGGCAAAATTGCAGAAATTTCCTTTATCTTGTTGCAAAAATACAGAAATTCCTTTTATTTCAGGTCAAAAAGGCAGAAATTATGCTTTCTTGAGGGCAAATTTTAGAAATTACCCTTATTTTAGAGAAAAAGCCTGAAATTCCTCTTATTTTTTGCCAAAAAAGCAGAAATTCTTCTTATTTTAGAGCAAAAAGGCAGAAATTCCACATAATTTTGGGCAAAAATGCAGAAATTTCCCTTATTTTGGGGCAAAAACACAGTAATGCACCTAATTTTGGAACAAAATGGCGGAAATTCCCCTAATTTGGGGGTAAAAAAGCAGAAATTCCCCTTATTTTGGGGGAAAAATGCTGAAAATCCTCTAATTTTGGAGCAAAAATGCAGAAATTCCCCTTATTTCAGGTCAAAAAGGCAGAAATTCTGCTAATTTGGAGGCAAATTGCAGAAATTAAACTTAATTTAGGGAAAAATACTTAAATTCCTGTTATTCTGTGTTCTAATAGCAGAAATTCTTATTTTAGGGCACAAATACAGAAATTCCACTTAATTTTGAGCAAAAATGCAGAAATTTTCTTTAATTTGTGGAAAAATGCAGAAATTTCCCTTATTTTTGGTCAAATAGGCAGAAATTTCTTTTATTTTGAGGCAAAAGCTTAGAAATTTAACTTATTTTAGGATAAAATTGCAGAAACTTCCCTTATTTTGTAGCAAAAATGCAGAAATTCCCATTATTTTGAGGGAAATAGGAACTAATTTCACTTTTTTTGTAACAAAATTGCAGAAATTTCCCATATTTTGGGGCAAAAATGCAGTAATGCTTCTAATTTTGGGGCAAAATCAGAAATTTAACTAATTTTGAGGGAAAATTCAGAAATTTCACTAATTTTGGGGCAAAAAGGAAGAAATTCCTAATATTTTGTGGCAAAATGAAGAAATTCCTTTTATTTGGGGGCAAAAAGGCAGAAATTCTCCTCATTTTGTGGCAAAAAGGCAGAAATTTCCCTTATTTTTGGGCAAAATTGCAGAAATTTCCCTTATCATGGGACAAAATCCTGAAATTCCCCTCATTTTAGGTCAAAAATGCAGAAATTCCCCTAATTTGGGGGCAAATTGCAAATATTAAACTTATTTAAGGGAAGAAGACTGAAATTCCCCTTATTTTGAGCCAAAAAAGAAGAAATTCTTCTTATTTTAGGGCAAAAAGGCAGAAATTCCAATTAATTTTGGGGAAAAATGCAGAAATTTCCCGTATTTTGGGGCAAAAACACAGTAATGCCCCTAATTTTGAGGCAAAAATGCAGAAATTCCCCTAATTTTTGGGCAAAAGGCAGAAATTCCCCTTATTGTGAGGCAAAATTGCTGAAATTTCCCTTTTTTAAGACAAAATTGCAGAAATTTCTCTTATTTTGGGGCAAAATTGCAGAATTCACCCTTATTTCGGGTCAAAAATGCAGAAATACCGCATACTTGGTTCGAAAATGCAGAAATTACCCTTATTTTAGGGCAAAATGACTGATATTCCCCTTTTTTGCACCAAAAATGCAGAAATTCCCCTTATTTTGGGGCAAAAATGCTGAAATTCCCCTTATTTTGAAACAAAATTGTAGAAATTCCCCTTTTTTTCTTTAAAAAAGGCAGAAATTCTCTTTATTTTAGAGCAAAAATGCAGAAAATTTTTTTATTTTGGTGCAAAATTGCATAAATTTCCCTTATTATAGCGTAAAAAGGCAGAAATTCCTCTAATTATAGGTCAAAAATGCAGAAATTTGCCTTATTTTGGGGCAAAAATGCAGAAATTCCCATTATTTTGGGGGAAAAAGGCACTAATTTCCCTGATTTTGTAACAAAATTGCAGAAATTTCCCATAATATAGGGCAAAAATGCAGTAATGCTTCTAATTTTGGGGCAAAATCAGAAATTTCACTAATTTTGGGGGAAAATTCCGAAATTTCACTAATTTTGGGGCAAAAAGGCAGAAATTCCTAATATTTTGGGGCAAAATGAAGAAATTCCTTTTATTTGGGGGCAAAAAGGCAGAAATTCTCCTCATTTTGGGGCAAAAAGGCAGAAATTTTCCTTAGTTTTAGGGAAAATTCCGAAATTTCACTAATTTTGGGGCAAAAAGGCAGAAATTCCTAATATTTTGGGGCAAAATGAAGAAATTCCTTTTATTAGGGGGCAAAAAGGCAGAAATTCTCCTCATTTTGGGGCAAAAAGGCAGAAATTTTCCTTAGTTTTAGGTAAAATTGCAGAAATTTCCCTTATCATGGGACAAAAATCCAGAAATTGCCCTCATTTTAGGTCAAAAAGGCAGAAATTCCGCTAATATGGGGGGAAATTGCAGATATTAAACTTATTTAAAGGAAGAATACTGAAATTTCCCTTATTTTGATCCAAAAAAGCAGAAATTCTTCTTATTTTAGGGCAAAAAGGCAGAAATTCCAATCAATTTTGGGGAAAAATGCAGAAATTTCCCGTATTTTGGGGCAAAAACACAGTAATGCCCCTAATTTTGCGGCAAAAATGCAGAAATTCCCCTAATTTTGGGGCAAAAAGCAGAAATTCCCCTTATTGTGGGGCAAAATTGCTGAAATTTCCCTTTTTGGGACAAAATTGCAAAAATTTCTCTTATTTTGGGGCAAAATTGCAGAATTCACCCTTATTTCGGGTCAAAAATGCAGAAATACCACATACTTGGTTTCAAAATGCAGAAATAACCCTTATTTTAAAGCAGAAAGACTGAAATTCCCCCTTTTTTTGCACCAAAAATGCAGAAATTCCCCTTATTTTGGGGCAAAAATGCTGAAATTCCCCTTATTTTGGAACAAAATTGTAGAAATTCCCCTTTTTTCTTTGAAAAAGGCAGAAATTCTCTTTATTTTTGAGCAAAAATGCAGAAAATTTCCTTATTTTGGTGCAAAATTGCATAAATTTCCCTTATTATAACGTAAAAAGCAGAAATTCCTCTAATTATAGGTCAAAATTGCAGAAATTTGCCTTATTTTGGGGCAAAAATGCAGAAATTCCCCTATTTTTGGGGCAAAATTGCAGAAAATTCCCTTATTTTCGGGCAAAATTGCAGAAATTCCCCAAATTTTGTGTCAAAATTGCAGAAAATGCCTTTATTTTGGGGCAAAAATGCAGAAAATCAACATTAATTTGGAGCAAAATTGCAGAAACTCCTCTTATTTTTGGGCAAAAAGGCAAAAATTCTAATTATTTTGGGGCAAAGGCAGAAATTTCCCTTATATTTGGGCAAAATTGCAGAAATTTCCCTTATCATGGGACAAAAATCCAGAAATTTCCCTTATTATAGGTCAAAAAGGCAGAAATTCCGCTAATGTGGGGGCAAATTCCAGAAATTACCCTAATTTTAGGGAAAAAGGCTGAAATTCCCCTTTTTTGGGCAAAAATGCAGAAGTTTCCGTTAATTTGGGGCAAAAACGCAGAATTTCCCCTTACTTGGGGCCAAAAAGGCAGAAATTTCCATTATATTGGTGCAAAATTATAGAAATTTAACTTATTTTAGGATAATATTGCAGAATTTTCCCTTATTTTGTGGCAAAAATTAAGAAAATCCCATTATTGTGCGGTAAAAACGCAGAAATTCCCATTATTTTGGAACAAAATTGAAGAAATTTTCCATATTTTGGGGCAAAAATGCAGTAATGCTTCTAATTTTGGGGCAAAATTCAGAAATTCTACTGATTTTGGTGCAAAAAGGCTGAAATTCCAATTATTTTGTGGCAAGAAATCAGAAATTTTTCTTTTTTGGGTCAAAAAGGCAGAAATTTCCTTTATTTTGAGGCAAATTGAAGAAATTTCCCTTATTTTGGGGCAAAAATTCTGTAATGCTTCTAATTTCGCGGCAAAAATGAGAAATTACATTAATTTTGGGGCAAAAAGGCAGAAATTACCCTTATTGTGGGGTAAAATTGCAGAAATTTCCCTTTTTTGGGACAGAATTGCAGAAATTTCCCTTATTTTTGGGCAAAATTGCAGAAATTTCCCTTATCTTGTTGCCAAAATACAGAAATTCCTTTTATTTCAGGTCAAAAAGGCAGAAATTACGCTTTCTTGAGGGCAAATTTTAGAAATTACCCTTATTTTAGAGGAAAAGCCTGAAATTCATTATATTTTGTGCCAAAAAAGCAGAAATTCTTCTTATTTAAAGCAAAAAGGCAGAAATTCCACATAATTTTGGGCAAAAATGCAGAAATTTCCCTTATTTTGGGGCAAAAACACAGTAATGCCCCTAATTTTGGAGCAAAATGGCAGAAATTCCCCTAATTTGGGGGTAAAAATGCTGAAATTCCCCTTATTTTTGGGCAAAAATGCTGAAATTCCCTTTATTTTGGAGCAAAAATGCAGAAATTCCCGTTATTTCAGGTAAAAAAGGCAGAAATTCTGCTAATTTGGGGACAAATTGCAGAAATTAAACTTAATTTAGGGAAAAAGACTGAAATTCTTCTTATTTTGTGCCTTAAAGGCAGAAATTCTTATTTTAGGGCAAAAATACAGAAATTCCACTTAATTTTGAGCAAAAATGCAGAAATTTTCCTTAATTTGTGGAAAAATGCAGAAATTTCCCTTATTTTTGGCCAAATAGGCAGAAATTTCTTTTATTTTGAGGCAAAAGCTTAGAAATTTAACTTATTTTAGGATAAAATTGCAGATACTTCCCTTATTTTGTAGCAAAAATGCAGAAATTCCCATTATTTTGGGGGAAAAAGGCACTAATTTCCCTGATTTTGTAACAAAATTGCAGAAATTTCCCATATTTTGGAGCAAAAATGCAGTAATGCTTCTAATTTTGGGGCAAAATCAGAAATTTCACTAATTTTGGGGGAAAATTCCGAAATTTCACTAATTTTGGGGCAAAAAGGCAGAAATTCCTAATATTTTGGGGCAAAATGAAGAAATTCCTTTTATTAGGGGGCAAAAAGGCAGAAATTCTCCTCATTTTGGGGCAAAAAGGCAGAAATTTTCCTTAGTTTTAGGTAAAATTGCAGAAATTTCCCTTATCATGGGACAAAAATCCAGAAATTGCCCTCATTTTAGGTCAAAAAGGCAGAAATTCCGCTAATATGGGGGGAAATTGCAGATATTAAACTTATTTAAAGGAAGAATACTGAAATTTCCCTTATTTTGATCCAAAAAAGCAGAAATTCTTCTTATTTTAGGGCAAAAAGGCAGAAATTCCAATTAATTTTGGGGAAAAATGCAGAAATTTCCCGTATTTTGGGGCAAAAACACAGTAATGCCCCTAATTTTGCGGCAAAAATGCAGAAATTCCCCTAATTTTGGGGCAAAAAGCAGAAATTCCCCTTATTGTGGGGCAAAATTGCTGAAATTTCCCTTTTTGGGACAAAATTGCAAAAATTTCTCTTATTTTGGGGCAAAATTGCAGAATTCACCCTTATTTCGGGTCAAAAATGCAGAAATACCACATACTTGGTTTCAAAATGCAGAAATAACCCTTATTTTAAAGCAGAAAGACTGAAATTCCCCCTTTTTTTGCACCAAAAATGCAGAAATTCCCCTTATTTTGGGGCAAAAATGCTGAAATTCCCCTTATTTTGGAACAAAATTGTAGAAATTCCCCTTTTTTCTTTGAAAAAGGCAGAAATTCTCTTTATTTTTGAGCAAAAATGCAGAAAATTTCCTTATTTTGGTGCAAAATTGCATAAATTTCCCTTATTATAACGTAAAAAGCAGAAATTCCTCTAATTATAGGTCAAAATTGCAGAAATTTGCCTTATTTTGGGGCAAAAATGCAGAAATTCCCCTATTTTTGGGGCAAAATTGCAGAAAATTCCCTTATTTTCGGGCAAAATTGCAGAAATTCCCCAAATTTTGTGTCAAAATTGCAGAAAATGCCTTTATTTTGGGGCAAAAATGCAGAAAATCAACATTAATTTGGAGCAAAATTGCAGAAACTCCTCTTATTTTTGGGCAAAAAGGCAAAAATTCTAATTATTTTGGGGCAAAGGCAGAAATTTCCCTTATATTTGGGCAAAATTGCAGAAATTTCCCTTATCATGGGACAAAAATCCAGAAATTTCCCTTATTATAGGTCAAAAAGGCAGAAATTCCGCTAATGTGGGGGCAAATTCCAGAAATTACCCTAATTTTAGGGAAAAAGGCTGAAATTCCCCTTTTTTGGGCAAAAATGCAGAAGTTTCCGTTAATTTGGGGCAAAAACGCAGAATTTCCCCTTACTTGGGGCCAAAAAGGCAGAAATTTCCATTATATTGGTGCAAAATTATAGAAATTTAACTTATTTTAGGATAATATTGCAGAATTTTCCCTTATTTTGTGGCAAAAATTAAGAAAATCCCATTATTGTGCGGTAAAAACGCAGAAATTCCCATTATTTTGGAACAAAATTGAAGAAATTTTCCATATTTTGGGGCAAAAATGCAGTAATGCTTCTAATTTTGGGGCAAAATTCAGAAATTCTACTGATTTTGGTGCAAAAAGGCTGAAATTCCAATTATTTTGTGGCAAGAAATCAGAAATTTTTCTTTTTTGGGTCAAAAAGGCAGAAATTTCCTTTATTTTGAGGCAAATTGAAGAAATTTCCCTTATTTTGGGGCAAAAATTCTGTAATGCTTCTAATTTCGGGGCAAAAATGAGAAATTACATTAATTTTGGGGCAAAAAGGCAGAAATTACCCTTATTGTGGGGTAAAATTGCAGAAATTTCCCTTTTTTGGGACAGAATTGCAGAAATTTCCCTTATTTTTGGGCAAAATTGCAGAAATTTCCCTTATCTTGTTGCCAAAATACAGAAATTCCTTTTATTTCAGGTCAAAAAGGCAGAAATTACGCTTTCTTGAGGGCAAATTTTAGAAATTACCCTTATTTTAGAGGAAAAGCCTGAAATTCATTATATTTTGTGCCAAAAAAGCAGAAATTCTTCTTATTTAAAGCAAAAAGGCAGAAATTCCACATAATTTTGGGCAAAAATGCAGAAATTTCCCTTATTTTGGGGCAAAAACACAGTAATGCCCCTAATTTTGGAGCAAAATGGCGGAAATTCCCCTAATTTGGGGGTAAAAATGCTGAAATTCCCCTTATTTTTGGGTAAAAATGCTGAAATTCCCTTTATTTTGGAGCAAAAATGCAGAAATTCCCGTTATTTCAGGTAAAAAAGGCAGAAATTCTGCTAATTTGGGGACAAATTGCAGAAATGAAACTTAATTTAGGGAAAAAGACTGAAATTCTTCTTATTTTGTGCCTTAAAGGCAGAAATTCTTATTTTAGGGCAAAAATACAGAAATTCCACTTAATTTTGAGCAAAAATGCAGAAATTTTCCTTAATTTGTGGAAAAATGCAGAAATTTCCCTTATTTTTGGCCAAATAGGCAGAAATTTCTTTTATTTTGAGGCAAAAGCTTAGAAATTTAACTTATTTTAGGATAAAATTGCAGATACTTCCATTATTTTGTAGCAAAAATGCAGAAATTCCCATTATTTTGGGGGAAAAAGGCACTAATTTCCCTGATTTTGTAACAAAATTGCAGAAATTTCCCATAATATAGGGCAAAAATGCAGTAATGCTTCTAATTTTGGGGCAAAATCAGAAATTTCACTAATTTTGGGGGAAAATTCCGAAATTTCACTAATTTTGGGGCAAAAAGGCAGAAATTCCTAATATTTTGGGGCAAAATGAAGAAATTCCTTTTATTTGGGGGCAAAAAGGCAGAAATTCTCCTCATTTTGGGGCAAAAAGGCAGAAATTTTCCCTAGTTTTAGGTAAAATTGCAGAAATTTCCCTGATCATGGGACAAAAATCCAGAAATTGCCCTCATTTTAGGTCAAAAAGGCAGAAATTCCGCTAATATGGGGGGAAATTGCAGATATTAAACTTATTTAAAGGAAGAATACTGAAATTTCCCTTATTTTGATCCAAAAAAGCAGAAATTCTTCTTATTTTAGGGGAAAAAGGCAGAAATTCCAATTAATTTTGGGGAAAAATGCAGAAATTTCCTGTATTTTGGGGCAAAAACACAGTAATGCCCCCAATTTTGCGGCAAAAATGCAGAAATTCCCCTAATTTTGGGGCAAAAAGCAGAAATTCCCCTTATTGTGGGGCAAAATTGCTGAAATTTCCCTTTTTTGGGACAAAATTGCAAAGATTTCTCTTATTTTGGGGCAAAATTGCAGAATTCACCCTTATTTCGGGTCAAAAATGCAGAAATACCACATACTTGGTGTCAAAATGCAGAAATAACCCTTATTTTAAAGCAAAAAGACTGAAATTCCCCCTTTTTTGCACCAAAAATGCAGAAATTCCCCTTATTTTGGGGCAAAAATGCTGAAATTCACCTTATTTTGGAACAAAATTGTAGAAATTCCCCTTTTTTCTTTGAAAAAGGCAGAAATTCTCTTTATTTTTGAGCAAAAATGCAGAAAATTTCCTTATTTTGGTGCAAAATTGCATAAATTTCCCTTATTATAACGTAAAAAGCAGAAATTCCTCTAATTATAGGTCAAAATTGCAGAAATTTGCCTTATTTTGGGGCAAAAATGCAGAAATTCCCCTATTTTTGGGGCAAAATTGCAGAAATTTCCCTTATTTTCGGGCAAAATTGCAGAAATTCCACTAATTTTGTGTCAAAATTGCAGAAAATGCCTTTATTTTGGGGCAAAAATGCAGAAAATCAACATTAATTTGGAGCAAAATTGCAGAAACTCCTCTTATTTTGGGGCAAAAAGGCAAAAATTCTAATTATTTTGGGGCAAAGGCAGAAATTTCCCTTATATTTGGGCAAAATTGCAGAAATTTCCCTTATCATGGGACAAAAATCCAGAAATTTTCCTTATTATAGGTCAAAAAGGCAGAAATTCCGCTAATGTGGGGGCAAATTCCAGAAATTACGCTAATTTTAGGGAAAAAGGCTGAAATTCCCCTTTTTTGGGCAAAAATGCAGAAGTTTTTGTTAATTTGGGGCAAAAACGCAGAATTTCCCCTTACTTGGGGCCAAAAAGGCAGAAATTTCCATTATATTGGTGCAAAATTATAGAAATTTAACTTATTTTAGGATAATATTGCAGAATATTCCCTTATTTTGTGGCAAAAATTAAGAAAATCCCATTATTGTGCGGTAAAAACGCAGAAATTCCCATTATTTTGGAACAAAATTGAAGAAATTTTCCATATTTTGGGGCAAAAATGCAGTAATGCTTCTAATTTTGGGGCAAAATTCAGAAATTCTACTGATTTTGGTGCAAAAAGGCTGAAATTCCAATTATTTTGCGGCAAGAATTCAGAAATTTTCCTTTTTTGGGTCAAAAAGGCAGAAATTTCCTTTATTTTGAGGCAAATTGCAGAAATTTCCCTTATTTTGGGACAAAAATTCTGTAATGCTTCTAATTTCGGGGCAAAAATGAGAAATTCCATTAAATTTGGGGCAAAAAGGCAGAAATTCCCCTTATTGTGGGGTAAAATTGCAGAAATTTCCCTTTTTTGGGACAGAATTGCAGAAATTTCCCTTATTTTTTGGCAAAATTGCAGAAATTTCCCTTATCTTGTTGCCCAAATAAAGAAATTCCTTTTATTTCAGTCAAAAACGCAGAAATTATGCTTTCTTGAGGGCAAATTTTAGAAACTACCCTTATTTTAGAGAAAAAGCCTGAAATTCCTCTTATTTTGTGCCAAAAAAGCAGAAATTCTTCTTATTTTAGAGCAAAAAGGCAGAAATTCCACATAATTTTGGGCAAAAATGCAGAAATTTCCTCTATTTTGGGGCAAAAACACAGAAATGCCCCTAATTTTGAAGCAAAAAGGCGGAAATTCCCCTAATTGGGGGGTAAAAATGAAGAAATTCCCCTCATTTTGGGCAAAAATGCTGAAATTCCCCTTATTTTGAAGCAAAAATGCAGAAATTCTCCTTATTTCAGGTCAAAAGGCAGAAATTCCGCTAATTTGGGGAAAAATAGAAGAAATTAAACTTAATTTAGGGAAAAAGACTGAAATTCCCCTTATTTTGTGCCTTAAAGGCAGAAATTCTTATTTTAGGGCAAAAATACAGACATTCCAATTATTTTTGAGCAAAAATGCAGAAATTTTCCTTAATTTGTGGAAAAATGCAGAAATTTCCCTTATTTTTGGCCAAATAGGCAGAAATTTCTTTTATTTTGAGGCAAAAGCTTAGAAATTTAACTTATTTTAGGATAAAATTGCAGAAACTTTCCTTATTTTGTAGCAAAAATGCAGAAATTCCCATAATTTTGGGGTAAAAAGGAACTAATTTCCTTTATATTGTAACAAAATTGCAGAAATTTCCCATATTTTGGGGCAAAAATGCAGTAATGCTTCTAATTTTGGGGCAAAATTCAGAAATTTCACTAATTTTGGGGCAAAATTCAGAAATTTCACTAATTTTTGGGCAAAAAGGCAGAAATTCCTATTATTTTGGGGCAAAATGCAGAAATTCCTTTGATTTGGGGGCAAAAAGGCAGAAATTCTCCTCATTATGGGGCAAAAAGGCAGAAATTTCCCTTATTTTTGGGCAAAATTGCAGAAATTTCCCTTATCATGGGACAAAAACCCTAAAAGTCCCCTCTTTTTAGGTCAAAAAGGCAGAAATTCCTCTAATTTGGGGGCAAATTGCAGATATTAAACTTATTTAAGGGAAGAAGACTGAAATTCCCCTTATTTTGTGCCAAAAAAGCAGAAATTCTTCTTATTTTAGGGCAAAAAGGCAGAAATTCCAATTAATTTTGGGGAAAAATGCAGAAATTTCCCATTTTTTTGGGCAAAAACACAGTAATGCCCCTAATTTTGCGGCAAAAATGCAGAAATTCCCCTAATTTTGGGGCAAAAGGCAAAAATTCCCCTTATTGTGGGGCAAAATTGCTGAAATTTCTTTTTTTTGGGACAAAATTGCAGAAATTTCTCTTATTTTGGGGCAAAATTGCAGAATTCACCCTTATTTCGGGTGAAAAAATGCAGAAATACCGCATACTTGGTGTCAAAATGCAGAAATAACCCTTATTTTAAAGCAGAAAGACTGAAATTCCCCCTTTTTTTGCACCAAAAATGCAGAAATTCCCCTTATTTTGGGGCAAAAATGCTGAAATTCCCCTTATTTTGGAACAAAATTGTAGAAATTCCCCTTTTTTCTTTGAAAAAGGCAGAAATTCTCTTTATTTTTGAGCAAAAATGCAGAAAATTTCCTTATTTTGGTGCAAAATTGCATAAATTTCCCTTATTATAACGTAAAAAGCAGAAATTCCTCTAATTATAGGTCAAAATTGCAGAAATTTGCCTTATTTTGGGGCAAAAATGCAGAAATTCCCCTATTTTTGGGGCAAAATTGCAGAAATTTCCCTTATTTTCGGGCAAAATTGCAGAAATTCCCCTAATTTTGTGTCAAAATTGCAGAAAATGCCTTTATTTTGGGGCAAAAATGCAGAAAATCAACATTAATTTGGAGCAAAATTGCAGAAACTCCTTTTTTTGGGGCAAAAAGGCAAAAATTCTAATTATTTTGGGGCAAAGGCAGAAATTTCCCTTATATTTGGGCAAAATTGCAGAAATTTCCCTTATCATGGGACAAAAATCCAGAAATTTCCCTTATTATAGGTCAAAAAGGCAGAAATTCCGCTAATGTGGGGGCAAATTCCAGAAATTACCCTAATTTTAGGGAAAAAGGCTGAAATTCCCCTTTTTTGGGCAAAAATGAAGAAATTTCCGTTAATTTGGGGCAAAAACGCAGAATTTCCCCTTACTTGGGGCCAAAAAGGCAGAAATTTCCCTTATATTGGTGCAAAATTATAGAAATTTAACTTATTTTATGATAATATTGCAGAATTTCCCTTATTTTGTGGCAAAAATGAAGAAAATAACATTATTGTGCGGTAAAAACGCAGAAATTCCCATTATTTTGGAACAAAATTGAAGAATTTTTCTATATTTTGGGGCAAAAATGCAGTAATGCTTGTAAATTTGGGGCAAAATTCAGAAATTCCACTAATTTTGGGGCAAAAATGCAGAAATTCCGCTAATTTGGGGGCAAATTCCAAAAATTACCCTAATTTTAGGGAAAAAGCCTGAAATTCCTTTTTTTTAGAGCAAAAATGCAGAAATTTCCCTTAATTTTGGGCAAAAATGCAGAATTTTCTCCTTACTTGGGGCCAAAAAGGCAGAAATTTCCCTTATTTTGGTGCAAAAGTATAGAAATTTAACTTATTTTTGGATAATATTGCAGAATTTCCCTTATTTTCTGGCAAAAATGAAGAAAATAACATTATTGTGCGGTAAAAACGCAGAAATTCCCATTATTTTGGAACAAAATTGAAGAATTTTTCTATATTTTGGGGCAAAAATGCAGTAATGCTTGTAATTTTGGGGCAAAATTCAGAAATTCCACTAATTTTGGGGCAAAAATGCAGAAATTCCGCTAATTTGGGGGCAAATTCCAAAAATTACCCTAATTTTAGGGAAAAAGCCTGAAATTCCTTTTTTTTAGAGCAAAAATGCAGAAATTTCCCTTAATTTTGGGCAAAAATGCAGAATTTTCTCCTTACTTGGGGCCAAAAAAGCAGAAATTTCCCTTATTTTGGTGCAAAAGTATAGAAATTTAACTTATTTTAGGATAATATTACAGAATTTTTTCATATTTTCTAGCAAAAATGAAGAAAATTCCATTATTGTGCGGTAAAAACGCAGAAATTCCTATTATTTTGGAACAAAATTGAAGAAATTTTTCATATTTTGGGGCAAAAAATGCAGTAATGCTTCTAATTTTGGGGCAAAATTCAGAAATTCCACTAATTTTGGTGCAAAAAGGCAGAAATTCCACTTATTTTGCGGCAAAAATTCAGAAATTTCCCTTTTTTGGGTCAAAAAGGCAGAAATTTCCTTTATTTTGAGGCAAATTGCAGAAATTTTACTTATTTTGGAACAAAATTGCAGAAATTTCCCTTTTTTGGGACAGAAATGCAGAAATTTCCCTTATTTTTGGGCAAAATTGCAGAAATTTCCCTTATCTTGTTGCCAAAATACAGAAATTCCTTTTATTTCAGGTCAAAAAGGCAGAAATTACGCTTTCTTGAGGGCAAATTTTAGAAATTACCCTTATTTTAGAGGAAAAGCCTGAAATTCATTATATTTTGTGCCAAAAAAGCAGAAATTCTTCTTATTTAAAGCAAAAAGGCAGATATTCCACATAATTTTGGGCAAAAATGCAGAAATTTCCCTTATTTTGGGGCAAAAACACAGTAATGCCCCTAATTTTGGAGCAAAATGGCGGAAATTCCCCTAATTTGGGGGTAAAAATGCTGAAATTCCCCTTATTTTTGGGCAAAAATGCTGAAATTCCCTTTATTTTGGAGCAAAAATGCAGAAATTCCCGTTATTTCAGGTAAAAAAGGCAGAAATTCTGCTAATTTGGGGACAAATTGCAGAAATTAAACTTAATTTAGGGAAAAAGACTGAAATTCTTCTTATTTTGTGCCTTAAAGGCAGAAATTCTTATTTTAGGGCAAAAATACAGAAATTCCAATTAATTTTGAGCAAAAATGCAGAAATTTTCCTTAATTTGTGGAAAAATGCAGAAATTTCCCTTATTTTTGGCCAAATAGGCAGAAATTTCTTTTATTTTGAGGCAAAAGCTTAGAAATTTAACTTATTTTAGGATAAAATTGCAGATACTTCCCTTATTTTGTAGCAAAAATGCAGAAATTCCCATTATTTTGGGGGAAAAAGGCACTAATTTCCCTGATTTTGTAACAAAATTGCAGAAATTTCCCATATTTTGGGGCAAAAATGCAGTAATGCTTCTAATTTTGGGGCAAAATCAGAAATTTCACTAATTTTGGGGGAAAATTCCGAAATTTCACTAATTTTGGGGCAAAAAGGCAGAAATTCCTAATATTTTGGGGCAAAATGAAGAAATTCCTTTTATTAGGGGGCAAAAAGGCAGAAATTCTCCTCATTTTGGGGCAAAAAGGCAGAAATTTTCCTTAGTTTTAGGTAAAATTGCAGAAATTTCCCTTATCATGGGACAAAAATCCAGAAATTGCCCTCATTTTAGGTCAAAAAGGCAGAAATTCCGCTAATATGGGGGGAAATTGCAGATATTAAACTTATTTAAAGGAAGAATACTGAAATTTCCCTTATTTTGATCCAAAAAAGCAGAAATTCTTCTTATTTTAGGGCAAAAAGGCAGAAATTCCAATTAATTTTGGGGAAAAATGCAGAAATTTCCGGTATTTTGGGGCAAAAACACAGTAATGCCCCTAATTTTGCGGCAAAAATGCAGAAATTCCCCTAATTTTGGGGCAAAAAGCAGAAATTCCCCTTATTGTGGGGCAAAATTGCTGAAATTTCCCTTTTTGGGACAAAATTGCAAAAATTTCTCTTATTTTGGGGCAAAATTGCAGAATTCACCCTTATTTCGGGTCAAAAATGCAGAAATACCACATACTTGGTGTCAAAATGCAGAAATAACCCTTATTTTAAAGCAGAAAGACTGAAATTCCCCCTTTTTTTGCACCAAAAATGCAGAAATTCCCCTTATTTTGGGGCAAAAATGCTGAAATTCCCCTTATTTTGGAACAAAATTGTAGAAATTCCCCTTTTTTCTTTGAAAAAGGCAGAAATTCTCTTTATTTTTGAGCAAAAATGCAGAAAATTTCCTTATTTTGGTGCAAAATTGCATAAATTTCCCTTAATATAACGTAAAAAGCAGAAATTCCTCTAATTATAGGTCAAAATTGCAGAAATTTGCCTTATTTTGGGGCAAAAATGCAGAAATTCCCCTATTTTTGGGGCAAAATTGCAGAAATTTCCCTTATTTTCGGGCAAAATTGCAGAAATTCCACTAATTTTGTGTCAAAATTGCAGAAAATGCCTTTATTTTGGGGCAAAAATGCAGAAAATCAACATTAATTTGGAGCAAAATTGCAGAAACTCCTCTTATTTTGGGGCAAAAAGGCAAAAATTCTAATTATTTTGGGGCAAAGGCAGAAATTTCCCTTATATTTGGGCAAAATTGCAGAAATTTCCCTTATCATGGGACAAAAATCCAGAAATTTTCCTTATTATAGGTCAAAAAGGCAGAAATTCCGCTAATGTGGGGGCAAATTCCAGAAATTACGCTAATTTTAGGGAAAAAGGCTGAAATTCCCCTTTTTTGGGCAAAAATGCAGAAGTTTTTGTTAATTTGGGGCAAAAACGCAGAATTTCCCCTTACTTGGGGCCAAAAAGGCAGAAATTTCCATTATATTGGTGCAAAATTATAGAAATTTAACTTATTTTAGGATAATATTGCAGAATATTCCCTTATTTTGTGGCAAAAATTAAGAAAATCCCATTATTGTGCGGTAAAAACGCAGAAATTCCCATTATTTTGGAACAAAATTGAAGAAATTTTCCATATTTTGGGGCAAAAATGCAGTAATGCTTCTAATTTTGGGGCAAAATTCAGAAATTCTACTGATTTTGGTGCAAAAAGGCTGAAATTCCAATTATTTTGCGGCAAGAATTCAGAAATTTTCCTTTTTTGGGTCAAAAAGGCAGAAATTTCCTTTATTTTGAGGCAAATTGCAGAAATTTCCCTTATTTTGGGACAAAAATTCTGTAATGCTTCTAATTTCGGGGCAAAAATGAGAAATTCCATTAATTTTGGGGCAAAAAGGCAGAAATTCCCCTTATTGTGGGGTAAAATTGCAGAAATTTCCCTTTTTTGGGACAGAATTGCAGAAATTTCCCTTATTTTTTGGCAAAATTGCAGAAATTTCCCTTATCTTGTTGCCCAAATAAAGAAATTCCTTTTATTTCAGTCAAAAACGCAGAAATTATGCTTTCTTGAGGGCAAATTTTAGAAACTACCCTTATTTTAGAGAAAAAGCCTGAAATTCCTCTTATTTTGTGCCAAAAAAGCAGAAATTCTTCTTATTTTAGAGCAAAAAGGCAGAAATTCCACATAATTTTGGGCAAAAATGCAGAAATTTCCTCTATTTTGGGGCAAAAACACAGAAATGCCCCTAATTTTGAAGCAAAAAGGCGGAAATTCCCCTAATTGGGGGGTAAAAATGAAGAAATTCCCCTCATTTTGGGCAAAAATGCTGAAATTCCCCTTATTTTGAAGCAAAAATGCAGAAATTCTCCTTATTTCAGGTCAAAAGGCAGAAATTCCGCTAATTTGGGGAAAAATAGAAGAAATTAAACTTAATTTAGGGAAAAAGACTGAAATTCCCCTTATTTTGTGCCTTAAAGGCAGAAATTCTTATTTTAGGGCAAAAATACAGACATTCCAATTATTTTTGAGCAAAAATGCAGAAATTTTCCTTAATTTGTGGAAAAATGCAGAAATTTCCCTTATTTTTGGCCAAATAGGCAGAAATTTCTTTTATTTTGAGGCAAAAGCTTAGAAATTTAACTTATTTTAGGATAAAATTGCAGAAACTTTCCTTATTTTGTAGCAAAAATGCAGAAATTCCCATAATTTTGGGGTAAAAAGGAACTAATTTCCTTTATATTGTAACAAAATTGCAGAAATTTCCCATATTTTGGGGCAAAAATGCAGTAATGCTTCTAATTTTGGGGCAAAATTCAGAAATTTCACTAATTTTGGGGCAAAATTCAGAAATTTCACTAATTTTTGGGCAAAAAGGCAGAAATTCCTATTATTTTGGGGCAAAATGCAGAAATTCCTTTGATTTGGGGGCAAAAAGGCAGAAATTCTCCTCATTATGGGGCAAAAAGGCAGAAATTTCCCTTATTTTTGGGCAAAATTGCAGAAATTTCCCTTATCATGGGACAAAAACCCTAAAAGTCCCCTCTTTTTAGGTCAAAAAGGCAGAAATTCCTCTAATTTGGGGGCAAATTGCAGATATTAAACTTATTTAAGGGAAGAAGACTGAAATTCCCCTTATTTTGTGCCAAAAAAGCAGAAATTCTTCTTATTTTAGGGCAAAAAGGCAGAAATTCCAATTAATTTTGGGGAAAAATGCAGAAATTTCCCATTTTTTTGGGCAAAAACACAGTAATGCCCCTAATTTTGCGGCAAAAATGCAGAAATTCCCCTAATTTTGGGGCAAAAGGCAAAAATTCCCCTTATTGTGGGGCAAAATTGCTGAAATTTCTTTTTTTTGGGACAAAATTGCAGAAATTTCTCTTATTTTGGGGCAAAATTGCAGAATTCACCCTTATTTCGGGTGAAAAAATGCAGAAATACCGCATACTTGGTGTCAAAATGCAGAAATAACCCTTATTTTAAAGCAGAAAGACTGAAATTCCCCCTTTTTTTGCACCAAAAATGCAGAAATTCCCCTTATTTTGGGGCAAAAATGCTGAAATTCCCCTTATTTTGGAACAAAATTGTAGAAATTCCCCTTTTTTCTTTGAAAAAGGCAGAAATTCTCTTTATTTTTGAGCAAAAATGCAGAAAATTTCCTTATTTTGGTGCAAAATTGCATAAATTTCCCTTATTATAACGTAAAAAGCAGAAATTCCTCTAATTATAGGTCAAAATTGCAGAAATTTGCCTTATTTTGGGGCAAAAATGCAGAAATTCCCCTATTTTTGGGGCAAAATTGCAGAAATTTCCCTTATTTTCGGGCAAAATTGCAGAAATTCCCCTAATTTTGTGTCAAAATTGCAGAAAATGCCTTTATTTTGGGGCAAAAATGCAGAAAATCAACATTAATTTGGAGCAAAATTGCAGAAACTCCTTTTTTTGGGGCAAAAAGGCAAAAATTCTAATTATTTTGGGGCAAAGGCAGAAATTTCCCTTATATTTGGGCAAAATTGCAGAAATTTCCCTTATCATGGGACAAAAATCCAGAAATTTCCCTTATTATAGGTCAAAAAGGCAGAAATTCCGCTAATGTGGGGGCAAATTCCAGAAATTACCCTAATTTTAGGGAAAAAGGCTGAAATTCCCCTTTTTTGGGCAAAAATGAAGAAATTTCCGTTAATTTGGGGCAAAAACGCAGAATTTCCCCTTACTTGGGGCCAAAAAGGCAGAAATTTCCCTTATATTGGTGCAAAATTATAGAAATTTAACTTATTTTATGATAATATTGCAGAATTTCCCTTATTTTGTGGCAAAAATGAAGAAAATAACATTATTGTGCGGTAAAAACGCAGAAATTCCCATTATTTTGGAACAAAATTGAAGAATTTTTCTATATTTTGGGGCAAAAATGCAGTAATGCTTGTAAATTTGGGGCAAAATTCAGAAATTCCACTAATTTTGGGGCAAAAATGCAGAAATTCCGCTAATTTGGGGGCAAATTCCAAAAATTACCCTAATTTTAGGGAAAAAGCCTGAAATTCCTTTTTTTTAGAGCAAAAATGCAGAAATTTCCCTTAATTTTGGGCAAAAATGCAGAATTTTCTCCTTACTTGGGGCCAAAAAGGCAGAAATTTCCCTTATTTTGGTGCAAAAGTATAGAAATTTAACTTATTTTTGGATAATATTGCAGAATTTCCCTTATTTTGTGGCAAAAATGAAGAAAATAACATTATTGTGCGGTAAAAACGCAGAAATTCCCATTATTTTGGAACAAAATTGAAGAATTTTTCTATATTTTGGGGCAAAAATGCAGTAATGCTTGTAATTTTGGGGCAAAATTCAGAAATTCCACTAATTTTGGGGCAAAAATGCAGAAATTCCGCTAATTTGGGGGCAAATTCCAAAAATTACCCTAATTTTAGGGAAAAAGCCTGAAATTCCTTTTTTTTAGAGCAAAAATGCAGAAATTTCCCTTAATTTTGGGCAAAAATGCAGAATTTTCTCCTTACTTGGGGCCAAAAAAGCAGAAATTTCCCTTATTTTGGTGCAAAAGTATAGAAATTTAACTTATTTTAGGATAATATTACAGAATTTTTTCATATTTTCTAGCAAAAATGAAGAAAATTCCATTATTGTGCGGTAAAAACGCAGAAATTCCTATTATTTTGGAACAAAATTGAAGAAATTTTTCATATTTTGGGGCAAAAAATGCAGTAATGCTTCTAATTTTGGGGCAAAATTCAGAAATTCCACTAATTTTGGTGCAAAAAGGCAGAAATTCCACTTATTTTGCGGCAAAAATTCAGAAATTTCCCTTTTTTGGGTCAAAAAGGCAGAAATTTCCTTTATTTTGAGGCAAATTGCAGAAATTTCCCTTATTTTGGAACAAAATTGCAGAAATTTCCCTTTTTTGGGACAGAAATGCAGAAATTTCCCTTATTTTTGGGCAAAATTGCAGAAATTTCCCTTATCTTGTTGCCAAAATACAGAAATTCCTTTTATTTCAGGTCAAAAAGGCAGAAATTACGCTTTCTTGAGGGCAAATTTTAGAAATTACCCTTATTTTAGAGGAAAAGCCTGAAATTCATTATATTTTGTGCCAAAAAAGCAGAAATTCTTCTTATTTAAAGCAAAAAGGCAGATATTCCACATAATTTTGGGCAAAAATGCAGAAATTTCCCTTATTTTGGGGCAAAAACACAGTAATGCCCCTAATTTTGGAGCAAAATGGCGGAAATTCCCCTAATTTGGGGGTAAAAATGCTGAAATTCCCCTTATTTTTGGGCAAAAATGCTGAAATTCCCTTTATTTTGGAGCAAAAATGCAGAAATTCCCGTTATTTCAGGTAAAAAAGGCAGAAATTCTGCTAATTTGGGGACAAATTGCAGAAATTAAACTTAATTTAGGGAAAAAGACTGAAATTCTTCTTATTTTGTGCCTTAAAGGCAGAAATTCTTATTTTAGGGCAAAAATACAGAAATTCCAATTAATTTTGAGCAAAAATGCAGAAATTTTCCTTAATTTGTGGAAAAATGCAGAAATTTCCCTTATTTTTGGCCAAATAGGCAGAAATTTCTTTTATTTTGAGGCAAAAGCTTAGAAATTTAACTTATTTTAGGATAAAATTGCAGATACTTCCCTTATTTTGTAGCAAAAATGCAGAAATTCCCATTATTTTGGGGGAAAAAGGCACTAATTTCCCTGATTTTGTAACAAAATTGCAGAAATTTCCCATATTTTGGGGCAAAAATGCAGTAATGCTTCTAATTTTGGGGCAAAATCAGAAATTTCACTAATTTTGGGGGAAAATTCCGAAATTTCACTAATTTTGGGGCAAAAAGGCAGAAATTCCTAATATTTTGGGGCAAAATGAAGAAATTCCTTTTATTAGGGGGCAAAAAGGCAGAAATTCTCCTCATTTTGGGGCAAAAAGGCAGAAATTTTCCTTAGTTTTAGGTAAAATTGCAGAAATTTCCCTTATCATGGGACAAAAATCCAGAAATTGCCCTCATTTTAGGTCAAAAAGGCAGAAATTCCGCTAATATGGGGGGAAATTGCAGATATTAAACTTATTTAAAGGAAGAATACTGAAATTTCCCTTATTTTGATCCAAAAAAGCAGAAATTCTTCTTATTTTAGGGCAAAAAGGCAGAAATTCCAATTAATTTTGGGGAAAAATGCAGAAATTTCCGGTATTTTGGGGCAAAAACACAGTAATGCCCCTAATTTTGCGGCAAAAATGCAGAAATTCCCCTAATTTTGGGGCAAAAAGCAGAAATTCCCCTTATTGTGGGGCAAAATTGCTGAAATTTCCCTTTTTGGGACAAAATTGCAAAAATTTCTCTTATTTTGGGGCAAAATTGCAGAATTCACCCTTATTTCGGGTCAAAAATGCAGAAATACCACATACTTGGTGTCAAAATGCAGAAATAACCCTTATTTTAAAGCAGAAAGACTGAAATTCCCCCTTTTTTTGCACCAAAAATGCAGAAATTCCCCTTATTTTGGGGCAAAAATGCTGAAATTCCCCTTATTTTGGAACAAAATTGTAGAAATTCCCCTTTTTTCTTTGAAAAAGGCAGAAATTCTCTTTATTTTTGAGCAAAAATGCAGAAAATTTCCTTATTTTGGTGCAAAATTGCATAAATTTCCCTTAATATAACGTAAAAAGCAGAAATTCCTCTAATTATAGGTCAAAATTGCAGAAATTTGCCTTATTTTGGGGCAAAAATGCAGAAATTCCCCTATTTTTGGGGCAAAATTGCAGAAATTTCCCTTATTTTCGGGCAAAATTGCAGAAATTCCCCTAATTTTGTGTCAAAATTGCAGAAAATGCCTTTATTTTGGGGCAAAAATGCAGAAAATCAACATTAATTTGGAGCAAAATTGCAGAAACTCCTCTTATTTTTGGGCAAAAAGGCAAAAATTCTAATTATTTTGGGGCAAAGGCAGAAATTTCCCTTATATTTGGGCAAAATTGCAGAAATTTCCCTTATCATGGGACAAAAATCCAGAAATTTCCCTTATTATAGGTCAAAAAGGCAGAAATTCCGCTAATGTGGGGGCAAATTCCAGAAATTACCCTAATTTTAGGGAAAAAGGCTGAAATTCCCCTTTTTTGGGCAAAAATGCAGAAGTTTCCGTTAATTTGGGGCAAAAACGCAGAATTTCCCCTTACTTGGGGCCAAAAAGGCAGAAATTTCCATTATATTGGTGCAAAATTATAGAAATTTAACTTATTTTAGGATAATATTGCAGAATTTTCCCTTATTTTGTGGCAAAAATTAAGAAAATCCCATTATTGTGCGGTAAAAACGCAGAAATTCCCATTATTTTGGAACAAAATTGAAGAAATTTTCCATATTTTGGGGCAAAAATGCAGTAATGCTTCTAATTTTGGGGCAAAATTCAGAAATTCTACTGATTTTGGTGCAAAAAGGCTGAAATTCCAATTATTTTGTGGCAAGAAATCAGAAATTTTTCTTTTTTGGGTCAAAAAGGCAGAAATTTCCTTTATTTTGAGGCAAATTGAAGAAATTTCCCTTATTTTGGGGCAAAAATTCTGTAATGCTTCTAATTTCGGGGCAAAAATGAGAAATTACATTAATTTTGGGGCAAAAAGGCAGAAATTACCCTTATTGTGGGGTAAAATTGCAGAAATTTCCCTTTTTTGGGACAGAATTGCAGAAATTTCCCTTATTTTTGGGCAAAATTGCAGAAATTTCCCTTATCTTGTTGCCAAAATACAGAAATTCCTTTTATTTCAGGTCAAAAAGGCAGAAATTACGCTTTCTTGAGGGCAAATTTTAGAAATTACCCTTATTTTAGAGGAAAAGCCTGAAATTCATTATATTTTGTGCCAAAAAAGCAGAAATTCTTCTTATTTAAAGCAAAAAGGCAGAAATTCCACATAATTTTGGGCAAAAATGCAGAAATTTCCCTTATTTTGGGGCAAAAACACAGTAATGCCCCTAATTTTGGAGCAAAATGGCAGAAATTCCCCTAATTTGGGGGTAAAAATGCTGAAATTCCCCTTATTTTTGGGCAAAAATGCTGAAATTCCCTTTATTTTGGAGCAAAAATGCAGAAATTCCCGTTATTTCAGGTAAAAAAGGCAGAAATTCTGCTAATTTGGGGACAAATTGCAGAAATTAAACTTAATTTAGGGAAAAAGACTGAAATTCTTCTTATTTTGTGCCTTAAAGGCAGAAATTCTTATTTTAGGGCAAAAATACAGAAATTCCACTTAATTTTGAGCAAAAATGCAGAATTTTTCATTAATTTGTGGAAAAATGCAGAAATTTCCCTTATTTTTGGCCAAATAGGCAGAAATTTCTTTTATTTTGAGGCAAAAGCTTAGAAATTGAACTTGTTTTAGGATAAAATTGCAGAAACTTTCCTTATTTTGTAGCAAAAATGCAGAAATTCCCATTATTTTGGGGGAAAAAGGAACTAATTTCCCTTATTTTGTAACAAAATTGCAGAAATTTCCCATATTTTAGGGCAAAAATGCAGTAATGCTTCTAATTTTGGGGCAAAATCAGAAATTTCACTAATTTTGGGGGAAAATTCAGAAATTTCACTAATTTTGGGGCAAAAAGGCAGAAATTCCTAATATTTTGGGGCAAAATGAAGAAATTCCTTTTATTAGGGGGCAAAAAGGCAGAAATTCTCCTCATTTTGGGGCAAAAAGGCAGAAATTTTCCTTAGTTTTAGGTAAAATTGCAGAAATTTCCCTTATCATGGGACAAAAATCCAGAAATTGCCCTCATTTTAGGTCAAAAAGGCAGAAATTCCGCTAATATGGGGGGAAATTGCAGATATTAAACTTATTTAAGGGAAGAATACTGAAATTTCACTTATTTTGATCCAAAAAATCAGAAATTCTTCTTATGTTAGAGCAAAAAGGCAGAAATTCCAATTAATTTTGGGGAAAAATGCAGAAATTTCCCGTATTTTGGGGCAAAAACACAGTAATGCCCCTAATTTTGCGGCAAAAATGCAAAAATTCCCCTAATTTTGGGGCAAAAAGCAGAAATTCCCCTTATTGTGGGGCAAAATTGCTGAAATTTCCCTTTTTTGGGACAAAATTGCAGAAATTTCTCTTATTTTGGGGCAAAATTGCAGAATTCACCCTTATTTCGGGTCAAAAATGCAGAAATACCGCATACTTGGTGTCAAAATGCAGAAATTACCCATATTTTAGGGCAAAAAGACTGAAATTCCCTTTTTTGCACGAAAAATGCAGAAATTCCCCTTATTTTGGGGCAAAAATGCTGAAATTCCCCTTATTTTGGAACAAAATTGTAGAAATTCCCCTTTTATCTTTGAAAAAGGCAGAAATTCTCTTTATTTTTGAGCAAAAATGCAGAAAATTTCCTTATTTTGGTGCAAAATTGCATAAATTTCCTTTATTATAGCATAAAAAGGCAGAAATTCCTCTAATTATAGGTTAAAATTGCAGAAATTTGCCTTATTTTGGGGCAAAAATGCAGAAATTCCCCTATTTTGGGGCAAAATTGCAGAAATTTCCCTTATTTTCGGGCAAAATTGCAGAAATTCCCCTAATTTTGTGTCAAAATGGCAGAAAATGCCTTTATTTTTGGGCAAAAATGCAGAAAATCAACATTAATTTGGAGCAAAATTGCAGAAACTCCTCTTATTTTGTGGCAAAAAGGCAAAAATTCTCATTATTTTGGGGCAAAAAGCAGAAATTTCCCTTATTTTTGGGCAAAATTGCAGAAATTTCCCTTATCATGGGACAAAAATCCAGAAATTTCCCTTATTTCAGGTCAAAATGCAGAAATTCCGCTAATTTGGAAGCCAATTCCAAAAATTACCCTAATTTTAGGGAAAAAGCCTGAAATTCCCCTTTTTTTGGGCAAAAATGCAGAAATTTCCCTTAATTTTGGGCAAAAATGCAGAATTTTCTCCTTACTTGGGGCCAAAAAGGCAGAAATTTCCCTTATTTTGGTGCAAAAGTATAGAAATTTCACTTATTTTAGGATAATATTGCAGAATTTTTTCTTATTTTGTGGCAAAAATGAAGAAAATCCCATTATTGTGCGGTAAAAACGCAGAAATTCCCATTATTTTGGAACAAAATTAAAGAAATTTTCCATATTTTGGGGCAAAAATGCAGTAATGCTTTAAATTTTGGGGCAAAATTCAGAAATTCCACTAATTTTGGGGCAAAAAGGCAGAAATTCCACTTATTTTGTGGAAAAATTCAGAATTTCCCTTTTTTGGGTCAAAAAGGCAGAAAGTTCCTTTATTTTGAGCCCAATTGCAGAAATTTCCCTTATTTTGGGGCAAAAATTGCAGAAATTTCCCTTTTTTGGGACAGAATTGCAGAAATTTCTTTTATTTTTGGGCAAAATTGCAGAAATTTCCCTTATCTTGTTGCCAAAATACAGAAATTCCTTTTATTTCAGGTCAAAAAGGCAGAAATTATGCTTTCTTGAGGGCAAATTTTAGAAATTACCCTTATTTTATAGAAAAAGCCTGAAATTCCTCTTATTTTTTGCCAAAAAAGCAGAAATTTTTCTTATTTTAGAGCAAAAAGGCAGAAATTCCACATAATTTTGGGCAAAAATGCAGAAATTTCCCTTATTTTGGGGCAAAAACACAATAATACCCCTAATTTTGGAGCATAATGGCGGAAATTCCCCTAATTTGGGGGTAAAAATGCAGAAATTCCCCTTATTTTTGGGCAAAAATGCTGAAATTCCCCTATTTTGGAGCAAAAATGCAGAAATTCCCCTTATTTCAGGTCAAAAAGGCAGAAATTCTGCTAATTTGGAGGCAAATTGCAGAAATTAAACTTAATTTAGGGAAAAAGACTTAAATTCCTTTTATTTTGTGCCCTATAGCAGAAATTATTATTTTAGGGCAAAAATACAGAAATTCCACTTAATTTTGAGCAAAAATGCAGAAATTTTCCTTAATTTGTGGAAAAATGCAGAAATTTCCCTTATTTTTGGCCAAATAGGCAGAAATTTCTTTTATTTTGAGGCAAAAGCTTAGAAATTTAACTTATTTTAGGATAAAATTGCAGAAACTTCACTTATATTGTAGCAAAAATGCAGAAATACCATTATTTTGGGGTAAAAAGGAAGAAATTTACTTTATTTTAGAAACAAAATTGTAGAAATTTCTCAAATTTTGGGGCAAAAATGCAGTAATGCTTCTTATTTTGGAGCAAATATCAGAAATTTCACTAATTTTGGGGCAAAATTCAGAAATTTAACTAATTTTGGGGCAAAAGGCAGAAATTCCTATTATTTTGGGGCAAAAATGCAGAAATTCCTTTTATTTGGGGGCGAAAATGCAGAAATTCTTCTCATTTTGGGGCAAAAAGGCAGAAATTTTCCTTAGTTTTAGGTAAAATTGCAGAAATTTCCCTTATTATGGTACTAAATCCAGAAATTCCCCTAATTTTAGGTCAAAAAGGCAGGAATTCCGCTAATTTGGGGGCAAATTGCAGAAATTAAACTTATTTAAGGGAAGAATACTGAAATTTCCCTTATTTTGATCCAAAAAAGCAGAAATTCTTCTTATTTTAGGGCAAAAAGGCAGAAATTCCAATTAATTTTGGGGAAAAATGCAGAAATTACCCGTATTTTGGGGTAAAAACACAGTAATGCCCCTAATTTTGGGGCAAAAATACAGAAATTCCCCTAATTTTGGGGCAAAAAGCAGAAATTCCCATTATTGTGGGGCAAAATTGCTGAAATTTTCCTTTTTGGGGCAAAATTGAAGAATTCACCCTTATTTCGGGTCAAAAATGCAGAAATACCACATACTTGATGTCAAAATGCAAAAATTACCCTTATTTTAGGGAAAAAAGACTGAAATTCCCCCTTTTTTGCGCCAAAAATGCAGAAATTCCCCTTATTTTGGGGCAAAAATCCAGAAATTCCCCTTATTTTGGAACAAAATTGTAGAAATTCCTCTTTTTTTGTTTCAAAAAGGCAGAAATTCCCTTTATTTTGCAGCAAAAATGCAGAAAATTTCCTTATTTTGGTGCAAAATTGCATAAATTTCCATTATTATAGGGTAAAAGTCAGCAATTCCTGTAATTATAGGGCAAAATTGCAGAAATTTGCCTTATTTTGGGGCAAAAATGCAGAAATTTCCCTAATTTTGGGGCAAAATTGCAGAAATTTAATTATTTTCAGACAAAATTGCAGAAATTCCCCTAATTTTGTGTCAAAATTGCAGAAAATGCCTTTATTTTGGGGCAAAAATTCAGAAAATCAACATGAATTTGGAGCGAAATTGCAGAAACTCCTCTTATTTTGGGGCAAAAAGGCAAAAATTCTCCTTATTTTGGGGCAAAATGCAGAAATTTCCCTTATTTTTGGGCAAAATTGCAGAAATTTCCCTTATCATGGGACAAAAATCCAGAAATTTCCCTTATTTCAGGTCAAAAAGGCAGAAATTCCGCTAATTTGGGGGCAAATTCCAGAAATTACCCTAATTATACGGAAAAAGCCTGAAATTTCCCTTTTTTTGGGCAAACATGCAGAAATTTCTCTTAATTTGGGGCAAAATTCAGATTTTACCTTTTATTTGGGGCCAAAAATGCAGAAATTTCCCTTATTTTTGGCCAAATAGGCAGAAATTTCTTTTATTTTGAGGCAAAAGCTTAGAAATTTAACTTATTTTAAGATAAAATTGCAGAAACTTTCCTTATTTTGTAGCAAAAATGCAGAAATTCCCATAATTTGGGGGTAAAAAGCAACTAATTTCCCTTATATTGTAACAAAATTGCAGAAATTTCCCATATTTTGGGGCAAAAATGAAGTAATGCTTCTAATTTTGGGGGAAAATTCAGAAATTTCACTAATTTTGGGGCAAAATTCAGAAATTTCACTAATTTTGGGGCAAAAATGCAGAAATTCCTATTATTTTTGTGCAAAATGCAGAAATTCCTTTTATTTGGGGGCAAAAAGGCAGAAATTCTCCTCATTTTGGGGCAAAAAGGCAGAAATTTCCCTTATTTTTGGGCAAAATTGCAGAAATTTTCCTTATCATGGGACAAAAATCCAGAAATTCCCCTCATTTTAGGTCAAAAAGGCAGAAATTCCGCTAATTTGGGGGCAAATTGCAGATATTAAACTTATTTAAGGGAAGAAGACTGAAATTCCCCTTATTTTGTGCCAAAAAAGCAGAAATTCTTCTTATTTTAGGGCAAAAAGTCAGAAATTCCAATTAATTTTGGGGAAAAATTCAGAAATTTCCCTTATTATGGGGCAAAAACACAGTAATGCCTCTCATTTTGCGGCAAAAATGCAGAAATTCCTCTAATTTTGGGGCATAAGGCAGAAATTCTCTTTATTGTGGGGCAAAATTGCTGAAATTTCCCTTTTTTGGGACAAAATTGCAGAAATTCCCCTTATTCCGGGTCAAAATGGGAGAAATACCGCATACTTGGTGTCAAAAATGCAGAAATTACCCTTATTTTAGGGCAAAAACACTGTAATTCCCCCTTTTTTGCGCCAAAAAGGAGGAAATTCCCCTTATTTTGGAACAAAATTGCAGAAATTCCCCTTTTTTTGTTTCAAAAAGGCAGAAATTCCCTTTATTTTAGAGCAGAATTGCAAAAGATTCCCTTATTTTGGTGCAAAATTGCATAAATTTCCTTATTATAGGGCAAAAAGGCAGAAATTCCCCTAATTATAGGGCAAAATTGCAGAAATTTCCCTTATTTTGGGGCAAAATTGCAGAAATTTCCATAATTTTAGGGCAAAATTGCATTAATTTCCCTTATGTTGTTGCAAAAATGCAGAAATTCCCCTAAATTTGGAAAAAAATTGCAGAAATTCCCTTTATTTTGGAGCAAAAATGCAAATATTTTCCTTAATTCAGGGCAAAAATACAGACATTCCCCTTATTTTGGGGCAAAAATGCAGAAATTTCTCTTATTTTAGGGCAAAAATACAGAAATTACCCTTATATAAGGCAAAAAGAATAAATTCCCTTTATTTTGGGGCAAAAGGCAGAAATTCCCATTATTTTAGGGCAAAAAGTTAGAAATTCCTTTTTTTGGGGGGCAAAAATGCAGAAATTTCCCTTAATTTGGGGCAAAAATGCAGATTTTCCCCTTATTTAGGGCCAAAAAGTCAGCAATTTCCTTTATTTTGGTGCAAAAGTAGAGAAATTTAAGTTATTTTAAAATAATATTGCAGAAATTTTCCTTATTTTATGGCAAAAATGAAGAAATTCTCATTATTTTGCAATAAAAATGCAGAAATTCCCTTTATTTTGGAACAAAATTGAAAAAATTTCCTATATTTTGGGGCAAAAATGCAGTAATGCTTCTAATTTGGGGGCAAAATAAGGAAATTCCCCTAATTTTTTGGGCAAAAATGCAGAAATTCCACTTATTTTGTGGAAAAAAATCAGAAATTTCCCTTTTTTGGGTCAAAAAGGCAAAAATTTCCTTTATTTTGAGGCAAATTGCAGAAATTTCCCTTATTGTGGGGCAAAAATTCTGTAATGCTTTTAATTTTGGGGCAAAAATCAGAAATTCCATTAATTTTGGTTCAAAAAGGCAGAAATTCCCCTTATTGTGGATCAAAATTGCTGAAATTTTCCTCTTTTGGGACAAAATTGCAGAAATTTCCCTTATCTTGTTGCCAAAATACAGAAATTCCTTTTATTTCAGTTCAAAAAGGCAGAAATTACTGTTTCTTGAGGGCAAATTTTAGAAATTACCCTTATTTTAGAGAAAAAGCCTGAAATTCCTCTTATTTTGTGCCAAAAATCAGAAATTCTTCTTGTTTTAAAGCAAAAAGGCAGAAATTCCACATAATTTTGGCAAAAATGCAGAAATTTCCCTTATTTTGGGGCAAAAACACAGTAATGCCCCTAATTATGGAGCAAAAAGGCAGAAATTCCCCTAATTTGGGGGTAAAAATGCAGAAATTACCCTTATTTTTGGGCAAAAATGCTGAAATTCCCCTTATTTTGGAGCAAAAATGCAGAAATTCCCCTTATTTCAGGTCAAAAAGGCAGAAATTCCGCTAATTTGGGGGCAAATTGCAGAAATTAAACTTAATTTAGGGAAAAAGACTGAAATTCCCCTTATTTTGTGCCTTAAAGGCAGAAATTATTATTTTAGGGCAAAAATACAGAAATTCCACTTAATTTTGAGCAAAAATGCAGGAATTTTCCTTAATTTGTGGAAAAATGAGGAAATTTCCCTTATTTTTGGCCAAATAGGCAGAAATTTCTTATATTTTGAGGCAAAAGCTTAGAAATTTAACTTATTTTAGGATAAAATTGCAGAAACTTCACTTATTTTGTAGCAAAAATGCAGAAATTCCCATTATTTTGGGGTAAAAAGAAAATACTTTCCTTTATTTTGTAACAAAATTGCAGAAATTTCCCATATTTTGGGGCAAAAATGCAGTACTGTTTCTAATTTTGGGGCAAAATTCAGAAATTTCACTAATTTTGGGGCAAAATTCAGAAATTTCACTAATTTTGGTGCAAAAAGGCAGAAATTTCTATTATTTTGTGGCAAAATGCAGAAATTCCTTTTATTTGGGGGCAAAAAGGCAGAAATTCTCCTCATTTTGGGGCAAAAAGGCAGAAATATCCCTTATTTTTGGGCAAAATTGTAGAAATTTCCCTTATCATGGGACAAAAATCCAGAAATTCCCCACATTTTAGGTCGAAAAGGAAGAAATTCCGCTAGTTTGGGGGCAAATAGCAGATATTAAACTTATTTAAGGTAAGAAGACTGAAATTCCCCTTATTTTGTGCCAAAAAAGCAGAAATTCTTCTTATTTTAGGGCAAAAAGGCAGAAATTCCAATTAATTTTGGGGAAAAATTCAGAAATTTCCCTTATTATGGGGCAAAAACACAGTAATGCCTCTCATTTTGCGGCAAAAATGCAGAAATTCCCCTAATTTTGATGAAAAAGGTAGAAATTCCTTTTATTGTGGGGCAAAATTGCTGAAATTTCCCTTTTTTGGGACAAAATTGCAGAAATTCCCCTTATTTCGGGTCAAAATGGCAGAAATACCGCATACTTGGTGTCAAAAATGCAGAAATTACCCTTATTAGAGGGCAAAATGATTGAAATTCCCCCTTATTTGCACAAAAAAGGCAGAAATTCCTTTTATTTTGGGGCAAAAATGCAGGAATTCTCCTTATTTTGGAAAAAAATTGCAGAAATTCCCCTTTTTTTGTTTTAAAAAGGCAGAAATTCCCTTTATTTTAAAGGAAAAATGCAGAAGATTCCCTTATTTTGGTGCAAAATTGCATAAATTTCCCCTATTATAGGGCAAAAAGGCAGAAATTCCCCTAATTATAGGGCAAAATTGCAGAAATTTCCCTTATTTTGGGGCAAAATTGCAGAAATTTTCATAATTTTTGGGAGAAAGTGCAGAAATTTCCCTTATTTTGGGGCAAAATTGCAGAAATTCCCCTAATTTTGGAAAAAAAAAATTGCAGAAATTCCCCTTATTTCGGAGCAAAAATGCAGAAATTTTCCTTAATTCAGGGCAAAAATACAGAAATTCCCCTTATTTTGGGGCAAAAATGCAGAAATTTCTCTTATTTTAGGGCAAAAATACAGAAATTACCCTTATTTAAGGCAAAAAGGGTAAATTCCCCTTATTTAAGGGCAAAAAAACAGAAATTCCCCTTATTTTAGGGCAAAAAGTAAGAAATTCTCCCTTTTTGGGGGCAAAAATGCAGAAATTTCCCTTAATTTGTGGCAAAAATGCAGAATTTCCCCTTATTTGGGGCCAAAAAGTCAAAAATTTCCCTTATTTTTGTGGAAAAGTATAGAAATTTAACTTATTTTAAAATAATATTGCAGAAATTTCATTTATTTTGTGGCAAAAATGAAGAAATTCCCATTATTTTGCAAAAAAAAAGGCAGAAATTCCCTTTATTTTGGAACAAAATTGCAGAAATTTCCTATATTTTGGGGCAAAAATGCAGTAATGCTTCTAATTTGGGGGAAATATTAGGAAATTCCACAAATTTTGGGGCAAAAAGGCAAAAATTCCACTTATTTTGCGGCAAAAATTCAGAAATTTCCATTTTTTGGGTCAAAAAGGCACAAATTTTCTTTATTTTGAGGCAAATTTCAGAAATTTCCCTTATTTTGTGGCAAAAATTCTGTAATGCTTCTAATTTCTGGGCAAAAATCAGAAATTCCATTAATTTTGAGGCAAAAGGCAGAAATTCCCCTTATTGTGGAGCAAAATTGCTGAAATTTCCCTTTTTTGGAACAAAATTGCAGAAATTTCCCTTATTTTTGGGCAAAATTGCAGAAATTTCCCTTATCTTGTGGCCAAAATACAGAAATTCCTTTTTTTTCAGGTCAAAAAGGCAGAAATTACGCTTTCTTGGGGGCAAATTTTAGAAATTACCCTTATTTTAGAGAAAAAGCCTGAAATTCCTCTTATTTTTTGACAAAAAGGCAGAAATTCTTCTTATTTTAGAGCAAAAAGGCAGAAATTCCACATAATTTTGGGCAAAAATGCAGAAATTTCCCTTATTTTGAGGTAAAACACAGTAATGCCCCTAATTTTGTAGCAAAAATGCGGAAATTCCCCTAATTTTGGGGTAAAAAGGCAGAAATTCCTCTTATTTTGGGACAAAAATGCTGAAATTCCCCTTATTTTGGAATAATAATGCAGAAATTTTCTTTTATTTTAGGGCAAAAAGACAGAATTTCTCCTTAATTTAGGCCAAAAATACAGAAATTACCCTTATATTAGGCCAAAAAGACTAAATTCCCCTTATTTTGGAGCAAAAAGGCAGAAATTCCCCTTATTTTAGGGAAAAAAGGCAGAAATTCTCGTTAATTTTGGGCAAAAATGCAGAAATTTTCCTTAATTTGTGGCAAAAATGCAGAAATTTCTCTTATTTTTGGCCAAATAGGCAGAAATTTCTTATATTTTGAGGCAAAAGGGTAGAAATTTAACTTATTTTAGTATAAAATTGCAAAAACTTCCCTTATTTTGTAGAAAAAATGCAGAAATTCCCATTATTTTGGGGTTAAAAAAAAAAGAAATTTTCCTTATTTTGGAACAAAATTGCAGAAATTTCCTATATTTTGGGGCAAAAATGCAGTAATGCTTCTAATTTTAGGGCAAAATTCAGATATTTCACTAATTTGGAGGCAAAATTCAGAAATTTCACTAATTTTGGGGCAAAAGGCAGATTCCTATTATTTTGGGGCACAAATGCAGAAATTTCTTTTTTTGGGGGCAAAAAGGCAAAAATTCTCCTCATTTTGGGGCAATAAGGCAGAAATATCCCTTATTTTTGGGCAAAATTGCAGAAATTTCCCTTATCATGGGACAAAAATACAGAAATTCCTTTCATTTTAGGTCAAAAAGGCAGAAATTCCGCTAATTTGAGAGCTAATTGCAGATATTAAACTTATTTAAGGGAAGAAGACTGAAATTCCTCTTATTTTGTGCCAATAAAGAAGAAATTCTTCTTATTTTAGGTCAAAAAGGCAGAAATTCCAATTAATTTTAAGAAAAAATGCAGAAATTTTCCATATTTTGGGGCAAAAACACAGTAATGCCCCTAATTCTGCGGCAAAAACGCAGAAATTTTCCTAATTTTGGGGCAAAAGGCAGAAATTCCCCTTATTGTGGGGCAAAATTGCTGAAATTTCCCTTTTTTGGGACAAAATTGCAGAAATTCTTTTATTTTGGGGCCAAATTGCAGAATTCACCTTTATTTCGGGTCAAAAATGCAGAAATACCGCATACTTGGTGTCAAAATGTAGAAATTACCCTTATTTTAGGGCAAAAAGACTGAAATTCCCTCTTTTTTGCGCGAAAGAGGCAGAAATTCCTCTTATTTTGGGGCAAAAATGCTGAAATTCCCCTTATTTTGGAACAAAATTGTAGAAATTCCTTTTTTTTTGTTTCAAAAATGCAGAAATTTCTTTTATTTTGGAGCAAAAATGCAGAAAATTTTCTTATTTTGGTGCAAAATTGCATAAATTTCCCTTACTATAGGGTAAAAAGGCAGAAATTCCTCTAATTATAGGGCAAAATTGCAGAAATTTGCCTTATTTTGAGGAAAAAAGGCAGAAATTCCCCTAATTTTGGGGCAAAATTGCAGAAATTTCCTTTATTTTCAGGCAAAATTGCAGAAATTCCCCTAATTTTGTGTCAAAATTGCAGAAAATGCCTTTATTTTGGGAAAAAAATGCAGAAAATCAACATTAATTTGGAACAAAATTGCAGAAACTCCTCTTATTTTGGGGCAAAAAGGCAAAAATTCTAATTATTTTGGGGCAAAAGGCAGAAATTTCCCTTATTTTTAGACAAAATTGCAGAAATTTCCCTTTTCATGGGACAAAAATACAGAAATTTCCCTTATTTCAAGTCAAAAAGGCAGAAATTCCGCTAATTTGGGGGCAAATTCCAGAAATTACCCTAATTATAGGGAAAAAGCCTGAAATTCCCCTTTTTTTGGGCAAAAATGCAGAAATTTCCCTTAATTTGGGGCAAAAATGCAGATTTTTCCCCAGATTTGGGGCCAAAAAGGCAGAAATTTCCCTTATTTTGGTGCAAAAGTATAGAAATTTAACTTATTTTAGAATAATATTGCAGAATTTTCCATAATTTTGTGGCAAAAATGAAGAAATTACCATTATTTTGCTGTAGAAACGCAGAAATTCCCATTATTTTGGAACAAAATTGAAAAAAATTTCCATATTTTGAGGCAAAAATGCAGTAATGCTTCTAATTTTGGGGCAAAATTCAGAAATTCCACTAATTTTGGTGCAAAAAAGCAGAAATTCCACTTATTTTGCGGCAAAAATTCAGAAATTTCCTTTTTTGGGTCAAAAAAGCAGAAATTTCCTTTATTTTGAGGCAAATTGCAGAAATTTCCCTTATTTTGGGGCAAAAATTCTGTAATGCTTCTAATTTTGGGGCAAAAATGAGAAATTCCATTAATTTTGGGGCAAAATGGAAGAAATTCCCCTTATTGTGGGCAAAATTGCAGAAATTTCCCTTTTTTGGGACAAAATTGCAGAAATTTCCCTTATTTTTTGGCAAAATTGCAGAAATTTCCCTTATCTTGTTGCCCAAATAGAGAAATTCCTTTTATTTCAGTCAAAAACGCAGAAATTATGCTTTCTTGAGGGCAAATTTTAGAAACTACCCTTATTTTAGAGAAAAAGCCTGAAATTCCTCTTATTTTGTGCCAAAAAAGCAGAAATTCTTCTTATTTTAGAGCAAAAAGGCAGAAATTCCACATAATTTTGGGCAAAAATGCAGAAATTTCCTCTATTTTGGGGCAAAAACACAGTAATGCCCCTAATTTTGAAGCAAAAAGGCGGAAATTCCCCTAATTGGGGGGTAAAAATGAAGAAATTCCCCTCATTTTGGGCAAAAATGCTGAAATTCCCCTTATTTTGAAGCAAAAATGCAGAAATTCTCCTTATTTCAGGTCAAAAGGCAGAAATTCCGCTAATTTGGGGAAAAATAGAAGAAATTAAACTTAATTTAGGGAAAAAGACTGAAATTCCCCTTATTTTGTGCCTTAAAGGCAGAAATTCTTATTTTAGGGCAAAAATACAGACATTCCAATTATTTTTGAGCAAAAATGCAGAAATTTTCCTTAATTTATGGAAAAATGCAGAAATTTCCCTTATTTTTGGCCAAATAGGCAGAAATTTCTTTTATTTTGAGGCAAAAGCTTAGAAATTTAACTTATTTTAGGATAAAATTGCAGAAACTTTCCTTATTTTGTAGCAAAAATGCAGAAATTCCCATAATTTTGGGGTAAAAAGGAACTAATTTCCTTTATATTGTAACAAAATTGCAGAAATTTCCCATATTTTGGGGCAAAAATGCAGTAATGCTTCTAATTTTGGGGCAAAATTCAGAAATTTCACTAATTTTGGGGCAAAATTCAGAAATTTCACTAATTTTTGGGCAAAAAGGCAGAAATTCCTATTATTTTGGGGCAAAATGCAGAAATTCCTTTGATTTGGGGGCAAAAAGGCAGAAATTCTCCTCATTATGGGGCAAAAAGGCAGAAATTTCCCTTATTTTTGGGCAAAATTGCAGAAATTTCCCTTATCATGGGACAAAAACCCTAAAAGTCCCCTCTTTTTAGGTCAAAAAGGCAGAAATTCCTCTAATTTGGGGGCAAATTGCAGATATTAAACTTATTTAAGGGAAGAAGACTGAAATTCCCCTTATTTTGTGCCAAAAAAGCAGAAATTCTTCTTATTTTAGGGCAAAAAGGCAGAAATTCCAATTAATTTTGGGGAAAAATGCAGAAATTTCCCATTTTTTTGGGCAAAAACACAGTAATGCCCCTAATTTTGCGGCAAAAATGCAGAAATTCCCCTAATTTTGGGGCAAAAAGCAGAAATTCCCCTTATTGTGGGGCAAAATTGCTGAAATTTCTTTTTTTGGGACAAAATTGCAGAAATTTCTCTTATTTTGGGGCAAAATTGCAGAATTCACCCTTATTTCGGGTGAAAAAATGCAGAAATACCGCATACTTGGTGTCAAAATGCAGAAATAACCCTTATTTTAAAGCAGAAAGACTGAAATTCCCCCTTTTTTTGCACCAAAAATGCAGAAATTCCCCTTATTTTGGGGCAAAAATGCTGAAATTCCCCTTATTTTGGAACAAAATTGTAGAAATTCCCCTTTTTTCTTTGAAAAAGGCAGAAATTCTCTTTATTTTTGAGCAAAAATGCAGAAAATTTCCTTATTTTGGTGCAAAATTGCATAAATTTCCCTTATTATAACGTAAAAAGCAGAAATTCCTCTAATTATAGGTCAAAATTGCAGAAATTTGCCTTATTTTGGGGCAAAAATGCAGAAATTCCCCTATTTTTGGGGCAAAATTGCAGAAATTTCCCTTATTTTCGGGCAAAATTGCAGAAATTCCCCTAATTTTGTGTCAAAATTGCAGAAAATGCCTTTATTTTGGGGCAAAAATGCAGAAAATCAACATTAATTTGGAGCAAAATTGCAGAAACTCCTTTTTTTGGGGGCAAAAAGGCAAAAATTCTAATTATTTTGGGGCAAAGGCAGAAATTTCCCTTATATTTGGGCAAAATTGCAGAAATTTCCCTTATCATGGGACAAAAATCCAGAAATTTCCCTTATTATAGGTCAAAAAGGCAGAAATTCCGCTAATGTGGGGGCAAATTCCAGAAATTACCCTAATTTTAGGGAAAAAGGCTGAAATTCCCCTTTTTTGGGCAAAAATGAAGAAATTTCCGTTAATTTGGGGCAAAAACGCAGAATTTCCCCTTACTTGGGGCCAAAAAGGCAGAAATTTCCCTTATATTGGTGCAAAATTATAGAAATTTAACTTATTTTAGGATAATATTGCAGAATTTCCCTTATTTTGTGGCAAAAATGAAGAAAATAACATTATTGTGCGGTAAAAACGCAGAAATTCCCATTATTTTGGAACAAAATTGAAGAATTTTTCTATATTTTGGGGCAAAAATGCAGTAATGCTTGTAAATTTGGGGCAAAATTCAGAAATTCCACTAATTTTGGGGCAAAAATGCAGAAATTCCGCTAATTTGGGTGCAAATTCCAAAAATTACCCTAATTTTAGGGAAAAAGCCTGAAATTCCTTTTTTTTAGAGCAAAAATGCAGAAATTTCCCTTAATTTTGGGCAAAAATGCAGAATTTTCTCCTTACTTGGGGCCAAAAAGGCAGAAATTTCCCTTATTTTGGTGCAAAAGTATAGAAATTTAACTTATTTTTGGATAATATTGCAGAATTTCCCTTATTTTGTGGCAAAAATGAAGAAAATAACATTATTGTGCGGTAAAAACGCAGAAATTCCCATTATTTTGGAACAAAATTGAAGAATTTTTCTATATTTTGGGGCAAAAATGCAGTAATGCTTGTAATTTTGGGGCAAAATTCAGAAATTCCACTAATTTTGGGGCAAAAATGCAGAAATTCCGCTAATTTGGGGGCAAATTCCAAAAATTACCCTAATTTTAGGGAAAAAGCCTGAAATTCCTTTTTTTTAGAGCAAAAATGCAGAAATTTCCCTTAATTTTGGGCAAAAATGCAGAATTTTCTCCTTACTTGGGGCCAAAAAAGCAGAAATTTCCCTTATTTTGGTGCAAAAGTATAGAAATTTAACTTATTTTAGGATAATATTGCAGAATTTTTTCATATTTTCTAGCAAAAATGAAGAAAATTCCATTATTGTGCGGTAAAAACGCAGAAATTCCTATTATTTTGGAACAAAATTGAAGAAATTTTTCACATTTTGGGGCAAAAATGCAGTAATGCTTCTAATTTTGGGGCAAAATTCAGAAATTCCACTAATTTTGGTGCAAAAAGGCAGAAATTCCACTTATTTTGCGGCAAAAATTCAGAAATTTCCCTTTTTTGGGTCAAAAAGGCAGAAATTTCCTTTATTTTGAGGCAAATTGCAGAAATTTCCCTTATTTTGGAACAAAATTGCAGAAATTTCCCTTTTTTGGAACAGAAATGCAGAAATTTCCCTTATTTTTGGGCAAAATTGCAGAAATTTCCTTTATCTTGTTGCAAAAATACAGAAATTCCTTTTATTTCAGGTCAAAAAGGCAGAAATTATGCTTTCTTGAGGGCAAATTTTAGAAATTACCCTTATTTTAGAGAAAAAGCCTGAAATTCCTCTTATTTTTTGCCAAAAAAGCAGAAATTCTTCTTATTTTAGAGCAAAAAGGCAGAAATTCCACATAATTTTGGGCAAAAATGCAGAAATTTCCCTTATTTTGGGGCAAAAACACAGTAATGCACCTAATTTTGGAACAAAATGGCGGAAATTCCCCTAATTTGGGGGTAAAAAAGCAGAAATTCCCCTTATTTTGGGGGAAAAATGCTGAAAATCCTCTAATTTTGGAGCAAAAATGCAGAAATTCCCCTTATTTCAGGTCAAAAAGGCAGAAATTCTGCTAATTTGGAGGCAAATTGCAGAAATTAAACTTAATTTAGGGAAAAATACTTAAATTCCTGTTATTCTGTGTTCTAATAGCAGAAATTCTTATTTTAGGGCACAAATACAGAAATTCCACTTAATTTTGAGCAAAAATGCAGAAATTTTCTTTAATTTGTGGAAAAATGCAGAAATTTCCCTTATTTTTGGTCAAATAGGCAGAAATTTCTTTTATTTTGAGGCAAAAGCTTAGAAATTTAACTTATTTTAGGATAAAATTGCAGAAACTTCCCTTATTTTGTAGCAAAAATGCAGAAATTCCCATTATTTTGAGGGAAATAGGAACTAATTTCACTTTTTTTGTAACAAAATTGCAGAAATTTCCCATATTTTGGGGCAAAAATGCAGTAATGCTTCTAATTTTGGGGCAAAATCAGAAATTTAACTAATTTTGAGGGAAAATTCAGAAATTTCACTAATTTTGGGGCAAAAAGGAAGAAATTCCTAATATTTTGTGGCAAAATGAAGAAATTCCTTTTATTTGGGGGCAAAAAGGCAGAAATTCTCCTCATTTTGTGGCAAAAAGGCAGAAATTTCCCTTATTTTTGGGCAAAATTGCAGAAATTTCCCTTATCATGGGACAAAATCCTGAAATTCCCCTCATTTTAGGTCAAAAATGCAGAAATTCCCCTAATTTGGGGGCAAATTGCAAATATTAAACTTATTTAAGGGAAGAAGACTGAAATTCCCCTTATTTTGAGCCAAAAAAGAAGAAATTCTTCTTATTTTAGGGCAAAAAGGCAGAAATTCCAATTAATTTTGGGGAAAAATGCAGAAATTTCCCGTATTTTGGGGCAAAAACACAGTAATGCCCCTAATTTTGAGGCAAAAATGCAGAAATTCCCCTAATTTTTGGGCAAAAGGCAGAAATTCCCCTTATTGTGAGGCAAAATTGCTGAAATTTCCCTTTTTTAAGACAAAATTGCAGAAATTTCTCTTATTTTGGGGCAAAATTGCAGAATTCACCCTTATTTCGGGTCAAAAATGCAGAAATACCGCATACTTGGTTCGAAAATGCAGAAATTACCCTTATTTTAGGGCAAAATGACTGATATTCCCCTTTTTTGCACCAAAAATGCAGAAATTCCCCTTATTTTGGGGCAAAAATGCTGAAATTCCCCTTATTTTGAAACAAAATTGTAGAAATTCCCCTTTTTTTCTTTAAAAAAGGCAGAAATTCTCTTTATTTTAGAGCAAAAATGCAGAAAATTTTTTTATTTTGGTGCAAAATTGCATAAATTTCCCTTATTATAGCGTAAAAAGGCAGAAATTCCTCTAATTATAGGTCAAAAATGCAGAAATTTGCCTTATTTTGGGGCAAAAATGCAGAAATTCCCATTATTTTGGGGGAAAAAGGCACTAATTTCCCTGATTTTGTAACAAAATTGCAGAAATTTCCCATAATATAGGGCAAAAATGCAGTAATGCTTCTAATTTTGGGGCAAAATCAGAAATTTCACTAATTTTGGGGGAAAATTCCGAAATTTCACTAATTTTGGGGCAAAAAGGCAGAAATTCCTAATATTTTGGGGCAAAATGAAGAAATTCCTTTTATTTGGGGGCAAAAAGGCAGAAATTCTCCTCATTTTGGGGCAAAAAGGCAGAAATTTTCCTTAGTTTTAGGGAAAATTCCGAAATTTCACTAATTTTGGGGCAAAAAGGCAGAAATTCCTAATATTTTGGGGCAAAATGAAGAAATTCCTTTTATTAGGGGGCAAAAAGGCAGAAATTCTCCTCATTTTGGGGCAAAAAGGCAGAAATTTTCCTTAGTTTTAGGTAAAATTGCAGAAATTTCCCTTATCATGGGACAAAAATCCAGAAATTGCCCTCATTTTAGGTCAAAAAGGCAGAAATTCCGCTAATATGGGGGGAAATTGCAGATATTAAACTTATTTAAAGGAAGAATACTGAAATTTCCCTTATTTTGATCCAAAAAAGCAGAAATTCTTCTTATTTTAGGGCAAAAAGGCAGAAATTCCAATCAATTTTGGGGAAAAATGCAGAAATTTCCCGTATTTTGGGGCAAAAACACAGTAATGCCCCTAATTTTGCGGCAAAAATGCAGAAATTCCCCTAATTTTGGGGCAAAAAGCAGAAATTCCCCTTATTGTGGGGCAAAATTGCTGAAATTTCCCTTTTTGGGACAAAATTGCAAAAATTTCTCTTATTTTGGGGCAAAATTGCAGAATTCACCCTTATTTCGGGTGAAAAAATGCAGAAATACCACATACTTGGTTTCAAAATGCAGAAATAACCCTTATTTTAAAGCAGAAAGACTGAAATTCCCCCTTTTTTTGCACCAAAAATGCAGAAATTCCCCTTATTTTGGGGCAAAAATGCTGAAATTCCCCTTATTTTGGAACAAAATTGTAGAAATTCCCCTTTTTTCTTTGAAAAAGGCAGAAATTCTCTTTATTTTTGAGCAAAAATGCAGAAAATTTCCTTATTTTGGTGCAAAATTGCATAAATTTCCCTTATTATAACGTAAAAAGCAGAAATTCCTCTAATTATAGGTCAAAATTGCAGAAATTTGCCTTATTTTGGGGCAAAAATGCAGAAATTCCCCTATTTTTGGGGCAAAATTGCAGAAAATTCCCTTATTTTCGGGCAAAATTGCAGAAATTCCCCAAATTTTGTGTCAAAATTGCAGAAAATGCCTTTATTTTGGGGCAAAAATGCAGAAAATCAACATTAATTTGGAGCAAAATTGCAGAAACTCCTTTTTTTGGGGGCAAAAAGGCAAAAATTCTAATTATTTTGGGGCAAAGGCAGAAATTTCCCTTATATTTGGGCAAAATTGCAGAAATTTCCCTTATCATGGGACAAAAATCCAGAAATTTCCCTTATTATAGGTCAAAAAGGCAGAAATTCCGCTAATGTGGGGGCAAATTCCAGAAATTACCCTAATTTTAGGGAAAAAGGCTGAAATTCCCCTTTTTTGGGCAAAAATGCAGAAGTTTCCGTTAATTTGGGGCAAAAACGCAGAATTTCCCCTTACTTGGGGCCAAAAAGGCAGAAATTTCCATTATATTGGTGCAAAATTATAGAAATTTAACTTATTTTAGGATAATATTGCAGAATTTTCCCTTATTTTGTGGCAAAAATTAAGAAAATCCCATTATTGTGCGGTAAAAACGCAGAAATTCCCATTATTTTGGAACAAAATTGAAGAAATTTTCCATATTTTGGGGCAAAAATGCAGTAATGCTTCTAATTTTGGGGCAAAATTCAGAAATTCCACTAATTTTGGGGCAAAAATGCAGAAATTCCGCTAATTTGGGGGCAAATTCCAAAAATTACCCTAATTTTAGGGAAAAAGCCTGAAATTCCTTTTTTTTAGAGCAAAAATGCAGAAATTTCCCTTAATTTTGGGCAAAAATGCAGAATTTTCTCCTTACTTGGGGCCAAAAAGGCAGAAATTTCCCTTATTTTGGTGCAAAAGTATAGAAATTTAACTTATTTTTGGATAATATTGCAGAATTTCCCTTATTTTGTGGCAAAAATGAAGAAAATAACATTATTGTGCGGTAAAAACGCAGAAATTCCCATTATTTTGGAACAAAATTGAAGAATTTTTCTATATTTTGGGGCAAAAATGCAGTAATGCTTGTAATTTTGGGGCAAAATTCAGAAATTCCACTAATTTTGGGGCAAAAATGCAGAAATTCCGCTAATTTGGGGGCAAATTCCAAAAATTACCCTAATTTTAGGGAAAAAGCCTGAAATTCCTTTTTTTTAGAGCAAAAATGCAGAAATTTCCCTTAATTTTGGGCAAAAATGCAGAATTTTCTCCTTACTTGGGGCCAAAAAAGCAGAAATTTCCCTTATTTTGGTGCAAAAGTATAGAAATTTAACTTATTTTAGGATAATATTGCAGAATTTTTTCATATTTTCTAGCAAAAATGAAGAAAATTCCATTATTGTGCGGTAAAAACGCAGAAATTCCTATTATTTTGGAACAAAATTGAAGAAATTTTTCATATTTTGGGGCAAAAAATGCAGTAATGCTTCTAATTTTGGGGCAAAATTCAGAAATTCCACTAATTTTGGTGCAAAAAGGCAGAAATTCCACTTATTTTGCGGCAAAAATTCAGAAATTTCCTTTTTTTGGGTCAAAAAGGCAGAAATTTCCTTTATTTTGAGGCAAATTGCAGAAATTTCCCTTATTTTGGAACAAAATTGCAGAAATTTCCCTTTTTTGGGACAGAAATGCAGAAATTTCCCTTATTTTTGGGCAAAATTGCAGAAATTTCCTTTATCTTGTTGCAAAAATACAGAAATTCCTTTTATTTCAGGTCAAAAAGGCAGAAATTATGCTTTCTTGAGGGCAAATTTTAGAAATTACCCTTATTTTAGAGAAAAAGCCTGAAATTCCTCTTATTTTTGCCAAAAAAGCAGAAATTCTTCTTATTTTAGAGCAAAAAGGCAGAAATTCCACATAATTTTGGGCAAAAATGCAGAAATTTCCCTTATTTTTGGGCAAAAACACAGTAATGCACCTAATTTTGGAACAAAATGGCGGAAATTCCCCTAATTTGGGGGTAAAAAAGCAGAAATTCCCCTTATTTTTGGGCAAAAATGCTGAAAATCCTCTAATTTTGGAGCAAAAATGCAGAAATTCCCCTTATTTCAGGTCAAAAAGGCAGAAATTCTGCTAATTTGGAGGCAAATTGCAGAAATTAAACTTAATTTAGGGAAAAATACTTAAATTCCTGTTATTTTGTGTTCTAATAGCAGAAATTCTTATTTTAGGGCACAAATACAGAAATTCCACTTAATTTTGAGCAAAAATGCAGAAATTTTCTTTAATTTGTGGAAAAATGCAGAAATTTCCCTTATTTTTGGCCAAATAGTTAGAAATTTCTTTTATTTTGAGGCAAAAGCTTAGAAATTTAACTTATTTTAGGATAAAATTGCAGAAACTTCCCTTATTTTGTAGCAAAAATGCAGAAATTCCCATTATTTTGAGGGAAATAGGAACTAATTTCACTTTTTTTGTAACAAAATTGCAGAAATTTCCCATATTTTGGGGCAAAAATGCAGTAATGCTTCTAATTTTGGGGCAAAATCAGAAATTTAACTAATTTTGAGGGAAAATTCAGAAATTTCACTAATTTTGGGGCAAAAAGGAAGAAATTCCTAATATTTTGTGGCAAAATGAAGAAATTTCTTTTATTTGGGGGCAAAAAGGCAGAAATTCTCCTCATTTTGTGGCAAAAAGGCAGAAATTTCCCTTATTTTTGGGCAAAATTGCAGAAATTTCCCTTATCATGGGACAAAATCCTGAAATTCCCCTCATTTTAGGTCAAAAATGCAGAAATTCCCCTAATTTGGGGGCAAATTGCAAATATTAAACTTATTTAAGGGAAGAAGACTGAAATTCCCCTTATTTTGTGCCAAAAAAGAAGAAATTCTTCTTATTTTAGGGCAAAAAGGCAGAAATTCCAATTAATTTTGGGGAAAAATGCAGAAATTTCCCGTATTTTGGGGCAAAAACACAGTAATGCCCCTAATTTTGAGGCAAAAATGCAGAAATTCCCCTAATTTTTGGGCAAAAGGCAGAAATTCCCCTTATTGTGAGGCAAAATTGCTGAAATTTCCCTTTTTTAAGACAAAATTGCAGAAATTTCTCTTATTTTGGGGCAAAATTGCAGAATTCACCCTTATTTCGGGTCAAAAATGCAGAAATACCGCATACTTGGTTCGAAAATGCAGAAATTACCCTTATTTTAGGGCAAAATGACTGATATTCCCCTTTTTTGCACCAAAAATGCAGAAATTCCCCTTATTTTGGGGCAAAAATGCTGAAATTCCCCTTATTTTGAAACAAAATTGTAGAAATTCCCCTTTTTTTCTTTAAAAAAGGCAGAAATTCTCTTTATTTTAGAGCAAAAATGCAGAAAATTTTTTTATTTTGGTGCAAAATTGCATAAATTTCCCTTATTATAGCGTAAAAAGGCAGAAATTCCTCTAATTATAGGTCAAAAATGCAGAAATTTGCCTTATTTTGGGGCAAAAATGCAGAAATTCCCATTATTTTGGGGGAAAAAGGCACTAATTTCCCTGATTTTGTAACAAAATTGCAGAAATTTCCCATAATATAGGGCAAAAATGCAGTAATGCTTCTAATTTTGGGGCAAAATCAGAAATTTCACTAATTTTGGGGGAAAATTCCGAAATTTCACTAATTTTGGGGCAAAAAGGCAGAAATTCCTAATATTTTGGGGCAAAATGAAGAAATTCCTTTTATTTGGGGGCAAAAAGGCAGAAATTCTCCTCATTTTGGGGCAAAAAGGCAGAAATTTTCCTTAGTTTTAGGTAAAATTGCAGAAATTTCCCTTATCATGGGACAAAAATCCAGAAATTGCCCTCATTTTAGGTCAAAAAGGCAGAAATTCCGCTAATATGGGGGGAAATTGCAGATATTAAACTTATTTAAAGGAAGAATACTGAAATTTCCCTTATTTTGATCCAAAAAAGCAGAAATTCTTCTTATTTTAGGGCAAAAAGGCAGAAATTCCAATTAATTTTGGGGAAAAATGCAGAAATTTCCCGTATTTTGGGGCAAAAACACAGTAATGCCCCTAATTTTGCGGCAAAAATGCAGAAATTCCCCTAATTTTGGGGCAAAAAGCAGAAATTCCCCTTATTGTGGGGCAAAATTGCTGAAATTTCCCTTTTTGGGACAAAATTGCAAAAATTTCTCTTATTTTGGGGCAAAATTGCAGAATTCACCCTTATTTCGGGTCAAAAATGCAGAAATACCACATACTTGGTGTCAAAATGCAGAAATAACCCTTATTTTAAAGCAGAAAGACTGAAATTCCCCCTTTTTTTGCACCAAAAATGCAGAAATTCCCCTTATTTTGGGGCAAAAATGCTGAAATTCCCCTTATTTTGGAACAAAATTGTAGAAATTCCCCTTTTTTCTTTGAAAAAGGCAGAAATTCTCTTTATTTTTGAGCAAAAATGCAGAAAATTTCCTTATTTTGGTGCAAAATTGCATAAATTTCCCTTAATATAACGTAAAAAGCAGAAATTCCTCTAATTATAGGTCAAAATTGCAGAAATTTGCCTTATTTTGGGGCAAAAATGCAGAAATTCCCCTATTTTTGGGGCAAAATTGCAGAAAATTCCCTTATTTTCGGGCAAAATTGCAGAAATTCCCCTAATTTTGTGTCAAAATTGCAGAAAATGCCTTTATTTTGGGGCAAAAATGCAGAAAATCAACATTAATTTGGAGCAAAATTGCAGAAACTCCTCTTATTTTTGGGCAAAAAGGCAAAAATTCTAATTATTTTGGGGCAAAGGCAGAAATTTCCCTTATATTTGGGCAAAATTGCAGAAATTTCCCTTATCATGGGACAAAAATCCAGAAATTTCCCTTATTATAGGTCAAAAAGGCAGAAATTCCGCTAATGTGGGGGCAAATTCCAGAAATTACGCTAATTTTAGGGGAAAAGGCTGAAATTCCCCTTTTTTGGGCAAAAATGCAGAAGTTTCCGTTAATTTGGGGCAAAAACGCAGAATTTCCCCTTACTTGGGGCCAAAAAGGCAGAAATTTCCATTATATTGGTGCAAAATTATAGAAATTTAACTTATTTTAGGATAATATTGCAGAATTTTCCCTTATTTTGTGGCAAAAATTAAGAAAATCCCATTATTGTGCGGTAAAAACGCAGAAATTCCCATTATTTTGGAACAAAATTGAAGAAATTTTCCATATTTTGGGGCAAAAATGCAGTAATGCTTCTAATTTTGGGGCAAAATTCAGAAATTCTACTGATTTTGGTGCAAAAAGGCTGAAATTCCAATTATTTTGTGGCAAGAAATCAGAAATTTTTCTTTTTTGGGTCAAAAAGGCAGAAATTTCCTTTATTTTGAGGCAAATTGAAGAAATTTCCCTTATTTTGGGGCAAAAATTCTGTAATGCTTCTAATTTCGGGGCAAAAATGAGAAATTACATTAATTTTGGGGCAAAAAGGCAGAAATTACCCTTATTGTGGGGTAAAATTGCAGAAATTTCCCTTTTTTGGGACAGAATTGCAGAAATTTCCCTTATTTTTGGGCAAAATTGCAGAAATTTCCCTTATCTTGTTGCCAAAATACAGAAATTCCTTTTATTTCAGGTCAAAAAGGCAGAAATTACGCTTTCTTGAGGGCAAATTTTAGAAATTACCCTTATTTTAGATGAAAAGCCTGAAATTCATTATATTTTGTGCCAAAAAAGCAGAAATTCTTCTTATTTAAAGCAAAAAGGCAGAAATTCCACATAATTTTTGGGCAAAAATGCAGAAATTTCCCTTATTTTGGGGCAAAAACACAGTAATGCCCCTAATTTTGGAGCAAAATTGCGGAAATTCCCCTAATTTGGGGGTAAAAATGCTGAAATTCCCCTTATTTTTGGGCAAAAATGCTGAAATTCCCTTTATTTTGGAGCAAAAATGCAGAAATTCCCGTTATTTCAGGTAAAAAAGGCAGAAATTCTGCTAATTTGGGGACAAATTGCAGAAATTAAACTTAATTTAGGGAAAAAGACTGAAATTCTTCTTATTTTGTGCCTTAAAGGCAGAAATTCTTATTTTAGGGCAAAAATACAGAAATTCCAATTAATTTTGAGCAAAAATGCAAAAATTTTCCTTAATTTGTGGAAAAATGCAGAAATTTCCCTTATTTTTGGCCAAATAGGCAGAAATTTCTTTTATTTTGAGGCAAAAGCTTAGAAATTTAACTTATTTTAGGATAAAATTGCAGATACTTCCATTATTTTGTAGCAAAAATGCAGAAATTCCCATTATTTTGGGGGAAAAATGCACTAATTTCCCTGATTTTGTAACAAAATTGCAGAAATTTCCCATAATATAGGGCAAAAATGCAGTAATGCTTCTAATTTTGGGGCAAAATCAGAAATTTCACTAATTTTGGGGGAAAATTCCGAAATTTCACTAATTTTGGGGCAAAAAGGCAGAAATTCCTAATATTTTGGGGCAAAATGAAGAAATTCCTTTTATTTGGGGGCAAAAAGGCAGAAATTCTCCTCATTTTGGGGCAAAAAGGCAGAAATTTTCCCTAGTTTTAGGTAAAATTGCAGAAATTTCCCTGATCATGGGACAAAAATCCAGAAATTGCCCTCATTTTAGGTCAAAAAGGCAGAAATTCCGCTAATATGGGGGGAAATTGCAGATATTAAACTTATTTAAAGGAAGAATACTGAAATTTCCCTTATTTTGATCCAAAAAAGCAGAAATTCTTCTTATTTTAGGGGAAAAAGGCAGAAATTCCAATTAATTTTGGGGAAAAATGCAGAAATTTCCTGTATTTTGGGGCAAAAACACAGTAATGCCCCCAATTTTGCGGCAAAAATGCAGAAATTCCCCTAATTTTGGGGCAAAAAGCAGAAATTCCCCTTATTGTGGGGCAAAATTGCTGAAATTTCCCTTTTTTGGGACAAAATTGCAAAGATTTCTCTTATTTTGGGGCAAAATTGCAGAATTCACCCTTATTTCGGGTCAAAAATGCAGAAATACCACATACTTGGTGTCAAAATGCAGAAATAACCCTTATTTTAAAGCAAAAAGACTGAAATTCCCCCTTTTTTGCACCAAAAATGCAGAAATTCCCCTTATTTTGGGGCAAAAATGCTGAAATTCCCCTTATTTTGGAACAAAATTGTAGAAATTCCCCTTTTTTCTTTGAAAAAGGCAGAAATTCTCTTTATTTTTGAGCAAAAATGCAGAAAATTTCCTTATTTTGATGCAAAATTGCATAAATTTCCCTTATTATAACGTAAAAAGCAGAAATTCCTCTAATTATAGGTCAAAATTGCAGAAATTTGCCTTATTTTGGGGCAAAAATGCAGAAATTCCCCTATTTTTGGGGCAAAATTGCAGAAATTTCCCTTATTTTCGGGCAAAATTGCAGAAATTCCACTAATTTTGTGTCAAAATTGCAGAAAATGCCTTTATTTTGGGGCAAAAATGCAGAAAATCAACATTAATTTGGAGCAAAATTGCAGAAACTCCTCTTATTTTGGGGCAAAAAGGCAAAAATTCTAATTATTTTGGGGCAAAGGCAGAAATTTCCCTTATATTTGGGCAAAATTGCAGAAATTTCCCTTATCATGGGACAAAAATCCAGAAATTTTCCTTATTATAGGTCAAAAAGGCAGAAATTCCGCTAATGTGGGGGCAAATTCCAGAAATTACGCTAATTTTAGGGAAAAAGGCTGAAATTCCCCTTTTTTGGGCAAAAATGCAGAAGTTTTTGTTAATTTGGGGCAAAAACGCAGAATTTCCTTTTACTTGGGGCCAAAAAGGCAGAAATTTCCATTATATTGGTGCAAAATTATAGAAATTTAACTTATTTTAGGATAATATTGCAGAATATTCCCTTATTTTGTGGCAAAAATTAAGAAAATCCCATTATTGTGCGGTAAAAACGCAGAAATTCCCATTATTTTGGAACAAAATTGAAGAAATTTTCCATATTTTGGGGCAAAAATGCAGTAATGCTTCTAATTTTGGGGCAAAATTCAGAAATTCTACTGATTTTGGAGCAAAAAGGCTGAAATTCCAATTATTTTGCGGCAAGAATTCAGAAATTTTCCTTTTTTGGGTCAAAAAGGCAGAAATTTCCTTTATTTTGAGGCAAATTGCAGAAATTTCCCTTATTTTGGGACAAAAATTCTGTAATGCTTCTAATTTGGGGGCAAAAATGAGAAATTCCATTAATTTTGGGGCAAAAAGGCAGAAATTCCCCTTATTGTGGGGTAAAATTGCAGAAATTTCCCTTTTTTGTGACAGAATTGCAGAAATTTCCCTTATTTTTTGGCAAAATTGCAGAAATTTCCCTTATCTTGTTGCCCAAATAAAGAAATTCCTTTTATTTCAGTCAAAAACGCAGAAATTATGCTTTCTTGAGGGCAAATTTTAGAAACTACCCTTATTTTAGAGAAAAAGCCTGAAATTCCTCTTATTTTGTGCCAAAAAAGCAGAAATTCTTCTTATTTTAGAGCAAAAAGGCAGAAATTCCACATAATTTTGGGCAAAAATGCAGAAATTTCCTCTATTTTGGGGCAAAAACACAGTAATGCCCCTAATTTTGAAGCAAAAAGGCGGAAATTCCCCTAATTGGGGGGTAAAAATGAAGAAATTCCCCCCATTTTGGGCAAAAATGCTGAAATTCCCCTTATTTTGAAGCAAAAATGCAGAAATTCTCCTTATTTCAGGTCAAAAGGCAGAAATTCCGCTAATTTGGGGAAAAATAGAAGAAATTAAACTTAATTTAGGGAAAAAGACTGAAATTCCCCTTATTTTGTGCCTTAAAGGCAGAAATTCTTATTTTAGGGCAAAAATACAGACATTCCAATTATTTTTGAGCAAAAATGCAGAAATTTTCCTTAATTTGTGGAAAAATGCAGAAATTTCCCTTATTTTTGGCCAAATAGGCAGAAATTTCTTTTATTTTGAGGCAAAAGCTTAGAAATTTAACTTATTTTAGGATAAAATTGCAGAAACTTTCCTTATTTTGTAGCAAAAATGCAGAAATTCCCATAATTTTGGGGTAAAAAGGAACTAATTTCCTTTATATTGTAACAAAATTGCAGAAATTTCCCATATTTTGGGGCAAAAATGCAGTAATGCTTCTAATTTTGGGGCAAAATTCAGAAATTTCACTAATTTTGGGGCAAAATTCAGAAATTTCACTAATTTTTGGGCAAAAAGGCAGAAATTCCTATTATTTTGGGGCAAAATGCAGAAATTCCTTTGATTTGGGGGCAAAAAGGCAGAAATTCTCCTCATTATGGGGCAAAAAGGCAGAAATTTCCCTTATTTTTGGGCAAAATTGCAGAAATTTCCCTTATCATGGGACAAAAACTCTAAAAGTCCCCTCTTTTTAGGTCAAAAAGGCAGAAATTCCTCTAATTTGGGGGCAAATTGCAGATATTAAACTTATTTAAGGGAAGAAGACTGAAATTCCCCTTATTTTGTGCCAAAAAAGCAGAAATTCTTCTTATTTTAGGGCAAAAAGGCAGAAATTCCAATTAATTTTGGGGAAAAATGCAGAAATTTCCCATTTTTTTGGGCAAAAACACACTAATGCCCCTAATTTTGCGGCAAAAATGCAGAAATTCCCCTAATTTTGGGGCAAAAGGCAAAAATTCCCCTTATTGTGGGGCAAAATTGCTGAAATTTCTTTTTTTTGGGACAAAATTGCAGAAATTTCTCTTATTTTGGGGCAAAATTGCAGAATTCACCCTTATTTCGGGTGAAAAAATGCAGAAATACCGCATACTTGGTGTCAAAATGCAGAAATAACCCTTATTTTAAAGCAGAAAGACTGAAATTCCCCCTTTTTTTGCACCAAAAATGCAGAAATTCCCCTTATTTTGGGGCAAAAATGCTGAAATTCCCCTTATTTTGGAACAAAATTGTAGAAATTCCCCTTTTTTCTTTGAAAAAGGCAGAAATTCTCTTTATTTTTGAGCAAAAATGCAGAAAATTTCCTTATTTTGGTGCAAAATTGCATAAATTTCCCTTATTAGAACGTAAAAAGCAGAAATTCCTCTAATTATAGGTCAAAATTGCAGAAATTTGCCTTATTTTGGGGCAAAAATGCAGAAATTCCCCTATTTTTGGGGCAAAATTGCAGAAATTTCCCTTATTTTCGGGCAAAATTGCAGAAATTCCACTAATTTTGTGTCAAAATTGCAGAAAATGCCTTTATTTTGGGGCAAAAATGCAGAAAATCAACATTAATTTGGAGCAAAATTGCAGAAACTCCTCTTATTTTGGGGCAAAAAGGCAAAAATTCTAATTATTTTGGGGCAAAGGCAGAAATTTCCCTTATATTTGGGCAAAATTGCAGAAATTTCCCTTATCATGGGACAAAAATCCAGAAATTTTCCTTATTATAGGTCAAAAAGGCAGAAATTCCGCTAATGTGGGGGCAAATTCCAGAAATTACCCCAATTTTAGGGAAAAAGGCTGAAATTCCCCTTTTTTGGGCAAAAATGAAGAAATTTCCGTTAATTTGGGGCAAAAACGCAGAATTTCCCCTTACTTGGGGCCAAAAAGGCAGAAATTTCCCTTATATTGGTGCAAAATTATAGAAATTTAACTTATTTTAGGAAAATATTGCAGAATTTCCCTTATTTTGTGGCAAAAATGAAGAAAATAACATTATTGTGCAGTAAAAACGCAGAAATTCCCATTATTTTGGAACAAAATTGAAGAATTTTTCTATATTTTGGGGCAAAAATGCAGTAATGCTTGTAAATTTGGGGCAAAATTCAGAAATTCCACTAATTTTGCGGCAAAAATGCAGAAATTCCGCTAATTTGGGGGCAAATTCCAAAAATTACCCTAATTTTAGGGAAAAAGCCTGAAATTCCTTTTTTTTAGAGCAAAAATGCAGAAATTTCCCTTAATTTTGGGCAAAAATGCAGAATTTTCTCCTCACTTGGGGCCAAAAAGGCAGAAATTTCCCTTATTTTGGTGCAAAAGTATAGAAATTTAACTTATTTTTGGATAATATTGCAGAATTTCCCTTATTTTGTGGCAAAAATGAAGAAAATAACATTATTGTGCGGTAAAAACGCAGAAATTCCCATTATTTTGGAACAAAATTGAAGAATTTTTCTATATTTTGGGGCAAAAATGCAGTAATGCTTGTAATTTTGGGACAAAATTCAGAAATTCCACTAATTTTGGGGCAAAAATGCAGAAATTCCGCTAATTTGGGGGCAAATTCCAAAAATTACCCTAATTTTAGGGAAAAAGCCTGAAATTCCTTTTTTTTAGAGCAAAAATGCAGAAATTTCCCTTAATTTTGGGCAAAAATGCAGAATTTTCTCCTTACTTGGGGCCAAAAAAGCAGAAATTTCCCTTATTTTGGTGCAAAAGTATAGAAATTTAACTTATTTTAGGATAATATTGCAGAATTTTTTCATATTTTCTAGCAAAAATGAAGAAAATTCTATTATTGTGCGGTAAAAACGCAGAAATTCCTATTATTTTGGAACAAAATTGAAGAAATTTTTCATATTTTGGGGCAAAAAATGCAGTAATGCTTCTAATTTTGGGGCAAAATTCAGAAATTCCACTAATTTTGGTGCAAAAAGGCAGAAATTCCACTTATTTTGCGGCAAAAATTCAGAAATTTCCCTTTTTTGGGTCAAAAAGGCAGAAATTTCCTTTATTTTGAGGCAAATTGCAGAAATTTCCCTTATTTTGGAACAAAATTGCAGAAATTTCCCTTTTTTGGGACAGAAATGCAGAAATTTCCCTTATTTTTGGGCAAAATTGCAGAAATTTCCTTTATCTTGTTGCAAAAATACAGAAATTCCTTTTATTTCAGGTCAAAAAGGCAGAAATTATGCTTTCTTGAGGGCAAATTTTAGAAATTACCCTTATTTTAGAGAAAAAGCCTGAAATTCCTCTTATTTTTTGCCAAAAAAGCAGAAATTCTTCTTATTTTAGAGCAAAAAGGCAGAAATTCCACATAATTTTGGGCAAAAATGCAGAAATTTCCTCTATTTTGGGGCAAAAACACAGTAATGCACCTAATTTTGGAACAAAATGGCGGAAATTCCCCTAATTTGGGGGTAAAAAAGCAGAAATTCCCCTTATTTTTGGGCAAAAATGCTGAAAATCCTCTAATTTTGGAGCAAAAATGCAGAAATTCCCCTTATTTCAGGTCAAAAAGGCAGAAAATCTGCTAATTTGGAGGCAAATTGCAGAAATTAAACTTAATTTAGGGAAAAATACTTAAATTCCTGTTATTTTGTGTTCTAATAGCAGAAATTCTTATTTTAGGGCACAAATACAGAAATTCCACTTAATTTTGAGCAAAAATGCAGAAATTTTCTTTAATTTGTGGAAAAATGCAGAAATTTCCCTTATTTTTGGCCAAATAGTTAGAAATTTCTTTTATTTTGAGGCAAAAGCTTAGAAATTTAACTTATTTTAGGATAAAATTGCAGAAACTTCCCTTATTTTGTAGCAAAAATGCAGAAATTCCCATTATTTTGAGGGAAATAGGAACTAATTTCACTTTTTTTGTAACAAAATTGCAGAAATTTCCCATATTTTGGGGCAAAAATGCAGTAATGCTTCTAATTTTGGGGCAAAATCAGAAATTTAACTAATTTTGAGGGAAAATTCAGAAATTTCACTAATTTTGGGGCAAAAAGGAAGAAATTCCTAATATTTTGTGGCAAAATGAAGAAATTCCTTTTATTTGGGGGCAAAAAGGCAGAAATTCTCCTCATTTTGTGGCAAAAAGGCAGAAATTTCCCTTATTTTTGGGCAAAATTGCAGAAATTTCCCTTATCATGGGACAAAATCCTGAAATTCCCCTCATTTTAGGTCAAAAATGCAGAAATTCCCCTAATTTGGGGGCAAATTGCAAATATTAAACTTATTTAAGGGAAGAAGACTGAAATTCCCCTTATTTTGTGCCAAAAAAGAAGAAATTCTTCTTATTTTAGGGCAAAAAGGCAGAAATTCCAATTAATTTTGGGGAAAAATGCAGAAATTTCCCGTATTTTGGGGCAAAAACACAGTAATGCCCCTAATTTTGAGGCAAAAATGCAGAAATTCCCCTAATTTTGGGGCAAAAGGCAGAAATTCCCCTTATTGTGAGGCAAAATTGCTGAAATTTCCCTTTTTTAAGACAAAATTGCAGAAATTTCTCTTATTTTGGGGCAAAATTGCAGAATTCACCCTTATTTCGGGTCAAAAATGCAGAAATACCGCATACTTGGTTCGAAAATGCAGAAATTACCCTTATTTTAGGGCAAAATGACTGATATTCCCCTTTTTTGCAACAAAAATGCAGAAATTCCCCTTATTTTGGGGCAAAAATGCTGAAATTCCCCTTATTTTGAAACAAAATTGTAGAAATTCCCCTTTTTTTCTTTAAAAAAGGCAGAAATTCTCTTTATTTTAGAGCAAAAATGCAGAAAATTTTTTTATTTTGGTGCAAAATTGCATAAATTTCCCTTATTATAGCGTAAAAAGGCAGAAATTCCTCTAATTATAGGTCAAAAATGCAGAAATTTGCCTTATTTTGGGGCAAAAATGCAGAAATTCCCATTATTTTGGGGGAAAAAGGCACTAATTTCCCTGATTTTGTAACAAAATTGCAGAAATTTCCCATAATATAGGGCAAAAATGCAGTAATGCTTCTAATTTTGGGGCAAAATCAGAAATTTCACTAATTTTGGGGGAAAATTCCGAAATTTCACTAATTTTGGGGCAAAAAGGCAGAAATTCCTAATATTTTGGGGCAAAATGAAGAAATTCCTTTTATTTGGGGGCAAAAAGGCAGAAATTCTCCTCATTTTGGGGCAAAAAGGCAGAAATTTTCCTTAGTTTTAGGTAAAATTGCAGAAATTTCCCTTATCATGGGACAAAAATCCAGAAATTGCCCTCATTTTAGGTCAAAAAGGCAGAAATTCCGCTAATATGGGGGGAAATTGCAGATATTAAACTTATTTAAAGGAAGAATACTGAAATTTCCCTTATTTTGATCCAAAAAAGCAGAAATTCTTCTTATTTTAGGGCAAAAAGGCAGAAATTCCAATTAATTTTGGGGAAAAATGCAGAAATTTCCCGTATTTTGGGGCAAAAACACAGTAATGCCCCTAATTTTGCGGCAAAAATGCAGAAATTCCCCTAATTTTGGGGCAAAAAGCAGAAATTCCCCTTATTGTGGGGCAAAATTGCTGAAATTTCCCTTTTTGGGACAAAATTGCAAAAATTTCTCTTATTTTGGGGCAAAATTGCAGAATTCACCCTTATTTCGGGTCAAAAATGCAGAAATACCACATACTTGGTGTCAAAATGCAGAAATAACCCTTATTTTAAAGCAGAAAGACTGAAATTCCCCCTTTTTTTGCACCAAAAATGCAGAAATTCCCCTTATTTTGGGGCAAAAATGCTGAAATTCCCCTTATTTTGGAACAAAATTGTAGAAATTCCCCTTTTTTCTTTGAAAAAGGCAGAAATTCTCTTTATTTTTGAGCAAAAATGCAGAAAATTTCCTTATTTTGGTGCAAAATTGCATAAATTTCCCTTAATATAACGTAAAAAGCAGAAATTCCTCTAATTATAGGTCAAAATTGCAGAAATTTGCCTTATTTTGGGGCAAAAATGCAGAAATTCCCCTATTTTTGGGGCAAAATTGCAGAAAATTCCCTTATTTTCGGGCAAAATTGCAGAAATTCCCCTAATTTTGTGTCAAAATTGCAGAAAATGCCTTTATTTTGGGGCAAAAATGCAGAAAATCAACATTAATTTGGAGCAAAATTGCAGAAACTCCTCTTATTTTTGGGCAAAAAGGCAAAAATTCTAATTATTTTGGGGCAAAGGCAGAAATTTCCCTTATATTTGGGCAAAATTGCAGAAATTTCCCTTATCATGGGACAAAAATCCAGAAATTTCCCTTATTATAGGTCAAAAAGGCAGAAATTCCGCTAATGTGGGGGCAAATTCCAGAAATTACCCTAATTTTAGGGAAAAAGGCTGAAATTCCCCTTTTTTGGGCAAAAATGAAGAAATTTCCGTTAATTTGGGGCAAAAACGCAGAATTTCCCCTTACTTGGGGCCAAAAAGGCAGAAATTTCCCTTATATTGGTGCAAAATTATAGAAATTTAACTTATTTTAGGATAATATTGCAGAATTTCCCTTATTTTGTGGCAAAAATGAAGAAAATAACATTATTGTGCGGTAAAAACGCAGAAATTCCCATTATTTTGGAACAAAATTGAAGAATTTTTCTATATTTTGGGGCAAAAATGCAGTAATGCTTGTAAATTTGGGGCAAAATTCAGAAATTCCACTAATTTTGGGGCAAAAATGCAGAAATTCCGCTAATTTGGGGGCAAATTCCAAAAATTACCCTAATTTTAGGGAAAAAGCCTGAAATTCCTTTTTTTTAGAGCAAAAATGCAGAAATTTCCCTTAATTTTGGGCAAAAATGCAGAATTTTCTCCTTACTTGGGGCCAAAAAGGCAGAAATTTCCCTTATTTTGGTGCAAAAGTATAGAAATTTAACTTATTTTTGGATAATATTGCAGAATTTCCCTTATTTTGTGGCAAAAATGAAGAAAATAACATTATTGTGCGGTAAAAACGCAGAAATTCCCATTATTTTGGAACAAAATTGAAGAATTTTTCTATATTTTGGGGCAAAAATGCAGTAATGCTTGTAATTTTGGGGCAAAATTCAGAAATTCCACTAATTTTGGGGCAAAAATGCAGAAATTCCGCTAATTTGGGGGCAAATTCCAAAAATTACCCTAATTTTAGGGAAAAAGCCTGAAATTCCTTTTTTTTAGAGCAAAAATGCAGAAATTTCCCTTAATTTTGGGCAAAAATGCAGAATTTTCTCCTTACTTGGGGCCAAAAAAGCAGAAATTTCCCTTATTTTGGTGCAAAAGTATAGAAATTTAACTTATTTTAGGATAATATTGCAGAATTTTTTCATATTTTCTAGCAAAAATGAAGAAAATTCCATTATTGTGCGGTAAAAACGCAGAAATTCCTATTATTTTGGAACAAAATTGAGGAAATTTTTCATATTTTGGGGCAAAAAATGCAGTAATGCTTCTAATTTTGGGGCAAAATTCAGAAATTCCACTAATTTTGGTGCAAAAAGGCAGAAATTCCACTTATTTTGCGGCAAAAATTCAGAAATTTCCCTTTTTTGGGTCAAAAAGGCAGAAATTTCCTTTATTTTGAGGCAAATTGCAGAAATTTCCCTTATTTTGGAACAAAATTGCAGAAATTTCCCTTTTTTGGGACAGAAATGCAGAAATTTCCCTTATTTTTGGGCAAAATTGCAGAAATTTCCTTTATCTTGTTGCAAAAATACAGAAATTCCTTTTATTTCAGGTCAAAAAGGCAGAAATTATGCTTTCTTGAGGGCAAATTTTAGAAATTACCCTTATTTTAGAGAAAAAGCCTGAAATTCCTCTTATTTTTTGCCAAAAAAGCAGAAATTCTTCTTATTTTAGAGCAAAAAGGCAGAAATTCCACATAATTTTGGGCAAAAATGCAGAAATTTCCCTTATTTTGGGGCAAAAACACAGTAATGCACCTAATTTTGGAACAAAATGGCGGAAATTCCCCTAATTTGGGGGTAAAAAAGCAGAAATTCCCCTTATTTTTGGGCAAAAATGCTGAAAATCCTCTAATTTTGGAGCAAAAATGCAGAAATTCCCCTTATTTCAGGTCAAAAAGGCAGAAATTCTGCTAATTTGGAGGCAAATTGCAGAAATTAAACTTAATTTAGGGAAAAATACTTAAATTCCTGTTATTTTGTGTTCTAATAGCAGAAATTCTTATTTTAGGGCACAAATACAGAAATTCCACTTAATTTTGAGCAAAAATGCAGAAATTTTCTTTAATTTGTGGAAAAATGCAGAAATTTCCCTTATTTTTGGCCAAATAGTTAGAAATTTCTTTTATTTTGAGGCAAAAGCTTAGAAATTTAACTTATTTTAGGATAAAATTGCAGAAACTTCCCTTATTTTGTAGCAAAAATGCAGAAATTCCCATTATTTTGAGGGAAATAGGAACTAATTTCACTTTTTTTGTAACAAAATTGCAGAAATTTCCCATATTTTGGGGCAAAAATGCAGTAATGCTTCTAATTTTGGGGCAAAATCAGAAATTTAACTAATTTTGAGGGAAAATTCAGAAATTTCACTAATTTTGGGGCAAAAAGAAAGAAATTCCTAATATTTTGTGGCAAAATGAAGAAATTCCTTTTATTTGGGGGCAAAAAGGCAGAAATTCTCCTCATTTTGTGGCAAAAAGGCAGAAATTTCCCTTATTTTTGGGCAAAATTGCAGAAATTTCCCTTATCATGGGACAAAATCCTGAAATTCCCCTCATTTTAGGTCAAAAATGCAGAAATTCCCCTAATTTGGGGGCAAATTGCAAATATTAAACTTATTTAAGGGAAGAAGACTGAAATTCCCCTTATTTTGTGCCAAAAAAGAAGAAATTCTTCTTATTTTAGGGCAAAAAGGCAGAAATTCCAATTAATTTTGGGGAAAAATGCAGAAATTTCCCATATTTTGGGGCAAAAACACAGTAATGCCCCTAATTTTGAGGCAAAAATGCAGAAATTCCCCTAATTTTTGGGCAAAAGGCAGAAATTCCCCTTATTGTGAGGCAAAATTGCTGAAATTTCCCTTTTTTAAGACAAAATTGCAGAAATTTCTCTTATTTTGGGGCAAAATTGCAGAATTCACCCTTATTTCGGGTCAAAAATGCAGAAATACCGCATACTTGGTTCGAAAATGCAGAAATTACCCTTATTTTAGGGCAAAATGACTGATATTCCCCTTTTTTGCACCAAAAATGCAGAAATTCCCCTTATTTTGGGGCAAAAATGCTGAAATTCCCCTTATTTTGAAACAAAATTGTAGAAATTCCCCTTTTTTTCTTTAAAAAAGGCAGAAATTCTCTTTATTTTAGAGCAAAAATGCAGAAAATTTTTTTATTTTGGTGCAAAATTGCATAAATTTCCCTTATTATAGCGTAAAAAGGCAGAAATTCCTCTAATTATAGGTCAAAAATGCAGAAATTTGCCTTATTTTGGGGCAAAAATGCAGAAATTCCCATTATTTTGGGGGAAAAAGGCACTAATTTCCCTGATTTTGTAACAAAATTGCAGAAATTTCCCATAATATAGGGCAAAAATGCAGTAATGCTTCTAATTTTGGGGCAAAATCAAAAATTTCACTAATTTTGGGGGAAAATTCCGAAATTTCACTAATTTTGGGGCAAAAAGGCAGAAATTCCTAATATTTTGGGGCAAAATGAAGAAATTCCTTTTATTTGGGGGCAAAAAGGCAGAAATTCTCCTCATTTTGGGGCAAAAAGGCAGAAATTTTCCTTAGTTTTAGGTAAAATTGCAGAAATTTTCCTTATCATGGGACAAAAATCCAGAAATTGCCCTCATTTTAGGTCAAAAAGGCAGAAATTCCACTAATATGGGGGGAAATTGCAGATATTAAACTTATTTAAAGGAAGAATACTGAAATTTCCCTTATTTTGATCCAAAAAAGCAGAAATTCTTCTTATTTTAGGGCAAAAAGGCAGAAATTCCAATTAATTTTGGGGAAAAATGCAGAAATTTCCGGTATTTTGGGGCAAAAACACAGTAATGCCCCTAATTTTGCGGCAAAAATGCAGAAATTCCCCTAATTTTGGGGCAAAAAGCAGAAATTCCCCTTATTGTGGGGCAAAATTGCTGAAATTTCCCTTTTTGGGACAAAATTGCAAAAATTTCTCTTATTTTGGGGCAAAATTGCAGAATTCACCCTTATTTCGGGTCAAAAATGCAGAAATACCACATACTTGGTGTCAAAATGCAGAAATAACCCTTATTTTAAAGCAGAAAGACTGAAATTCCCCCTTTTTTTGCACCAAAAATGCAGAAATTCCCCTTATTTTGGGGCAAAAATGCTGAAATTCCCCTTATTTTGGAACAAAATTGTAGAAATTCCCCTTTTTTCTTTGAAAAAGGCAGAAATTCTCTTTATTTTTGAGCAAAAATGCAGAAAATTTCCTTATTTTGGTGCAAAATTGCATAAATTTCCCTTAATATAACGTAAAAAGCAGAAATTCCTCTAATTATAGGTCAAAATTGCAGAAATTTGCCTTATTTTGGGGCAAAAATGCAGAAATTCCCCTATTTTTGGGGCAAAATTGCAGAAATTTCCCTTATTTTCGGGCAAAATTGCAGAAATTCCCCTAATTTTGTGTCAAAATTGCAGAAAATGCCTTTATTTTGGGGCAAAAATGCAGAAAATCAACATTAATTTGGAGCAAAATTGCAGAAACTCCTCTTATTTTTGGGCAAAAAGGCAAAAATTCTAATTATTTTGGGGCAAAGGCAGAAATTTCCCTTATATTTGGGCAAAATTGCAGAAATTTCCCTTATCATGGGACAAAAATCCAGAAATTTCCCTTATTATAGGTCAAAAAGGCAGAAATTCCGCTAATGTGGGGGCAAATTCCAGAAATTACCCTAATTTTAGGGAAAAAGGCTGAAATTCCCCTTTTTTGGGCAAAAATGCAGAAGTTTCCGTTAATTTGGGGCAAAAACGCAGAATTTCCCCTTACTTGGGGCCAAAAAGGCAGAAATTTCCATTATATTGGTGCAAAATTATAGAAATTTAACTTATTTTAGGATAATATTGCAGAATTTTCCCTTATTTTGTGGCAAAAATTAAGAAAATCCCATTATTGTGCGGTAAAAACGCAGAAATTCCCATTATTTTGGAACAAAATTGAAGAAATTTTCCATATTTTGGGGCAAAAATGCAGTAATGCTTCTAATTTTGGGGCAAAATTCAGAAATTCTACTGATTTTGGTGCAAAAAGGCTGAAATTCCAATTATTTTGTGGCAAGAAATCAGAAATTTTTCTTTTTTGGGTCAAAAAGGCAGAAATTTCCTTTATTTTGAGGCAAATTGAAGAAATTTCCCTTATTTTGGGGCAAAAATTCTGTAATGCTTCTAATTTCGGGGCAAAAATGAGAAATTACATTAATTTTGGGGCAAAAAGGCAGAAATTACCCTTATTGTGGGGTAAAATTGCAGAAATTTCCCTTTTTTGGGACAGAATTGCAGAAATTTCCCTTATTTTTGGGCAAAATTGCAGAAATTTCCCTTATCTTGTTGCCAAAATACAGAAATTCCTTTTATTTCAGGTCAAAAAGGCAGAAATTACGCTTTCTTGAGGGCAAATTTTAGAAATTACCCTTATTTTAGAGGAAAAGCCTGAAATTCATTATATTTTGTGCCAAAAAAGCAGAAATTCTTCTTATTTAAAGCAAAAAGGCAGAAATTCCACATAATTTTGGGCAAAAATGCAGAAATTTCCCTTATTTTGGGGCAAAAACACAGTAATGCCCCTAATTTTGGAGCAAAATGGCAGAAATTCCCCTAATTTGGGGGTAAAAATGCTGAAATTCCCCTTATTTTTGGGCAAAAATGCTGAAATTCCCTTTATTTTGGAGCAAAAATGCAGAAATTCCCGTTATTTCAGGTAAAAAAGGCAGAAATTCTGCTAATTTGGGGACAAATTGCAGAAATTAAACTTAATTTAGGGAAAAAGACTGAAATTCTTCTTATTTTGTGCCTTAAAGGCAGAAATTCTTATTTTAGGGCAAAAATACAGAAATTCCACTTAATTTTGAGCAAAAATGCAGAATTTTTCATTAATTTGTGGAAAAATGCAGAAATTTCCCTTATTTTTGGCCAAATAGGCAGAAATTTCTTTTATTTTGAGGCAAAAGCTTAGAAATTGAACTTGTTTTAGGATAAAATTGCAGAAACTTTCCTTATTTTGTAGCAAAAATGCAGAAATTCCCATTATTTTGGGGGAAAAAGGAACTAATTTCCCTTATTTTGTAACAAAATTGCAGAAATTTCCCATATTTTAGGGCAAAAATGCAGTAATGCTTCTAATTTTGGGGCAAAATCAGAAATTTCACTAATTTTGGGGGAAAATTCAGAAATTTCACTAATTTTGGGGCAAAAAGGCAGAAATTCCTAATATTTTGGGGCAAAATGAAGAAATTCCTTTTATTTGGGGGCAAAAAGGCAGAAATTCTCCTCATTTTGGGGCAAAAAGGCAGAAATTTTCCTTAGTTTTAGGTAAAATTGCAGAAATTTCCCTTATCATGGGACAAAAATCCAGAAATTGCCCTCATTTTAGGTCAAAAAGGCAGAAATTCCGCTAATATGGGGGGAAATTGCAGATATTAAACTTATTTAAGGGAAGAATACTGAAATTTCACTTATTTTGATCCAAAAAATCAGAAATTCTTCTTATTTTAGAGCAAAAAGGCAGAAATTCCAATTAATTTTGGGGAAAAATGCAGAAATTTCCCGTATTTTGGGGCAAAAACACAGTAATGCCCCTAATTTTGCGGCAAAAATGCAAAAATTCCCCTAATTTTGGGGCAAAAAGCAGAAATTCCCCTTATTGTGGGGCAAAATTGCTGAAATTTCCCTTTTTTGGGACAAAATTGCAGAAATTTCTCTTATTTTGGGGCAAAATTGCAGAATTCACCCTTATTTCGGGTCAAAAATGCAGAAATACCGCATACTTGGTGTCAAAATGCAGAAATTACCCATATTTTAGGGCAAAAAGACTGAAATTCCCTTTTTTGCACGAAAAATGCAGAAATTCCCCTTATTTTGGGGCAAAAATGCTGAAATTCCCCTTATTTTGGAACAAAATTGTAGAAATTCCCCTTTTATCTTTGAAAAAGGCAGAAATTCTCTTTATTTTTGAGCAAAAATGCAGAAAATTTCCTTATTTTGGTGCAAAATTGCATAAATTTCCCTTATTATAACGTAAAAAGCAGAAATTCCTCTAATTATAGGTCAAAATTGCAGAAATTTGCCTTATTTTGGGGCAAAAATGCAGAAATTCCCCTATTTTTGGGGCAAAATTGCAGAAAATTCCCTTATTTTCGGGCAAAATTGCAGAAATTCCCCAAATTTTGTGTCAAAATTGCAGAAAATGCCTTTATTTTGGGGCAAAAATGCAGAAAATCAACATTAATTTGGAGCAAAATTGCAGAAACTCCTCTTATTTTTGGGCAAAAAGGCAAAAATTCTAATTATTTTGGGGCAAAGGCAGAAATTTCCCTTATATTTGGGCAAAATTGCAGAAATTTCCCTTATCATGGGACAAAAATCCAGAAATTTCCCTTATTATAGGTCAAAAAGGCAGAAATTCCGCTAATGTGGGGGCAAATTCCAGAAATTACCCTAATTTTAGGGAAAAAGCCTGAAATTCCCCGTTTTTTGGGCAAAAATGCAGAAATTTCCCTTAATTTTGGGCAAAAATGCAGAATTTTCTCCTTACTTGGGGCCAAAAAGGCAGAAATTTCCCTTATTTTGGTGCAAAAGTATAGAAATTTCACTTATTTTAGGATAATATTGCAGAATTTTTTCTTATTTTGTGGCAAAAATGAAGAAAATCCCATTATTGTGCGGTAAAAACGCAGAAATTCCCATTATTTTGGAACAAAATTAAAGAAATTTTCCATATTTTGGGGCAAAAATGCAGTAATGCTTTAAATTTTGGGGCAAAATTCAGAAATTCCACTAATTTTGGGGCAAAAAGGCAGAAATTCCACTTATTTTGTGGAAAAATTCAGAATTTCCCTTTTTTGGGTCAAAAAGGCAGAAAGTTCCTTTATTTTGAGCCCAATTGCAGAAATTTCCCTTATTTTGGGGCAAAAATTGCAGAAATTTCCCTTTTTTGGGACAGAATTGCAGAAATTTCTTTTATTTTTGGGCAAAATTGCAGAAATTTCCCTTATCTTGTTGCCAAAATACAGAAATTCCTTTTATTTCAGGTCAAAAAGGCAGAAATTATGCTTTCTTGAGGGCAAATTTTAGAAATTACCCTTATTTTATAGAAAAAGCCTGAAATTCCTCTTATTTTTTGCCAAAAAAGCAGAAATTTTTCTTATTTTAGAGCAAAAAGGCAGAAATTCCACATAATTTTGGGCAAAAATGCAGAAATTTCCCTTATTTTGGGGCAAAAACACAATAATACCCCTAATTTTGGAGCATAATGGCGGAAATTCCCCTAATTTGGGGGTAAAAATGCAGAAATTCCCCTTATTTTTGGGCAAAAATGCTGAAATTCCCCTTATTTCAGGTCAAAAAGGCAGAAATTCTGCTAATTTGGAGGCAAATTGCAGAAATTAAACTTAATTTAGGGAAAAAGACTTAAATTCCTTTTATTTTGTGCCCTATAGCAGAAATTATTATTTTAGGGCAAAAATACAGAAATTCCACTTAATTTTGAGCAAAAATGCAGAAATTTTCCTTAATTTGTGGAAAAATGCAGAAATTTCCCTTATTTTTGGCCAAATAGGCAGAAATTTCTTTTATTTTGAGGCAAAAGCTTAGAAATTTAATTTATTTTAGGATAAAATTGCAGAAACTTCACTTATATTGTAGCAAAAATGCAGAAATACCATTATTTTGGGGTAAAAAGGAAGAAATTTACTTTATTTTGGAACAAAATTGTAGAAATTTCTCAAATTTTGGGGCAAAAATGCAGTAATGCTTCTTATTTTGGAGCAAATATCAGAAATTTCACTAATTTTGGGGCAAAATTCAGAAATTTAACTAATTTTGGGGCAAAAGGCAGAAATTCCTATTATTTTGGGGCAAAAATGCAGAAATTCCTTTTATTTGGGGGCAAAAATGCAGAAATTCTTCTCATTTTGGGGCAAAAAGGCAGAAATTTTCCTTAGTTTTAGGTAAAATTGCAGAAATTTCCCTTATTATGGTACTAAATCCAGAAATTCCCCTAATTTTAGGTCAAAAAGGCAGGAATTCCGCTAATTTGGGGGCAAATTGCAGAAATTAAACTTATTTAAGGGAAGAATACTGAAATTTCCCTTATTTTGATCCAAAAAAGCAGAAATTCTTCTTATTTTAGGGCAAAAAGGCAGAAATTCCAATTAATTTTGGGGAAAAATGCAGAAATTACCCGTATTTTGGGGTAAAAACACAGTAATGCCCCTAATTTTGGGGCAAAAATACAGAAATTCCCCTAATTTTGGGGCAAAATGCAGAAATTCCCATTATTGTGGGGCAAAATTGCTGAAATTTTCCTTTTTGGGGCAAAATTGAAGAATTCACCCTTATTTCGGGTCAAAAATGCAGAAATACCACATACTTGATGTCAAAATGCAAAAATTACCCTTATTTTAGGGAAAAAAGACTGAAATTCCCCCTTTTTTGCGCCAAAAATGCAGAAATTCCCCTTATTTTGGGGCAAAAATCCAGAAATTCCCCTTATTTTGGAACAAAATTGTAGAAATTCCTCTTTTTTTGTTTCAAAAAGGCAGAAATTCCCTTTATTTTGCAGCAAAAATGCAGAAAATTTCCTTATTTTGGTGCAAAATTGCATAAATTTCCATTATTATAGGGTAAAAGTCAGCAATTCCTGTAATTATAGGGCAAAATTGCAGAAATTTGCCTTATTTTGGGGCAAAAATGCAGAAATTTCCCTAATTTTGGGGCAAAATTACAGAAATTTAATTATTTTCAGACAAAATTGCAGAAATTCCCCTAATTTTGTGTCAAAATTGCAGAAAATGCCTTTATTTTGGGGCAAAAATTCAGAAAATCAACATGAATTTGGAGCGAAATTGCAGAAACTCCTCTTATTTTGGGGCAAAAAGGCAAAAATTCTCCTTATTTTGGGGCAAAATGCAGAAATTTCCCTTATTTTTGGGCAAAATTGCAGAAATTTCCCTTATCATGGGACAAAAATCCAGAAATTTCCCTTATTTCAGGTCAAAAAGGCAGAAATTCCGCTAATTTGGGGGCAAATTCCAGAAATTACCCTAATTATACGGAAAAAGCCTGAAATTTCCCTTTTTTTGGGCAAACATGCAGAAATTTCTCTTAATTTGGGGCAAAATTCAGATTTTACCTTTTATTTGGGGCCAAAAATGCAGAAATTTCCCTTATTTTTGGCCAAATAGGCAGAAATTTCTTTTATTTTGAGGCAAAAGCTTAGAAATTTAACTTATTTTAAGATAAAATTGCAGAAACTTTCCTTATTTTGTAGCAAAAATGCAGAAATTCCCATAATTTGGGGGTAAAAAGCAACTAATTTCCCTTATATTGTAACAAAATTGCAGAAATTTCCCATATTTTGGGGCAAAAATGAAGTAATGCTTCTAATTTTGGGGGAAAATTCAGAAATTTCACTAATTTTGGGGCAAAATTCAGAAATTTCACTAATTTTGGGGCAAAAAGGCAGAAATTCCTATTATTTTTGTGCAAAATGCAGAAATTCCTTTTATTTGGGGGCAAAAAGGCAGAAATTCTCCTCATTTTGGGGCAAAAAGGCAGAAATTTCCCTTATTTTTGGGCAAAATTGCAGAAATTTTCCTTATCATGGGACAAAAATCCAGAAATTCCCCTCATTTTAGGTCAAAAAGGCAGAAATTCCACTAATTTGGGGGCAAATTGCAGATATTAAACTTATTTAAGGGAAGAAGACTGAAATTCCCCTTATTTTGTGCCAAAAAAGCAGAAATTCTTCTTATTTTAGGGCAAAAAGTCAGAAATTCCAATTAATTTTGGGGAAAAATTCAGAAATTTCCCTTATTATGGGGCAAAAACACAGTAATGCCTCTCATTTTGCGGCAAAAATGCAGAAATTCCTCTAATTTTGGGGCATAAGGCAGAAATTCTCTTTATTGTGGGGCAAAATTGCTGAAATTTCCCTTTTTTGGGACAAAATTGCAGAAATTCCCCTTATTTCGGGTCAAAATGGGAGAAATACCGCATACTTGGTGTCAAAAATGCAGAAATTACCCTTATTTTAGGGCAAAAACACTGTAATTCCCCCTTTTTTGCGCCAAAAAGGAGGAAATTCCCCTTATTTTGGAACAAAATTGCAGAAATTCCCCTTTTTTTGTTTCAAAAAGGCAGAAATTCCCTTTATTTTAGAGCAGAATTGCAAAAGATTCCCTTATTTTGGTGCAAAATTGCATAAATTTCCTTATTATAGGGCAAAAAGGCAGAAATTCCCCTAATTATAGGGCAAAATTGCAGAAATTTCCCTTATTTTGGGGCAAAATTGCAGAAATTTCCATAATTTTAGGGCAAAATTGCATTAATTTCCCTTATGTTGTTGCAAAAATGCAGAAATTCCCCTAAATTTGGAAAAAAATTGCAGAAATTCCCTTTATTTTGGAGCAAAAATGCAAATATTTTCCTTAATTCAGGGCAAAAATACAGACATTCCCCTTATTTTGGGGCAAAAATGCAGAAATTTCTCTTATTTTAGGGCAAAAATACAGAAATTACCCTTATATAAGGCAAAAAGAATAAATTCCCTTTATTTTGGGGCAAAAGGCAGAAATTCCCATTATTTTAGGGCAAAAAGTTAGAAATTCCTTTTTTGGGGGGGCAAAAATGCAGAAATTTCCCTTAATTTGGGGCAAAAATGCAGATTTTCCCCTTATTTAGGGCCAAAAAGTCAGCAATTTCCTTTATTTTGGTGCAAAAGTAGAGAAATTTAAGTTATTTTAAAATAATATTGCAGAAATTTTCCTTATTTTATGGCAAAAATGAAGAAATTCTCATTATTTTGCAATAAAAATGCAGAAATTCCCTTTATTTTGGAACAAAATTGAAAAAATTTCCTATATTTTGGGGCAAAAATGCAGTAATGCTTCTAATTTGGGGGCAAAATAAGGAAATTCCCCTAATTTTTTGGGCAAAAATGCAGAAATTCCACTTATTTTGTGGAAAAAAATCAGAAATTTCCCTTTTTTGGGTCAAAAAGGCAAAAATTTCCTTTATTTTGAGGCAAATTGCAGAAATTTCCCTTATTGTGGGGCAAAAATTCTGTAATGCTTTTAATTTTGGGGCAAAAATCAGAAATTCCATTAATTTTGGTTCAAAAAGGCAGAAATTCCCCTTATTGTGGATCAAAATTGCTGAAATTTCCCTCTTTTGGGACAAAATTGCAGAAATTTCCCTTATCTTGTTGCCAAAATACAGAAATTCCTTTTATTTCAGTTCAAAAAGGCAGAAATTACTGTTTCTTGAGGGCAAATTTTAGAAATTACCCTTATTTTAGAGAAAAAGCCTGAAATTCCTCTTATTTTGTGCCAAAAATCAGAAATTCTTCTTGTTTTAAAGCAAAAAGGCAGAAATTCCACATAATTTTGGCAAAAATGCAGAAATTTCCCTTATTTTGGGGCAAAAACACAGTAATGCCCCTAATTATGGAGCAAAAAGGCAGAAATTCCCCTAATTTGGGGGTAAAAATGCAGAAATTACCCTTATTTTTGGGCAAAAATGCTGAAATTCCCCTTATTTTGGAGCAAAAATGCAGAAATTCCCCTTATTTCAGGTCAAAAAGGCAGAAATTCCGCTAATTTGGGGGCAAATTGCAGAAATTAAACTTAATTTAGGGAAAAAGACTGAAATTCCCCTTATTTTGTGCCTTAAAGGCAGAAATTATTATTTTAGGGCAAAAATACAGAAATTCCACTTAATTTTGAGCAAAAATGCAGGAATTTTCCTTAATTTGTGGAAAAATGAGGAAATTTCCCTTATTTTTGGCCAAATAGGCAGAAATTTCTTATATTTTGAGGCAAAAGCTTAGAAATTTAACTTATTTTAGGATAAAATTGCAGAAACTTCACTTATTTTGTAGCAAAAATGCAGAAATTCCCATTATTTTGGGGTAAAAAGAAAATACTTTCCCTTATTTTGTAACAAAATTGCAGAAATTTCCCATATTTTGGGGCAAAAATGCAGTACTGTTTCTAATTTTGGGGCAAAATTCAGAAATTTCACTAATTTTGGGGCAAAATTCAGAAATTTCACTAATTTTGGTGCAAAAAGGCAGAAATTTCTATTATTTTGTGGCAAAATGCAGAAATTCCTTTTATTTGGGGGCAAAAAGGCAGAAATTCTCCTCATTTTGGGGCAAAAAGGCAGAAATATCCCTTATTTTTGGGCAAAATTGTAGAAATTTCCCTTATCATGGGACAAAAATCCAGAAATTCCCCACATTTTAGGTCGAAAAGGAAGAAATTCCGCTAGTTTGGGGGCAAATAGCAGATATTAAACTTATTTAAGGTAAGAAGACTGAAATTCCCCTTATTTTGTGCCAAAAAAGCAGAAATTCTTCTTATTTTAGGGCAAAAAGGCAGAAATTCCAATTAATTTTGGGGAAAAATTCAGAAATTTCCCTTATTATGGGGCAAAAACACAGTAATGCCTCTCATTTTGCGGCAAAAATGCAGAAATTCCCCTAATTTTGATGAAAAAGGTAGAAATTCCTTTTATTGTGGGGCAAAATTGCTGAAATTTCCCTTTTTTGGGACAAAATTGCAGAAATTCCCCTTATTTCGGGTCAAAATGGCAGAAATACCGCATACTTGGTGTCAAAAATGCAGAAATTACCCTTATTAGAGGGCAAAATGATTGAAATTCCCCCTTATTTGCACAAAAAAGGCAGAAATTCCTTTTATTTTGGGGCAAAAATGCAGGAATTCTCCTTATTTTGGAAAAAAATTGCAGAAATTCCCCTTTTTTTGTTTTAAAAAGGCAGAAATTCCCTTTATTTTAAAGGAAAAATGCAGAAGATTCCCTTATTTTGGTGCAAAATTGCATAAATTTCCCCTATTATGGGCAAAAAGGCAGAAATTCCCCTAATTATAGGGCAAAATTGCAGAAATTTCCCTTATTTTGGGGCAAAATTGCAGAAATTTTCATAATTTTTGGGAGAAAGTGCAGAAATTTCCCTTATTTTGGGGCAAAATTGCAGAAATTCCCCTAATTTTGGAAAAAAAATTGCAGAAATTCCCCTTATTTCGGAGCAAAAATGCAGAAATTTTCCTTAATTCAGGCCAAAAATACAGAAATTCCCCTTATTTTGGGGCAAAAATGCAGAAATTTCTCTTATTTTAGGGCAAAAATACAGAAATTACCCTTATTTAAGGCAAAAAGGGTAAATTCCCCTTATTTAAGGGCAAAAAAACAGAAATTCCCCTTATTTTAGGGCAAAAAGTAAGAAATTCTCCCTTTTTGGGGGCAAAAATGCAGAAATTTCCCTTAATTTGTGGCAAAAATGCAGAATTTCCCCTTATTTGGGGCCAAAAAGTCAAAAATTTCCCTTATTTTTGTGGAAAAGTATAGAAATTTAACTTATTTTAAAATAATGTTGCAGAAATTTCATTTATTTTGTGGCAAAAATGAAGAAATTCCCATTATTTTGCAAAAAAAAGGCAGAAATTCCCTTTATTTTGGAACAAAATTGCAGAAATTTCCTATATTTTGGGGCAAAAATGCAGTAATGCTTCTAATTTGGGGGAAATATTAGGAAATTCCACAAATTTTGGGGCAAAAAGGCAAAAATTCCACTTATTTTGCGGCAAAAATTCAGAAATTTCCATTTTTTGGGTCAAAAAGGCACAAATTTTCTTTATTTTGAGGCAAATTTCAGAAATTTCCCTTATTTTGTGGCAAAAATTCTGTAATGCTTCTAATTTCTGGGCAAAAATCAGAAATTCCATTAATTTTGAGGCAAAAGGCAGAAATTCCCCTTATTGTGGAGCAAAATTGCTGAAATTTCCCTTTTTTGGAACAAAATTGCAGAAATTTCCCTTATTTTTGGGCAAAATTGCAGAAATTTCCCTTATCTTGTGGCCAAAATACAGAAATTCCTTTTTTTTCAGGTCAAAAAGGCAGAAATTACGCTTTCTTGGGGGCAAATTTTAGAAATTACCCTTATTTTAGAGAAAAAGCCTGAAATTCCTCTTATTTTTGACAAAAAGGCAGAAATTCTTCTTATTTTAGAGCAAAAAGGCAGAAATTCCACATAATTTTGGGCAAAAATGCAGAAATTTCCCTTATTTTGAGGTAAAACACAGTAATGCCCCTAATTTTGTAGCAAAAATGCGGAAATTCCCCTAATTTTGGGGTAAAAAGGCAGAAATTCCTCTTATTTTGGGACAAAAATGCTGAAATTCCCCTTATTTTGGAATAATAATGCAGAAATTTTCTTTTATTTTAGGGCAAAAAGACAGAATTTCTCCTTAATTTAGGCCAAAAATACAGAAATTACCCTTATATTAGGCCAAAAAGACTAAATTCCCCTTATTTTGGAGCAAAAAGGCAGAAATTCCCCTTATTTTAGGGAAAAAAGGCAGAAATTCTCGTTAATTTTGGGCAAAAATGCAGAAATTTTCCTTAATTTGTGGCAAAAATGCAGAAATTTCTCTTATTTTTGGCCAAATAGGCAGAAATTTCTTATATTTTGAGGCAAAACGGTAGAAATTTAACTTATTTTAGTATAAAATTGCAAAAACTTCCCTTATTTTGTAGAAAAAATGCAGAAATTCCCATTATTTTGGGGTTAAAAAAAAAAGAAATTTTCCTTATTTTGGAACAAAATTGCAGAAATTTCCTATATTTTGGGGCAAAAATGCAGTAATGCTTCTAATTTTAGGGCAAAATTCAGATATTTCACTAATTTGGAGGCAAAATTCAGAAATTTCACTAATTTTGGGGCAAAAGGCAGATTCCTATTATTTTGGGGCACAAATGCAGAAATTTCTTTTTTTGGGGGCAAAAAGGCAAAAATTCTCCTCATTTTGGGGCAATAAGGCAGAAATATCCCTTATTTTTGGGCAAAATTGCAGAAATTTCCCTTATCATGGGACAAAAATACAGAAATTCCTTTCATTTTAGGTCAAAAAGGCAGAAATTCCGCTAATTTGAGAGCTAATTGCAGATATTAAACTTATTTAAGGGAAGAAGACTGAAATTCCTCTTATTTTGTGCCAATAAAGAAGAAATTCTTCTTATTTTAGGTCAAAAAGGCAGAAATTCCAATTAATTTTAAGAAAAAATGCAGAAATTTTCCATATTTTGGGGCAAAAACACAGTAATGCCCCTAATTCTGCGGCAAAAACGCAGAAATTTTCCTAATTTTGGGGCAAAAGGCAGAAATTCCCCTTATTGTGGGGCAAAATTGCTGAAATTTCCCTTTTTTGGGACAAAATTGCAGAAATTCTTTTATTTTGGGGCCAAATTGCAGAATTCACCTTTATTTCGGGTCAAAAATGCAGAAATACCGCATACTTGGTGTCAAAATGTAGAAATTACCCTTATTTTAGGGCAAAAAGACTGAAATTCCCTCTTTTTTGCGCGAAAGAGGCAGAAATTCCTCTTATTTTGGGGCAAAAATGCTGAAATTCCCCTTATTTTGGAACAAAATTGTAGAAATTCCTTTTTTTTTTGTTTCAAAAATGCAGAAATTTCTTTTATTTTGGAGCAAAAATGCAGAAAATTTTCTTATTTTGGTGCAAAATTGCATAAATTTCCCTTACTATAGGGTAAAAAGGCAGAAATTCCTCTAATTATAGGGCAAAATTGCAGAAATTTGCCTTATTTTGAGGAAAAAAGGCAGAAATTCCCCTAATTTTGGGGCAAAATTGCAGAAATTTCCTTTATTTTCAGGCAAAATTGCAGAAATTCCCCTAATTTTGTGTCAAAATTGCAGAAAATGCCTTTATTTTGGGAAAAAAATGCAGAAAATCAACATTAATTTGGAACAAAATTGCAGAAACTCCTCTTATTTTGGGGCAAAAAGGCAAAAATTCTAATTATTTTGGGGCAAAATGCAGAAATTTCCCTTATTTTTAGACAAAATTGCAGAAATTTCCCTTTTCATGGGACAAAAATACAGAAATTTCCCTTATTTCAAGTCAAAAAAGCAGAAATTCCGCTAATTTGGGGGCAAATTCCAGAAATTACCCTAATTATAGGGAAAAAGCCTGAAATTCCCCTTTTTTGGGGCAAAAATGCAGAAATTTCCCTTAATTTGGGGCAAAAATGCAGATTTTTCCCCAGATTTGGGGCCAAAAAGGCAGAAATTTCCCTTATTTTGGTGCAAAAGTATAGAAATTTAACTTATTTTAGAATAATATTGCAGAATTTTCCATAATTTTGTGGCAAAAATGAAGAAATTACCATTATTTTGCTGTAGAAACGCAGAAATTCCCATTATTTTGGAACAAAATTGAAAAAAATTTCCATATTTTGAGGCAAAAATTCAGTAATGCTTCTAATTTTGGGGCAAAATTCAGAAATTCCACTAATTTTGGTGCAAAAAAGCAGAAATTCCACTTATTTTGCGGCAAAAATTCAGAAATTTCCTTTTTTGGGTCAAAAAAGCAGAAATTTCCTTTATTTTGAGGCAAATTGCAGAAATTTCCCTTATTTTGGGGCAAAAATTCTGTAATGCTTCTAATTTTGGGGCAAAAATGAGAAATTCCATTAATTTTGAGGCAAAAGGCAGAAATTCCCCTTATTGTGGAGCAAAATTGCTGAAATTTCCCTTTTTTGGAACAAAATTGCAGAAATTTCCCTTATTTTTGGGCAAAATTGCAGAAATTTCCTTTATCTTGTTGCAAAAATACAGAAATTCCTTTTATTTCAGGTCAAAAAGGCAGAAATTATGCTTTCTTGAGGGCAAATTTTAGAAATTACCCTTATTTTAGAGAAAAAGCCTGAAATTCCTCTTATTTTTTGCCAAAAAGCAGAAATTCTTCTTATTTTAGAGCAAAAAGGCAGAAATTCCACATAATTTTGGGCAAAAATGCAGAAATTTCCCTTATTTTGGGGCAAAAACACAGTAATGCACCTAATTTTGGAACAAAATGGCGGAAATTCCCCTAATTTGGGGGTAAAAATGCTGAAATTCCCCTTATTTTTGGGCAAAAATGCTGAAAATTCTCTAATTTTGGAGCAAAAATGCAGAAATTCCCCTTATTTCAGGTAAAAAAGGCAGAAATTCTGCTAATTTGGAGGCAAATTGCAGAAATTAAACTTAATTTAGGGAAAAAGACTGAAATTCTTCTTATTTTGTGCCTTAAAGGCAGAAATTCTTATTTTAGGGCAAAAATACAGAAATTCCAATTAATTTTGAGCAAAAATGCAGAAATTTTCCTTAATTTGTGGAAAAATGCAGAAATTTCCCTTATTTTTGGCCAAATAGGCAGAAATTTCTTTTATTTTGAGGCAAAAGCTTAGAAATTTAACTTATTTTAGGATAAAATTGCAGATACTTCCATTATTTTGTAGCAAAAATGCAGAAATTCCCATTATTTTGGGGGAAAAAGGCACTAATTTCCCTGATTTTGTAACAAAATTGCAGAAATTTCCCATAATATAGGGCAAAAATGCAGTAATGCTTCTAATTTTGGGGCAAAATCAGAAATTTCACTAATTTTGGGGGAAAATTCCGAAATTTCACTAATTTTGGGGCAAAAAGGCAGAAATTCCTAATATTTTGGGGCAAAATGAAGAAATTCCTTTTATTTGGGGGCAAAAAGGCAGAAATTCTCCTCATTTTGGGGCAAAAAGGCAGAAATTTTCCCTAGTTTTAGGTAAAATTGCAGAAATTTCCCTAATCATGGGACAAAAATCCAGAAATTGCCCTCATTTTAGGTCAAAAAGGCAGAAATTCCGCTAATATGGGGGGAAATTGCAGATATTAAACTTATTTAAAGGAAGAATACTGAAATTTCCCTTATTTTGATCCAAAAAAGCAGAAATTCTTCTTATTTTAGGGCAAAAAGGCAGAAATTCCAATTAATTTTGGGGAAAAATGCAGAAATTTCCTGTATTTTGGGGCAAAAACACAGTAATGCCCCCAATTTTGCGGCAAAAATGCAGAAATTCCCCTAATTTTGGGGCAAAAAGCAGAAATTCCCCTTATTGTGGGGCAAAATTGCTGAAATTTCCCTTTTTTGGGACAAAATTGCAAAGATTTCTCTTATTTTGGGGCAAAATTGCAGAATTCACCCTTATTTCGGGTCAAAAATGCAGAAATACCACATACTTGGTGTCAAAATGCAGAAATAACCCTTATTTTAAAGCAAAAAGACTGAAATTCCCCCTTTTTTGCACCAAAAATGCAGAAATTCCCCTTATTTTGGGGCAAAAATGCTGAAATTCCCCTTATTTTGGAACAAAATTGTAGAAATTCCCCTTTTTTCTTTGAAAAAGGCAGAAATTCTCTTTATTTTTGAGCAAAAATGCAGAAAATTTCCTTATTTTGGTGCAAAATTGCATAAATTTCCCTTATTATAACGTAAAAAGCAGAAATTCCTCTAATTATAGGTCAAAATTGCAGAAATTTGCCTTATTTTGGGGCAAAAATGCAGAAATTCCCCTATTTTTGGGGCAAAATTGCAGAAATTTCCCTTATTTTCGGGCAAAATTGCAGAAATTCCACTAATTTTGTGTCAAAATTGCAGAAAATGCCTTTATTTTGGGGCAAAAATGCAGAAAATCAACATTAATTTGGAGCAAAATTGCAGAAACTCCTCTTATTTTGGGGCAAAAAGGCAAAAATTCTAATTATTTTGGGGCAAAGGCAGAAATTTCCCTTATATTTGGGCAAAATTGCAGAAATTTCCCTTATCATGGGACAAAAATCCAGAAATTTTCCTTATTATAGGTCAAAAAGGCAGAAATTCCGCTAATGTGGGGGCAAATTCCAGAAATTACCCTAATTTTAGGGAAAAAGGCTGAAATTCCCCTTTTTTGGGCAAAAATGCAGAAGTTTTTGTTAATTTGGGGCAAAAACGCAGAATTTCCCCTTACTTGGGGCCAAAAAGGCAGAAATTTCCATTATATTGGTGCAAAATTATAGAAATTTAACTTATTTTAGGATAATATTGCAGAATATTCCCTTATTTTGTGGCAAAAATTAAGAAAATCCCATTATTGTGCGGTAAAAACGCAGAAATTCCCATTATTTTGGAACAAAATTGAAGAAATTTTCCATATTTTGGGGCAAAAATGCAGTAATGCTTCTAATTTTGGGGCAAAATTCAGAAATTCTACTGATTTTGGTGCAAAAAGGCTGAAATTCCAATTATTTTGCGGCAAGAATTCAGAAATTTTCCTTTTTTGGGTCAAAAAGGCAGAAATTTCCTTTATTTTGAGGCAAATTGCAGAAATTTCCCTTATTTTGGGACAAAAATTCTGTAATGCTTCTAATTTCGGGGCAAAAATGAGAAATTCCATTAATTTTGGGGCAAAAAGGCAGAAATTCCCCTTATTGTGGGGTAAAATTGCAGAAATTTCCCTTTTTTGGGACAGAATTGCAGAAATTTCCCTTATTTTTGGGCAAAATTGCAGAAATTTCCCTTATCTTGTTGCTAAAATACAGAAATTCCTTTTATTTCAGGTCAAAAAGGCAGAAATTACGCTTTCTTGAGGGCAAATTTTAGAAATTACCCTTATTTTAGAGAAAAAGCCTGAAATTCATTATATTTTGTGCCAAAAAAGCAGAAATTCTTCTTATTTAAAGCAAAAAGGCAGAAATTCCACATAATTTTGGGCAAAAATTCAGAAATTTCCCTTATTTTGGGGCAAAAACAGAGTAATGCCCCTAATTTTGGAGCAAAATGGCGGAAATTCCCCTAATTTGGGGGTAAAAATGCTGAAATTCCCCTTATTTTTGGGCAAAAATGCTGAAATTCCCTTTATTTTGGAGCAAAAATGCAGAAATTCCCGTTATTTCAGGTAAAAAAGGCAGAAATTCTGCTAATTTGGGGACAAATTAAAGAAATTAATCTTAATTTAGGGAAAAAGACTGAAATTCTTCTTATTTTGTGCCTTAAAGGCAGAAATTCTTATTTTAGGGCAAAAATACAGAAATTCCACTTAATTTTGAGCAAAAATGCAGAAATTTTCCTTAATTTGTGGAAAAATGCAGAAATTTCCCTTATTTTTGGCCAAATAGGCAGAAATTTCTTTTATTTTGAGGCAAAAGCTTAGAAATTTAACTTATTTTAGGATAAAATTGCAGATACTTCCCTTATTTTGTAGCAAAAATGCAGAAATTCCCATTATTTTGGGGGAAAAAGGCACTAATTTCCCTCATTTTGTAACAAAATTGCAGAAATTTCCCATATTTTGGGGCAAAAATGCAGTAATGCTTCTAATTTTGGGGCAAAATCAGAAATTTCACTAATTTTGGGGGAAAATTCAGAAATTTCACTAATTTTGGGGCAAAAAGGCAGAAATTCTCCTCATTTTGGGGCAAAAAGGCAGAAATTTTCCCTAGTTTTAGGTAAAATTGCAGAAATTTCCCTGATCATGGGACAAAAATCCAGAAATTGCCCTCATTTTAGGTCAAAAAGGCAGAAATTCCGCTAATATGGGGGGAAATTGCAGATATTAAACTTATTTAAAGGAAGAATACTGAAATTTCCCTTATTTTGATCCAAAAAAGCAGAAATTCTTCTTATTTTAGGGCAAAAAGGCAGAAATTCCAATTAATTTTGGGGAAAAATGCAGAAATTTCCCGTATTTTGGGGCAAAAACACAGTAATGCCCCCAATTTTGCGGCAAAAATGCAGAAATTCCCCTAATTTTGGGGCAAAAAGCAGAAATTCCCCTTATTGTGGGGCAAAATTGCTGAAATTTCCCTTTTTTGGGACAAAATTGCAAAAATTTCTCTTATTTTGGGGCAAAATTGCAGAATTCACCCTTATTTCGGGTCAAAAATGCAGAAATACCACATACTTGGTGTCAAAATGCAGAAATAACCCTTAATTTAGAGCAGAAAGACTGAAATTCCCCCTTTTTTGCACCAAAAATGCAGAAATTCCCCTTATTTTGGGGCAAAAATGCTGAAATTCCCCTTATTTTGGAAGAAAATTGTAGAAATTCCCCTTTTTTCTTTGAAAAAGGCAGAAATTCTCTTTATTTTTGAGCAAAAATGCAGAAAATTTCCTTATTTTGGTGCAAAATTGCATAAATTTCCCTTATAACGTAAAAAGCAGCAATTCCTCTAATTATAGGTCAAAATTGCAGAAATTTGCCTTATTTTGGGGCAAAAATGCAGAAATTCCCCTATTTTGGGGGCAAAATTGCAGAAATTTCCCTTATTTTCAGGCAAAATTGCAGAAATTCCCCTAATTTTGTGTAAAAATTGCAGAAAATGCCTTTATTTTGGGGCAAAAATGCAGAAAATCAACATTAATTTGGAGCAAAATTGCAGAAACTCCTCTTATTTTGGGGCAAAAAGGCAAAAATTCTCCTTATTATGGGGCAAAAGGCAGAAATTTCCCTTATTTTTGGGCAAAATTGCAGAAATTTCCCTTATCATGAGACAAATATCCAGAAATTTACCTTATTTCAGGTCAAAATGCAGAAATTCCGCTAATTTGGGGGCAAATTCCAAAAATTACCCTAATTTTAGGGAAAAAGCCTGAAATTCCCCTTTTTTGGGCAAAAATGCAGAAATTTCCCTTATTTTGAGCAAAAATGCAGAATTTTCTTTTTACTTTGGGCCAAAAAGGCAGAAATTTCCCTTATTTTGGTGCAAAAGTATAGAAATTTAACTTATTTTAGAATAATATTGCAGAATTTTTTCTTATTTTGTGGCAAAAATGAAGAATATCCCATTATTGTGCGGTAAAAATGCAGAAATTCCCATTATTTTGGAACAAAATTAAAGAAATTTTCCATATTTTGGGGCAAAAATGCAGTAATGCTTCTAATTTTGGGGCAAAATTCAGAAATTCCACTAATTTTGGGGCAGAAAGGCAGAAATTCCACTTATTTTGTGGCAAAAATTCAGAATTTCCCTTTTTTGAGTCAAAACGGCAGAAATTTCCTTTATTTTGAGCCCAATTGCAGAAATTTCCTTTATTTTGGGGCAAAATTGGAGAAATTTCCTTTTTTTGGGACAGAATTGCAGAAATTTTCCTTACTTTTGGGCAAAATTGCAGAAATTTCCCTTATCTTGTTGCCAAAATACAGAAATTCCTTTTATTTCAGGTCAAAAAGGCAGAAATTACGCTTTCTTGAGGGCAAATTTTAGAAATTACCCTTATTTTAGAGAAAAAGCCTGAAATTCCTCTTATTTTTTGCCAAAAAAGCAGAAATTTTTCTTATTTAGAGCAAAAAGGCAGAAATTACACATAATTTTGGGCAAAAATGCAGAAATTTCCCTTATTTTGGGGCAAAAACACAGTAATGCACCCAATTTTGGAGCAAAATGGCGGAAATTCCCCTAATTTGGGGGTAAAAATGCAGAAATTCCCCTTATTTTGAGCAAAAATGCAGAATTTTCTCCTTACTTGGGGCCAAAAAGGCAGAAATTTCCCTTATTTTGGTGCAAAAGTATAGAAATTTAACTTATTTTAGAATAATATTTCAGAATTTTTTCTTATTTTGTGGCAAAAATGAAGAAAATCCCATTATTGTGCGGTAAAAATGCAGAAATTCCCATTATTTTGGAACAAAATTAAAGAAATTTTCCATATTTGGGGCAAAAATGCAGTAATGCTTCTAATTTTGGGGCAAAATTCAGAAATTCCACTAATTTTGGGGCAGAAAGGCAGAAATTCCACTTATTTTGTGGCAAAAATTCAGAATTTCCCTTTTTTGGGTCAAAAAGGCAGAAATTTCCTTTATTTTGAGCCCAATTGCAGAAATTTCCCTTATTTTGGGGCAAAATTGCAGAAATTTCCCTTTTTTGGGACATAATTGCAGAAATTTTCCTTATTTATGGGCAAAATTGCAGAAATTTCCCTTATCTTGTTTTCAAAATACAGAAATTCCTTTTATTTCAGGTCAAAAAGGCAGAAATTACGCTTTCTTGAGGGCAAATTTTAGAAATTACCCTTATTTTAGAGAAAAAGCCTGAAATTCATTATATTTTGTGCCAAAAAAGCAGAAATTCTTCTTATTGAAAGCAAAAAGGCAGAAATTCCACATAATTTTGGGCAAAAATGCAGAAATTTCCCTTATTTTGGGGCAAAAACACAGTAATGCCCCTAATTTTGGAGCAAAATGGCGGAAATTCCCCTAATTTGGGGGTAAAAATGCTGAAATTCCCCTTATTTTTGGGCAAAAATGCTGAAATTCCTCTAATTTTGGAGCAAAAATGCAGAAATTCCCCTTATTTCAGGTCAAAAAGGCATAAATTCTGCTAATTTGGAGACAAATTGCAGAAATTAAACTTAATTTAGGGAAAAAGACTTAAATTCCCCTTATTTTGTGCCCTAAAGGCAGAAATTCTTATTTTAGGGCAAAAATACAGAAATTCCACTTAATTTTGAGCAAAAATGCAGAAATTTTCCTTAATTTGTGGAAAAATGCAGAAATTTCCCTTATTTTTGGCCAAATAGGCAGAAATTTCTTTTATTTTGAGGCAAAAGCTTAGAAATTTAACTTATTTTAGGATAAAATTGCAGATACTTCACTTATATTGTAGTAAAAATGCAGAAATACCATTATTTTGGGGTAAAAAGGAAGAAATTTCCTTTATTTTGGAACAAAATTTCAGAAATTTCCCAAATTTTGGGGCAAAAATGCAGTAATGCTTCTAATTTTGAGGCAAATATCAGAAATTTCACTAATTTTGGGGCAAAATTCAGAAATTTCACTAATTTTGGGGCAAAAACGCAGAAATTCCTATTATTTTGGGGCAAAAATGCAGAAATTCCTTTTATTCGGGCGCAAAAATGCAGAAATTCTCCTAATTTTGGGGCAAAAAGGCAGAAATTTTCCTTAGTTTTTGGTAAAATTGCAGAAATTTCCCTTATCATGGGACAAAAATCCAGAAATTCCCCACATTTTAGGTCGAAAAGGAAGAAATTCCTCTAATTTGGGGGCAAATTGCAGATATTAAACTTATTTAAGGGAAGAAGACTGAAATTCCCCTTATTTTGTGCCAAAAAAGCAGAAATTCTTCTTATTTTAGGGCAAAAAGGCAGAAATTCCAATTAATTTTGGGGAAAAATGCAGAAATTTCTGTTATTATGGGGCAAAAACACAGTAATGCCTCTCATTTTGCGGCAAAAATGCAGAAATTCCCCTAATTTTGGGGAAAAAGGCAGAAATTCCTTTTATTGTGGGGCAAAATTGCTGAAATTTCCCTTTTTTGGGACAAAATTGCAGAAATTCCCCTTATTTCGGGTCAAAATGGCAGAAATACCGCATACTTGGTGTCAAAAATGTAGAAATTACCTTTATTTTAGAGCAAAATGACTGAAATTCCCCCTTATTTGCACCAAAAAGGCAGAAATTCCCCTTATTTTGGGGCAAAAATGCAGAAATTCTCCTTATTTTGGAACAAAATTGCAGAAATTCGCCTTTTTTTGTTTCAAAAAGGCAGAAATTCCCTTTATTTTGGAGGAAAAATGCAGAAGATTCCCTTATTTTGGTGCAAAATTGCATAAATTTCCCTTACTATAGGGCAAAAAGGCAGAAATTCCCCTAATTAAAGGGCAAAATTGCAGAAATTTCCCTATTTTGGGGCAAAATTGCAGAAATTTCCATAATTTTAGTGCAAAATTGCAGTCATTTCCCTTATGTTGTTGCAAAAATGCAGAAATTCCCCTAAATTTGGAAAAAAATTGCAGAAATTCCCCTTATTTTGGAGCAAAAATGCAAAAATTTTCCTTAACTCAGGGCAAAAATACAGACATTCTCCTTATTTTGGGGCAAAAATGCAGAAATTTCTCTTATTTTAGGGCAAAAATACAGAAATTACCCTTATTTAAGGCAAAAAGACTAAATTCCCCTTATTTAAGGGCAAAAAAACAAACATTCCCATTATTTTAGGGCAAAAAGTAAGAAATTCTCCCTTTTTGGTTGGCAAAAATGCAGAAATTTCCCTTAATTTGTGGCAAAAATCCAGATTTTCCCTTTATTTGGGGACAAAAAGTCAAAAATTTCCCTTATTTTTGTGCAAAAGTATAGAAATTTAACTTATTTTAAAATAATATTGCAGAAATTTCCCTTATTTTGTGGCAAAAATGAAGAAATTCCCATTATTTTGCAAAAAAAAAGGCAGAAATTCCCTTTATTTTGGAACAAAATTGCAGAAATTTCCTATATTTTGGGGCAAAAATGCAGTAATGCTTCTAATTTGGGGGAAAAATTAGGAAATTCCACAAATTTTGGGGCAAAAAGGCAAAAATTCCCCTTATTTTGCAGCAAAAATTCAGAAATTTCCATTTTTTGGGTCAAAAAGGCACAAATTTTCTTTATTTTGAGGCAAATGTCAGAAATTTCCCTTATTTTGTGGCAAAAATTCTGTAATGCTTCTAATTTCTGGGCAAAAATCAGAAATTCCATTAATTTTGAGGAAAAAATCAGAAATTCCCCTTATTGTAGAGCAAAATTGCTGAAATTTCCCTTTTTTGAAACAAAATTGCAGAAATTTCCCTTATTTTTGGGCAAAATTGCAGAAATTTCCCTTATCTTGTGGCCAAAATACAGAAATTCCTTTTTTTTCAGGTCAAAAAGGCAGAAATTACGCTTTCTTGGGGGCAAATTTTAGAAATTACCCTTATTTTAGAGAAAAAAACTGAAATTCCTCTTATTTTGTGACAAAAAGGCAGAAATTCTTCTTATTTTAGAGCAAAAAGGCAGAAATTTTACATAATTTTGGGCAAAAATGCCGAAATTTCCTTTATTTTAAGGTAAAACACAGTAATGCCCCTAATTTTGGAGCAAAAATGCTGAAATTCCTCTTATTTTGGAGCAAAAATGCAGGAATTTTTCTTATTTTAGTGCAAAAAGACAGAATTTCTCCTTATTTTAGGCCAAAAATACAGAAATTACCCTTATATTAGGCCAAAAATACTAAATTCCCCTTATTTTGGGGCAAAAAGGCAGATATTCCCCTTATTTTAGGGAAAAAAGGCAGAAATTCCTGTTAATTTTGGGCAAAAATGCAGAACTTTTCCTTAATTTGTGGCAAAAATGCAAAAAATTCTCTTATTTTTGGCCAAATAGGCAGAAATTTCTTATATTTTGAGGCAAAAGGTTAGAAATTTAATTTATTTTAGTATAAAATTGCAGAAACTTCCCTTATTTTGTAGCAAAAATGCAGAAATTCCCATTATTTTGGGGTAAAAAGGATGAAATTTCCCATATTTTCGAACAAAATTGCAGAAATTTCCTATATTTTGGGGCAAAAATGCAGTAATGCTTCTAATTTTAGGGCAAATATCAGAAATTTCACTAATTTTGGGGCAAAATTCAGACATTTCACTAATTTTGGGGAAAAAAGGCAGAAATTCTTATTATTTAGGGGCAAAAATGCAGAAATTCCTTGTATTTGGGGGCAAAAAGGCAGAAATTCTCTTCATTTTGGGGCAAAAAGGCAGAAATTTCCCTTATTTTTGGGCAAAATTGCAGAAATTTCCCTTATCATGGGACAAAAATCCAGAAATTCTCCTCATTTTATGTCAAAAAGGCAGAAATTTCGCTAATTTGATCGCCAATTGCAGATATTAAACTTATTTAAGGGAAGAAGACTGAAATTCCCCTTATTTTGTGACAAAAAAGCAGAAATTCTTCTTATTTTAGGGCAAAAAGGCAGAAATTCCAATTAATTTTGGGGAAAAATGCAGAAATTTAACGTATTTTGGGGCAAAAACACAGTAATGCCCCTAATTTTGCGGCAAAAATGCAGAAATTCCCCTAATTTTGGGGCAAAAGGCAGAAATTCCCCTTATTGTGGGGCAAAATTGCTGAAATTTCCCTTTTTTGGGAAAAAATTGCAGAAATTTCTTTTATTTTGGGGCAAAATTGCAGAATTTACCCTTATTTCGGGTCAAAAATGCAGAAATACCTCATACTTGGTGTCAAAATGTAGAAATTACCCTTATTTTAGGGCAAAAAGACTGAAATTCCCTCCTTTTTGCGCCAAAGAGGCAAAAATTCCTCTTATTTAGGGGCAAAAATGCTGAAATTCCCCTTATTTTCGAACAAAATTGTAGAAATTCCTTTTTTTTTTTGTTTCAAAAAGGCAGAAATTCCTTTTATTTTGGAGCAAAAATGCAGAAAATTTTCTTATTTTTGTGCAAAATTGCATAAATTTTCCTTATTATAGGGTAAAAAGGCAGAAATTCCTCTAATTATAGGGCAAAATTGCAGAAAATTGCCTTATTTTGGGGCAAAAATGCAGAAATTCCCCTAATTTTGGGGCAAAATTGCAGAAATTTCCTTTATTTTCAGGCAAAATTGCAGAAATGCCCCTAATTTTGTGTCAAAATTGCAGAAATTCCCCTAATTTTGTGTCAAAATTGCAGAAAATGCCTTTATTTTGAAGCAAAAAGGCAGAAAATCAACATTAATTTGGAGCAAAATTGCAGAAACTCCTCTTATTTTGGGGCAAAAAGGCAAAAATTCTCCTATTTTGGGACAAAAGGCAGAAATTTCTCTTATTTTTGGGCAAAATTGCAGAAATTTCCCTTATCATGGGATAAAAATCCAGAAATTTCCCTTATTTCAGGTCAAAAAGGCAGAAATTCCGCTAATTTGGGGGCATATTCTAGAAATTACCTTAATTATAGGGAAAAAGCCTGAAATTCCCCTTTTTTTGGGCAAAAATGCAGAAATTTCCCTTAATTTGGGGCAAAAATGCAGATTTTTCCCCTTATTTGGGGCAAAAAAGGCAGAAATTTCCCTTATTTTGGTGCAAAAGTATAGAAATTTAACTTATTTTAGGATAATATTGCAGAATTTTCCCTTATTTTGTGGCAAAAATGAAGAAATTCCCATTATTTTGTGGTAAAAACGCAGAAATTCCCATTATTTTGGAACAAAATTGAAATAACTTTCCATATTTGAGGCAAAAATGCAGTAATGCTTCTAATTTTGGGGCAAAATTCAGAAATTCCACTAATTTTGGTGCAAAAAGGCAGAAATTCCACTTATTTTGCGGCAAAAATTCAGAAATTTCCCTTTTTTGGTTCAAAAAAGCAGAAATTTCCTTTATTTTGAGGCAAATTGCAGAAATTTCCCTTATTTTGGGGCAAAAATTCTGTAATGCTTCTAATTTTGGGGCAAAAATGAGAAATTCCATTAATTTTGGGGCAAAAAGGAAGAAATTCCCCTTATTGTGGGCAAAAGTGCAGAAATTTCCCTTTTTTTGTTTCAAAAAGGCAGAAACTCCCTTTATTTTGGAGGAAAAATGCAGAAGATTCCCTTATTTTGGTGCAAAATTGCATAAATTTCCCTTATTATAGGGCAAAAAGGCAGAAATTCCCCTAATTATAGGGCAAAATTGCAGAAATTTCCCTTATTTTGGGGCAAAATTGCAGAAATTCCCCTAATTTTGGAAAAAAATTGCAGAAATTCCCATTATTTTGGAGCAAAAATGCAGAAATTTTCATTAATTCAGGGCAAAAATACAGAAATTCCCCTTATTTTGGGGCAAAAATGCAGAAATTTCTCTTATTTTAGGGCAAAAATACAGAAAATACCCTTATTTAAGGCAAAAAGACTAAATTCCCCTTATTTTAGGGCAAAAAAACAGAAATTCCCCTTATTTTAGGGCAAAAAGTAAGAAATTCTCCCTTTTTGGTTGGCAAAAATGCAGAAATTTCCCTTAATTTGTGGCAAAAATGCAGATTTTCCCCTTATTTGGGGCTAAAAAGTCAAAATTTCCCTTATTTTTGTGCAAAAGTATAGAAATTTAACTTATTTTAAAATAATATTGCAGAAATTTCCCTTATTTTGTGGCAAAAATGAAGAAATTCCCATTATTTTGCAATAAAAAGGCAGAAATTCCCTTTATTTTGAAACAAAATTGCAGAAATTTCCTATATTTTGGGGCAAAAATGCAGTAATGCTTCTAATTTCGGGGAAAAATTAGGAAATTTCAAAAATTTTGTGGCAAAAACGCAATAATTCCACGTATTTTGTGGCAAAATTTCAGAAATTTCGATTTTTTGGATCAAAAAGGCACATATTTTCTTTATTTTGAGGCAAATTGCAGAAATTTCCCTTATTTTGGGGCAAAAATTCTGTAATGCTTCTAATTTCTGGGCAAATATCAGAAATTCCATTAATTTTGAGGCAAATGGCAGAAATTCCCCTTATTGTGGAGCAAAATTGCTGAAATTTCCCTTTTTTGGAACAAAATTGCAGAAATTTCCCTTATTTTTGGGCAAAATTGCAGAAATTTCCCTTATCTTGTGGCCAAAATACAGAAATTCCTTTTTTTTCAGGTCAAAAAGGCAGAAATTACGCTTTCTTGGGGGCAAATTTTAGAAATTACCCTTATTTTAGAGAAAAAGCATGAAATTCCTCTTATTTTGTGACAAAAAGGAAGAAATTCTTTTTATTTTAGAGGAAAAAGGCAGAAATCCCACATAATTTTGGGCAAAAATGCTGAAATTTCCCTTATTTTGAGGTAAAACACAGTAATGCCCCTAATTTTGGAGCAAAAATGCTGAAAATCCCCTTATTTTGGAGCAAAAATGCAGAAATTTTTTTTATTTTAGGGCAAAAAGACAGAATTTCTCTTTATTTTAGGACAAAAATACAGAAATTACCCTTATATTAAGCCAAAAATACTAAATTCCACTTATTTTGGGGCAAAAAGGCAGAAATTCCCATTATTTTAGGGAAAAAAGGCAGAAATTCCCGTTAATTTTGGGCAAAAATGCAGAAATTTTCCTTAATTTGTGGCAAAAATGCAAAAATTTCTCTTATTTTTGGCCAAATAGGCAGATATTTCCCTTATTTTGAGGCAAAAGCTTAGAAATTTAACTTATTTTAGTATAAAATTGCAGAAACTTCCCTTATTTTGTGGCAAAAATGCAGAAATTTCCATTATTTTGCGGTAAAAATAAGAAATTTTCCTTACTTTGTAACAAAATTGAAGAAATTTTCCATATTTTGGGGCAAAAATGTAGTAATGCTTCTAATTTTGGGGCATAATTCAAAAATTTCACTAATTTTGCGGCAAAATTCAGAAATTTCACTAATTTTGAGGCAAAAAGGCAGAAATTCCTATTATTTTGGGGCAAAAACACAGAAATTCTTTTTATTTTGGGGCAAAAAGGCAGAAATTCTCCTCATTTTGAGGCCAAAAGGCAGAAATTTCCCTTATTTTTGGGCAAAATTGCAGAAATTTCCCTTATCATGGGACAAAAATCCAGAAATTCCCCTCATTTTAGGTAAAAAGGCAGAAATTCCGCTATTTTTGGGGCTAATTGCAGAAATTAAACTTATTTAAGGGAAGAAGACTGAAATTCCCCTTATTTTGTGCCAAAAAAGCAGAAATTCTTTTTATTTTAGGGCAAAAAGGCAGAAATTCCAATTAATTTTGGGGAAAAATGCAGAAATTTCCCTTATTTTGGGGCAAAAAGACAGTAATGCCTTTAATTTTGCGGCAAAAATGCAGAAATTCCCCCCATTTTAAGTAAAAAATGCAGAAATTCCCCTAATTTTCAGGCAAATGGCCGAAATTCTCCTTATTGTGGGGAAAAATTGCTGCAATTTACCTCTTTTGGGACAAAATTGCAAAAATTTCTCTTATTTTGGGGCAAAATTATCAGAAATTCCCCTTATTTCAGGTCAAAAATGCAGAAATACCACATACTTGGTGTCAAAAATGCAGAAATTACCCCTATTTTAGGGCAAAAACACTGAAATTCCCCCTTTTTTGCGCCAAAAAGGCAGAAATTTCCCTTATTTTGGGCAAAAATGCAGAAATTCCCCTTATTTTGGAACAAAATTGAAGAAATTCCCCTTTTTTTGTTTCAAAAAGGCAGAAATTTTCTTTATTTTGGAGCACAAATGAAGAAAATTCCCTTATTTTGTTGCAAAATTGCATTAATTTCCCTTATTATAGGGTAAAAAGGCAGAAATTCCCCTAATTATAGGACAAAATTGCAGAAATTTCCATTATGTTGCGGCAAAATTGCAGAAATTCCCATAATTTTAGGGCAAAATTGCAGAAATTTCCCTTATTTTGGGACAAAATTGCAGAAATTCCCCTAATTTTGAAAAAAAATTGCAGAAATTCCCCTTATTTTGGAGCAAAAATGCAGAAATTTTCCTTAATTTAGGGCAAAAATACAGAAATTCCCCTTATTTTGGGGCAAAAATGCAGAAATTTCTCTTATTTTAAGCAAAAATTACAGAAATTACCCTTATTTAAGGCAAAAAGACTATATTCCCCTTAATTGAAAGCAAAAAGGCAGAAATTTCCCTAATTTTGAAGCAAAAGGCGGAAATTCCCCTTATTGTGGGGCAAAAAGGCTGAAATTTTTTTTTGAGACAAAATTGCAGAAATTTCTCTTAATTTGGGGCAAAATTGCAGAAATTCAGCTTATTTGGGGTCAAAAATGCAGAAATTACCCTTATTTTAGAGTAAAAAGACTGAAATTTCCCCTTTTTTGCGCCAAAAAGGCAGAAATTCCCCTTATTTTGCAGCAAAAATGCAGAAATTCCCCTTACTTTGGAACAAAATTGCAGAAATTCCCCTTTTTTGTTTCAAAAAGGAAGAAATTCCCTTATTTTAGAGCAAAAATGCAGAAAATTCCCTTATTTTGGTGCAAAATTGCATAAATTTCCCTTATTATAGGGTAAAAAGGCAGAAATTCCCCTAATTATAGGGCAAAATTGCAGAAATTCCCCTTATTTTGGGGCAAAAATGCAGAAATTTCTCTTATTTTAGGCAAAAAATACAGAAATTACCCTTATTTAAGGCAAAAAGACTAAATTCCTCTTATTTTGGGCCAAAAAGGCAGAAATTCCCCTAATTTTGAAGCAAAAGGCAGAAATTCCCCTTATTGTGGGGCAAAATTGCTGAAATTTCCTTTTTTTGAGACAAAATTGCAGAAATTTCTTTTATTTTGGGGCAAAATTGCAGAAATTCAGCTTATTTGGGGTCAAAAATGCAGAAATTACCCTTATTTTAGGGCAAAAAGACTGAAATTCCCCCTTTTTTGCGCCAAAAATGCAGAAATTTCCCTTATTTTGGGCAAAAATGCAGAAATTCCCCTTATTTTGGAACAAAATTGAAGATATTCCCCTTTTTTTGTTTCAAAAAGGCAGAAATTCCCTTTATTTTGGAGCAAAAATGAAAAAAATTCCCTTATTTTGTTGCAAAATTGCATTAATTTCCCTTATTATAGGGTAAAAATGAAGAAATTCCTCTAATTATAGGGCAAAATTGCAGAAATTTCCTTTATGTTGTGGCAAAATTGCAGAAATTCCCATAATTTTAGGGCAAAATTGCAGAAGTTTCCATTATTTTGAGACAAAATTGCAGAAATTCCCCTAATTTTGAAAAAAAATTGTAGAAATTCCCCTTATTTTGGGGTAAAAATGCAGAAATTCCCCTTATTTTGGAACAAAATTGCAGAAATTCCCTATTTTTTATTTCAAAAAGGAAGAAATTCCCTTTATTTTGGAGCAAAAATGCAGAAAATTTTTTTATTTTGTGAAAAATTGCATAAATTTCCCTTCTTATAGGGTAAAAAGGCAGAAATTCGCCTAATTATAGGGCAAAATTGCATAAATTTCTTTTATTGTGGGGCAAAATTGCAGAAATTCCAATAATTTTAGGACAAAATTGCAGAAATTTCCCTTATTTTGGGGCAAAATTGCAGAAATTCCCCTAATTTTGGAGCAAAAATGCAGAAATTTTCCTTTTTTGGATCAAAAAGGCAGAAATTTCTCTATTTTGAGGCAAATTGCAGAAATTTCCCTTATTTTGGGGCAAAAATTCTGTAATGCTTCTAATTTTGGGGCAAAAATCAGAAATTCCATTAATTTTGGGGCAAAAACGCAGAAATCCCCCTTATTGTGGGCTATATTACTGACATTTCCCATTTTTGGGACAAAATTGCAGAAATTTCCCTTATTTTTGGGCAAAATTGGAGAAATTTTCCTTATCTTGTGGCAAAAATACAGAAAATCCTTTTATTTCAGGTCAAAAAGACAGAAATTACGCTTTCTTAGGGGCATATTCCAGAAATTACCCTTATTTTAGAGAAAAAGCCTGAAATTCCTCTTATTTTATGACAAAAAGGCAGAAATTCTTCTTATTTTAGAGCAAAAATGCAGAAATTCCACATAATTTTGGGCAAAAATGCAGAAATTTCCTTTATTTTGGGGTAAAACACAGTAATGCCCCTAATTTTGGAGCAAAAAGGCGGAAATTCTCCTAATTTTGAGGTAAAAAGGCAGAAATTCTCCCTATATTGGGGCAAAAATCCTGAAATTCCCCTTATTTTGGAGTAAAAATGCAGAAATTTTCCTTATTTTAGGGCAAAAAGACAGAAATTCTTCTTATTTTAGGCCAAAAATACAGAAATTACCCTTATTTTAGGCCAAAATAATAAAATCCCCTTATTTTGTGGCAAAAAGGCAGAAATTCCCCTTATTTTAGGGCAAAAAGGCAGAAATTTCCGTTAATTTTGGGCAAAAATGCAGAAATTTTCCTTAATTTGTGGCAAAAATGCAGAAATTTTCCTTATTTTTGGCCAAATAGGCAGAAATTTCCCTTATTTTGAGGCAAAAGCTTAGAAATTTTACTTATTTTAGTATAAAATTGCAGAAACTTCCCTTATTTTGTGGCAAAAATACAGAAATCCCCATTATTTTGGGGTAAAAAGGAAGAAATTTCCCTTACTTTGTAACAAAATTGCAGAAATTTCCCATATTTTGGGACAAAAATGTAGTAATGCTTCTAATTTTGGGGCAAAATTCAGAAATTTCACTAATTTTGGGGCAAAATTTAGAAATTTCACTAATTTTGGGGCAAAAAGGCAGAAATTCCTATTATTTTGGGGCAAAAATGCAGAAATTCTTTTTATTTTGGGGCAAAAAGGCAGAAATTCTTCTCATTTTGGGACCAAAAGGCAGAAATTTCCCTTATTTTTGGGCAAAATTGCAGAAATTTCCCTTATCATGGGACAAAAATCCAGAAATATCCCTCATTTTAGGTCAAAAATGCAGAATTTCCTCTAATTTAATGGCAAATTGCAGAAATTAAACTTATTTAAGTGAAGAAGACTGAAATTCCCCTTATTTTGTGCCAAAAAGCAGAAATTCTTCTTATTTTAGGGCAAAAAGGCAGAAATTCCAATTAATTTTGGGGAAAAATGCAGAAATTTCCCTTATTTTGGGGCAAAACCACAATAATTCCTTTAATTTGGTAGCAAAAATGCAGAAATTCCCCTAATTTTGGGGCAAACGGCAGAAATTCCCCTTATTATGGGGCAAAATTGCTGAAATTTCCCTTTTTTGGGTCAAAATTGCAAAAATTTCTCTTATTTTGGGGCAAAATTATAAGAAATTCCCCTTATTTTGGGTCAAAAATGCAGAAATACCGCATACTTGGTGTCAAAAAATGCAGAAATTACCCATATTTTAGGGCAAAAATACTGAAATTCCCCCTTTTTTTTGCGCCAAAATGCAAAAATTTCCTTTATTTTGGGCAAAAATGCAGAAATTCCCCTTATTTTGGAACAAAATTAAAGAAATTCCCTTTTTTTGTTTCAAAAAGGCAGAAATTCCCTTTATTTTGGAGCAAAAATGAAGAAAATTCCCTTATTTTGTTGCAAAATTGCATTAATTTTTCTTATTATAGGGTAAAAAGGCAGAAATTCCTCTAATTATAGGGCAAAATTGCAGAAATTTCCTTTATGTTGTGGCAAAATTTCAGTAATTCCCATAATTTTAGGGCAAAATTGCAGAAATTTCCCTTATTTTGGGACAAAATTGCAGAAATTCCCCTAATTTTGAAAAAAAATTGTAGAAATTCCCCTTATTTTGGAGCAAAAATGCAGAAATTTTCTTTAATTCAGGGCAAAAATACAGAAATTCCCCTTATTTTGGGGCAAAAATGCAGGAATTTCTCTTATTTTATGCAAAAAATAGAGAAATTACCCTTATTTAAGGCAAAAAGACTAAATTCCCCTTATTTTGAAACAAAAAGGCAGAAATTCACCTAATCTTGAAGCAAAAGGCAGAAATTCCCCTTATTATTGGGCAAAATTGCTGAAATTTCCTTTTTTGGGACAAAATTGCAGAAATTCAGCAAATTTGAGGTCAAAAATGCAGAAATTACCCTTATTTTAGGGCAAAAAGACTGAAATTCCCCCTTTTTTGCACCAGAAAGGCAGAAATTCCCCTTATTTTGGGGCAAAAATGCAGAAATTCCCCTTATTTTGGAACAAAATTGCAGAAATTCCCCTTTTTTTTTTCAAAAGTGCAGAAATTCCCTTTATTTTGAAGCAAAAATGCAGAAAATTCCCTTATTTTGGTGCAAAATTGCATAAATTTTTCTTATTATAGGGTAAAAAGGCAGAAATTCCCCTAATTATAGGGCAAAATTGCAGAAATTTCCCTTATTTTGGGGCAAAATTGCAGAAATTCCCATAATTTTAGGACAAAATTGCAGAAATTTCCCTTATTATAGGGTAAAAAGGCAGAAATTCCCCTAATTATAGGGCAAAATTGCAGAAATTTCCCTTATTTTGGGGCAAAATTGCAGAAATTCCCATAATTTTAGGACAAAATTGCAGAAATTTCCCTTATTTTGAGGCAAAGTTGCAGAAATTCCCCTAATTTTGGAGCAAAAATGCAGAAATTTTCCTTTTTTGGGTCAAAAAGGCAGAAATTTCTTTATTTTGAGGCAAATTGTAGAAATTTCCCTTATTTTGGCACAAAAATTCTGTAATGCTTCTAATTTTGGGGCAAAAATCAGAAATTCAATTAATTTTGAGGCAAAAAGGCAGAAATTCCCCTTATTGTGGGCAATATTGCTGAAATTTTCCTTTTATGGGCAAAATTGCAGAAATTCCTCTAATTTTGGAATAAAATTGCAGAAATTTTCCATATTTTGGGGCAAAAATGTAGTAATGCTTCTAATTTTGGGGCAAAATTCAGAAATATCACTAATTTTGTGGCAAAATTCAGAAATTTCACTAATTTTGAGGCAAAAAGGCAGAAATTCCTATTATTTTGGGGCAAAAATGCAGAAATTCTTTTTATTTTGGGGCAAAAAGGCAGAAATTCTCCTCATTTTGGGGCAAAAAGGCAGAAATTTCCCTTATTTTTGTAAAAATTGCAGAAATTTCCCTTATCATGGGACAAAAATCCAGAAATTCCCCTCATTTTAGGTCAAAAAGGCAGAAATTCCGCTAATTTGGGGGCAAATTGTAGAAATTAAACTTATTTAAGGGAAGAAGACTGAAATTCCCCTTATTTTGTGCCAAAAAAGCAGAAATTCTTCTTATTTTAGGGCAAAAAGGCAGAAATTCCAATTAATTTTGGGAAAAAATGAAGAAATTTCCCTTATTTTGGGGCAAAAACACAGAAATGCCTTTAATTTTGCGGCAAAAATGCAGAAATTCCCCTAATTTTGGGGCAAATGTCAGAAATTCCCCTTATTGTGGGGAAAAAATGCTGCAATTTCCATTTTTTGGGACAAAATTGCAAAAATTTCTCTTATTTTGGGAAAAAATTATCAGAAAATCCCCTTATTTCAGGTCAAAAATGCAGAAATACAGCATACTTGGTGTCAAAAATGCAAAAATTACCCCTATTTTAGAGCAAAAATACTGAAATACCCCCTTTTTTGCACCAAAAAGGCAGAAATTTCCCTTATTTTTGGCAAAAATGCAGAAATTCCCCTTATTTTCGAACAAAATTGAAGAAAATCGCCTTTTTTTGTTTCAAAAAGGCAGAAATTCCCTTTATTTTGGAGCACAAATGAAGAAAATTCCCTTATTTTGTTGCAAAATTGCATTAATTTCCCTTATTATAGGGTAAAAAGGCAGAAATTCCCCTAATTATAGGACAAAATTGCAGAAATTTCCATTATGTTGCGGCAAAATTGCAGAAATTCCCATAATTTTAGGGCAAAATTGCAGAAATTTCCTTTATTTTGGGACAAAATTGCAGAAATTCCCCTAATTTTGAAAAAAAATTGCAGAAATTCCCATTATTTTGGAGCAAAAATGCAGAAATTTTCCTTAATACAGGGAAAAATACAGAAATTCCCCTTATTTTGGGGCAAAAATGAAGAAATTTCTCTAATTTTAAGCAAAAAATACAGAAATTACCCTTATTTAAGGCAAAAAGACTGAATTCCCCTTATTTGGGGGCAAAAAGGCAGAAATTCCCCTATTTTTGAAGCAAATGTCAGAAATTCCTCTTATTGTGGGGCAAAATTTCTGAAATTTCCTTTTTTTGAGACAAAATTGCAGAAATTTCTATTATTTTGGGGAAAAAATGCAGAAATTCAGCTTATTTGGCGTCAAAAATGCAGAAATTACCCTTATTTTAGAGTAAAAAGACTGCAATTTCCCTTTTTTGCGCCAAAAAGGCAGAAATTCCCCTTATTTTGGGGCAAAAATGCAGAAATTCCCCTTATTTTGGAACAAAATTGCAGAAATTCCCTTTTTTTGTTTCAAAAAGGCAGAAATTTCCTATATTTTGGAGCAAAAATGCAGAAAAATCTTTTATTTTGGTGCAAAATAAATTTCCTTTATTATAGGGTAAAAAGGGAGAAATTCCCCTAATTGTAGGGCAAAATTGCAGAAATTTCCCTTATTTTGTGGCAAAATTGCAAAATTCCCATAATTTTAGTACAAAATTGCAGAAATTTCCCTTATTTTGGGGCAAAATTGCAGAAATTCCCCTAATTTTGGAGCAAAAATGCAGAAATTTTCCTTTTTTGGGTCAAAAAGGCAGAAATTTCTTTATTTTGAGGCAAATTGCAGAAATTTCCCTTATTTTGGGGCAAAATTGCAGAAATTCCCTTAATTTTGGAGCAAAAATGCAGAAATTTTCCTTTTTTGGGTCAAAAAGGCAGAAATTTCTTTATTTTGAGGCAAATTGCAGAAATTTCCCTTATTTTGGCGCAAAAATTCTGTAATGCTTCTAATTTTGGGGCAAAAATCAGAAATTCCATTAATTTTGGTGCAAAAAGGCAGAAATTCCCCTTATTGTGGGCAATATTGCTGAAATTTCCCTTTTTTGGGACAAAATTGTAGAAATTTCCTTTATTATTGGGCAAAATTGCAGAAATTTACCTTATCTTGTTGCAAAAATACAGAAATTCCTTTTATTTCAGGTCAAAAAGACAGAAATTATGCTTTCTTGGGGGCAAATTCCAGTAATTACCCTTATTTTAGAGAAAAAGCCTGAAATTCCTCTTATTTTGTGACAAAAAGGCAGAAATTCTTCTTATTTTAGAGCAAAAATGCAGAAATTCCACATAATTTTGGGCAAAAATGCAGAAATTTCCTTTATTTTGGGTTAAAACACAGTAATGCCTCTAATTTTCGAGCACAAAGGCGGAAATTCCCCTAATTTTGGGGTAAAAAGGCAGAAATTCCCCTTATTATGGGGCAAAAATTCTGAAATTTCCCTTATTTTGGAGCAAAAATGCAGAAATTTTACTTATTTTAGGGCAAAAAGACTAAAATCCCCTTATTTTGTGGCAAAAAGGCAGAAATTCCCCTTATTTTAGGGCAAAAACGCAGAAATTCACGTTAATTTTGGTCAAAAATGCAGAATTTTTCCTTAATTTGTGGCAAAAATGCAGAAATTTCCCTTATTTTTGGCCAAATAGGCAGAAATTTTTCTTATTTTGGGGCAAAAGCTTAGAAATTTAAATTATTTTAGTACAAAATTGCAGAAACTTCCCTTATTTTGTGGCAAAAATGCAGAAATTCCCATTATTTTGGGGTAAAAAGTAAGAAATTTCACTTACTTTGTAACAAAATTGCAGAAATTTTCCATATTTTGGGGCAAAAATGTAGTAATGCTTCTAATTTTGGGGCAAAATTCAGAAATATCACTAATTTTGTGGCAAAATTCAGAAATTTCACTAATTTTGAGGCAAAAAGGCAGAAATTCCTATTATTTTGGGGCAAAAATGCAGAAATTCTTTTTATTTTGGGGCAAAAAGGCAGAAATTCTCCTCATTTTGGGGCAAAAAGGCAGAAATTTCCCTTATTTTTGGGCAAAATTGCAGAAATTTCCCTTATCATGGGACAAAAATCCAGAAATTCCCCTCATTTTAGGTCAAAAAGGCAGAAATTCCGCTAATTTGGGGGCAAATTGTAGAAATTAAACTTATTTAAGGGAAGAAGACTGAAATTCCCCTTATTTTGTGCCAAAAAAGCAGAAATTCTTCTTATTTTAGGGCAAAAAGGCAGAAATTCCAATTAATTTTGGGAAAAAATGAAGAAATTTCCCTTATTTTGGGGCAAAAACACAGAAATGCCTTTAATTTTGCGGCAAAAATGCAGAAATTCCCCTAATTTTGGGGCAAATGTCAGAAATTCCCCTTATTGTTGGGAAAAAATGCTGCAATTTCCATTTTTTGGGACAAAATTGCAAAAATTTCTCTTATTTTGGGAAAAAATTATCAGAAAATCCCCTTATTTCAGGTCAAAAATGCAGAAATACCGCATACTTGGTGTCAAAAATGCAAAAATTACCCCTATTTTAGAGCAAAAATACTGAAATACCCTCTTTTTTGCAACAAAAAGGCAGAAATTTCCCTTATTTTTGGCAAAAATGCAGAAATTCCCCTTATTTTCGAACAAAATTGAAGAAAATCGCCTTTTTTTGTTTCAAAAAGGCAGAAATTCCCTTTATTTTGGAGCACAAATGAAGAAAATTCCCTTATTTTGTTGCAAAATTGCATTAATTTCCCTTATTATAGGGTAAAAAGGCAGAAATTCCCCTAATTATAGGACAATATTGCAGAAATTTCCATTATGTTGCGGCAAAATTGCAGAAATTCCCATAATTTTAGGGCAAAATTGCAGAAATTTCCTTTATTTTGGGACAAAATTGCAGAAATTCCCCTAATTTTGAAAAAAAATTGCAGAAATTCCCCTTATTTTGGAGCAAAAATGCAGAAATTTTCCTTAATACAGGGAAAAATACAGAAATTCCCCTTATTTTGGGGCAAAAATGCAGAAATTTCTCTAATTTATGCAAAAAATACAGAAATTACCCTTATTTAAGGCAAAAAGACTGAATTCCCCTTATTTGGGGGCAAAAAGGCAGAAATTCCCCTAGTTTTGAAGCAAAAGTCAGAAATTCCCCTTATTGTGGGGCAAAATTGCTGAAATTTCCTTTTTTTGAGACAAAATTGCAGAAATTTCTATTATTTTGGGGAAAAAATGCAGAAATTCAGCTTATTTGGCGTCAAAAATGCAGAAATTACCTTTATTTTAGAGTAAAAAGACTGCAATTTCCCTTTTTTTGCGCCAAAAAGGCAGAAATTCCCCTTATTTTGGGGCAAAAATGCAGAAATTCCCCTTGTTTTGGAACAAAATTGCAGAAATTCCCTTTTTTTGTTTCAAAAAGGCAGAAATTTCCTATATTTTGGAGCAAAAATGCAGAAAAATCTTTTATTTTGGTGCAAAATTGCATAAATTTCCTTTATTATAGGGTAAAAAGGGAGAAATTCCCCTAATTGTAGGGCAAAATTGCAGAAATTTCCCTTATTTTGGGGCAAAATTGCAGAAATTCCCATAATTTTAGGACAAAATTGCAGAAATTTCCCTTATTTTGGGGCAAAATTGCAGAAATTCCCCTAATTTTGGAGCAAAAATGCAGAAATTTTCCTTTTTTGGGTCAAAAAGGCAGAAATTTCTTTATTTTGAGGCAAATTGCAGAAATTTCCCTTATTTTGGGGCAAAATTGCAGAAATTCCCTTAATTTTGGAGCAAAAATGCAGAAATTTTCCTTTTTTGGGTCAAAAAGGCAGAAATTTCTTTATTTTGAGGCAAATTGCACAAATTTCCCATATTTTGGCGCAAAAATTCTGTAATGCTTCTAATTTTGGGGAAAAAATCAGAAATTCCATTAATTTTGGGGCAATAAGGCAGAAATTCCCCTTATTGTGACCAATATTGCTGAAATTTCCCTTTTTTGGGACAAAATTGCAGAAATTTCCCTTATTTTTGGGCAAAATTGCAGAAATTTCCCTTATCTTGTGGCAAAAATACAGAAATTCCTATTATTTCAGGACAAAAAGACAGAAATTACATTTTTATGGGGGCAAATTTCAGAAATTACCTTTATTTTGGAAATAAAGCCTGAAATTCCTGTTATTTTGTGACAAAAAGGCAGAAATTCTTCTTATTTTAGAGCAAAAATGCAGAAATTCCACATAATTTTGGGCAAAAATGCAGAAATTTCCCTTATTTTGGGGTAAAACACAGTAATGCCCCTAATTTTGGAGCACAAAGGCGGAAATTCCCCTAATTTTGGGGTAAAAAGGCAGAAATTCCCCTTATTTTGGGGCAAAAATTCTGAAATTCCCCTTATTTTGAAGCAAAAATGCAGAAATTTTCCTTATTTTAGGGCAAAAAGACTAAAATCTCCTTATTTTGTGGCAAAAGGCAGAAATTCCCCTTATTTTAGGGCAAAAAGGCAGAAATTCACGTTAATTTTGGTCAAAAATGCAGAAATTTTCTTTAATTTGTTGCAAAAATGCAGAAATTTCCCTTATTTTTGGCCAAATAGGCAGAAATTTCCCTTATTTTGAGGCAAAAGCTTAGAAGTTTAACTTATTTTAGTAAAAAATTGCAGAAACTTCCCTTATTTTGTGGCAAAAATGCAGAAATTCCCATTATTTTGGAGTAAAAAGTAAGAAATTTCCCTTACTTTGTAACTAAATTGCAGAAATTTTCCATATTTTGGGGTAAAAATGTAGTAATGCTTCTAATTTTGGGGCAAATTTCAGAAATTTCACTAATTTTGGGGCAAAATTCAGAAATTTCACTAATTTTGAGGCAAAAAGGTAGAAATTCCTATTATTTTGGGGCAACAATGCAGAAATTCTTTTTATTTTGGGGCAAAAAGGCAGAAATTCTCCTCATTTTGGGGCAAAAGGCAGAAATTTCCCTTATTTTTGGGCAAAATTGCAGAAATTTCTCTTATCATGGGACAAAAATCCAGAAATTCCCCTCATTTTAGATCAAAAAGACAGAAATTCCGCTAATTTGGGGGCAAATTGCAGAAATTAAACTTATTTAAGGGAAGGAGACTGAAAATCCCCTTATTTTGTGCCAAAAAAGCAGAAATTCTTCTTATTTTAGAACAAAAAGGCAGAAATTTTAATTAATTTTGGAAAAAAATGCAGAAATTTCCCTTATTTTGGGGCAAAAACACAGTAATGCCTTTAATTTTGCGGCAAAAATGCAGAAATTCCCCTCATTTTAAGTAAAAAATGCAGAAATTCCCCTAATTTTCGGGCAAATGGCCGAAATTCTCCTTATTGTGGGGAAAAATTGCTGCAATTTACCTCTTTTGGGACAAAATTGCAAAAATTTCTCTTATTTTGGGGCAAAATTATCAGAAATTCCCCTTATTTCAGGTCAAAAATGCAGAAATACCATATACTTGGTGTCAAAAATGCAGAAATTACCCCTATTTTAGGGCAAAAATACTGAAATTCCCCCTTTTTTGCGCCAAAAAGGCAGAAATTTCCCTTATTTTGGGCAAAAATGCAGAAATTCCCCTTATTTTGGAACAAAATTGAAGAAATTCCCCTTTTTTGTTTCAAAAAGGCAGAAATTCCCTTTATTTTGGAGCACAAATGAAGAAAATTCCCTTATTTTGTTGCAAAATTGCATTAATTTCCCTTATTATAGGGTAAAAAGGCAGAAATTCCCCTAATTATAGGACAAAATAGCAGAAATTACCATTATGTTTCGGCAAAATTGCAGAAATTCCCATAATTTTAGGGCAAAATTGCAGAAATTTCCCTTATTTTGGGACAAAATTGCAGAAATTCCCCTAATTTTGAAAAAAAATTGCAGAAATTCCCCTTATTTTGGAGCAAAAATGCAGAAATTTTCCTTAATTTAGGGCAAAAATACAGAAATTCCCCTTATTTTGGGGCAAAAATGCAGAAATTTTTCTTATTTTAAGCAAAAATTACAGAAATTACCCTTATTTAAGGCAAAAAGACTAAATTCCCCTTAATTGAAAGCAAAAAGGCAGAAATTTCCCTAATTTTGAAGCAAAAGGCAGAAATTCCCCTTATTGTGGGGCAAAATTGCTGAAATTTTTTTTTTGAGACAAAATTGCAGAAATTTCTCTTATTTTGGGGCAAAATTGCAGAAATTCAGCTTATTTGGGGTCAAAAATGCAGAAATTACCCTTATTTTAGAGTAAAAAGACTGAAATTTCCCCTTTTTGCGCCAAAAACGCAGAAATTCCCCTTATTTTGCGGCAAAAATGCAGAAATTCCCCTTACTTTGGAACAAAATTGCAGCAATTCCCCTTTTTTGTTTCAAAAAGGCAGAAATTCCCTATATTTTAGAGCAAAAATGCAGAAAATTCCCTTATTTTGGTGCAAAATTGCATAAATTTCCCTTATTATAGGGTAAAAAGGCAGAAATTCCCCTAATTATAGGGCAAAATTGCAGAAATTCCCCTTATTTTGGGGCAAAAATGCAGAAATTTCTCTTAATTTAGGCAAAAAATACAGAAATTACCCTTATTTAAGGCAAAAAGACTAAATTCCCCTTATTTTGGGCCAAAAAGGCAGAAATTCCCCTAATTTTGAAGCAAAAGGCAGAAATTCCCCTTATTGTGGGGCAAAATTGCTGAAATTTCCTTTTTTTGAGACAAAATTGCAGAAATTTCTTTTATTTTGGGGCAAAATTGCAGAAATTCAGCTTATTTGGGGTCAAAAATGCAGAAATTACCCTTATTTTAGGGCAAAAAGACTGAAATTCCCCCTTTTTTGCTCCAAAAAGGCAGAAATTTCCCTTATTTTGGGCAAAAATGCAGAAATTTCCCTTATTTTGGAACAAAATTGAAGATATTCCCCTTTTTTTGTTTCAAAAAGGCAGAAATTCCCTTTATTTTGGAGCAAAAATGAAGAAAATTCCCTTATTTTGTTGCAAAATTGCATTAATTTCCCTTATTATAGGGTAAAAATGCAGAAATTCCTCTAATTATAGGGCAAAATTGCAGAAATTTCCATTATTTTGAGACAAAATTGCAGAAATTCCCCTAATTTTGAAAAAAAATTGTAGAAATTCCCCTTATTTTGGGGTAAAAATGCAGAAATTCCCCTTATTTTGGAACAAAATTGCGGAAATTCCCCTTTTTTTGTTTCAAAAAGGAAGAAATTCCCTTTATTTTGGAGCAAAAATGCAGAAAATTCTTTTATTTTGTGAAAAATTGCATAAATTTCCCTTCTTATAGGGTAAAAAGGCAGAAATTCGCCTAATTATAGGGCAAAATTGCATAAATTTCTTTTATTTTGGGGCAAAATTGCAGAAATTCCAATAATTTTAGGACAAAATTGCAGAAATTTCCCTTATTTTGGGGCAAAATTGCAGAAATTTCCCTAATTTTGGAGCAAAAATCCAGAAATTTTCTTTTTTTTGGATCAAAAAGGCAGAAATTTCTCTATTTTGAGGCAAATTGCAGAAATGTCCCTTATTTTGGGGCAAAAATTCTGTAATGCTTCTAATTTTGGGGCAAAAATCAGAAATTCCATTAATTTTGGGGCAAAAACGCAGAAATCCCCCTTATTGTGGGCTATATTACTGACATTTCCCATTTTTGGGACAAAATTGCAGAAATTTCCCTTATTTTTGGGCAAAATTGGAGAAATTTTCCTTATCTTGTGGCAAAAATACAGAAAATCCTTTTATTTCAGGTCAAAAAGACAGAAATTACGCTTTCTTAGGGGCATATTCCAGAAATTACCCTTATTTTAGAGAAAAAGCCTGAAATTCCTCTTATTTTATGACCAAAAGGCAGAAATTCTTCTTATTTTAGAGCAAAAATGCAGAAATTCCACATAATTTTGGGCAAAAATGCAGAAATTTCCTTTCTTTTGGGGTAAAACACAGTAATGCCCCTAATTTTGGAGCAAAAAGGCAGAAATTCTCCTAATTTTGAGGTAAAAAGGCAGAAATTCTCCCTATTTTGGGGCAAAAATCCTGAAATTCCCCTTCTTTTGGAGTAAAAATGCAGAAATTTTCCTTATTTTAGGGCAAAAAGACAGAAATTCTTCTTATTTTAGGCCAAAAATACAGAAATTACCCTTATTTTAGGCCAAAATAATAAAATCCCCTTATTTTGTGGCAAAAAGGCAGAAATTCCCCTTATTTTAGGGCAAAAAGGCAGAAATTCCCGTTAATTTTGGGCAAAAATGCAGAAATTTTCCTTAATTTGTGGCAAAAATGCAGAAATTTTCCTTATTTTTGGCCAAATAGGCAGAAATTTCCCTTATTTTGAGGCAAAAGCTTAGAAATTTTACTTATTTTAGTATAAAATTGCAGAAACTTCCCTTATTTTGTGGCAAAAATACAGAAATTCCCATTATTTTGGGGTAAAAAGGAAGAAATTTCCTTTACTTTGTAACAAAATTGCAGAAATTTCCCATATTTTGGGACAAAAATGTAGTAATGCTTCTAATTTTGGGGCAAAATTCAGAAATTTCACTAATTTTGGGGCAAAATTTAAAAATTTCACTAATTTTGGGGCAAAAAGGCAGAAATTCCCAATATTTTGTGGCAAAAATACAGAAATTCTTTATATTTTGGGGCAAAAAGGCAGAAATTCTTATTTTAATGCCAAAAGGCAGAAATTTCCCTTATTTTTGGGCAAAATTGCAGAAATTTACCTTATCATGGGACCAAAATCAAGAAATTTCTCTCATTTTAGGTCCAAAATGCAGAATTTCCTCTAATTTAAGGGCAAATTGCAGATATTAAACTTATTTAAGAGAAGAAGACTGAAATTCCCCTTATTTTGTGCCAAAAAAGCAGAAATTCTTCTTTTTTAGGGCAAAAAGGCAGAAATTCCAATTAGTTTTGGGGAAAAATGCAGAAATTTCCCTTATTTTGGGGCAAAAACACAGTAATGCCTTTAATTTGGTAGCAAAAATGCAGAAATTCCCGTAATTTTGGGGCAAACGGCAGAAATTCCCCTTATTATAGGGCAATATTGCTGAAATTTCCCTTTTTTGGGACAAAATTTCAAAAATTTCTCTTATTTTGGTGCAAAATTGCAGCAATTCCTTTTATTTCAGGTCAAAAATGCAGAAATACCGCATACTTGGTGTCAAAAATGCAGAAATTACCCTTATTTTAGGGCAAAAATACTGAAATTCTCCCTTTTTTGCACCAAAAAGGCAGAAATTACCCTTATTTGGGCAAAAATGCAGAAATTCCCCTTATTTTGGAACGAAATTGCAGAAATTCCCCTTTTTTTTGTTTCAAAAAGGCAGAAATTCCCATTATTTTGGAGCAAAAATGAAGAAAATTCCCCTATTTTGTTGCAAAATTGCATTAATTTCCCTTATTATAGGGTAAAAAGGCAGAAATTCCCCTAATTATAGGACAAAATTGCAGAAATTTCCTTTATGTTGCGGCAAAATTGCAGAAATTCCCATAATTTAAGGGCAAAATTGCAGAAATTTTCCTTATTTTGGGACAAAATTGCAGAAATTCCCCTAATTTTGAAAAAAAATTGCAGAAATTCCCCTTATTTTGGAGCAAAAATGCAGAAATTTTCCTTAATTCAGGACAAAAATACAGAAATTCCCATTATTTTGGGGCAAAAATGCAGAAATTTCTCTTATTTTAGGCAAAAAATACAGAAATTACCCTTATTTAAGGCAAAAAGACTAAATTCCCCTTATTTTGGGGAAAAAAGGCAGAAATTCCCCTAATTTTGAAGCAAAAGGCAGACATTCCCCTTATTGTGGGGCAAAATTGCTGAAATTTCCTTTTTTTGAGACAAAATTGCAGAAATTTCTTTTATTTTGGGGCAAAATTGCAGAAATTCAGCTTATTTGGGGTCAAAAATGCAGAAATTACCCTTATTTTAGGGCAAAAAGACTGAAATTCCCCCTTTTTTGCGCCAAAAAGGCAGAAATTTCCCTTATTTTGGGCAAAAATGCAGAAATTCCCCTTATTTTGGAACAAAATTGAAGATATTCCCCTTTTATTGTTTCAAAAAGGCAGAAATTCCCTTTATTTTGGAGCAGAAATGAAGAAAATTCCCTTATTTTGTTGCAAAATTGCATTAATTTCCCTTATTATAGGGTAAAAATGTAGAAATTCCTCTAATTATAGGGCAAAATTGCAGAAATTTCCTTTATGTTGTGGCAAAATTGCAGAAATTCCCATAATTTTAGGGCAAAATTGCAGAAATTTCCATTATTTTGGGACAAAATTGCAGAAATTCCCCTAATTTTGAAAAAAAATTGTAGAAATTACCCTTATTTTAGGGTAAAAATGCAGAAATTCCCCTTATTTTGGAACAAAATTGCAGAAATTCCCCTTTTTTTGTTTCAAAATGGAAGAAATTCCCTTTATTTTGGAACAAAAATGCAGAAAATTCTTTTATTTTGGTGAAAAATTGCATAAATTTCCCTTCTTATAGGGTAAAAAGGCAGAAATTCTCCTAATTATAGGGCAAAATTGCATAAATTTCCTTTATTTTGGGGCAAAATTGCAGAAATTCCAATAATTTTAGGACAAAATTGCAGAAATTTCTTTTATTTTGGGGCAAAATTGCAGAAATTCCCCTAATTTTGGAGCAAAAATGCAGAAATTTTCCTTTTTTGGATCAAAAAGGCAGAAATTTCTCTATTTTGAGGCAAATTGCAGAAATGTCCCTTATTTTGGGGCAAAAATTCTGTAATGCTTCTAATTTTGGGGTAAAAATCAGAAATTCCATTAATTTTGGGGCAAAAACGCAGAAATTCCCCTTATTGTGGGCTATATTGCTGACATTTCCCATTTTTGGGACAAAATTGTAGAAATTTCCCTTATTTTTGGGCAAAATTGCAGAAATTTCCCTTATCTTGTGGCAAAAATACAGAAATTCCTTTTATTTCAGGTCAAAAAGACAGAAATTACGCTTTCTTAGAGGCATATTCCAGAAATTACCATTATTTTAGAGAAAAAGCCTGAAATTCCTCTTATTTTATGACAAAAAGGCAGAAAATCTTCTTATTTTAGAGCAAAAATACAGAAATTCCACATAATTTTGGGCAAAAATGCAGAAATTTCCTTTATTTTGGGGTAAAACACAGTAATACCCCTAATTTTGGAGCAAAAAGGCGGAAATTCCCCTATTTTGAGGTAAAAAGGCAGAAATTCCCCTTATTTTGGGGCAAAAATCCTGAAATTCCCCTTATTTTGGAGTAAAAATGCAGAAATTTTCTTTATTTTAGGGCAAAAAGACAGAAATTCTTCTTATTTTAGGCCAAAAATACAGAAATTACACTTATTTTAGGCCAAAATAATAAAATCCCCTTATTTTGTGGCAAAAAGGCAGAAATTCCCCTTATTTTAGGGCAAAAAGGCAGAAATTCCCGTTAATTTTGGGCCAAAATGCAGAAATTTTCCTTAATTTGTGGCAAAAATGCAGAAATTTTCCTTATTTTTGGCCAAATAGGCAGAAATTTCCCTTATTTTGAGGCAAAAGCTTAGAAATTTTACTTATTTTAGTATAAAATTGCAGAAACTTCCCTTATTTTGTGGCAAAAATACAGAAATCCCCATTATTTTGGGGTAAAAAGAAAGAAATTTCCCTTACTTTGTAACAAAATTGCAGAAATTTCCCATATTTTGGGACAAAAATGTAGTAATGCTTCGAATTTTGGGGCAAAATTCAGAAATTTCACTAATTTTGGGGCAAAATTTAGAAATTTCACTAATTTTGGGGCAAAAAGGCAGAAATTCCTATTATTTTGGGGCAAAAATGCAGAAATTCTTTTTATTTTGGGGCAAAAAGGCAGAAATTCTTCTCATTTTGGGGCCAAAAGGCAGAAATTTCCCTTATTTTTGGGCAAAATTGCAGAAATTTCCCTTATCATGGGACAAAAATCCAGAAATATCCCTCATTTTAGGTCAAAAATGCAGAATTTCCTCTAATTTAATGGCAAATTGCAGAAATTAAACTTATTTAAGTGAAGAAGACTGAAATTCCCCTTATTTTGTGCCAAAAAGCAGAAATTCTTATTATTATAGGGCAAAAAGGCAGAAATTCCAATTAATTTTGGGGAAAAATGCAGAAATTTCCCTTATTTTGGGGCAAAACCACAATAATTCCTTTAATTTGGTAGCAAAAATGCAGAAATTCCCCTAATTTTGGGGCAAACGGCAGAAATTCCCCTTATTATGGGGCAAAATTGCTGAAATTTCCCTTTTTTGGGACAAAATTGCAAAAATTTCTCTTATTTTGGGGCAAAATTATAAGAAATTCCCCTTATTTTGGGTCAAAAATGCAGAAATACCGCATACTTGGTGTCAAAAAATGCAGAAATTACCCTTATTTTAGGGCAAAAATACTGAAATTCCCCCTTTTTTTGCGCCAAAATGCAAAAATTTCCCTTATTTTGGGCAAAAATACAGAAATTCCCCTTATTTTGGAACAAAATTAAAGAAATTCCCTTTTTTTGTTTCAAAAAGGCAGAAATTCCCTTTATTTTGGAGCAAAAATGAAGAAAATTCCCTTATTTTGTTGCAAAATTGCATTAATTTTTCTTATTATAGGGTAAAAAGGCAGAAATTCCTCTAATTATAGGGAAAAATTGCAGAAATTTCCTTTATGTTGTGGCAAAATTTCAGAAATTCCCATAATTTTAGGGCAAAATTGCAGAAATTTCCCTTATTTTGGGACAAAATTGCAGAAATTCCCCTAATTTTGAAAAAAAATTGTAGAAATTCCCCTTATTTTGGAGCAAAAATGCAGAAATTTTCTTTAATTCAGGGCAAAAATACAGAACTTCCCCTTATTTTGGGGCAAAAATGCAGAAATTTCTCTTATTTTATGCAAAAAATAGAGAAATTACCCTTATTTAAGGCAAAAAGACTAAATTCCCCTTATTTTAAAACAAAAAGGCAGAAATTCACCTAATCTTGAGGCAAAAGGCAGAAATTCCCCTTATTATTGGGCAAAATTGCTGAAATTTCCTTTTTTGGGACAAAATTGCAGAAATTCAGAAAATTTGAGGTCAAAAATGCAGAAATTACCCTTATTTTAGGGCAAAAAGACTGAAATTCCCCCTTTTTTGCACCAGAAAGGCAGAAATTCCCCTTATTTTGGGGCAAAAATGCAGAAATTCCCCTTATTTTGGAACAAAATTGCAGAAATTCCCCTTTTTTTGTTTCAAAAGGGCAGAAATTCCCTTTATTTTGAAGCAAAAATGCAGAAAATTCCCTTATTTTGGTGCAAAATTGCATAAATTTCCCTTATTATAGGGTAAAAACGCAGAAATTCCCCTAATTATAGGGCAAAATTGCAGAAATTTCCCTTATTTTGGGGCAAAATTGCAGAAATTCCCATAATTTTAGGACAAAATTGCAGAAATTTCCCTTATTTTGAGGCAAAGTTGCAGAAATTCCCCTAATTTTGGAGCAAAAATGCAGAAATTTTCCTTTTTTGGGTCAAAAAGGCAGAAATTTCTTTATTTTGAGGCAAATTGTAGAAATTTCCCTTATTTTGGCACAAAAATTCTGTAATGCTTCTAATTTTGGGGCAAAAATCAGAAATTCAATTAATTTTGAGGCAAAAAGGCAGAAATTCCCCTTATTGTGGGCAATATTGCTGAAATTTTCCTTTTATGGGCAAAATTGCAGAAATTCCTCTAATTTTGGAATAAAAATGCAGAAATTTTCCTTTTTTGGGTCAAAAAGGCAGAAATTTCTTTATTTTGAGGCAAATTGCGGAAATTTCCCTTATTTTGGGGCAAAATTGCAAAAATTCCCCTAATTTTGGAGCAAAAATGCAGAAATTTTCCTTTTTTGGTTAAAAAGGCAGAAATTTCTTTATTTTGAGGCAAATTGCAGAAATTTCCCTTATTTTGGCGCAAAAATTCTGTAATGCTTCTAATTTTGGGGCAAAAATCAGAAATTCCATTAATTTTGGGGCAAAAAAGCAGAAATTCCCCTTATTGTGGGCAATATTGCTGAAATTTCCCTTTTTTGGGACAAAATTGTAGAAATTTCCTTTATTATTAAGCAAAATTGCAGAAATTTACCTTATCTTGTTGCAAAAATACAGAAATTCCTTTTATTTCAGGTCAAAAAGACAGAAATTATGCTTTCTTGGGGGCAAATTCCAGTAATTACCCTTATTTTAGAGAAAAAGCCTGAAATTCCTCTTATTTTGTGACAAAAAGGCAGAAATTCTTCTTATTTAAGAGCAAAAATGCAGAAATTCCACATAATTTTGGGCAAAAATGCAGAAATTTCTCTTATTTTGGGTTAAAACACAGTAATGCCTCTAATTTTCGAGCACAAAGGCGGAAATTCCCCTAATTTTGGGGTAAAAAGGCAGAAATTCCCCTTATTATGGGGCAAAAATTCTGAAATTTCCCTTATTTTGGAGCAAAAATGCAGAAATTTTACTTATTTTAGGGCAAAAAGACTAAAATCCCCTTATTTTGTGGCAAAAAGGCAGAAATTCCCCTTATTTTAGGGCAAAAAGGCAGAAATTCACGTTAATTTTGGTCAAAAATGCAGAATTTTTCCTTAATTTGTGGCAAAAATGCAGAAATTTCTCTTATTTTTGGCCAAATAGGCAGAAATTTTTCTTATTTTGGGGCAAAAGCTTAGAAATTTAACTTATTTTAGTATAAAATTGCAGAAACTTCCCTTATTTTGTGGCAAAAATGCAGAAATTCCCATTATTTTGGGGTAAAAAGTAAGAAATTTCACTTACTTTGTAACAAAATTGCAGAAATTTTCCATATTTTGGGGCAAAAATGTAGTAATGCTTCTAATTTTGGGGCAAAATTCAGAAATATCACTAATTTTGTGGCAAAATTCAGAAATTTCACTAATTTTGAGGCAAAACGGCAGAAATTCGTATTATTTTGGGGCAAAAATGCAGAAATTCTTTTTATTTTGGGGCAAAAATGCGGAAATTCTCCTCATTTTGGGGCAAAAAGGCAGAAATTTCCCTTATTTTTGGGCAAAATTGCAGAAATTTCCCTTATCATGAAACAAAAATCCAGAAATTCCCCTCATTTTAGGTCAAAAAGGCAGAAATTCCGCTAATTTGGGGGCAAATTGTAGAAATTAAACTTATTTAAGGGAAGAAGACTGAAATTCCCCTTATTTTGTGCCAAAAAAGCAGAAATTCTTCTTATTTTAGGGCAAAAAGGCAGAAATTCCAATTAATTTTGGGAAAAAATGAAGAAATTTCCCTTATTTTGGGGCAAAAACACAGTAATGCCTTTAATTTTGTGGCAAAAATGCAGAAATTCCCCTAATTTTGGGGCAAATGTCAGAAATTCCCCTTATTGTGGGGAAAAAAATGCTGAAATTTCCATTTTTTGGGAAGAAATTGCAAAAATTTCTCTTATTTTGAGAAAAAATTATCAGAAATTCCCCTTATTTCAGGTCAAAAATGCAGAAATACCGCATACTTGGTGTCAAAAATGCAAAAATTACCCCTATTTTAGAGCAAAAATACTGAAATACCCCCTTTTTTGTGCCAAAAAGGAAGAAATTTCCCTTATTTTTGGCAAAAATGCAGAAATTCCCCTTATTTTCGAACAAAATTGAAGAAATTCGCCTTTTTTTGTTTCAAAAAGGCAGAAATTCCCTTTATTTTGGAGCACAAATGAAGAAAATTCCCTTATTTTGTTGCAAAATTGCATTAATTTCCCTTATTATAGGGTAAAAAGGCAGAAATTCCCCTAATTATAGGACAAAATTGCAGAAATTTCCATTATGTTGCGGCAAAATTGCAGAAATTCCCATAATTTTAGGACAAAATTGCAGAAATTTCCTTTATTTTGGGACAAAATTGCAGAAATTCCCCTAATTTTGAAAAAAAAATTGCAGAAATTCCCCTTATTTTGGAGCAAAAATGCAGAAATTTTCCTTAATACAGGGAAAAATACAGAAATTCCCATTATTTTGGGGCAAAAATGCAGAAATTTCTCTAATTTTAAGCAAAAAATACAGAAATTACCCTTATTTAAGGCAAAAAGACTAAATTCCCCTTATTTGGGGGCAAAAAGGCAGAAATTCCCCTAATTTTGAAGCAAAAGTCAGAAATTCCCCTTATTGTGGGGCAAAATTGCTGAAATTTCCTTTTTTTGAGACAAAATTGCAGAAATTTCTATTATTTTGGGGAAAAATTGCAGAACTTCAGCTTATTTGGCGTCAAAAATGCAGAAATTACCCTTATTTAGAGTAAAAAGACTGCAATTTCCCTTTTTTTGCGCCAAAAAGGCAGAAATTCCCCTTATATTGGGGCAAAAATGCAGAAATTCCCCTTATTTTGGAACAAAATTGCAGAAATTCCCTTTTTTTGTTTCAAAAAGGCAGAAATTTCCTATATTTTGGAGCAAAAATGCAGAAAAATCTTTTATTTTGGTGCAAAATTGCATAAATTTCCTTTATTATAGGGTAAAAAGGGAGAAATTCCCCTAATTGTAGGGCAAAATTGCAGAAATTTCCCTTATTTTGGGGCAAAATTGCAAAATTCCCATAATTTTAGTACAAAATTGCAGAAATTTCCCTTATTTTGGGGCAAAATTGCAGAAATTCCCCTAATTTTGGAGCAAAAATTCAGAAATTTTCCTTTTTTGGGTCAAAAAGGCAGAAATTTCTTTATTTTGAGGCAAATTGCAGAAATTTCCCTTATTTTGGGGCAAAATTGCAGAAATTCCCTTAATTTTGGAGTAAAAATGCAGAAATTTTCCTTTTTTGGGTCAAAAAGGCAGAAATTTCTTTATTTTGAGGCAAATTGCACAAATTTCCCATATTTTGGCGCAAAAATTCTGTAATGCTTCTAATTTTGGGGAAAAAATCAGAAATTCCATTAATTTTGGGGCAATAAGGCAGAAATTCCTCTTATTGTGTGCAATATTGCTGAAATTTCCCTTTTTTGGGACAAAATTGCAGAAATTTCCCTTATTTTTGGGCAAAATTGCAGAAATTTCCCTTATCTTGTGGCAAAAATACCGAAATTCCTATTATTTCATGTCAAAAAGACAGAAATTATGCTTTCTTGGGGGCAAATTTCAGAAATTACCTTTATTTTCGAAAAAAAGCCTGAAATTCCTGTTATTTTGTGACAAAAAGGCAGAAATTCTTCTTATTTTAGAGCAAAAATGCAGAAATTCCACATAATTTTGGGCAAAAATGCAGAAATTTCCCTTATTTTGGGGTAAAACACAGTAATGCCCCTAATTTTAAAGCACAAAGGCGGAAATTCCCCTAATTTTGGGGTAAAAAGGTAGAAATTCCCCTTATTTTGGGGAAAAAATTCTGAAATTCCCCTTATTTTAGAGCAAAAATGCAGAAATTTTCCTTATTTTAGGGCAAAAAGACTAAAATCCCCTTATTTTGTGGCAAAAAGGCAGAAATTCCCCTTATTTTAGGGCAAAAAGGCAGAAATTCACATTAATTTTGGTCAAAAATGCAGAAATTTTTTTTAATTTGTGGCAAAAATGCAGAAATTTTCCTTATTTTTGGCAAAATAGGCAGAAATTTCCCTTATTTTGAGGCAAAAGCTTAGAAATTTAACTTATTTTAGTATAAAATTGCAGAAACTTCCCTTATTTTGTGGCAAAAATGCAGAAATTCCCATTATTTTGGGGTAAAAAGGAAGAAATTTCCCTCACTTTGTAACAAAATTGCAGAAATTTTCCATATTTTGGGGCAAAAATGTAGTAATGCTTCTAATTTTGTGGCAAAATTCAGAAATTTCACTAATTTTTGGCAAATTCAGAAATTTTACTAATTTTGAGGCAAAAAGGCAGAAATTCCTATTATTTTGGGGCAAAAATGCAGAAATTCTTTTTATTTTGGGGCAAAAATGCAGAAATTCTCCTCATTTTGGGGCCAAAAGGCAGAAATTTCCCTTATTTTTGGGCAAAATTGCAGAAATTTCCCTTATCATGGGACAAAAATCCAGAAATTCCCCTCATTTTAGGTCAAAAAGGCAGAAATTCCGCTAATTTTGGGGCAAATTGCAGAAATTAAACTTATTTAAGGGAAGAAGACTGAAATTCCCCTTATTTTGTGCCAAAAAAGCAGAAATTCTTCTTATTTTAGGGCAAAAATGCAGAAATTCCCCTAATTTTGGGGCAAATGGCAGAAATCCCCCTTATTGTGGGGCAAAATTGCAGCAATTTCCCTTTTTTGGGACAAAATTGCAAAAATTTCTCTTATTTTGGGGCAAAATTATCAGAAATTCCCCTTATTTCAGGTCCAAAATGCAGAAATACCGCATACTTGGTGTCAAAAATGCAGAAATTACCCCTATTTTAGGGCAAAAATACTGAAATTCCGCCTTTTTTGCGCCAAAAAGGCAGATATTTTCCTTATTTTTGGCAAAAATGCAGAAATTCCCCTTATTTTGGAACAAAATTGAAGAAATTCCCCTTTTTTTGTTTCTGAAAGGCAGAAATTCCCTTTATTTTGGAGCACAAATGAAGAAAATTCCCTTATTTTGTTGCAAAATTGCATTAATTTCCCTTATTATAGGGTAAAAAGGCAGAAATTCCCCTAATTATAGGACAAAATTGCAGAAATTCCCATTATGTTGCGGCAAAATTGCAGAAATTCCCATAATTTTAGGGCAAAATTGCAGAAATTTCCTTTATTTTGGGACAAAATTGCAGAAATTCCCCTAATTTTGAAAAAAAATTGCAGAAATTCCCCTTATTTTGGAGCAAAAATGCAGAAATTTCTCTTATTTTAAGCAAAAAATACAGAAATTACCCTTATTTAAGGCAAAAAGACTAAATTCCCCTAATTTGGGGGCAAAAAGGCAGAAATTCCCCTAATTTTGAAGCAAAAGGCAGAAATTCCCCTTATTGTGGGGCAAAATTGCTGAAATTTTCTTTTTTTGAGACAAAATTGCAGAAATTTCTCTTATTTTGGGGCAAAATTGCAGAAATTAAGCTTATTTTGGGTCCAAAATGCAGAAATTACCCTTATTTTAGGGTAAAAAGACTAAAATTTTCCCTATTTTTTCGCCAAAAAGGCAGAAATTCCCCTTATTTTGGGGCAAAAAGGCAGAAATTCACGTTAATTTTGGTCAAAAATGCAGAAATTTTTTTTTAATTTGTGGCAAAAATGTAGAAATTTCCCTTATTTTTGGCAAAATAGGCAGAAATTTCCCTTATTTTGAGGCAAAAGCTTAGAAATTTAAATTATTTTAGTATAAAATTGCAGAATCTTCCCTTATTTTGTGGCAAAAATGCAGAAATTCCCATTATTTTGGGGTAAAAAGGAAGAAATTTCCCTCACTTTGTAACAAAATTGCAGAAATTTTCCATATTTTGGGGCAAAAATGTAGTAATGCTTCTAATTTTGTGGCAAAATTCAGAAATTTCACTAATTTTGTGGCAAATTCAGAAATTTTACTAATTTTGAGGCAAAAAGGTAGAAATTTCTATTATTTTGGGGCAAAAATTAAGAAATGCTTTTTATTTTGGGGCAAAAAGGCAGAAATTCTCCTCCTTTTGGGGCCAAAAGGCAGAAATTTCCCTTATTTTTGGGCAAAATTGCAGAAATTTCCCTTATCATGGGACAAAAATCCAGAAATTCCCCTCATTTTAGGTCAAAAATGCAGAAATTCCGCTAATTTTGGAGCAAATTGCAGAAATTAAACTTATTTAAGGGAAGAAGACTGAAATTCCCCTTATTTTGTGCCAAAAAAGCAGAAATTCTTCTTATTTTAGGGCAAAAAGGCAGAAATTCCAATTAATTTTAAGGAAAAATGCAGAAATTTCCCTTATTTTGGGGCAAAAACACGGGAATGGCTTTAATTTTGCGGCAAAAATGCAGAAATTCCCCTAATTTTGGGGCAAATGGCAGAAATTCCCCTTATTGTGGGGCAAAATTGCTGCAATTTCCCTTTTTTGGGACAAAATTGCAAAAATTTCTCTTATTTTGGGGCAAAATTATCAGAAATTCCCCTTATTTCAGGTCCGAAATGCAGAAATACCGCATACTTGGTGTCAAAAATGCAGAAATTACCCCTATTTTAGGGCAAAAATACTGAAATTCCCCCTTTTTTGTGCCAAAAAAGCAGAAATTTCCCTTATTTTGGGCAAAAATGCAGAAATTCCCCTTATTTTGGAACAAAATTGAAGAAATTCCCCTTTTTTTGTTTCAAAAAGGCAGAAATTCCCTTTATTTTGGAGCACAAATGAACAAAATTCCCTTATTTTGTTGCAAAATTGCATTAATTTCTCTTATTATAGGGTAAAAAGGCAGAAATTCCCCTAATTATAGGACAAAATTGCAGAAATTTCCATTATGTTGCGGCAAAATTGCAGAAATTCCCATAATTTTAGGGCAAAATTGCAGAAATTTCCTTTATTTTGGGACAAAATTGCAGAAATTCCCCTAATTTTGAAAAAAAAAATTGCAGAAATTCCCCTTATTTTGGAGCAAAAATGCAGAAATTTCTCTTATTTTAAGCAAAAAATACAGAAATTACCCTTATTTCAGGCAAAAAGACTAAATTCCCCTTATTTGGGGGCAAAAAGGCAGAAATTCCTCTAATTTTGAAGCAAAAGGCAGAAATTCCCCTTATTGTGGGGCAAAATTGCTGAAATTTCCTTTTTTTGAGACAAAATTACAGAAATTTCTTTTATTTTGTGGCAAAATTGCAGAAATTCAGCTTATTTGGAGTCAAAAATGCAGAAATTACCCTTATTTTAGGGTAAAAAGACTGAAATTTCCCCTTTTTTGCGCCAAAAAGGCAGAAATTCCCCTTATTTTGGGCAAAAATGCAGAAATTCCCCTTATTTTGGAACAAAATTGCAGAAATTCCCCTTTTTTGTTTCAAAAAGGCAGAAATTCCCTATATTTTGGAGCAAAAATGCAGAAAATTCCCTTATTTTGGTGCAAAATTGCATAAATTTCCCTTATTATAGGGTAAAAACGCAGAAATTCCCCTAATTATAGGGCAAAATTGCAGAAATTTCCCTTATTTTGGGGCAAAATTGCAGAAATTCCCATAATTTTAGGACAAAATTGCAGAAATTTCCCTTATTTTGGGGCAATATTGCAGAAATTCCCCTAATTTTGGAGCAAAAATGCAGAAATTTTCCTTTTTTGGGTCAAAAAGGCAGAAATTTCTTTATTTTAGGCAAATTGCAGAAATTTCCCTTATTTTGGGACAAAATTGCAGAAATTCCCCTAATTTTGGAGCAAAAATGCAGAAATTTTCCATTTTTGGGTCAAAAGGCAGAAATTTCTTTATTTTGAGGCAAATTGCAGAAATTTCCTTTATTTTGGCGCAAAAAATTATGTAATGCTTCTAATTTTGGGGCAAAAATCAGAAATTCCATTAATTTTGGGGCAAAAAGGCAGAAATTCCCCTTATTGTGGGCAATATTGCTGAAATTTCCCTTTTTTGGGACAAAATTGCAGAAATTTCCCTTATTTTTGGGTAAAATTGCAGAAATTTCCCTTATCTTGTGGCAAAAATACAGAAATTCCTTTTATTTCAGGTCAAAAAAACAGAAATTACGGTTTCTTGGGGGCAAATTCCAGAAATTACCCTTATTTTGGAGAAAAAGCCCGAAATTCCTCTTATTTTGTGACAAAAAGGTAGAAATTCCACATAATTTTGGGCAAAAATGCAGAAATTTCCCTTATTTTGGTGTAAAACACAGTAATGCCCCCAATTTTGGAGCACAAAGGCAGAAATTTCCCTAATTTTGGGGTAAAAAGTTAGAAATTCCCATTATTCTGGGGCAAAAATTCTGAAATTCCCCTTATTTTGGAGCAAAATTGCAGAAATTTTCCTTATTTTAGGGCAAAAAGACTAAAATCTCCTTATTTTGTGGCAAAGAGGCAAAAATTCCCCTTATTTTAGGGCAAAAAGGCAGAAATTCACGTTAATTTTGGTCAAAAATGCAGAAAATTTCCTTAATTTGTGGCAAAAATGCAGAAATTTCCCTTATTTTTGGCCAAATAGGCAGATATTTCCCTTATTTTGAGGCAAAAGCTTAGAAATTTAACTTATTTTAGTATAAAATTGCAGAAACTTCCCTTATTTTGTGGCAAAAATGCAGAAATTCCCATTATTTTGGGGTAAAAAGTAAGAAATTTTCCTTACTTTGTAACAAAATTGCAGAAATTTTCCATATTTTGGGGCAAAAATGTAGTAATGCTTCTAATTTTGGGGCAAAATTCAAAAATTTCACTAATTTTGGGGCAAAATTCAGAAATTTCACTAATTTTGAGGCAAAAAGGCAGAAATTCCTATTATTTTGGGGCAAAAATACAGAAATTCTTTTTATTTTGGGGCAAAAAGGCAGAAATTCTCCTCATTTTGAGGCCAAAAGGCAGAAATTTCCCTTATTTTTGGGCAAAATTGCAGAAATTTCCCTTATCATGGGACAAAAATCCAGAAATTCCCCTCATTTTAGGTAAAAAGGCAGAAATTCCGCTAATTTTGGGGCAAATTGCAGAAATTAAACTTATTTAAGAGAAGAAGACTGAAATTCCCCTTATTTTGTGCCAAAAAAGCAGAAATTCTTTTTATTTTAGGGCAAAAAGGCAGAAATTCCAATTAATTTTGGGGAAAAATGCAGAAATTTCCCTTATTTTGGGGCGAAAAGACAGTAATGCCTTTAATTTTGCGGCAAAAATGCAGAAATTCCCCTCATTTTAAGTAAAAAATGCAGAAATTCCTCTAATTTTGGGGCAAATGGCCGAAATTCTCCTTATTGTGGGGAAAAATTGCTGCAATTTCCCTCTTTTGGGACAAAATTGCAAAAATTTCTCTTATTTTGGGGCAAAATTATCAGAAATTCCCCTTATTTCAGGTCAAAAATGCAGAAATACCACATACTTGGTGTCAAAAATGCAGAAATTACCCCTATTTTAGGGCAAAAATACTGAAATTCCCCCTTTTTTTTGCGCCAAAAAGGCAGAAATTTCCCTTATTTTGGGCAAAAATGCAGAAATTCCCCTTATTTTGGAACAAAATTGAAGAAATTCCCCTTTTTTGTTTCAAAAAGGCAGAAATTCCCTTTATTTTGGAGCAGAAATGAAGAAAATTCCCTTATTTTGTTGCAAAATTGCATTAATTTCCCTTATTATAGGGTAAAAAGGCAGAAATTCCCCTAATTATAGGACAAAATTGCAGAAATTTCCATTATGTTGCGGCAAAATTGCAGAAATTCCCATAATTTTAGGGCAAAATTGCAGAAATTTCCCTTATTTTGGGACAAAATTGCAGAAATTCCCCTAATTTTGAAAAAAAATTGCAGAAATTCCCCTTATTTTTGAGCAAAAATGCAGAAATTTTCCTTAATTTAGGGCAAAAATACAGAAATTCCCCTTATTTTGGGGCAAAAATGCAGAAATTTCTTTTATTTTAAGCAAAAATTACAGAAATTACCCTTATTTAAGGCAAAAAGACTATATTCCCCTTAATTGAAAGCAAAAAGGCAGAAATTTCCCTAATTTTGAAGCAAAAGGCAGAAATTCCCCTTATTGTGGGGCAAAATTGCTGAAATTTATTTTTTTGAGACAAAATTGCAGAAATTTCTCTTATTTTGGGGCAAAATTGCAGAAATTCAGCTTATTTGGGGTCAGAAATGCAGAAATTACCCTTATTTTAGAGTAAAAAGTCTGAAATTTCCCCTTTTTTGCGCCAAAAAGGCAGAAATTCCCCTTATTTTGCGGCAAAAATGCAGAAATTCCCCTTACTTTGGAACAAAATTGCAGAAATTCCTTTTTTTTGTTTCAAAAAGGCAGAAATTCCCTATATTTTGGAGCAAAAATGGAGAAAATTCTTTTATTTTGGTGCAAAATTGCATAAATTTCCCTTATTATAAGGTAAAAACGCAGAAATTCCCCTAATTATAGGGCAAAATTGCAGAAATTTCCCTTATTTTGGGGCAAAATTGCAGAAATTCCATAATTTTAGGACAAAATTGCAGAAATTCCCCTAATTTTCGAGCAAAAAAGCAGAAATTTTCCTTTTTTGGGTCAAAAAGGCAAAAATTTCTTTATTTTGAGGCAAATTGCAGAAATTTCCTTTATTTTGGCGCAAAAATTCTGTAATGCTTCTAATTTTGGGGCAAAAATCAGAAATTCCATTAATTTTGGGGCAAAAAGGCAAAAATTCCCCTTATTGTGGGCAATATTGCTGAAATTTCCCTTTTTTGGGACAAAATTGCAGAAATTTCCCATATTTTTGGGCAAAATTGCAGAAATTTCACTTATCTTGTGGCAAAAATACAGAAATTCCTTTTATTTCAGGTCAAAAAGATAGAAATTACGCTTTCTTGGGGGCAAATTCCAGAAATTACCCTTATTTTGGAGAAAAAGCCTGAAATTCCTCTTATTTTGTGACAAAAAGGCAGAAATTCTTCTTATTTTAGAGCAAAAATGCAGAAATTTCACATAATTTTGGGCAAAAATGCAGAAATTTCCCTTATTTTGGGGTAAAACACAGTAATGCCCCAAATTTTGAAGCACAAAGGCGGAAATTCCCCTAATTTTTGGGTAAAAAGGCAGAAAATCCCCTTAATTTAGGGCAAAAATTCTGAAATTCCCGTTATTTTGGAGCAAAAATGCAGAAATTTTCCTTATTTTAGGGCAAAAAGACTAAAATCCCCTTATTTTGTGGAAAAAAGGCAGAAATTCCCCTTATTTTAGGGCAAAAAGGCAGAAATTCACGTTAATTTTGGTCAAAAATGCAGAAATTTTCCTTAATTTGTGGCAAAAATGCAGAAATTTCCCTTATTTTTGGCCAAATAGGCAGAAATTTCCCTTATTTTGAGGCAAAAGCTTAGAAATTTAACTTATTTTAGTATAAAAATGCAGAAACTTCCCTTATTTTGTGGCAAAAATGCACAAATTCCCATTATTTTGGGGTAAAAAGGAAGAAATTTCCCTTACTTTGTAACAAAATTGCAGAAATTTACCATATTTTGGGGCAAAATTGTAGTAATGCTTCTAATTTCGGGGCAAAAATCAGAAATTTCACTAATTTTGGAGCAAAATTCAGAAATTTCACTAATTTTGAGGCAAAAAGGCAGAAATTCCTATTATTTTGGGGCAAAAATGCAGAAATTCTTTTTATTTTGGGGCAAAAAGGCAGAAATTCTCCTCATTTTGGGGCCAAAAGGCAGAAATTTCCCTTATTTTTGGGCAAAATTGCAGAAATTTCCCTTATCATGGGACAAAAATCCAGAAATTCCCCTCATTTTAGGTCAAAAAGGCAGAAATTCCGCTAATTTGGAGGCAAATTGCAGAAATTAAACATATTTAAGGGAAGAAGACTGAAATTCCCCTTATTTTGTGCCAAAAAAGCAGAAATTCTTCTTATTTTAGGGCAAAAGGCAGAAATTCCAATTAATTTTGGGGAAAAATGCAGAAATTTCCCTTATTTTGGGGCAAAAACACAGTAATGCCTTTAATTTTGCGGCAAAAATGCAGAAATTACCTTAATTTTTGGGCAAATGGCAGAAATTCCACTTATTGTGGGGCAAAATTGCTGCAATTTCCATTTTTTGGTACAAAATTGCAAAAATTTCTCTTATTTTGGGGAAAAAATATCAGAAAATCCCCTTATTTCAGGTCAAAAATGCAGAAATACCGCATACTTGGTGTCACAAATGCAGAAATTACCCCTATTTTAGGGCAAAAATACTGAAATTTCCTTTTTTTGCGCCAAAAAGGCAGAAATTTCCCTTATTTTTGGCAAAAATGCAGAAATTCCGCTTATTTTGGAACAAAATTGAAGAAATTCCATTTTTTTTGTTTCAGAAAGGCAGAAATTCCCTTTATTTTGGAGCACAAATGAAGAAAATTTCTTTTTTTTGTTGCAAAATTGCATTAATTTTCCTTATTATAGGGTAAAAAGGAAGAAATTTCTCTAATTATAGGACAAAATTGCAGAAATTTCCATTATGTTGCGGCAAAATTGCAGAAATTTCCTTTATTTTGGGACAAAATTGCAGAAATTTCCCTAATTTTGAAAAAAAATTGCAGAAATTCCCTTTATTTTGGAGCAAAAATGCAGAAATTTTCCTTAATTCAGGGCAAAAATACAGAAATGCTCCTTATTTTGGGGCAAAAATGCAGAAATTTCTCTTATTTTAAGCAAAAAATACAGAAATTACCCTTATTTAAGGCAAAAAGACTAAATTCCCCTTATTTGGGGCCAAAAAGGCAGAAATTCCTCTAATTGTGAAGCAAAATGCAGAAATTCCCCTTATTGTGGGGCAAAATTGCTGAAATTTCCTTTTTTTGAGACAAAATTGCAGAAATTTCTCTTATTTTGGGGCAAAATTGCAGAAATTCAGCTTATTTGGGGTCAAAAATGCAGAAATTACCCTTATTTTAGGGTAAAAAGATTAAAATTTCCTTTTTTTTTGCGCCAAAAAGGCAGAAATTCCCCTTATTTTGGGGCAAAAATGCAGAAATTCCCCTTATTTTGAAACAAAATTGCAGAAATTCCCCTTTTTTGTTTCAAAAAGGCAGAAATTCCCTATATTTTGGAGCAAAAATGCAGAAAATTCCCTTATTTTTGTGCAAAATTGCATAAATTTCCCTTATTATAGGGTAAAAAGGCAGAAATTCTCCTAATTATAGGGCAAAATTGCAGAAATTTCCTTTATTTTGGGGCAAAATTGAAGAAATTCCCATAATTTTAGGACAAAATTGCAGAAATTTCCCTTATTTTGGGGCAAAATTGCAGAAATTCCCCTAATTTTGGAGCAAAAATGCAGAAATTTTTTTTGGGGGGTCAAAAAGGCAGAAATTTCTTTATTTTGAGACAAATTGCAGAAATTTCTCTTATTTTGGGGCAAAATTTAAGAAATTCCCCTAATTTTGTAGCAAAAATGCAGAAATTTTTCTTTTTTGGGTCAAAAAGGCAGAAATTTATTTATTTTGAGGCAAATTGCAGAAATTTCCCTTATTGTGGGCAATATTGCTGAAATTTCCCTTTTTTTGGACAAAATTGCAGAAATTTCCCTTATTTTTGGGCAAAATTGCAGAAATTTCCCTTATCTTGTGGCAAAAATACAGAAATTCCTTTTATTTCAGGTCAAAAAGACAGAAATTACGCTTTCTTGGAGGCAAATTCCAGAAATTACCCTTATTTTGCAGAAAAAGCCTGAAATTCCTCTTATTTTGTGACAAAAAGGCATAAATTCTTCTTATTTTAGAGCAAATATGCAGAAATTCCACATAATTTTGGGCAAAAATGCAGAAATTTCTTTATTTTGGGGTAAAACACAGTAATGCCCCTAATTTTGGAGCACAATGGCGTAAATTCCCCTAATTTTGGGGTAAAAAGGCAGAAATTCCCCTTATTTTGGGGCAAAAATTATGAAATTCCCCTTATTTTGGAACAAAATTGCAGAAATTCCCCTTTTTTGTTTCATAAAGGCAGAAATTTCCTATATTTTGGAGCAAAAATGCAGAAATTTTCCTTATTTTAGGGCAGAAAGACTAAAATCCCCTTATTTTGTGGCAAAAGGCAGAAATTCCCCTTATTTTAGGGCAAAAAGGCAGAAATTCACGTTAATTTTTGTCAAAAATGCAGAAATTTTCTTTAATTTGTGGCAAAAATGCAGAAATTTCCCTAATTTTTGGCCAAATAGGCAGAAATTTCTCTTATTTTGAGGCAAAAGCTTAGAAATTTAACTTATTTTACTATAAAATTGCAGAAACTTCCCTTATTTTGTGGCAAAAATGCAGAAATTCCCATTATTTTGGGGTAAAAAGGAAGAAATTTCCCTTACTTTGTAACAAAATTGCAGAAATTTCCCATATTTTGGGGCAAAAATGTAGTAATGCTTCTAATTTTGGGGCAAAATTCAGAAATTACAGTAATTTTGGGGCAAAATTCAGAAATTTCACTAATTTTGAGGCAAAAAAGCAGAAATTCCTATTATTTTGGGGCAAAAATACAGAAATTCTTTTTATTTTGGGGCAAAAAGGCAGAAATTCTCCTCATTTTGGGGTCAAAAGGCAGAAATTTCCCTTATTTTTGGGCAAAATTGCAGAAATTTTCCTTATCATGGGACAAAAATCCAGAAATTCCCCTCATTTTAGGTCAAAAAGGCAGAAATTCTGCTAATTTGCGGGCAAATTGCAGAAATTAAACTTATTTAAGGGAAGAAGACTGAAATTCCCCTTATTTGTGCCAAAAAATCAGAAATTCTTCTTATTTTAGGGCAAAAAGGCAGAAATTCCAATTAATTTTGGGAAAAAATGTATAAATTTCCCTTATTTTGGGGCAAAAACACAGGAATGCCTTTAATTTTGCGGCAAAAATGCAGAAATTCCCCTAATTTTGGGGCAAATGGCAGAAATTCCCCTTATTGTGGGGCAAAATTGCTGCAATTTCCCTTTTTTGGGACCAAATTGCAAAAATTTCTCTTATATTGAGGCAATATTATCAGAAATTCCCCTTATTTCAGGTCAAAAATGCAGAAATACCGCATACTTGGTGTCAAAAATGCAGAAATTACCCTTATTTTAGGGCAAAAATACTGAAATTCCCCCTTTTTTGCGCCAAAAAGGCAGAAATTTCCCTTATTTTTGGCAAAAATGCAGAAATTCCCCTTATTTTAGAACAAAATTGAAGAAATTCCTCTTTTTTTGTTTCAGAAAGGCAGAAATTCTTTTTATTTTGGAGCACAAATGAAGAAAATTTCCTTATTTTGTTGCAAAATTGCATTAATTTCCCTTATTATAGGGTAAAAAGGCAGAAATTCCCCTAATTATAGGACAAAATTGCAGAAATTTCCATTATGTTGCAGCAAAATTGCAGAAATTCCCATAATTTTAGGGCAAAAAGGCAGAAATTCCCTTTATTTTGGAGCACAAATGAAGAAAATTCCCTTATTTTGTTGCAAAATTGCATTAATTTCCCTTATTATAAGGTAAAAATACAGAAATTCCTCTAATTATAGGGCAAAATTGCAGAAATTTCCTTTATGTTGTGGCAAAATTGCAGAAATTCCCATAATTTTAGGGCAATATTGCAGAAATTTCCATTATTTTGGGACAAAATTGAAGAAATTCCCCTAATTTTGAAAAAAAATTGTAGAAATTCCCCTTATTTTGGAACAAAATTGCAGAAATTCCCCTTTTTTTGTTTCAAAAAGGAAGAAATTCCCTATATTTTGGAGCAATAATGCAGAAAATTCTTTATTTTGGTGAAAAATTGCATAAATTTCTCTTATTATAGGGTAAAAAGGCAGAAATTCTCCTAATTATAGGGCAAAATTGCATAAATTTCCTTTATTTTGGGGCAAAATTGCAGAAATTCCAATAATTTTAGGACAAAATTGCAGAAATTTCCCTTATTTTAGGGCAAAATTGCAGAAATTCCCCTAATTTTGGAGCAAAAATGCAGAAATTTTCCTTTTTTGGATCAAAAAGGCAGAAATTTCTCTATTTTGAAGCAAATTGCAGAAATGTCCCTTATTTTGGGGCAAAAATTCTGTAATGCTTCTAATTTTGGGGCAAAAATCAGAAATTCCATTAATTTTGGGGCAAAAACGCTGAAATTCCCCTTATTGTGGGCTATATTGCTGAAATTTCCCATTTTTGGGACAAAATTGCAGAAATTTCCCTTATTTTTGGGCAAAATTGCAGAAATTTCCCTTATCTTGTGGCAAAAATACAGAAATTCCTTTTATTTCAGTTCAAAAAGATAGAAATTATGCTTTCTTAAGGGCATATTCCAGAAATTACCCTTATATTAGAGAAAAAGCCTGAAATTCCTCTTATTTTATGACAAAAAGGCAGAAATTCTTCTTATTTTAGAGCAAAAATGCAGAAATTCCACATAATTTCGGGCAAAAATGCAGAATTTTTTTTTAATTTTGGGGTAAAACACAGGAATGCCCCTAATTTTGGAGCAAAAAGGCAGAAATTCCCCTAATTTTGAGGTAAAAATGCAGATATTCCCCTTATTTTGGGGCAAAAAGACAGAAATTCTTCTTATTTTAGGCCAAAAATACAGAAATTACCCTTATTTTAGGCCAAAATAATAAACTCCTCTTATTTTGTGGCAAAAAGGCAGAAATTCCCCTTATTTTATGGCAAAAAGGCAGAAATTCCCGTTAATTTAGGGCAAAAATGCAGAAATTTTTCTTAATTTGTGGCAAAAATGCACAAATTTTCCTTATTTTTGGCCAAATAGGCAGAAATTTCCCTTATTTTGAGGCAAAAGCTTAGAAATTTTACTTATTTTAGTATAAAATTGCAGAAACTTCCCTTATTTTGTGGCAAAAATACAGAAATTCCCATTATTTTGGGGTAAAAAGGAAGAAATTTCCCTTACTTTGTAACAAAATTGCAGAAATTTCCCATATTTTGGGACAAAAATGTTGTAATGCTTTTAATTTTGGGGCAAAATTCAGAAATTTCCCTAATTTTGGGGCAAAATTTAGAAATTTCACTAATTTTGGGGCAAATAGGCAGAAATTCCTATTATTTTGGGGCAAAAATGCAGAAATTCTTTTTATTTTGGAGCAAAAAGGCAGAAATTCTTCTCATTTTGGGGCCAAAAGGCAGAAATTTCCCTTATTTTTGGGCAAAATTGCAGAAATTTCCCTTATCATGGGACAAAAATCCAGAAATATTTCTCATTTTAGGTCAAAAATGCAGAATTTCCTCTAATTTAATGGTAAATTGCAGAAATTAAAATTATTTAAGTGAAGAAGACTGAAATTGCCCTTATTTTGTGCCAAAAAAGCAGAAATTCTTCTTATTTTAGGGCAAAAAGGCAGAAATTCCAATTAATTTTGGGGAAAAATGCAGAAATTTCCCTTATTTTGGGGCAAAACCACAGTAATTCCTTTAATTTGGTAGCAAAAATGCAGAAATTCCCCTAATTTTGGGGCAAACGGAAAAAATTCCCCTTATTATGGGGCAAAATTGCTGAAATTTCCCTTTTTTGGGACAAAATTGCAAAAATTTCTCTTATTTTGGGGCAAAATTATAAGAAATTCCCCTTATTTTTGGTCAAAAATGCAGAAATACCGCATACTTGGTGTCAAAAAATGCAGAAATTACCCTTATTTTAGGGCAAAAATACTGAAATTCCCCCTTTTTTTGCGCCAAAATGCAGAAATTTCCCTTATTTTGGGCAAAAATGCAGAAATTCCCCTTATTTTTGAACAAAATTAAAGAAATTCCCTTTTTTTGTTTCAAAAAAGCAGAAATTCCCTTTATTTTGTATCAAAAATGAAGAAAATTCCCTTATTTTGTTGCAAAATTGCATTAATTTTTCTTATTATAGGGTAAAAAGGCAGAAATTCCTCTAATTATAGGGCAAAATTACAGAAATTTCCTTTATGTTGTGGCAAAATTGCAAAAATTCCCATAATTTTAGGGCAAAATTTCAGAAATTTCGCTTATTTTGCTACAAAATTGCAGAAATTCCCCTAATTTTGAAAAAAAATTGTAGAAATTCCCCTTATTTTGGAGCAAAAATGCAGAAATTTTCCTTAATTCAGGGCAAAAATACAGAAATTCCCCTTATTTTGGGGCAAAAATGCAGAAATTTCTCTTATTTTAAGCAAAAAATACAGAAATTACCCTTATTTAAGGCAAAAAGACTAAATTCCCCTTATTTGGGGGCAAAAAGGCAGAAATTCCCCTAATTTTGAAACAAAAGGCAGAAATTCCCCTTATTGTGGGACAAAATTGCTGAAATTTCCTTTTTTTGAGACAAAATTGCAGAAATTTCTCTTATTTTGGGGCAAAATTGCAGAAATTCAGCTTATTTGGGGTCAAAAATGCAGAAATTACCCTTATTTTAGGGTAAAAAGACTGAAATTTCCCCTTTTTTGTGCTAAAAAGGCAGAAATTCCCCTTATTTTGGGGCAAAAAAGCAGAAATTCCCCTTATTTTGAAACAAAATTGCAGAAATTCCCCTTTTTTGTTTCATAAAGGCAGAAATTCCCTATATTTTGGAGCAAAAATGCTGAAAATTCTCTTATTTTGGTGCAAAATTGCAAAAATTTCCCTTATTATAGGGTAAAAAGGCAGAAATTACCCTAATTATAGGGCAAAATTGCAGAAATTTCCCTTATTTTGGGGCAAAATTGCAGAAATTCCCCTAATTTTGGAGCAAAAATGCAAAAATTTTCGATTTGTGTGTCAACCAAGCAGAAATTTCTTTATTTTGATGCAAATTGCAGAAATTTCCCTTATTTTGGCGCAAAAATTCTGTAATGCTTCTAATTTTGGGGCAAAATCAGAAATTCCATTAATTTTGGGGCAAAAAGGCAGAAATTCCCCTTATTGTGGGCAATATTGCTGAAATTTCCCTTTTTTGGGACAAAATTGCAGAAATTTCCCTTATTTTTGGGCAAAATTTTAGAAATTTCCTTTATCTTGTGGCAAAAATACAGAAATTCCTTTTATTTCAGGTCAAAAAGACAGAAATTATGCTTTCTTGGGGGCAAATATCAGAAATTACCCTTATTTTGGAGAAAAAGCCTGAAATTCTTCTTATTTTGTGACAAAAAGGCAGAAATTCTTTTTATTTTAGAGCAAAAATGCAGAAATTCCACATAATTTTGGGCAAAAATGCAGAAATTTCTCTTATTTTGATGTAAAACACAGTAATGCCCCTAATTTTGGAGCACAAAGGCGGAAATTTCCCTAATTTTGGGGTAAAAAAGCAGAAATTCCCCTTATTTTGGGGCAAAAATTCTGAAATTCCCCTTATTTTGGAGCAAAAATGCAGAAATTTTCCTTATTTTAGTGCAAAAAGAGTAAAATCCTTTTATTTTGTGGCAAAAGGCAGAAATTCCTTTTATTTTAGGGCAAAAAGGCAGAAATTCACGTTAATTTTGGTCAAAAATGCAGAAATTTTCTTTAATTTGTGGCAAAAATGCAGAAATTTCCCTTATTTTTGGCCAAATAGGCAGAAATTTCCCTTATTTTGAGGCAAAAGCTTAGAAATTTAACTTAGTTTAGTATAAAATTGCAGAAACTTCCCTTATTTTGTGGCAAAAATGCAGAAATTCCCATTATTTTGGGGTAAAAAGTAAGAAATTTCCCTTACTTTGTAACAAATTTGCAGAAATTTTCCATATTTTGGGGCAAAAATGTAGTAATGCTTCTAATTTTGGGGCAAAATTCAGAAATTTCACTAATTTTGAGGCAAAAAGGCAGAAATTCCTATTATTTTGGGGCAAAAATGCAGAAATTCTTTTTATTTTGGGGCAAAAAGGCAGAAATTCTCCTCATTTTGAGGCCAAAAGGCAGAAATTTCCCTTATTTTTGGGCAAAATTGCAGAAATTTCTCTTATCATGGGACAAAAATCCAGAAATTCCCCTCATTTTAGGTCAAAAAGGCAGAAATTCCGCTAATTTGGGGGCAAATTGCAGAAATTAAACTTATTTAAGGGAAGAAGGCTTAAATTCCCCTTATTTTGTGCCAAAAAAGCAGAAATTCTTCTTATTTTAGGGCAAAAAGGCAGAAATTCCAATTAATTTTGGGGAAAAATGAAGAAATTTCCCTTATTTTGGGGCAAAAACACAGGAATGCCTTTAATTTTGCGGCAAAAATGCAGAAATTCCCCTAATTTTGGGGCAAATGGCAGAAATTCTTCTTATTGTGGGGAAAAATTGCTGCAATTTCCCTTTTTTGGGACAAAATTGCAAAAATTTCTCTTATTTTGGGACAAAATTATCAGAAATTCCCCTTATTTCAGGTCAAAAATGCAGACATACCACATACTTGGTGTCAAAAATGCAGAAATTACCCCTATTTTAGGGCAAAAATACTGAAATTCCCCCTTTTTTGCACCAAAAAGGCAGAAATTTTTCTTATTTTGGGCAAAAATACAGAAATTCCCCTTATTTTGGAACAAAATTGAAGAAATTCCCCTTTTTTTATTTCAAAAAGGCAGAAATTCCCTTTATTTTGGAGCACAAATGAAGAAAATTCCCTTATTTTGTTGCAAAATTGCATAAATTTCCCTTATTATAGGGTAAAAAAGCAGAAATTCCCCTAATTATAGGACAAAATTGAAGAAATTTCCATTATGTTGCGGCAAAATTGCAGGAATTCCCATTATTTTAGGGCAAAATTGCAGAAATTTCCTTTATTTTGGGACAAAATTGCAGAAATTCCCCTAATTTTGAAAAAAAATTGCAGAAATTCCCCTTATTTTGGAGCAAAAATGCAGAAATTTTCCTTAATTCAGGGCAAAAATACAGAAATTCCCCTTATTTTGGGGCAAAAATGCAGAAATTTCTCTTATTTTAAGCAAAAAATACAGAAATTACCCTTATTTAAGGCAAAAAGACTAAATTCCCCTTATTTGGGGGCAAAAAGGCAGAAATTCCCCTAATTTTGAAGCAAAAGGCAGAAATTCCCCTTATTGTGGGACAAAATTGCTGAAATTTCCTTTTTTTGAGACAAAATTGCAGAAATTTCTCTTATTTTGGGGCAAAATTGCAGAAATTCAGCTTATTTGGGGTCAAAAATGAAGAAATTACCCTTATTTTAGGGTAAAAAGACTGAAATTTCCCCTTTTTTGTGCTAAAAAGGCAGAAATTCCCCTTATTTTGGGGCAAAAATGCGGAAATTCCTCTTATTTTGGAACAAAATTGCAGAAATTCCCCTTTTTTGTTTCATAAAGGCAGAAATTCCCTATATTTTGGAGCAAAAATGCTGAAAATTCTCTTATTTTGGTGCAAAATTGCATAAATTTCCCTTATTATAGGGTAAAAAGGCAGACATTACCCTAATTATAGGGCAAAATTGCAGAAATTTCCCTTATTTTGGGGCAAAATTGCAAAATTCCCATATTTTTAGTACAAAATTGCAGAAATTTCCCTTATTTTGGGGCAAAATTGCAAATTCCCCTAATTTTGGAGCAAAAATGCAGAAATTTTCTTTTTTTGGGTCAAAAAGGCAGAAATTTCTTTATTTTGAGGCAAATTGCAGAAATTTCCCTTATTTTGGGGCAAAATTGCAGAAATTCCCCTAATTTTGGAGCAAAAATGCAAAAATTTTCCATTTGTGGGTCAAAAAGGCAGAAATTTCTTTATTTTGAGGCAAATTGCAGAAATTTCCCTTATTTTGGCGCAAAAATTCTGTAATGCTTCTAATTTTGGGGAAAAAATCAGAAATTCCATTATTTTTGGGACAAAAAGGCAGAAATTCCCCTTATTGTGGGCAATATTGCTGAAATTTCCCTTTTTTGGGACAAAATTGCAGAAATTTCCCTTATTTTTGGGCAAAATTGCAGAAATTTCCCTTATCTTGTGGCAAAAATACAGAAATTCCTTTTATTGCAGGTCAAATAGACAGAAATTACGCTTTCTTGGGGGCAAATTCCAGAAATTACCCTTATTTTGGAAAAAAAGCCTGAAATTCCTGTTATTTTGTGACAAAAAGGCAGAAATTCTTCTTATTTTAGAGCAAAAATGCAGAAATTCCACATAATTTGTGGCAAAAATGCAGAAATTTCCCTTATTTTGGGGTAAAACACAGTAATGCCCCTAATTTTGAAGCACAAAGGCGGAAATTTCCCTAATTTTGGGGTAAAAAGGCAGAAATTCCCCTTATTTTAGGGCAAAAAGGCAGATATCTCCTTATTTTGTGGCAAAAAGGCAGAAATTCCCCTTAATTTAGGGCAAAAATGCAGAAATTCACGTTAATTTTGGTCAAAAATGCAGAAATTTTTTTAATTTGTGGCAAAAAATGCAGAAATTTCCCTTATTTTTGGCCAAATAGGCAGAAATTTCTCTTATTTTGAGGCAAAAGCTTAGAAATTTAACTTATTTTAGTATAAAATTGCAGAAACTTCCCTTAATTGTGGCAAAAATGCAGAAATTCCCATTATTTTGGAGTAAAAAGTAAGAAATTTCCCTTACTTTGTAACTAAATTGCAGAAATTTTCCATATTTTGGGGCAAAAATGTAGTCATGCTTCTAATTTTGGGGCAAATTTCAGAAATTTCACTAATTTTGGGGCAAAATTCAGAAATTTCACTAATTTTGATACAAAAAGGTAGAAATTCCTATTATTTTGGGGCAAAAATGCAGAAATTCTTTTTATTTTGGGGCAAAAAGGCAGAAATTCTCCTCATTTTGGGGCCAAAAGGCAGAAATTTCCCTTATTTTTGGGCAAAATTGCAGAAATTTCCCTTATCATGGGACAAAAATCCAGAAATTCCCCTCATTTTAGGTCAAAAAGGCAGAAATTCCGCTAATTTGGGGGCAAATTGCAGAAATTAAACTTATTTAAGGGAAGAAGACTGAAATTCCCCTTATTTTGTGCCAAAAAAAGCAGAAATTCTTCTTATTTTAGGGCAAAAAGGCAGAAATTCCAATTAATTTTGGGGAAAAATGCAGAAATTTCCCATATTTTGGGGGCAAAAACACAGGAATGCCTTTAATTTTGCGGCAAAAATGCAGAAATTTCCCTAATTTTGGGGCAAATGGCAGAAATTCCCCTTATTGTGGGGCAAAATTGCTGCAATTTCCCTTTTTTGGGACAAAATTGCAAAAAATTCTCTTATTTTGGGGCAAAATTATCAGAAATTCCCCTTATTTCAGGTCAAAAATGCAGAAATACCGCATACTTGGTGTCAAAAATGCAGAAATTACCCCTATTTTAGGGCAAAAATACTGAAATTCCTCCTTTTTTTGCGCAAAAAAGGCAGAAATTTCCCTTATTTTGGGCAAAAATGCAGAAATTCTCGTTATTTTGGAACAAAATTAAAGAAATTCCCCTTTTTTTTTGTTTCAGAAAGGCAGAAATTCTTTTTATTTTGGAGCACAAATGAAGAAAATTTCCTTATTTTGTTGCAAAATTGCATTAATTTCCCTTATTATAGGGTAAAAAGGCAGAAATTCCCCTAATTATAGGACAAAATTGCAGAAATTTCCATTATGTTGCGGCAAAATTGCAGAAATTCCCATAATTTTAGGGCAAAATTGCAGAAATATCCTTTATTTTGGGACAAAATTGCAGAAATTCCCCTAATTTTGAAAAAAAATTGAAAAAATTCCCCTTATTTTGGAGCAAAAATGCAGAAATTTTCTTTAATTCAGGGCAAAAATACAGAAATTCCCCTTATTTTGGAGCAAAAATGCAGAAATTTCTCTTATTTTAAGCAAAAAATACAGAAATTACCCTTATTTAAGGCAAAAAGACTAAATTCCCCTTATTTGGGGGCAAAAAGGCAGAAATTCCCCTAATTTTGAAGCAAAAGGCAGCAATTCCCCTTATTGTGGGGCAAAATTGCTGAAATTTCCTTTTTTTGACACAAAATTGCAGAAATTTCTCTTATTTTGGGGCAAAATTGCAGAAATTCAGCTTATTTGGGGTCAAAAATGCAGAAATTACCCTTATTTTAGGGTAAAAATACTGAAATTTCCCCTTTTTTGTGCCAAAAAGGCAGAAATTCCCCTTATTTTGGAACAAAATTCAGAAATTCCCCTTTTTTGTTTCAAAAAGGCAGAAATTCCCTATATTTTGGAGCAAAAATGCAGAAAATTCCCTTATTATTGGGCAAAATTGCTGAAATTTCCTTTTTTGGGACAAAATTGCAGAAATTCAGCAAATTTGAGGTCAAAAATGCAAAAATTACCCTTATTTTAGGGCAAAAAGACTGAAATTCCCCCTTTTTTGCACCAGAAAGGCAGAAATTCCCCTTATTTTGGGGCAAAAATGCATAAATTCCCCTTATTTTGGAACAAAATTGCAGAAATTCCCCTTTTTTTTTTTTCAAAAGTGCAGAAATTCCCTTTATTTTGAAGCAAAAATGCAGAAAATTCCCTTATTTTGGTGCAAAATTGCATAAATTTTTCTTATTATAGGGTAAAAAGGCAGAAATTCCCCTAATTATAGGGCAAAATTGCCGAAATTTCCCTTATTTTGGGGCAAAATTGCAAAATTCCCATAATTTTAGTAGAAAATTGCAGAAATTTCCCTTATTTTGGGGCAAAATTGCAGAAATTCCCCTAATTTTGGAGCAAAAAAGCAGAAATTTTCCTTTTTTGGGTCAAAAAGGCAGAAATTTCTTTATTTTGAGGCAAATTGCAGAAATTTCTCTTATTTTGGAGCAATATTGCAGAAATTCCCTTAATTTTGGTGCAAAAATGCAGAAATTTTCCTTTTTAGGGTCAAAAAGGCAGGAATTTCTTTATTTTGAGGCAAATTGCAGAAATTTCCCTTATTTTGGCGCAAAAATTCTGTAATGCTCCTAATTTTGGGGCAAAAATCAGAAATTCTATTAATTTTGGGGCAAAAAGGCAGAAATTCCCATTATTGTGCGCAATATTGCTGAAATTTCCCTTTTTTGGGACAAAATTGCAGAAATTTCCCTTATTTTTGGGCAAAATTGCAGAAATTTTTCTTATCTTGTGGCAAAAATACAGAAATTCCTTTTATTTCAGGTCAAAAAGACAGAAATTATGCTTTCTTGGGGGCAAATTCCAGAAATTACCCTTATATTGGGAAAAAAGCCTGAAATTCCTATTATTTTGTGACAAAAAGGGAGAAATTCTTCTTATTTTAGAGCAAAAATGCAGAAATTCCACATAATTTTTGGCAAAAATGCAGAAATTTCCCTTATTTTGCTGTAAAACACAGTAATGCTCCTAATTTTGGAGCACAAAGGCGGAAATTCCCCTAATTTTGGGGTAAAAAGGCAGAAATTCCCCTTATTTTGGGGCAAAAATTCTGAAATTCCCCATATTTTGGAGCAAAAATGCAGAAATTTTCCTTATTTTAGGGCAAAAAGAGTAAAATCCTTTTATTTTGTGGCAAAAAGGCAGAAATTCCCCTTATTTTAGGGCAAAAAGGCAGAAATTCACGTTAATTTTGGTCAAAAATCCAGAAATTTGCTTTAATTTGTTGCAAAAATGCAGAAATTTCCCTTATTTTTGGCCAAATAGGCTGAAATTTCCCTTATTTTGAGGCAAAAGCTTAGAAATTTAACTTATTTTAGTATAAAATTGCAGAAACTTCCCTTATTTTGTGGCAAAAATGCAGAAATTCCCATTATTTTGGAGTAAAAAGTAAGAAATTTCCCTTACTTTGTAACAAAATTGCAGAAATTTTCCATATTTTGGGGCAAAAATGTAGTAATGCTTCTAATTTTGGGGCAAATTTCAGAAATTTCACTAATTTTGTGGCAAAATTCAGAAATTTCACTAATTTTGAGGCAAAAAGGTAGAAATTCCTATTATTTTGGGACAAAAATGCAAAAATTCTTTTTATTTTGGGGCCAAAAGGCAGAAATTTCCCTTATTTTTGGGCAAAATTGCAGAAATTTCCCTTACCATGGGACAAAAATCCAGAAATTTCCCTCATTTTAGGTCAAAAAGGCATAAATTCTGCTAATTTGGGGGCAAATTGCAGAAATTAAACTTATTTAAAAGAAGAAGACTGAAATTCCCCTTATTTTGTGCCAAAAAAGCAGAAATTCTTCTTATTTTAGGGCAAAAAGGCAGAAATTCCAATTAATTTTGGGGAAAAATGCATAAATTTCCCTTATTTTGGAGCAAAAACACAGGAATGCCTTTAATTTTGTGGCAAAAATGCAGAAATTCCCCTAATTTTGGGGCAAATGGCAGACATTCCCCTTATTGTGGGGCAAAATTGCTGCAATTTCCTTTTTTTGGGACGAAATTGCAAAAATTTCTCTTATTTTGGGGCAAAATTATCAGAAATTCCCCTTATTTCAGGTCAAAAATGCAGAAATACCACATACTTGGTGTCAAAAATGCAGAAATTACCTCTATTTTAGGGCAAAAATACTGAAATTCCCCCTTTTTTGCGCCAAAAAGGCAGAAATTTCCCTTATTTTGTGCAAAAATGCAGAAATTCCCCTTATTTTGGAACAAAATTGAAGAAATTCCCCTTTTTTTGTTTCAAAAAGGCAAAAATTCCCTTCATTTTTAAGCACAAATGAAGAAAATTCCCTTATTTTGTTGCAAAATTGCATTAATTTCCCTTAGTATAGGGTAAAAAGGCAGAAATTCCCCTAATTATAGGACAAAATTGCAGAAATTCCCATTATGTTGCGGCAAAATTGCAGAAATTCCCATAATTTTAGGGCAAAATTGCAGAAATTTCCTTTATTTTGGGACAAAATTGCAGAAATTCCCCTAATTTTGAAAAAAAATTGCAGAAATTCCCCTTATTTTGGAGCAAAAATGCAGAAATTTTCCTTAATTCAGGGCAAAAATACAGAAATTCCTCTTATTTTGGGGCAAAAATGCAGAAATTTCTCTTATTTTAAGCAAAAAATACAGAAATTACCCTTATTTAAGGCAAAAAGACTAAGTTCCCCATATTTGGGGGCAAAAAGGCAGAAATTCCCCTAATTTTGAAGCAAAGGGAAGACATTCCCCTTATTGTGGGGCAAAATTGCTGAAATTTCCTTTTTTTGAGACAAAATTGCAGAAATTTCTCTTATTTTGGGGCAAAATTGCAGACATTCAGCTTATTTGGGTTCAAAAATGCAGAAATTACCCTTATTTTAGGGTAAAAAGACTGAAATTTCCCCTTTTTTGCGCCAAAAAGGCAGAAATTCCCCTTATTTTGGGGCAAAAATGCAGAAATTCCCCTTATTTTGGAACAAAATTGCAGATATTCTCCTTTTTTGTTTCAAAAAGTCAGAAATTCCCTATATTTTGGAGCAAAAATGCAGAAAATTCTCTTATTTTGGTGCAAAATTGCATAAATTTCCCTTATTATAGGGTAAAAAGGCAGACATTACCCTAATTATAGGGCAAAATTGCAGAAATTTCCCTTTATTTTGGGGCAAAATTGCAAAATTCCCATAATTTTAGTACAAAATTGCAGAAATTTCCCTTATTTTGGGGCAAAATTGCAGAAATTCCCCTAATTTTGGAGCAAAAATGCAGAAATTTTCCTTTTTTGGGTCAAAAAGGCAGAAATTTCTTTATTTTGAGGCAAATTGAAGAAATTTCCCTTATTTTGGGGCAAAATTGCAGAAATTCCCTTAATTTTGGAGCAAAAATGCAGAAATTTTCCTTTTTTGGGTCAAAAAGGCAGAAATTTCTTTATTTTGAGGCAAATTGCAGAAATTTCCCTTATTTTGGCGCAAAAATTCTGTAATGCTTCTAATTTTGGGGAAAAAATCAGAAATTCCATTAATTTTGGGGCAAAAAGGCAGAAATTCCCCTTCTTGTGGGCAATATTGCTGAAATTTCCCTTTTTTCGGACAAAATTGCAGAAATTTCCCTTATTTTGTGGCAAAAATACAGAAATTCCTTTTATTTCAGGTCAAAAAGAGAGAAATTACGCTTTCTTGGGGGCAAATTCCAGAAATTACCCTTATTTTGGAAAAAAGCCTGAAATTCCTGTTATTTTGTGACAAAAAGGCAGAAATTCTTCTTATTTTGGAGCAAAAATGCAGAAATTCCACATAATTTTGGGCGAAAATGCAGAAATTTTTCTTATTTTGAGGTAAAACACAGTAATGCCCCTAATTTTGGAGCACAAAGGCGTAAATTCCCCTAATTTTGGGGTAAAAAGGCAGAAATTCCCCTTATTTTGGGGCAAAAATTCTGAAATTCCCCTTATTTTGGAGCAAAAATGCAGAAATTTTTCTTATTTTAGGGCAAAAAGACTAAAATCTCCTTATTTTGTGGCAAAAAGGCAGAAATTCCCCTTATTTTAGGGCAAAAAGGCAGAAATTCACGTTAATTTTGGTCAAAAATGCAGAAATTTTCTTTAATTTGTTGCAAAAATGCAGAAATTTCCATTATTTTTGGCCAAATAGGCAGAAATTTCCCTTATTTTGAGGCAAAATCTTAGAAATTTAACTTATTTTAGTATAAAATTGCAGAAACTTCCCTTATTTTGTGGCAAAAATGCAGAAATTCCCATTATTTTGGGGTAAAAAGGAAGAAATTTCCCTTACTTTTTAACAAAATTGCAGAAATTTTCCATATTTCGGGGCAAAAATGTAGTAATGCTTCTAATTTTGGGGCAAAATTCAGAAATTTCACTAATTTTGTGGCAAATTCAGAAATTTTACTAATTTTGAGGCAAAAAGGTAGAAATTTCTATTATTTTGGGGCAAAAATGCAGAAATTCTTTTTATTTTGGGGCAAAAAGGCAGAAATTCTCCTCATTTTGGGGCCAAAAGGCAGAAATTTCCCTTATTTTTGGGCAAAATTGCAGAAATTTCCCTTATCATGGGACAAAAATCCAGAAATTCCCCTCATTTTAGGTCAAAAAGGCAGAAATTCCGCTAATTTTGGGGCAAATTGCAGAAATTAAACTTATTTAAGGGAAGAAGACTGAAATTCCCCTTATTTTGTGCCAAAAAAGCAGAAATTCTTCTTATTTTAGGGCAAAAATTCAAAAATTCCAATTAATTTTGAGGAAAAATGCATAAATTTCCTTTATTTTGGGGAAAAACACAGGAATGCCTTTAATTTTGCAGCAAAGATGCAGAAATTCCCCTAATTTTGGGGCAAATGGCAGAAATTCCCCTTATTGTGGGGCAAAATTGCTGCAATTTCCCTTTTTTGGGACAAAATTGCAAAAATTTCTCTTATTTTGGGGCAAAATTATCAGAAATTCCCCTTATTTCAGGTCAAAAATGCAGAAATACCGCATACTTGGTGTCAAAAATGCAGAAATTACCCCTATTTTAGGGCAAAAATACTGAAATTCCCCCTTTTTTGCGCCAAAAAGGCAGAAATTTCCCTTATTTTGGGCAAAAATGCAGAAATTTCCCTTATTTTGGAACAAAATTGAAGAAATTCCATTTTTTTTGTTTCAAAAAGGCAGAAATTCCCTTTATTTTGGAGCACAAATGAAGAAAATTCCCTTATTTTGTTGCAAAATTGCATTAATTTCCCTTATTATAGGGTAAAAAGGCAGAAATTCCTCTAATTATAGGACAAAATTGCAGAAATTTCCATTATGTTGCGGCAAAATTACAGAAATTCCCATAATTTTAGGGCAAAATTGCAGAAATTTCCTTTATTTTGGGACAAAATTGCAGAAATTCCCCTAATTTTGAAAAAAAATTGAAAAAATTCCCCTTATTTTGGAGCAAAAATGCAGAAATTTTCCTTAATTCAGGGCAAAAATACTGAAACTCTCCTTATTTTGGGGCAAAAATGCAGAAATTTCTCTTATTTTAAGTAAAAAATACAGAAATTACCCTTATTGAAGGCAAAAAGACTAAATTCCCCTTATTTGGGGGCAAAAAGGAAGAAATTCCCCTAATTTTGAAGCAAAAGGCAGAAATTCCCCTTATTGTTGGGCAAAATTGCTGAAATTTCCTTTTTTTGAGACAAAATTGCAGAAATTTCTCTTATTTTGGGGCAAAATTGCAGAAATTCAGCTTATTTGGGGTCAAAAATGCAGAAATTACCCTTATTTTAGGGTAAAAAGACTGAAATTTCCCCTTTTTTGCGCCAAAAAGGCAGAAATTCCCCTTATTTTGGGGCAAAAATGCAGAAATTCCCTTTATTTTGGAACAAAATTGCAGATATTCTCCTTTTTTGTTTCAAAAAGGCAGAAATACCCTATATTTTGGAGCAAAAATGCAGAAAATTTCCTTATTTTGGTGCAAAATTGCATAAATTTCCCTTATATAGGGTAAAAAGGCAGAAATTCCCCTAATTATAGGTCAAAATTGCAGAAATTTCCCTTATTTTGGGGCAAAATTGCAAAATTCCCATAATTTTAGTACAAAATTTCAGAAATTTCCCTTATTTTGGGGCAAAATTTCAGAAATTCCCCTAATTTTGGAGCAAAAATGCAGAAATTTTCCTTTTTTGGGTCAAAAAGGCAGAAATTTCTTTATTTTGAGGCAAATTGCAGAAATTTCCCTTATTTTGGCGCAAAAATTCTGTAATGCTTCTAATTTTGGGGAAAAAATCAGAAATTCCATTAATTTTGGGGCAAAAAGGCAGAAATTCCCCTTATTGTGGGCAATATTGCTGAAATTTCCCTTTTTTCGGACAAAATTGCAGAAATTTCCCTTATTTTTGGGCAAAATTGCAGAAATTTCCCTTATCTTGTGGCAAAAATACAGAAATTCCTTTTATTTCAGGTCAAAAAGACAGAAATTACGCTTTCTTGGGGGCAAATTCCAGAAATTACCCTTATTTTGGAAAAAAAGCCTGAAATTCCTGTTATTTTGTGACAAAAAGGCAGAAATTCTTCTTATTTTAGAGCAAAAATGCAGAAATTCCACATAATTTTGGGCGAAAATGCAGAAATTTTTCTTATTTTGGGGTAAAACACAGTAATGCCCCTAATTTTGGAGCACAAAGGCGGAAATTCCCCTAATTTTGGGGTAAAAAGGCAGAAATTCCACTTATTTTGGGGCAAAAATTCTGAAATTCCCCTTATTTTGGAGCAAAAGTGCAGAAATTTTCCTTATTTTAGGGCAAAAAGACTAAAAGGCAGAAATTACCCTTATTTTGGGCAAAAATGCAGAAATTCTCCTTATTTTGGAACAAAATTGAAGAAATTCCTCTTTTTTTGTTTCAGAAAGGCAGAAATTCCCTTTATTTTGGAGCACAAATGAAGAAAATTTCCTTATTTTGTTGCAAAATTGCATTAATTTCCCTTATTATAGGGTAAAAAGGCAGAAATTCCCCTAATTATAGGACAAAATTGCAGAAATTTCCATTATGTTGCGGCAAAATTGCAGAAATTCCCATAATTTTAGGGCAAAATTGCAGAAATTTCTTTTATTTTGGGACAAAATTGCAGAAATTCCCCTAATTTTGAAAAAAGATTGAAAAAATTCCCCTATTTTGGAGCAAAAATGCAGAAATTTTCCTTAATTCAGGGCAAAAATACAGAAATTCCCCTTATTTTGGAGCAAAAATGCAGAAATTTCTCTTATTTTAAGCAAAAAATACAGAAATTACCCTTATTTAAGGCAAAAAGACTAAATTCCCTATATTTGGGGGCAAAAAGGCAGAAATTCCCCTAATTTTGAAGCAAAAGGCAGAAATTCCCATTATTGTGGGGCAAAATTGCTGAAATTTCCTTTTTTTGAGACAAAATTGCAGAAATTTCTCCTATTTTGGGGCAAAATTGCAGAAATTCAGCTTATTTGGGGTCAAAAATGCAGAAATTACCCTTATTTTAGGGTAAAAAGACTGAAATTTCCCCTTTTTTGCGCCAAAAAGTCAGAAATTCCCCTTATTTTGGGGCAAAAATGCAGAAATTCCTCTTATTTTGGAACAAAATTGCAGAAATTCTCCTTTTTTTTTTCAAAAAGGCAGAAATTCCCTATATTTTGGAGCAAAAATGCAGAAAATTCCCTTATTTTGGTGCAAAATTGCATAAATTTCCCTTATTATAGGGTAAAAAGGCAGAAATTCCCCTAATTATAGGGCAAAATTGCAGAAATTTCCCTTATTTTGGGGCAAAATTGCAAAATTCCCATAATTTTAGTACAAAATTGCAGAAATTTCTCTTATTTTGGCGCAAAATTGCAGAAATTCCCCTTATTTTGGAGCAAAAATGCAGAAATTTTTCTTATTTTAGGGCAAAAAGACTAAAATCTCCTTATTTTGTGGCAAAAAGGCAGAAATTCCCTTTATTTTAGGGCAAAAAGGCAGAAATTCACGTTAATTTTGGTCAAAAATGCAGAAATTTTCTTTAATTTGTTGCAAAAATGCAGAAATTTCCATTATTTTTGGCCAAATAGGCAGAAATTTCCCTTATTTTGAGGCAAAAGCTTAGAAATTTAACTTATTTTAGTATAAAATTGCAGAAACTTCCCTTATTTTGTGGCAAAAATGCAGAAATTCCCATTATTTTGGGGTAAAAAGGAAGAAATTTCCCTTACTTTTTAACAAAATTGCAGAAATTTTCCATATTTTGGGGCAAAAATGTAGTAATGCTTCTAATTTTGGGGCAAAATTCAGAAATTTCACTAATTTTGGGACAAAATTCAGAAATTTCACTAATTTTGAGGCAAAAAGGCAGAAATTCCTATTATTTTGGGGCAAAAATGCAGAAATTCTTTTTATTTTGAGGCAAAAAGGCAGAAATTCTCCTCATTTTGGGGCCAAAAGGCAGAAATTTCCCTTATTTTTGGGCAAAATTGCAGAAATTTCCCTTATCATGGGACAAAAATCCAGAAATTCCCCTCATTTTAGGTCAAAAAGGCAGAAATTCCGCTAATTTTGGGGCAAATTGCAGAAATTAAACTTATTTAAGGGAAGAAGACTGAAATTCCCCTTATTTTGTGCCAAAAAAGCAGAAATTCTTCTTATTTTAGGGCAAAAAGGCAGAAATTCCAATTAATTTTGGGGAAAAATGCAGAAATTTCCCTTATTTTGGGGCAAAAACACAGGAATGCCTTTAATTTTGCAGCAAAAATGCAGAAATTCCCCTAATTTTGGGGCAAATGGCAGAAATTCCCCTTATTGTGGGGCAAAATTGCTGCAATTTTTCTTTTTTGGGAAAAATTGCAAAAATTTCTCTTATTTTGGGGCAAAATTATCAGAAATTCCCCTTATTTCAGGTCAAAAATGCAGAAATACCGCATACTTGGTGTCAAAAATGCAGAAATTACCCCTATCTTAGGGCAAAAATACTGAAATTGCCCCTTTTTTGTGCCAAAAAGGCAGAAAATTCCCTTATTTTGGGCAAAAATGCAGAAATTTTCCTTATTTTGGAACAAAATTGAAGAAATTCCCCTTTTTTGTTTCAAAAAGGCAGAAATTCCCTTTATTTTGGAGCACAAATGAAGAAAATTCCCTTATTTTGTTGCAAAATTGCATTAATTTCCCTTATTATAGGGTAAAAAGGCAGAAATTCCTCTAATTATAGGACAAAATTGCAGAAATTTCCATTATGTTGCGGCAAAATTACAGAAATTCCCATAATTTTAGGGCAAAATTGCAGAAATTTCCCTTATTTTGGGACAAAATTGCAGAAATTCCCCTAATTTTGAAAAAAAATTGAAAAAATTCCCCTTATTTTGGAGCAAAAATGCAGAAATTTTCCTT